>NC_081830.1:78079341-78708205 GCF_030867095.1 Alligator mississippiensis | reverse complement strand
TTTTCACAGAAAGCATTAGAGAATATCATTAATGTTCTAAAAATAGATGCAAGTACAGAATCCTATTATCCTAAAGAATTTAATTGGTCTAACTAACCTGTGAAGTACAGCAGAGAGGCATGTTTAAGAATGACAGGCTTTCTTTCCCATTCTAATTATAGATATTTAAGGGTGAAGCAAATGGACACAGAGATAACACCTGTAATATGACTATGAGTATATTCAGTGCATCATAATTATCAAACATAAAATGAAATGCCATGATAATTGCTTAATGAAAAGGAAAGGCACCTTACAAATTTGCTAGGAAAGCTGAACATTTGTATTACGCATCCTTTTAAACAAACGTTGTCCTCGCGATTCACCACTTGTCAGTTTTGAGCCTGATTCCATAATCGTTGAGGAAGATCCTCACTCTCACTACAGACGAGATGTGTGATGCAAAGGTAATTCTCAGCCACTCCTACATCCAATAGGGCCAGTTGGTGACATCTCTGGTATACAACAGGTCGGCCTTGGAGCCGTTACACAGTACTGTATTTGCTCATACTTCTGGTTCTTGACTTCCCGTGTCTCTAGGGTTGGGACAGAGTACAGAGAGGAAAGCACTCTGGAAACCTTCTACAACACTCCCCTAGACACAGGAAAACCACCGTTAGCCATTGGAATCTACTTTAACCTATTCGCTCATCCAGAATAATGCAAAGCAGCCATAATGGAGCTGAAGATCTGATTGACTTCACAGCATGACAGTTCCCAGCACTAACGTCCTCTTTGTAGGATTTGGTTCTTAGAGAAGCTGCAGGTTCTTCTTTTTTACAAAATGCTCTGTTGGGACAGAGTATGTGAAACTGGATGCATTAGCAGGAAGGTATGACCAGCATTGGCACGATACCTGGAACACTACATCTAGTTCAGAGTTCCACATTTTGAAAGAGGATGTTGACAAAGTGGTCAGAGCCAAAGGAAAGTTTCAGGACTTGGAAACCCTGTTTCATAGTGAGACCCTAAGAAAGCTGAGAGAGAACTTCATCATAGTCTACCATTACTAATGAGAGGAGCAGATATTCGATGGTAGAGGGCTTGCTTTTTAATGTACCAGAGAGGAGGTATAATCAGCTTGAATGGTTGGAAGCTGGACATAAATTAATTCAAATGAGAAATAGAGTACACTCTTTGTTGTAATAATTAACCAGTGGGACTAGGAATATGGTGAATTTTTCATCAATTGAAGGCTCTAAAAAAAAAAAATGGAGGTCTTTCTAAAAGAGAAACTAGCTCAGTTATAAGTTAGGGGCATAAGGCAGGACTCTCTTGGCGACACTATTTGTCCTGAACTATGCAAATATTACAGTGGTTCCATTATGTTCTTAAAATCTAGAACATCCTTTATGCATGAAACACACAGAATGTTCTGCACAAAAGCAATCTCTCTCATAACGCCATATATACTCTCTTGAGTACAAAGGTTTTACTAAATGCCTGTCACAATTATGGTTCTTGTGATTCAGGCATTTATTCAAGGAAACTGCTCTCTCACAGAGGTCACCATGACTCAAGGCTTGGGTTACAGAGCATGTCATCAACCATGTGCCTTGCCAAACTACAGCAGTGGTTCTCAACTTTTTTTGTACCAGGACCCATTTGTAAACATCAAGGGTCAGTCCCAATCCAGTGCCCCTCACTCCCAACCCACTGTCCCCTACCCCCAGGCCTCAGCCCCCCAGTGTGTGGGGCAGGGAGGGCCAACCAACCACTTGCAGGCTGGAACTCTGCCAGCCTGCAAGGGAAAATCGAAGGTTTCCCATTTTTTTCTCCTTTAAAGGAGAATCCATTTTTTAAAAGTTTTTGATCCATTTTTAAAGTTGGTTTGCGACCCTTTCTTGCAACCCACTTTTGGGTTACAATCCATGGGTTAAGAAACGCTGGCCTAAAAGATATCGTCAGTGTATATCTAGAAGATAACAAGGTGATCAAGAAAAAAACATTAATGGTTTGGAGTATGGGCTTGACTGCACACTTAGCAGGTTTTTAGATAACACCATGCTGGGTGAAGGACAGAGCAATTACATGCACAAATGCAGATTGGGGAATGACTGGCTAGGTTGAACTACTACAAAAAAGGTTATAGTGGACCATAAATTGAATGAGAGTCAACAGTGTGTTCTTGTAGCAAAACAAGACAACAGCATATCGGGTTGTATTAACAGAAGTATTGCTTGCAAATCTAGGGAAGTGGGTCTGCTACCCTGTTACATATTGGTGTACCACTCTGCCCAGTCATGGGCACTGGAGTGATAGCCAGGTTCAAAACATACAAGTTTACAAGAATACAAAAAACTGTACACTAGGTTTTATGCTGGAGCTGTGTGCCAACTCTGCAGTCCTTGTCTGGCTGTAACTGGGCGCATTTACACACGCATATTAATGTGCTTTGATAAACCTCCGGTGCTTATCACCATATTACTCCTGGGCACGTTTACACATGCACCCAGGATTGCAGCATGCTCAGCTGGGTTGGAGCACCCACCGGCTGGCAGGAGGTCTGGGGGGGCCATCCTGGGGCTGCTCCCTCTAGCTCAATATACTGCAGAGGCTCTGGCTGGGGCAGAGTGGGGCTAGCTGGCAGGCAGCCCCCCCACACTGAAGCATCTCCATGCCCCAGCCAGCCAGGGCAGCATCTACACATGTGCTGCTGAGGAGTTTTTTACTCCACAGCAGGATAGTAGTATTTACAAGTACTATCCTTCTACAGAGTAAATTAGTTTACTCCAGCCTAATAGGGGTGCATATGTAGATGTACATTTACTATGCAGCAAATTAGTTTACTGAGCAATAAAAGCCTCGTGTAGACATGCCCACGGGCCAGCTAGCTGCTCTACCTTTAAGGGAATCATCTCCCAGTTTCCATCTCCATCTCTATCAATCTTCTGTTACAGAACCTCTTCAAGTTATAATCTCTATCATTACATTTTCCCTCTTGATAACAACTCAAAAAAATCAATTAACACCCATCTACAAAGGAAAGATTACTAGCACATCACTCTGGAGTAAGTCTTTATCACTCACTTTCCTATTCCCCCTTTCCGAAGTTCTTTTAGCAAGTCTCTCTGAGTCTTTCAGGGCGTCTCACTTCTCAGCCCAATGAAGTAGCTGATCCAGTTTCTGTTTTGTTTTTGGTAGAAAACTTTTCCTCCAAGTCTCGATAGGTTGGAATCCTTATACTGGGATATGACTGACTTGTACTTTTGGTAGCTGGACTTCTGCACCTAGCAAAAAGTTCATTAGCTACAGGCCACAGGCTGATGTCCTCCTTCTCCACAATGGTATTTGCATTTGTGTCCATAGATATATTTTTTTCCCCAGAGGGACATGGTTGCTTCTTCTGTTTTAGAAGAATTGGTTTCTTCCTAAGAAGACTGTCCAGATTTGGGCCATGACAGCCAAAAAGATCATCAGGAGGTATGAATGTAGTGTCGTCTTCTACTGCAAACACACACACAACTAGATTCAGATTCTCACAGGCTGCCAATCCCAAAATCAGTGTGACCTTCCTAGGTATCAAAACGAATGGGAGTCTGTCTACTCTATTTTTATACTGGATGTTAGCAATGCGTCTCCCTTCACTGGCATATTTGTTCCTGAATACAGTTATTCTGATGTTCGTTGTACTCGCTATTAGTTCCAATTTTAATTTTCTATATCCATGCTCTGGTAAAATGTTAACCCAAGTTCCAGTGTTCAATTTACATAAAACTATTGGATTTTGCCAGTAGAAATGCAAGCAGTCTTTCTCATGGATTTTGCTTGAGTCTATTGTTTTTATATAAAATTAATAAATAAATAATATACATACATATATACACACACATGCATATATACATACATATATATATACACACACATGCATATATTTATATATGCACACACGCACACACACACAAATATTATTTTAAAAGAACCTTACTTGAAAGGTACCCAGGGATTTCTGGCTTACAAATGACCTGGTTTATTAAAAATCATATGCATTTTTTAAACTGCACAGAACAGGTCTGGTGTGAGTTTAAGGTCATGGTGTTTTGCTTAGAGATTTGGGCTCTAGTGAAGCAGCCTATCAAGCTGCCAAAATTTAGCTGTCTAGCACTGTCATTTGTCGATTGGGTTTCAGAGCACTGGTGCGTGGAGAGACAATGCCACTCTAGTTTTCAAAACTCTCCAAAGCTGGCAGAAGCAGCCAACTGAGCGACTGAAAACTGCAAGGCAGAAGCAAGATCACTAAAGCCTGGTTTTCATTCTGAATGTAATCCAAACCGTGGGTGCTAGAAAGACTAAAGCATTCAGATCCACCAAAAAGTGTGCACACAAGTCCTAAGTGTGCCTCAAGAGAGAAGATGCCTAATACATGGGGTAAGAGCAGATACACTGCAGGTGCGTTGAAAGTAGAGCAGAATGGCAGCAAGCATTCAAGCTGGAGAGAATGGCAGAGTACACTAAGTAACCTAACAGCACTTCAGCATGCTTCTTTTCCCCAAGGTATCCAAGAGATAGACAGGAAAGGGAAGAGTCTGTGGAAGAACCGACATCAAGAGATCAAACATTTACAGAACAAACCCAGACGTCATAAAATATTGATCCCTTCAGAGCTTGACTTCATGATTTTCAAACCCCAGAAATGGCTTCTCCCAGTACTTATTTGTTTCTCCATTGAATTGTGAAGCCTGGCAAACAAGATACTGCATGCCAGGTGGATTTACGTTCTAGGTGCTTTTCTTGTGAGAAAAGATGAGCGAAGGACAAGGAAACAACACTGGGGATTGATGTTAAGGCACACTGTGCAGGTGTGGAAAGGGGGAAAGTGTTTTCTTCAGATGAAGCTAGTCTCAAAACCTAATGGTATTTAACAATCCCTGTACACAAGTGTGGTCAGCCTTGATTGCATGGTGGCGAGACTCATTGCTCCCACTGCTGCCAGGACCCCCGCACCAACCACACCGCCAGCAGCACGAGGAGTAACAGATGGGTGGGGTATTGCACTGCCGTCACCTTCTCCTGCCACCAGCTCCTAGTGCGGCAGACCACAGCTCTGCCCTGCCACCATCGCTCAGATGCCATCACCGCTCCCCTCAGGCCACAGCTCTACCCCAGAGAGGAGGTAGGGTGGCAGGCAGTACTGCCTGTGTCCCACCACTCCCCTGACATGTTGTCTATGCCTCCCTCTCCCCTACCCCATAGATTTACCTGCGGGGAGCTGCAGGAGCTGCTCTCCATGCTGCCTGGCTCCCATGTGCATATGCACTTGGCACCCCCTTCCTAATTGCCCTCCTCCTGCTCCCCCCAGCCCCAAGCAGCCCCTTGCAGGCTGCAAGTCTGCCAGCTTGCAAGGGGAAACCTGTGGTTTCCCACATTTTTCTCCTTTAATGGAGATTCTATTTTTAAAGTTTGTTTGCGACCCTTTCATATATTCTTGTAACCTACTTTTGGGTTGAGAATGCTGCCACGAGTTAGCTACTATTGGATAACGTAGTTTGACTGGATCTACAGGATCAAACTAAAACCACATTACAGGACATTAGGCTGCAGATTTTCTGGCTGGGGCTTACCTATAAACCAAGGACTGTAACACTGCATTTCTAATAAATATTCTTAGAAGTAAGTCACAGAAGAAAGGCGAGCAATTCCTTACACCGTGTTACCACCAAGTTAATGAAAACAGATGTCATTCTGACAACGAGCGGACTAAGCTGGAGATACCCTAGTTCATTATCCAAGCAAAGTCTTCTGTCATATTTGATGACATTTTTGTACACACCTTGAAGGTGTCTTGGTAACACTCTGTGGCACAACAATGGCAGCATGTTTTACAAAGGACAGTCGAGGACCCAAGGAAAGCATGAAAATGAATTTGCTTTGATGTGCTGTCAGGTTAGATGAAACTAGAACATTCAGAGGTAATGAAAAATGTGCAATTATCCTAGGGGGATTTTACTCTACATTGCTGAGAAGACATGTAATTAGATTTCTTGCTATGCCTGGCTACACTTCTGGAACTCTTCAATTTAGGTTTGATTACCCGATGATTAACAAAATTTCAAATTTCACTTCTTATCTTCTTGCATGTTAGGCAGGCATATTTGCCAGGGCTGTCAAAAGAACTTGCGGTTCCCCCAATGAGAGATGGGCACCCTCAGGTGCAAATAAGCAATGACTTTCCTCCTTGTCATGTAGAGCAGTGGTCATAATGTTGTCAAGATTATACTCATTATTGCTCAGACTCTCCTATAGAGCACAGAAAATTAGTACCCAGGTTTTCTAGGGTACTATGGTGCATCAGCCTCCCAGCACAAAGCTTCTTCATGCAGACAATAGGGGATACTCCCTGTATCCCAGAGTGGCACAGAGCTACAATAGTTACTTGTAAACCATGTATATGCATCCTATCCCTAACCCTGATAGTATCCAGGAGAAACAGTGTGTGTTCACAGTGTACTATGCCATGCCAGTATAGCTAGCTAGCTAAAGTATTAGAGGGCTGCAAAAGTGACCCCCCCGCCCCCCAACCCCTTTTCTCTCTCACTCATCCCAACACATGCTTATTCAGGTTTGTGTCAAGCCCAGCAGGGATAGACTAAAAAGCTTGATTCCACAGTGACAGATGCATCCATTTCCACAGACATACGAGACAAAGAGCAACAATACAGAGCACGTTTGTGCCATAGGGGAAGGTATAGGTATTAAAGAGAGGATGGCAGGAAAGGATTAAATAGGTTTTCAGGAGAGATTTGATAGAAAGGAAAGAAGGTGGTTGGCAAACGAGGAGACTTCCAAACATAAAGGCAAGACTGTGTGATGGAGCAATGCCACAGAACAGACAGGAAAAGCACGAGGTATAAAAATAAAGGCAAGGGAAAGCTAGGATGTGGAGCACATTACATAAAACCATGGAAATGAGGACACAGCACTTGATCTTGAGATGGTAAGAGGCAGGCTATTCAGGTGGACTGGACGGGAAGAGGCAGGAGGGCGCTCGACAGAACGGCGCATGCAGGATGCCTCCTGTAGCCCATTATCATGGCAGAGTGACTGAAACTATTTGCAAAGCTGGGGTGAGACTGTCTTCCCCAGCATGAGGTAGCAAGGCTGGGCCCAGGAGCAGGGATGGTAAGCCAGCAGGTTCCTCTATGCAATAATTCTGGGCATGATCCAAAGTCCCTGAAGGTCAACTAGAATTGTTCAGGCCTTAAATGAGGTTAGTGCCCGTGGTAGTTCTGATCTTCAGACAGCAGGAGAAGCGGCCAGGCAAAGAAGGGATGGATGCTACATTTGTGCTATGGCAACTGCAATTGCTTTGCATCCTCTTGAGCTCCACAAGACCCCCCACAGCTTTTACTGGGCCCCAATAAGAGAGCCCTTCAAAGCACAACCTGTCCTTTTCCAACACCTTAACACTGAAAAGCCCCCAAATTGGCACATATTTTTCTCTCCTTCTTTCACTGTGATGTGACACATTCAAATTGTCTTATGGGGAAAGATGAAAAGAGTTCAATACAGGCGGCCTGGCAAAGTGACAGCTAAGTAGGGGCTTGATGATAGTCATTGAGTGTGTGAAGAAAGTAAACACCATGGCTGGAGAGGAATTACAGTATTTAGGGTGGTACAAGAATCTATAACTTAGAGCAAAAGGATGAGATCTTTCATAGGAACAGTTACACTGAATAGCAGGAAAGCTTCTTGATAATAAGATCTATTAGACCTGGGGCATTCAGCTCAGTGTGACTCCTGAGCTCCAAGATGAGCATCTAAGATTTGCTCTTTACAGTAAACTTCCTTTCTTCCATGAGAAGGATGAAGGCAAGTCAAATATATTTACTACTGTGTCTTGTAAAGGAACCATCTGCTTAATGTCTGTGTAGCTAGTATTGCAAAAGAACATAAATCCTTTTCCCGGTACTCCAGCTGAGCACTAAGGAGGGATACAGGGCTTAAGGAAGAAGACACATCCAAGCAGACAAAGGAGTGGGAGGGTTGTACTTTGAAAGCAGAGATGGAAGGGTAGGAGAACATTATGTCCTCAATGCTAACTAATGCTAATCGCTGTATTAGGGTTCCTTTCCCCAGAATTGGGTACGGCACCATAGCCAGCATTAAAACCCTTTAACCCAGGACACTGAAGAGATAGTGGGTGACAAAGTTTTTAACCCACTGCCACCCTAGGCTGGATCTGAACAAGCCATAGAGAGGACATTACTTCAAATGATCATCTTTTTTGTCCCCCTTAGGGAGGGGTACGGCACTTGACAGACTCACTTAGCTCATCAGCAATCTCCCGAGCCACCCACTCCATTTAACTTGTAAATGCAAAGGGCACAAAAGCATGAAGACTGTGTCTTTCACTTGCACAGGAGTCGACTGAATTCAAAGGAACATGTGAACAGCTAAGGGATACATTTCTCACTTTACCAACTGTCAAACAGTTTGTTAAGGAACACACAGATGATACAGGCATCTTAGCAGTCCTCCTGAAATGTGCTGGTTTGGAACAGCAGAGGAACAGAAGCTTTCAAAAAAAAATGCTGCCGCTTTCAGAAGGCTGGTTTTCATTATGCTGCACCTTCTGTGCTTAAGCACAGAACCTGAAACAGCTACTTAATATGTGAAGGAAAACCAAAGCAAAACAAAAGACGGAGTTTTTCTCAGAGTAAGGATGCTGCATGCCTTGTTGGCTACAAAAGTTAATGAGGATGTGCAGTGAGGATCGGCCCTTTAAGGACATTCTGGAAGCTGCCAAGAGAGAGAGAGACAGAGACAGAGAGAGCCTACACATTTTAATGAGTATTTCTCTGCGAGATAAGACACAGCAAATGGCTTGAGATGCATCTCTCAATTACATGCAGTTAAAAAAAAAATTACATGCAATTAAAGTAGTGCATACCGCACTAAATACAGTTGTGCAGTGTGTGCATTTAAAATGGTTAGGGCTGTAGTGGCTCTGTATTGGGCTGGGGCTGTTCACACTTCTGGGATGTATCAAGGAGGTCCCTGCCATTGTGCTGCTGTACCATAATGCTTCTGTATAATCCCTTGAAAAGGGGTCGTATTCTGGGTATCGTATTCTTCCTTCCGTATTCCTTCCGTTTGTCTCTGCCATACCTTGTGTCCCCCAGCACATGGCCATTATGGCATGCAGCCCTGTTACAAAGGCATCCTTGGACCATTGCAGGGGTGCAGAATCAGCCTTCTTGGAATAGCCCAAAATATCCTCTGCGCCATGCCATTCCAAAAACAGTGGCAGTAGTAGTCAGCACTGTGACTCTTCTAGGAGGAGGTAGTTATCCGTGTTTTATGCAGGCAGGCAGACGGCGGAGTAGAGATGCACCCTATAGACTAGCTAAATGAGATAGATACATCAAGCACGAGCTTTTGTGGGCTGACAATTACTTCATCAGATGCTGTTCATCAGTCCTGTTCATCAGCATCTGATGAAGTGAGAATCAGCCTGTGAAAGCTTGTGCTCTCTATATATCTTATTCAGTCTATGGGGTACATCTCTATCCTGCTTTCTGTCTTACAGCAGGCCCATTCCACCAGGGCTACCTGGGAACTAGCCCTAAAATGATTTCTCCATTTCACTTTTGGGAAGGTATGTATTAAAAGTTATTATTTAATTGGGCTAATTTGTCAAAGGGCATCACGTGCCAGCCAAACTTAACTGGCAAGCAATTTCACGCTCTTATCTTTTCCCATGAAATTCTTCCTCATAGAAATGGCCAAGTAGATGACTGAAAAATCCATCATGGAAACATGTCAATGAACCAATCAATGCAAAAAGGAAGTATCCAAAATCTGATGAGAATGCCTGTTTTGATGTGGGTACTAATTCAATACTCTGTTCTGGATAAAGCTTTCTGGAGCTTTTTGTCCAAATTTCAAACCCCATTTGACTCCTTTGAGAGGTTTATTTAACTTGCCACTTTCCATTCCACAAAGGAAATGCAAGTATCCTCCTCTCCCCCAATTAACTGTGTCAGCCTACTGTAACTTATAGGACACTACTATCACCATCATATTGTTATGGGTTGATTTAAAGATCTTGGAAACTGGTTGGCACTACAACAGGGGTTCTTCATTGTCAGTATATGTACAGAAACAGTAAGCTCCTTTACAAAATCTAGATAGACAAAACAGTAGCAGCCTCCAGCCAAATGCAGGCACATGCTACTTCTCAAAGCAGATGCATGCAGCGAAAATATGGACAGAGGAGTTTTGCTAGATATTATTTTATGGGGTTGTATGTATCCTCACTGAAGCTGAGAAAAAGACAGAGAAAGCCAAGGATGCTGCCAGAACAGGCACTTGAAACCTGGCCTGAGAAAAGCCTAGAAATATTTTAGGCTAAATGCTGGCTAAAAGGGGGTTTGAAACTGGGTGCAAACAAGCCATCTTCTGCCATTTGTTTGTTGCTCTGGCCAGTGAAACAGCACTTTGTATTTGGCTGATAAATAAATCGTTTTGCATCAAAGAAATTCCCGACTCCCACATTTTTTTCCTAACTAAAACAACCTGATAAACCCCAAATTTTGGCCACGTAGCTAAGTAAAAAAAGCAGTAGTAATATGCTCTAGAGTAGGAATGGATGTATATATGTGTTTGCAAGAACATTTTTAGCCACATGCTAATCAATCTGACCAATCCAGAACTCATTCTGGTACAGGAGATAATGCCCACAAGTCACTGCGCTTTCTAACGGTAACAACAAAAAATACTTCTCATACCCAGCTTTCCCCTCTGCCTAGGACTTAAATGCTGCAAACATTTCTTATGTGATTAATAGGGTTGTTCACAAAATAAAAAGGCATGCACTCAGACAAAGCCCATTCCTTGATGAACTGAAGGGAGATAAAAGGCAGAAATCTTGTTTGCTAAGGCTTTGCATGCCATGCCCACTTTTTGCATTCATTTGCATAGATGTAAATGACTAGACGAGATGTCAGAAACTGGAAAAAAAAATCAAGCCAGTGATATTTAATTTGACTATGTTCTCTTTTTAAAACTTGTGCGCTCCTTTGCGCATTTTTAAACAGTGACATATGTTTCTTGCATTACCATGAGAATAAGCTGAGATTTTTCCTCCCTTTAGTTACCAGCCCTTTGAACTCTGGGACTTAGAAGGAAAAAAAAATATGGGTGATGGGTTAATGATTTATAAATCCATATTTCTTTCATGGTATAAGTATGCACTACTTTATACTGAAAATACATAATGATCTATAATGGGGACAATTTTAATGAATTGGGTTTATAATATTTTATATCCTGCTGCCAGATTCTTAGTCAATCAAACTAATGTTTTAAAGGAGCAGCATACAGCCAATTTCTGACATCCTTTAAGCAGGTCAGTCATAAGCCAATTAGCTCTGTCTCCTTGGTCTCTGAGGTCTGAATAAAATCTAGCCCATTTTGATTAGAAGCACTGCTTCCACCAGAATGCACATGCCTTAAAATAGACTGCAAAAATACTCAAAGCTTTGTGGAGTTGTTAAAGAAAGTCTTGATCATACTGAAGTCAATTATTGTAATACAATTTCTCCTGGCTTCTTACAGCATGCAGCAGGTCTAGAGTCATACCATGTCATGCCAATTTGATTGGATGAGAGGCCAAAGCAATCACTACATTCATTCTAATACAACAATATGAAATATGAGGCAATACCTCATTATATGTATACAGGCACAGATCTCTTGCAAACCTATTCTTGTCAAAAATTGTAACGCACACCTGGTATAGACAATGAGCACCTGAACAGCTAGGTTTGCTACAAAGAAGACATAATGGAAGCCAACATCTGACCCAGGGTCACAGGTTTTAATCCAGCAATGGACTTAGCACGTTCTTTAACTTTACTTTATTAGGAAAAAACTCACAGCTGGCTCAGAGCCCTTGAAATGGAAAAACTTTGCCAAACTTGGCAATAGCCTTTTCTACTATCCCAGCTATACCATATTGTGTGAGACTGAAAAAAGGACAGCTAACACATAGGGCTGTGGTCCATAAATAGCAAAGCCCTTTCCAAAGGAGGCCTATATCATTATCCTCATGTTACAGAGGAGGAAACTGAAAAACAGGGAAAGCAACATACCTAAGGTCACCCTCTAAAGCAGTAGCAGAGCTGAGAAGTGAACGCAGACCTCTTGGGTATCATACCACCTTCACTAAGCAATACCTCCCAGTGCGCCAAGCTTCTACCTATCCTCAGCATGATTAATCTGTGGCTGCAAAGCCCCAGAAGCTGAAGAGAAGAGCGTTGTAAGATCACAATGAGACATATTTGATTTTAAAGAGGGCTGCACTCATTTATGTACAAAAAAGCAGCTCGTTACTTTTACTTCCTGGGTCAAAGAAGTAAGTTTGCAATCTCTCTCTCTGTCCCCCAGTCCAGTTACGCATTTTAGTAACATCAGGTACAGCCAAAATGTGTGAGCAGTATACGAGAGTATAGATCCATCAACTTCAAAAGATCTACTCCAGTTTATACCACCTGAGACCCCAGCCTAATACGTTTCACCCACATCTGCTATAAAAAACCATCTAGGTCATCCTAGTTCCATTTACATCTGCTACCTGCTAACAGTGCAAGCTTTCCGCACACCTCATCCCTGATTTCTTCCCCTCTTATTTCTGCCAAGGAGACACCAGGAACATAAATGACCAGTTGTGCACAATTCCAACATTGCATAGTATAAGGCAGAGAAACATACCTGCTTTCCTGGCAAGGGGAGTGGGGGAAGAGATGTTCTGTGGGATTGAAATTAGTAATTTTCCCAAAATGTGCCTAAGATCTCAGGGAAGCTTGTTTTAGAGCAAAATTCACATCGATTTTGTGCATGCAATGTTTTTGACTGGAAGACAGAATCAGTGATGGATCTGTTTCTGCACAGACCACGTGAATATTCCTGTCATTTTCCACATGGAAAAGATCACTTCTGGGCAGGTACAAAGCATTGCCACACTCGGCCCCAAAGCTAGTGTTGAGAAAATTATGAGCAATTTAAAAAGGGGTTATAATAGCTGCATTCCCTTTTATCTATCTATATATTGAGATAGATAGAGAGAGAGCTTCTGTTGCAGTTTTTAAAGTAAGACCCTACTTGTCCTGTCTAGCAAACCAAAACAGCCATCAAGGACTTATAGTAACAGTGAGTGTTTAAACATAAAGTGAGGCTATCCTTGTCTATTGTGTTATTTCTTTGTTTTTTCATACAATGGCCCAGATATTTGGCACCTATAAATGAGTGTAGAGCCATCAGCTTCAAAGGATCTAGTCTAGTTTACACCAGTCGAGAACCCAGCCTAAGAGGTTTCACCCACATTTGCTACAAACACCACCTTGCTCACCCTTGCTGTTTATATCTGCTACATACAAGCTACATACAAGGCCATGTGGCATGGGTCACTTCATATGTGTTCAATCTGTGGACTGTTATATGGTATTAAATTCAGAACGTGTTCTACGCAGGCACACGGTCATGATTATTACGAACCCTAACATGCACAGCTTGTGCTCCGCTGCATCCTGGGAAGCCGGAGGCCTGTAAAATACTTGTATTATCTCTGTGGAGCAGGCCAACAGTAGCTGAACATGTCTTCCTTAATACAGTCTGGAGCTTGTCCTTGTACAAAAAGTTGCAAACTTAATACAATTACGAGCAGGCTTAGCATGCGTTTTACTGCTTGAATCCATGGCCACTGTTTTAAGTTCATTTAACATCCTAAATGTCCTGTGTGACATGGCCTTAATATAAACGCAAGAGGAAGTAGACTGAATGTCTGGAGGACAGAAGTAGTGACAATGATTCCAGGGTCCTGCGTTATGTAGGACTGCCACTGATTTACTGTGGGGCTTTTGGCGAACCACAGTCTCTGTGGGAACCTAGTTTTCTCACCAGTGAAAAGGGATTTGTAATGCTTAGCTCCCTCATAAGGATGTTCTAAGTTTTATTTAATTAACTGTGGCTCAGCTTTTTAGATTCTCAGCCCAAAAGGACTATAAAAGAGCAAACCGAGTCAAAAATGTGACTTCAACAAGACAGTAGTTAGTGAGAGGGTCAGCTCCCTACCTGGTGGAGAACAGTACAGTTCCATTGAAGCCACAGGGATTCTGCTGATGGGATAACCGAGTGAATAAAGAGCTGATGTAAACTGAAGACCTGACCTTGGAAGTTTTCATACAGACACAACCACTGTACTGGAAATCTGGAACAAGGACTAAATGCACAGGGCACAAGGAAGTAACATTTAAGGGCCTTAAAAATGTACTCACGCTTTGGAATGTAAATAAGTTCCACTAGAGTAATTTAAAATAAAGATATAGCCAAAAATATTGAAAATGTATCAAGCAAACACGGCAACAACTTTCTTGATTTAACAGTTAATTACACTGGAGCTCATTATTAAACCTCAGGGTAAGCAATACCACAAAACCCAGTGCATCTGCCTCCTGAAAATGTAAATGCGCAGTAAACATTTTCTTGCAATGCACTCAGTTGTTTTTTTAATTTTCACATGATTGCCTCTCCTACGTCCATTACCCTTTTGCATTTTTACTGAGCTTTAATTAGAGTTGAAGTGTGCCTTGATTTGCTGATTAACCATCACAAGCAATTTAAAAGAAAGGGTCATCATCTTAAACATGCAAGAAATCACATTTAACTTGCTTCAAAACGCAGCGTAAAATCAAGTCATTTATTTTTTAAAGGGGAAATTTTGATCCATTCAAAGTATAAATTAATTCTTTACCTATGCTTGGAAAAATTCAAGCTATTCTTGAACATGAATCAAGGGAACAAGGAGGGTAATGTAATTTGCAGCCAAAGATGAACTCACTCCTGCGCTCTATGAGGTGCATAATGGATGAAATAATAAGTTGTTCATGCGAATGAGGTTGTCCAGTATGTCTTCTACAAAAACCATAGTTTCAAATTGTTACTTTATCTCGAGCTGCTGAATCCAGTGACAGACATGGGTGCCTCCAAGATCGGTGTTAGTCCTAACATCTAACATACGGCCCGTAGGCCGCCATGCAACCCTCCAAGCTGTTTTCTGAGGCCCGAGGTGCTGCAAGGGGAAACAAAAGTAAACACTGTACTTTCATTTTGGGGGGCTGATGTGATACCGCTTCCTGTGAGGTCTTTGAATATGGCTTGCCGGTCTACTGGGTGATAAAAAGTTCATGATCCGGCCCCACATTCAAAAAGGTTGGACACCCCTGATCTAATGTTTTGGTGCCTGACCTTCAGAGTCTGTGCATTTTCCTATGCCTGAGGAAGGGCAGATGTGCCCAAAAGCTTGCAAAGAAAGAACATTTTTTTTGCAACTGTCTAGTTGGTCTAAGAAAAGATATTACACCTCTACCACACTAACTGCTTCTACTTTTGGACCAACACAGCTACAACCTTTATCCCTGAAACATGGAAGATATCGTAATTAGCTGTTGTGAAATGAAAACTTCATAATTTTACAAAAAGGAACCAAAATTCAACACCTTGGGACCTGGAAGCTAACGCCCACCCCCTGCTCCAGCCATGTTTATTTTGAGCCAAATTTGCAAACTTACAGAGCAACCTCAACACAACAGAATTTCCTTGCCCAGGAGAACCTTTCCATCACCAATCTGCCTGTGAACTATTAAACATTTTAACAAGAAAGAAGCATAATTCAACATCCTGCTTAGCATCAGACACCTTTGAAGTAAATAGACTGCGCCAAGTTTTATCAGAGCCTAACTTGCATAAACTGAACTTTTCCAGTCAGAAGACCTTACACCACCCTCCATGTCTCCTGTGCAATATGGATTTTCATGTCTACCAGAGAGAAATTTTACATCTTTGCATTCCCCTATGCCTGAGGAAGGGCGGGTGTGCCCAAAAGCTTGGAAATAAAGACATTTTTTTTGCAACTGTCTAGTTAGTCTAATAAAATATATCACCTGCACCACACTGAATGCTTGACCTTCAGAGTGGAACTCCAAACCCAGAGTTCAGTGCCTAAACTCCTGATACAATAGCTGATATATATGGAGAGAGTTAGATGTCTTGGAAGGATGGTTCAAAAAATACTGCCAAGCAAGGAACTGTTTAGAGCTAGGCATTTGGAAACAGGGGTGTGAATGAAATTTCAACCCTGTCTGAAGCTTAGGGACCTGACTTAGGGCTTCAAGGGCGGTACCTCCATACACTCATGATTCAGAGCCCAGCTAGAGTCCTGGAAGTAGGTGCTAAGAACGAAGTAGGGCTCATGAGATGGCAAGAGAAGAAGCTGTGGTGCTGTCATCCTAATATTTCCCAATGGTTAGAGCACTCAGGATGTGGAAGTCCTAATTTTAGGCCAGGGGTGGGCAAACTCCAGCCCATGGGCTGGATTCAGCCAGCAATGGACTCCATTTCCCATCAGCCCCTGCCTGCATGGCTGGGGCCAGTCTCCATGGAGACCCCAGCCTCAGCTGTGCTGTGATAGTGCAAAGCTGGGGTTGACATGGAGAGCGGCCCTAGTCATGCTGGCAGGGCGTGTAGCAGGGCAGAGGGCTGCTCCAGAGCCACTGGGATGTTGCAGTAGGGGCAGAGCTGCGATCTGAAGCCTGCGCGCTCTGGGCAGCGGTGCACAGGCAGCAGATCATGGCTCTGCCCAGCTTGGGACTACGCTGTTACCACTACAAGGAGCCAGGGCAGAGCCATGATTTGCAGCCTGCATGCCCCAGGCAGGGACGTGCAGGCTGCAGATCACAGCTCTGTCCTGGCTCCTTGCAGTAGTGACAGCGTGGTCCTGAGCTGGGGCAGAGTCACAATCCAGAGTGTGCAGGCTATACATCTTGGCTCTGCCCCGGCCCCGGAATAAGATGCCCCCACTGCAAGATCCCAGCAGAGCAGCCCCTGGTCACCTTGGCAACCCCAGACTTGTGCTATCACAGCAGCTGTGGCTGGGGTCTCCATGGAAACCGGCCCCAGTCACACAGCAGGGAGCTGCTGGGAAATGGAGTCCAGCTGCCAGCCAGATTGGCCATTTTGCCCACCCCTATTTTAGGCCCTATTCAGCCCATGTCTCTCACCTCCTATTAGAGCATCCTAACTACAGGCTAGATTGGGTGGGGCTATTCTCCACCTGTCCTGGGTGCAGAAGGAAAGCCAAATACACATGTTCAGGAGCTACTAGTAGTCAGGGACTGACTAACCCCAGCTGGCCCTGATTACCTGTGGGTCTGGCTGCCAGCTGCCTAATTGCAACCAGATGGGTGCACAGAAGCAGCAACCCTATTCAATAGCATAAATACTTCTCTTGATAGCTGAGAGTCAGCTGTCTGGTCCTGCCCCTCTCTGACTCCAGTTCAGACCCCTGGCTTCTGACCTTCATTCAGCTCTTGGCCCCTGCCCGTCATCCACATTTATCAAACCTTGACTGTCCACATCCTCCTTCTTCAGAGGAGCAAATTAACAAGGAGTATTTATTAGCACACTCACCGCAGAGTGGGGAGTCTTGGGTTCGAATCCTGCTCTCAGAGCTACTTAGCTTACATCTCCCTGCTTAATTTCTGTTTAATGTAAAATGCATAAATAAACCAGAGAGGAGGGGAAAAAAAGCCAGAGTGCCCTCCTTCCTTTGGCAGTCTCAGTGGGTATGCAACATTCCAGCTCACATCACATTAAAACGATAGAAAGTTGAGTTATTAGTGAAGGTGTCCTCTCTCCAAAAGGTTATGTACTCATTAAAGAGATATTAACATGGAAAGAAAAAAAAACCCATCAAGCAGTCTGATTAAAACCACTTTTCATTTTCACTTCATTTTTATTCTGGACTCTCACGATACTAACCTTTCACTAATACACAGAAATGGTGAGCCAGTGACCAAAATCAGCTTTGCCTCAATAGAGGGCAATTTGGAGAGGAGATAACAACAAGCCTGGTATAAGTAGCCCTATAGCATATACCACAGCAAAACTGACCTCTAGAATCAGGGGTCCCTGAGCAGTAAGGTGAGATAGGAACATAATAATATTTTTTTACAGATGAACTGAGGGGCTGGGAGACTGAGGGAACACTCAGATTTAACTTATATGAAGCACCCAGGGCCAATCCCCAAAAGACTTAGGCATCTACTTAGGTGAATTATATTAATTATATGTGTGCAGTTAAGCATGCACATACTGTCTAAAGGTTCAGGGATGTGATTTATGCAACGAACAAACATTTTATTTTGAGAGGAGCTCAAGTCACTTATTTTAGTGCCTAAACATAGTTACATATACCCATCTTAGCCCCATCTGGACCATCTACATGTTACACTTAAATTGTGATTAACCAGTTAATCGCCTCTTAAGTTGTCACGCATTCGCTCAGTTAATGGCTTGAGAAAAGAAGGAATAAGCCGCTAAGTTATTCCACAAAAGAGGTGTACTAACTGTGTTGCACATTCCTATCATGCCATGAATTGAATGTGTGATCTGATCAGAGCCCCATCAACTGATCAGGGCTCCCAGCTGGGGGCCCATGTGCACCCCTGAGCCTGGGATCTTGCATCTTATGCAGGCTCCCAGCTATGGGAGCACATGCCCGCACAGCTGGGAGCTCCATCAGTTCACAGGGTTCCCAGTCACAGGGGCACCCCATGCATCCCCGTGGCCAGAAATCTGAAGCTGATATGAGCTTCCAGCCCCTGGGGTGCTCCGGGACGCCCTGCAGCTGGGAGCCCACATCAGCTGCAGACTCCCAACTGTGGGGACGCCTGGAGCACTCCTGGGATGTCAGCTGCAGACTCCCAGGCATAGGGATGCCTGGAGTGTGTCTGAGGCTGGGAACCCAGGTCAGCTAATGGGGCTCATGGCCACAAGAGTGCATGGTACACCCCCGTGGCTGGGAGTCCTGACAGCTGAGGGGGCTCCCAACCATAGGAGCTTGCCACTTGCCGGTGCTGGGGAGCCCAGAATTATGGCTCCCCCTGCACCGGTGATCAGGCATGATGGGATCTGACTCACGATCCCACAGTCACCTCCTGTCATGTGAGTGACATGACAGGAAGTGTGATTGTGTGGATTGCACGTCAGATACCAGCGTACCTTTACCTGCATGTCTAGAAGGGCTCCTCAGCACAGAAGTTTGCAAATACTGTAAGAGATTAACCAAGTAACTAACATCATACAATAAATGACTACGTTGAGTTACAATGTAAGAATCCCAAATCTCAGGCATGAAAGATGATCCTGCTACTCAGAACGTGAAAAAAACCCCAGAAAACACAAAACCTGATTCACCTTATTTTACAACCCCAAACACATTTAACATTTCTTGCCTACTTTTTGTTTCTTCTAAGAGGGATTTGAAGGGAGCAAAGAAGATAATCAAAAAGGTGCTTCACCAGTATCAGATTTCTTTAATTGCTAGCACTTCCCTTGAAGTGGTACTAATTACATTGTAGCTGGCACTGTATGTACAGTATCAACTAAATTACATATCATTAAACATTTGGTCTAATTACACTGAAAAATGTTTGTAAGTGAGGAGTTTGTTCACAGGAAGTCACTGGAGTCGCTCTGTTAATTACTGTATAAAGGTATATAGCTCCCTTCAAAATATTTTATTTCTAAAAATAATAATAAAGAGAAAACTGTTCCACGGTGGAACAAAAGGTCCAAAGCATGACATTTTCTATAGGACGGATTTCCTTTTTAAGAGAACTGAAAAGAACTTTTCCAATTTTTCCTCTTTCCAGCTTCCACAGCTGCCACATCCTGGCTTCTAATATCCTTCCTGATTCCTGTTGAAAATTTTCTCGAGAATACAATGTTGCCACGAACACTTCTGTGTAATCAAACACACATTTTTCTGAAAGACACTTTTCAGAAGATTTCCAACCAGTTTCTATTAAAACCTACCTGCTGCTTACTGTATCATAAGAAAACCCAATTGGTGACATCTTTAGGAGAGTTAAAAATATTGCTTCCTTTCACTGAATGATTATATTATCTTTTGTTACCCAATCTGCAAAATGCTTTAAAAAGAGGGGAGAAAAATAAAAAGAACAGTCTTGGTACGAGTTTGCCTTGCTTTTCACATAGGCTTTTTTTTTTAAAGAAATTTTCAGTTATATTTTATGTTTTGCATTTTCAATGTCTGCAAATGTTGTTTGGCAGCAGAATTCAAACTCAGGTTGCATTCACATTCCCACATTTTCCATTCATGCTTCTGTGATTGCTTTTGCTTTAGCCATTACCAGAATCCACCATGGGATGTTAAAATAAGTGGACCTTGGCAAAACAGCCCAAAGATTTTTTGAATAAGTCGTAGGGAGACCTAATTTCTTTAGTATTCACACAACACCGCACACCAGGGAGGACATCAGTCATTTTTGCATAACGCTGAAACAGCATTTCCTTTTGATACGTTACCATAGGTATATTCGTCAGTACCTGATACTAACAGATTAGTAAGCAGACTAAACAGCAGTCCTTTAAAGAATTCAATAGACTTTTCATATGCCACAAGAGAGACATGGAAAATAATGCTTCATCTTCTAGGAAACTTAATGTAATCTGTAAGGTAAGACATTTCAGGTACAACCTCTGCATTACCAAATAGAGCATTTACACATTAGGCACCAACACTCATCCAGCAGCTAACCTCAAGGTTAAACAATCTGCTGATGCTAAAGAAATGAAAGCAATGGTTATGAATTACAGCTCGAGATAAACTGTTCTTCACAGGAAGTGACATGACAACCCAAGCAATCATACAGAACACAGAAATGGATCGATTACTGACTGATGATAATGCTTTTCTCTTCACCAATCCAAGAACAGATAAATTTTCACCCAAGGAATTCAGCTTTACTGCAAATGAATAAGAGGCTAAAACAGCTCCTGGGGTCAATAAGGATTTGAGTGTGTGAGGCTCAGCATTTGGTGGTTCAGTTAAGATGAGCATAAGTAATGTTTGCATGCCTTTCAGAACATTATGTGAGCTTATCCACCCTCCTGTGAGCTAAAAAGTTGGGCCCTGATCCCACAAACGCTGAGTTATACATACACACAGTCACATGGCACAGTCAGTCCAACTCCTGATGAGTTTAAATAATCTGATAGATCATAGCAATAGTCGACTTTTTTTAAAAGCACATTGAGAATGCAAATTTTATTAAACATTAATATTATAGTAAAAAATGCATTCCAGTAGACTCAAATTGCAACAGAAGTTGCTTGATGGATTTTTTTTTTTTTTTTTTTTTTTTTGGCTGTTGTGAATACATTTGTTTCCAATTTAAAGTACTGCTGAGACATGTGGAAGGGCCTGATTCTTAATTTTAAATATTTTTCCCAAGCGGTTCATAGGGACTGGATTGTATTCTGCCCTGAGCCAGCACTGAGACTCCCACTAACATCAGCAGCATGTGCTGATCAAAAGCAGCTTGTGGTCCTCAGAGATTAATTGCTATTCCTTTTATGCAATGCTACATCAGCAATCCATTTTGCATGTTGCTGTGTCAGATGGGCACTTTTACATGTGCTCCGGGAGGAGGGCGGGGGGCTGGGGCAGCACTTTAATTAGAACGGCTCCAAGAAACACTCTAATTAAAGTGCTGCAGCATCTCATGTATCAGCATCTCCATGTTTCAACATGGCAGTGGGGGCACTTGAACTCAATGCCATACCTAGACTCTTGGCAGCTCTGGGCAAACTTTTAGTATTGGGCTATCCTTTGCCAGAAATAATGCTAATAATAATCGCACAACAGGAAAAAAAAACAACATTTTCAGGCCCCCTTTCTCTCCGGGCCCCAGGTGGCCACCCAGTTTGCCCATGCCTGTGTCCGGCCCTGCTTGAACTAAAGCTCATTTGAAAGCGCAGCCTCTGCACTCGTGTACAGGCACCCATGCTGTGTCCATCTTTATGAAGTATTTTCCCATAGGTTGCTCCCCATATCTCTTGTGCTGCAAGGTCTCTCACAGGGATGTATTTGAATGACTCAAGATGTTCTACTGTATGAGACGGTACATGGTTAGCTAAAGATACAAGATACAGTCAATGAAGAAAAATGACTAATTTTTAAGAGTGCTCCAATGTGGTAATTGTGCAGATCCCAGGTTAACGTTGCAAGGTGGGTTTTAAATAACATATCTAGGCCTGGCTAAAATCGAAAGCCTTTCTCAGCTTTTTTTTTCTGAAACAGCATTCTGCAGAGCTTTTTAGCAAAAATTCACACTAGACCACATTCTCACAGTGTGATGTTTTAAGGAAGGGTATTTCAGCTCCTTCTTAAAATAAGGCAACTTGAAGGATGTCAGTAGCCACCATGGAATATCTTGATCTACTTGTTTTTTAGGAATACATGGATCTATTCTGTTCTGGTCCGTGACCGGCATCTCATTTCTCCAACATTCAACATGAAGCCAAGCCTCACAGAACTATTTTGAGATTTGAAAAAGACACGTACATATACATATACATACACATGCACATATATATACATAAACACACACACATACATATACATACACACACACGTGCATGCACACACACATCCTAATTAAACCAGAAACAGTAACACAGGAGGAAAAAAATCTCCACACCCATTCCTCCTCCACTGGAACCATCTATATGTACCAGAAGGCTTGCAAACAAATATGATCTTCTTCTGATCTGCTTTCATGGACATTGAGAGCTTGCAGTGTAATTCTTATATGAACCAAACAACCAGCACTTGTGGGATTTGCCTCATACCATCACCTCATCCTGCCCTGTAGCATGTACCCTGACTCAGCAGGCTAGATGGGCTGTGATTAGTAGGGCTGAAAGAAAAACGACCACACTAATATTCAAGCTGTTTGAAGAGAGGTTTACTGCCCCCCAAAGAATCATTTAATTATAATACACCATTTTCTTTAGATCTGCATATAAAAGAGTTAATTTGCCTAAGCACGCACCAATGGGGCTAACAGATAAAGGTTTTTATTAGATATGTGCCAAACGGTTCAATAATTATTTGAATACTGTGGAGACCTCTTAAGCGTGTAGTCCTGGCAAACAATAATTCTGTTCAATTAATAGGTTTATTGCCTTCACAGATACCCTTTTCAAAATGCTCCACCATCCATGTAGTGCTGCTGAGACGCACATTGTGAAAATCTTAATTGCACAGATAAGTTTTAGGGACTTGATACTGTTGTATCACAATGCTTTAAAAATGGCTTAGTGCCCCCAATGTCAGTGGACTAACCCTGGTGTAACAGAAGGGCCTATGTGCCAGAGCAGTGGTTTTCAACCTTTTTTTTTCATTTGCAGACCTCTAAAAAATTTCCAGTGGAGTTGCAGACCCCTTTGGAAATTTCAAATGGAGGTACAGATCCCTTTGAATTGTAAATGTTAGTATTCATATATTTTCCATTGGTCATAGACATCTTTCGCAGACCCCTCAGACAGTCTGTGGACCCGCAGGTGCCTGCAGACCTTGGGTTGAAACCCACTGGTTTAGAGCCTTCTTCGATAATCTTTTTGAATTTAGGATTTCTGCAGGTTCCTGTTAAATTAAGCACCTCAACCACTACGTCTCAGTTGTGCCCATTCTCACCTCCAAGCAGGACTCGATGTGGTGTTGAGCAAAGGTGGCCTTGTGCTGTGTGCACTGTCACTTCCATCTTCCCACTGTTGGAGCAGTATCAATTGCTGCTACCAAATCTAACTAGAGTCCTCATAACTTTGGATCTCTAGATGTATATTTTCTTTAAGCGACATGCCCCATATTTTTAAAGCAATGATAAATTCATATTCATCATCCAAAACATGTCATACCAATGAGGAATATGCCAGCACACCAGAGGTGGGGGGTTGAACCCTGACTGGGACAAGATGTACACGTAGAAGCCTTTATTGTTCATGAAGCTACTCTAGTAAAATTGTGCATTTATCAAGACTGTTTTGCTTGGCTCCTGGGTCATGACTTTACTATACCACTGCAAAGTACATGTCTACTCTAGGTGTGCTTTGCTGGTGCAGTATACTTATCTTCCTATACGGCTCAAGCACTCCCAAGGTAGACATAACCTTATCTATAGTGTTTAGGACCATTACCGCATCCTGGTGTGCCACTGATTTATAGTTGTTGTTTACCTGGAACATCATAGGCGTTAGGAGGATATAATGCTTTTTTTCTTGTTAATAATAATAAAACCAAGTTATCTCTTAAATTAATAATAATACTTAGCTTGGGTATTATTAGCTCAGGTATCTCTTAAATTATTGGTAATACTTAGACCATACAAAGCATTTTGAAGTCATAGAATCCAACCCCCTTTATGGGGGAAAACAAACCTCTTAGGAAAAATATTTAAAATGAAGAATCGAGCCATTCTGCATTTCTTGGCAGTACTTTAAATTGGAAACAAGTGTATTTACAACATTCAAAAAAACCCCCATCAAGCAAGTTCTTTTTCAATTCAAGTCCACTGGAATGCACTTTTGGCTGTAATATGCATGTTTTATAAAATTGACATTCTCAATGTACTTTAAAGAAAAATAGAAAATTGCTATGATCTATCAGATCACTTGTCAAGAGCTGGAGCCCACAAACCTTAACAAAAGTAAGTGACTGCAATGTGAGTGTGTGTATATTTGTAAAGCAATACTGGTATTATCCTCCATTTTATACACTGGGAAACAGAAAAGCAGAGAATTTAAGGGATTTACCCACAGCTGCACATTGAGTAGAGGCAGGGTCAGGAATAAAACTCCATTGTTGCTTCTGCATAATGCAGATATCATTTTTTAATGCTAATGTCTTCCCTAACTATGGTTCCAGTCCTACAGACACCTGTACATATGAACAGCCCCATTATGTGCGCTAAGTATTTGAAGAGCCAACTCTTGAAATGAGCTGGATTCAAATGAGCATTTAGAATTGAATTTCAATGGGTCCTTTTTTCATTTCAATATAAAATTTCCCTTCAATTTCCTGTATTAATTTTTATTATGCAAATTATTCTAATCAACTTTTTAATGCCATTCACATACCCTCACGCTAAGTTTTCTATTACAATTTAGAGTAACTAACCACTTATGACATCTAATCTTTTATCATGTACACAGTCTTTATTTAAGAGAGATTTATTTGCAATCTCTGTTCTGTCTGCTCATTTGGGGGATTATCCGGAGATCACCAAAGTGGCTCAGGACAGAATCAGACCCTTCTCCTGACAGTGTTCATTCTAGTGCAAAAGTTTCCAAAACTCCAAGTTCAAAGCCTTGGAACAGCTATTCCATCCCTTTTAAAATGATTTGAATACAAGTCTACGAAACAGAGAGAAGAACAAAGCAATACAGACTCAACTCTTGATGACAAAGCCCTGTAGGAAGCTTTTTGATTATTTTACTGGTTTCAGCGTACCTGGATGGGCACTGAATGCATCAATGGATGCCCTAAATACATCAACTGTAGGAACCCTAGTGACAAATTAATTTTATTTTGATGCACTTATAAAAGTATGCTGTACCTGAAAAGGTTCGAGTCTCATATTTGCATGCATGCAGCATAGTTTTAATCAACCAGCATCCACATTCTGATTCAAGACCTCTTCAGCTCCTCAGGTCCTATCACTCCACTTCCTAATTCCATCCTCCGTCACTACACTGGAGCCTTTCTCCAAACCCTCCCCCTCCCTTTAACAAACTTCCACAATTAAGCTCTTTCCACGTGGCCGATTCCCTTGCCGTCTAGACTTCTCCTGGTCAGTGAATTGCTGTTCCCAATGGGGCATGTAATCCAAGCTCATGCCTCCCCAGGGCTGCTTCCTGGCGCAGTTTATATGGTACAAGCACATGCTGCAAATCCAGATTTCCCACCAGTAGAGAGGAGACACAGGAAGACATTCACTCTTCTGCTTTTGGAGGCTAAGCTTTGTCATTAAGTTCAAAGTAAATCATTCTGCTTATCATTTGTAGTAGCAAGAAAAAAAGGAAATGAGCAAAACCTGCAACTTACTGCATCTAAACGTTGGAAGTCTTCCCCTTGGCATTGTCTTAGATAGGAGTCTCTTTTCCTGCTGAACCTGGTCCTTTGTCTTCCCATAGCACAGGCTCTGTGCTTCTCTGCCTCAGTCTCTCTTAATCTATTGCTAGTAGAGTCCTGTCTCTTGCCTACTCTGTTATCAAAGCCCCTGGGTGTCATGCCTGCCTCCTACACCGTTTTCTTCCCTTACCATGCTGTCATTTGTATTAAGGTTATTTGCATTACTCCTGGTGAACCTGCCATTTACTGATGTGGCTTGTGCCACTCCAAACTCCAAATTCGCCATATATCTAATATTGTGGCACCAGCTTAATTTTTTCCTACTATGCATGAATACCATCTTTAACGCCAAAATAGATATCATTGGGACTTATTTAATTGCTAATGCATTCGATGGATTAAATATCCTGTTAGTCTCCATTCTGAAATAGCACGCAGGAGAGACTTTAATTTCTCTGCATAGATGTTCAACTGGAGTTGATGCTACAACAAAATATTTTCCTTTTGATTTTAGCAAGACATGAGGCTCCCATCCACGCTGCAGCCTTGTAATAAAATAGCTCTTGGCCTAGATTTATCACATTCGACTCTCCCTCTGTTTGGAGGAACGTTGCAGGCAGAAAATTTAGGTGAGTGAACTTCACTGTCTGCTGCTCTCCTCATTAGGCAAGTGGGAAAATTAAGCTGATTCTATCATCCCTTTACTAATACACAAGTGGCACATTATATGCTGGGGCTTGATAGCGAAAGAATCTGACTGTGTCTCTTTCCACACACTCTTCTCATTAAACTAACAAAACACTTTATTCTGTACTCGAGCTGAATGCAGAGTTTTTGCCGTGCAGCTCGTTTTTCAGTCAGCCAAAGACTTCAGATCACTTCTGTTCTCAGCTGCACAAGTCCCGCAGATGCCGAACAAGAAAGATGAGAGATCCTTTAAAACAGATGTTCCTGGTTTGAAACACTCTCTTTGGCTAGTACCTACGAGTTTCTCTCTCCACTGCATCTGAAGGTAAGCATGGCTCATTGCCAAGATGACCTGGTTTCCCAGTTGCTTCAAGCGGTTCCATATGACTGTTATATGTCTACTAATTTAGCTCAAAAGTGTTCTCCCAGGAACTCATTGCGCTGAATTCCATCCAGCTGTAGTTTGTGTGCATCGCCATTTAAGCGCTGAGTGCATCCTCTCTTGTGCTGGATGTTTCTATCCAAGCTCTTGAAAAAACTACATAAAAAAATGGGAATATAAATTTCCTATTCAACTCAATGGGAGCTTCAGAGAGGCATACTTTCTAAAGCAGTATTTTGTTCTTAATGGGTACATGTGCAATTACTTTGAAGCAACAAATTCCGGTGCTTATCCCCATATGAATGTGCGCCCAGGACTCCAGCATGTTGAGCCAGGACCAAGCAGCCCTGGCGATCAACCTGCCAGCCCAGGACTGCTCCTGCCTGGCTCAAGGTGCAGAGGGGCTGGCTGGGGCAGGAGGGTGCTTTAGCGTGGGGCCAGCCAGCAGGCAGCCTCCCTGTACTGAAACACCCTCATGCCTCAGCCAGTCAGGTCAGTGCCGACACATGCATGGCTGTGCACTAAAAACCACTGCGGCAGGGTAGTATTTGCATTTACAAGTACTACCCTATTTATTGGTTTACTAGTTTATTAATTTACTGTAACCTAATAGGGCTACACATGTAGACACTGAGAAGTTTACCATGGAGCTAATTAGGCAGCTTCTCAGTAAATGTCTGACGCAGATGCGCCCAATGTGTAGATGCACCCAAAATATCTATTCCCTCCAAGTTGTTTTGCTAAGGATAATTTTAATATTGTAAATATTGCCCCATCTAGTGACTTCATAGGGAAGGATGCACAGAAATGTCATTGCCCTAACTTTAACATGACCTGTTTTTCTTGGTTTGTGTAAGTTCCCATATGGTGCCCATCAGTATAGTTTCTGTATGCTTTCTACAGCTATAGTACAGACACTTTCATCTCTCTCTCTCTCTTTTATTCTCTGCTTATTTCTACCCAGAAGCAAAAAAAATATAGCTTCCAGCATATTCTAGAGAAATGGTTCCCAACCCTTTTTTGCTGCGATCTGCTGCTGGGAAAGGAGTGCGGCGGCGGCAGTGGTGGCCACCCAGGGTGGGGGGAGCTCCCGGTGTGCGGTGCAGCTCGTCTTTTGTGTGCGGTGCCACTGGCATTGCCCCTGCAACCCTCATTTGGGTCACGACCCGAGGTTGGGACTGTTTTAAAGCCTAAGCTTCCCTCTTTTCCCTCCCCAGCCTGAAGCACGAGGGTTAGCCACAGTGTACAAAATACAGACACACCAAAACCCTGCCAGTCATCACCTGTGTTCTGGAATGGGAGAGCAGACCCAGCTTTTCTGATGATGTAATTTATTGACTGATTTACAACAGCTCAGAAATTGGCCCAGAAAATCCTTGTCTTGTAGTATTTTCTTTATCTCCCATGCCAGGTGCGATGCTGCTTCCACAACTATTCTGAAACTCCAGTCTGAAGCCCAAGACTTAGCATAAGTCCAATCCCATGTTTAAAGTCTGATACCTAGTCAAGTTATTGCAGAGTAAAATCTGCCTTCATTTCAGCAAATTCATTTCAGTCACATCAGATTGAATTTCAGCATTTTATCCCAGGTTAATGAAGTCTCAGGCATTTTCAAACTAAATCAACCTGATTATCTGGGTGCAAACAATTAGCAAACTGAATACCTCTTCAGTAGCGTAAGTGAGAAGGGCGACCAGGGTAGCAGCCCCTGGCGTTGCCTCCTCCATGGAGCCACCCCTTCTACACCTCTGCACCGAGCAACATCGTCTATTTGTACCCTATTTATTTTGTGGTTCCTAAAGGTGTTGAAGTAATAGCTGAGGTCTGATTGGTAATAATTATATATCCACCTCCTCAAAGAAGGTCAGAATGCCTCATATCAGGACTCATTCAAAATCTTTTTTTTTTTTTATTGCAAATGCAAATGCAAGCTGCTAAAGCCTATTCTCTCTCACACACTTCATTGACTCAAACCTAGAAGCTCCCATACCCCAGCCATCTGGACTCTGGAGTAAAAAAGCCTAGAGGAGCCAGCCACAGGCTGGCTGGAGGAACAGCTGAAGCAGGTAACAAAAAACAAGGACAATATTTTCAGCCTACTTTCTGCAGGTCTCACTCTAAACCAGTGAGAAAGTATTATTTTTTTATGCAACACATAGTTAACTTGTGGAATTCGTTGCCACAGGAGATGGTGGAGGCAGATAGCATAATCAGGTTCAAAAAGGGTCAGGATAAATTCATATACAGCTCTACTAGTAGCTGTTGAAAAGAATGGCTGGAGATGTTTCATCTGGCGTCTCTAAACCAATAACGGTGGATTCCAGGGGGATTATCGAATAGGGGATAGATGACTCTAGAGATATCCAGTACAATGCTCTCCCTCTACAGCATCCATTTTCACCACTGTCAGAGACAGGGTACTGGGCTAGGCAGACCATTAGTCTGACCCAGGATGGTACTTCTTATGTTCTTTATGTTCTTATTTGCAACCAGGGCACCACAGAGTGCCATGCAACGTTAGCACTGGTATGCATTCAAACATGACTCACAAGATTAAACCCAGAGCTTTCAAATATGAATCTACATTATTTAAAATATGCTGATCTCTTGAGGTCTGAGTTCTTTGCAGCAACAGAAAAACTGTAGTCAAAAACTAAGTGAAAACTAAGAGCTGGCATTTTCTGAGGGGTGCTTTGAGTCTAGAAAAATTAAGAACCACTATCACAGTCTCATCCCTCCACTGACTGAGCATCTATACCAACCCTTCCTGTTCCCATCCTCATACCTCTTGCTGCCCTCTTTTCTTTTTTCCTACCATTTGACCCATCTCTTGATACAACACCACAGCAAAGATTGAAGAAAAAACAAAACAGCAGAAGTCATAAAATAACAACATATTTGACATCATGTTCTTCACGGTGCTTAAACGTTCATTTCCTTCCACAATCCCTTTCTCTGCATTGTCTATGCAGACTGAATCTTTATATAGTGCCTGGTGCAACGTTCAGTTCCCAGTTGGCCTTGAAACCCAGATCTTGAAAGCCATGTAGGTGCTTAACACCCATTGAAACAAATTGGAGCTAGGCAACTAAGTACCTACAAAAATCTGAGCCTTAAGCACTGCAGTAATAACCAGTTTCTCCTGCATATAGTGGATCAAGGACCTTGGATGTTTTTTATTATTTAGCAATAAACAGCTGTTTCTATTGGGCAAGGGGGGGTTCTTTAATCTTATATTGTTATGGAACCATCTATTGTAAATTCAAACCCTGTATGGCACTTTTGCAATCCTCTTATCTGACTTATTTTTTAAATGATTATAATTAAAGTAATGAAATACAGTATAAAAAGCCCATGAGCTAAATATATTCTTGCATAGGAGATCCCAAACTTTTCATCTTTTTACTGTCAAAATACTTATAATTCTCTTTATACACTTTGGACCATATCCAGCATATCTGACCTTTATTACTATTATTACAATTATTATTATTATTAATGATAATAATAATAATAATGAAAAGGAACATTTCAGCCTAGACCAAGGAGTGCTTAAACTGAGTATCGACATAACCTTTTGTCTGTAATCCATTTCCTTCTTTGTTCTTCCTCGTTTAAGCTACTTTTTCCTTTGGCTGGTTAACCCATCATCAAGGAAACAATACTGTAATGACATCCACGGATACAGACTCTTCCCACATTTGTGTGGAATCCAATTGATTTTTTTAAGGGACTTCATCTGGCATGCCTGGTCCATGCCAGGGGATTGCGCTGCTGTTGTTCTGAGTAGTGTGATTCGGTCTTCTGCCTTCTATCTTGGGAGTGCCATTCCTCAGCAAATGATGCTAATAAAGAAGCTCCATGATCAGTTAAACTCATTGACTCACTGAGGACTACATCCTGGTTGCGGTTTCTTCTCTGATCCTCTCTCATGGGAGAGCTATTTTTTTTCTAGGTCTCTCTACTTTTTGCAGTGATGTTTGTTTTAGGTGGGGTTTTTTTGCTACTAACAAAATAATGAACTTAACATGATGAGTGAAAGAATGAGAGTCAGCGTTATGGCGGAGCCTAAAGCTCATTCACATCTTTGCAATTCTCACATTTTAATGTTCTTCCTCTTGTTACACTAGGGAGCTAACACCCTGAGCCTCTAGGATAGGAGATGAGTTAATCCTGTCCTGGGGACGCATCCTCCAGGGGATACTTCCTCCTTTACCTGGCATATTTCAAGTAGGAAATAAAGGGATTATGGTATCTGGAGGGAAGGTGGCTGGCTGAAACAGGAGGTACATAAAGAAATCTAGTATAGAATAAGTACTAACAGTACCTGTTATGAAGTCTTGTTAAAATGAGGCTTGAATACATCTCCAGCAAGGTCCTGGTCACCACTCTGCATCTAGATCTTTTCTGCTTCCTAAATAGCAAAGGTATCAGATTACGGCAGAGCAATTTTCTTAATAGGGGAGAATAGTCTGAGGGTGCATACAAATGTTTGCCCCACCTGGCCTAAAAACACATGGCTTAGTTTCATTTGGGAGTGGCATGTGTTCACCAGTGCTGGAAGCTGTGCTGAGAACCTGGTGTCAGTAACTTGGGCGGGGGGGGAGAGGCAGGCAGGATTGGGCTGGGGTCTGTGGGAGGGTTTGGTGGATCTGCGGAAGGGGTTGGGGAGTGGTCGGGGAGTGGTCAGAAGGTTAAAATAGCCTAGTCGGGGTGGGGGTGTAGAAAGAGAATAGCCCGGGGCTGAGTTCCAAACACGTGCAGACACTCAACAGTTTGGCCTAACCTGTTCCCTACTTAGGTGAAGTAACTTAGATCAGGCCTGCTATTTTTGTCCTAACAAACTCCCCCAAACTTCTGCACAGATGGCTATTTAGGGCATTTATACACGTATATTTGTCTGCTCCAATGCACTGGAGATCCACCACGTCGGAACAGCCTTGATTAATTGAGTCTGTTTGGCACGCGACCTGACGCGCCCGGCCCTGCATCGCATTTGTATAAATGGTGAAATGAATGTCAGCGCTGATAAAATGGCAGCAGTGCACTTTTGAACCAAAACATCTTCAATGTGGTTGAGTTCAAATGTGCGCCACCACCATTTTGCTGACATGCATTTTGCTGTATACAGAATCCCTTAGATTGACCTAAACCAGTTAGGTCAATTTAAATGTAGCATCTGCACATACCGGACAGTTAATAACAGTGAGCTAGGACATTATATTTCACTAATCGCCATTATTATACGATTGCATCTCACGAGCAACATTTTCCACTTCTGGTTGCCAATGTTTCTTCTGCAACAAACAGCTTCTTGTGTCTACAGGCTAGCATGGCATTATATGAAAAATTGCCTGCCCTTTTTCAGCAGCCCAGAAGATAAAGCATGTCTACATGGAACGCCTAAGGCATTGCCTGAGGCCAGTAAGTCTTTTCTTTATTTCCATGAAATTAGCATCAACTTTCAGTTCTTTTTTGTTGCATGTGGGGGGGGGGCGGGGTTCACACTAGTAATCTAAAGAGAATCTAATTGATCAAAGGATTGATTTAGTTCTGCATGTACATAATAGGATTTGGATATGTATTATTATATCAGCACCAGAAAACTATTGCAACTTCCAGAGAATCTTAATAGACTGTCATCATCTGAGGATGAGTGTAAAGTAGGTTTTTTTCTTGTCAGCATCTGCAGACAAGGATCAGACTCGTTTTTGCCATTGGACAGTCTCCAGTTAGACTTCATATTTGTGCCACAGTGTCACAGTCAGTTTACTCCTAGACTTGGACTATGATACACTGCCCTGACATAGTTGTTAGGCACTTAAACACCTTTGTGGGCCTGGGCCCCTCTGACATACATTTCAAAACATAACAGCCTAGGACTTGGAAAATGGAAAGTGAAACAGCACTTTTTCCTCTGTATATCAGGCATGTCATCAATTCAGCATACAGCCTCCAAAGAGAAATTCCACCCTCCTTGTCTATTAAGACTTGAGAATCTAGAGGCAGTGTCTACACGAGGTGCTTTAGTGTGCAGTAGACTAATCAACTGCACAGTAAAGCATCACCATGTACACGTGCAGGTGCTTACTGTGCAGTAAATTACTCTACTACACAATAAATTGACTACCTGAATATGAAAATGTACTGCTCAGGAAAGCCAAATAACATTAACTGCATGTATAGATGTGCCCTATAGGAAGTAAGAGTAGGTCTCTATTTTCTCATTGGCCCCTATCCAGAAAGTTTTTTAATAGCAAGGTCTTTTTGTTACAGCTGGCCTGAAAATAAATACCCAGTAAATACCCAATAATCTGGTCAAAACAGACCTAAGATTCTCCCTTTCACTTGAACAAAGGCAGCTTCTGCATACACAAGAACTTCACTCACAAATCCCAAAGCTACACTCATATACACATAGTTTTACTGTTGTTTCAAGTACAGAACCATATTGAAACCTGTGCAATACAAGTGGCAATTTGGATGGCACCAGCCACCTCCAAAGCATGGAGCTTGAGCTAAGAGAGTAAGGCTCCATAGTGGAGAAAAGTGGTCTCATATGCTTGGGAACCATTTATATAGAGTTTGTGAGGAGCTGAATTTCTTTCCTGCTGATGGGCATCTATTGGAGCAAACAGGTAGGTATAAATATTAAACACATGGACTGCTGCAGATGCCCAAGTATTTTCAAGTATGTACCCTGGTTACGTCTCTCCACAATGCACCATGTCATCGGCTTGCTTTTGTGCAAGGTAATAGGATTGTGTTCCTTTAATGTTTAAATTCTCCTTTCATGTTACCAGCTCAATGCAGATATTTGTAAAGTTCCAGCCACAGTAACAGGCAAAGGTATATGAAGTTCAGTTTATTCCAGTCCCTCCTGCACTCCTCCCCACCACCCACTTGTGGCTTTCATACTAACAACTTTGTAATTGAATGCGAGACCTTAAAAAAGTGAGGGGCATAGGGCCTTTCAACACTGGTACCTTTTTTCATGTTTCTATTTGAGGGTGTCTGAAAGTAAAATTGGGGTCATACAGAATAGCCTTTGTAAAAACAACCGTGTCATTACCTTCACGGTCTTCAGGGATTCTGCTAATTCTAAAGGTATTATGGCACAAGTTCAATCTAATCTACTTTCTAAATCATCACAGCATTTCCCTAGATGGCCAGAACTAGCTTTATAAAAGTTTATTTTCTTCCTGCAATGAAGATGTGGTCTCATACTTTGGTTCCTGATTTCATTTCAGCAAAACTCTTTTATTCCAATGAGTCCTAAGGCAATGTTAATCTTTTATAAGACTACACTTTTTCCCCCCAAAATGAGTAATTAATGTGGTAGTTGCTATTCTTAATCGACAAGGAAAAAGCAATGAGGTGATGTATTACCATTTGGATGCTTCACCAAGTAAAATCCAAGCTTTTTCGCTTTAGTTTAAATTATCCTTAGTCTAGGATAATTAGTTTAAAGTCCAGCAGAAAAAATAATGCTGAAGAGCAACCAGCATGGATTCATAGCAGGCAGATCCTGCCTAACTAACCTTGTTTCTTTTTATGACCAGGTCACTAAATGCTTAGATGCAGGAGTTGAGGTAGATGTCATTTACTTGAATTTTAAAAAGGCCTTCAATGTGGTGTCTCATCCCATTCTTATAAATAAACTAAGCAGCTGTGACATAGATGATTACACGGTCAGGTAGGTGGTGAATTGTCTTATGGGACGCACCCAGAGATTGGTGGTGGACAGGTCAGTATTGACCTGGAAAGATGTGGGCAGTGGAGTCCCCCAAGTTTCGGTCCTTGGATCCATGCTATTCAATAAATTCATTGGTGACATGGATGAGGGCATGAAGAGCACTCTGTCCAAATTTGTGGACAACACCAAATTATGTGGCAAGATAAACACATGAGCGGGCAGGGGAATGGATTCAGGCAGATTTAGACAGGTTGGAAAAGTGGGCAGAACAGAACAGGATTCAGATTAACAAAGATAAGTGCAAATTGCTGCACCTAGTGAGAAGGGATTGCCAACACACATACAGATTGGGAGATGACCCTCTAAGTAGCACAGCGGCAGAAAGGGATCTTGGAATCATAGTAGACTCCAAGATGAACATGAGTTATCAATGTGACAAAGTGGTAAGTAAAGCTAACCACACTCTAACATGCATTAGTAGGTGCATCAAAACAGGTCTAAGGGGGTGATACTTCCCCTCTATGTGGCATTGGTGAGGCTGCAGCTGGAGTACTGCATCCAGTTTTGAGTGCCACATTTCAAGAAGGATGTGGATAACCTTGAGGGGGTCCAGAGGAGGGCAACTAGTATGGTTAGGGGCCTGCTGGTAAAGCCCTACGAGGAAAGATTGAAGGACCTGGATCGCTTCAGCCTCTACAAGAGAAGGCTGAGAGGTAATCTTGTGGCCATCTACAAATTCACTGGGGGGAGTGGGGACAGCAAGGAATAGGAGATACTCTGTTTAGCAGGGCACCCCTTGGGATAATTAAAAACAATGGTCACAAACTAACAGAGAGCAGATTTAGATTGGACATCAGGAAGAACTTCTTTACAGTAAGGGTTACCAGAATCTGGAACGGGCTCCCAAGGGAGGTGGTGCTCTCCCCTACCCTGGAGGTCTTTAAGAGGAGACTGCACAAGCACCTGGCTGGGGTCACGTGACCCCAGTGCTCTTTCCTGCCCTGGGCAGGGGGTTGGACTCGATGTTCCCTTCCGACCCTAAAAATCTATGAAATCTATGAAATCCTATAAACAATCCATTCAACTCTGTCTGACAGCAACCTGTTTCATGACTCTAAGGATAATTTAGGCCCAGCAAACTCTAAGAGGCACAATTTGTTTAATTTACTGTTGCACAATTACTTTTTAAAGTCAGGAAGTTTATTTTACTTGGTTCTTACATGGTACTTCTAGTTATAAGCATGTTTATAGCTAAGACACCAGTCAAGTTCAGGGTCCATACAGGGCACCGTACAAAACAGTTGCAGACCATCCTTTCACCAAATAGTTTACAATCTACAAAGGCAAGACAGAAAATGGCTCATAGAATGGAATATCACCAAGCAGAGGAAACAATAGAGAGGCAATATTACCTTATTTCCATGCTTTCTGATGGCCAGTGCTAGTTTGGAGAAAGCTTGATAAACAAAAGTCTAAGGCGTGGGAGAAAGGTGAGGGAAAATAAAGCAGGGGTGAAACAGGATAAAAAAAGGGTGTGAGATTGAGGTTGAGATGGAGATGAAGCTACTGAGACAGCAATGGGAGACAGTGGGAGCATCTACACGTGCATTACATGCATTTTTCCTAATGTGCATTAAATTCAGTACCTCCAACACGGGGTACTAAATAAATGTGCATTAGGCTGCTCTAATGTGCAGTACTGAAAGCATACTTTTTAAAGTGATGCTTAATGCGCAGTAGCCTATTGTACTGCGCATTTGCATAATTGCACATTTTTATGTGGCATTTTAATGCGCAATAAAATGGGCTATTGTATATTAAAGCGCACATGTAGACATGCCCACTGGGTAGCAAATGGCCAGTTAGCACAGGGCAGGAAGAATCCACTCTAACCTCTGTCAGATATAATTAGTGCCTATCGATCCTTGCTGTCATGGCTGCAGCAGCAGCTCTGGCTATTGCAGGGGAAGCTATGACAAAATAAATGTGTCAGTTTTAGAGCACATTTCAGATATTCTTTGTGGACACCCGTGGAGTGCATTTTATTGTAGGTTAGCCTAATCCTCCTATTAAGTGGATTTAAAAGGCCCTCTTAGGTGCAGAAGGGAGCTAATGCAAACTAGTTATTCTAAGCTATTTCCTTTTATAACAGTCTTTTGTCTCTAGCTGACTCTTTCCTGCAGCTTTCTTCCCTAAAGCTGCATGCTGAAAATAGGACAAGCACTACACCTGGATCCTACCTCTTCCAAATGGTCAGGTCCCCTGCATAGTTTTGGGTCCAAAGGGCAGCTGCGAGAAAGGCAGCTGGAACCTGATTTTTCTAAACATACTGAGGACCCACAACTTGAGAAGAAATCCAAAGGAGCTTGGCGCTCTTTGTACTTTCACTTACGGCAAGAAATGGACTAGATTTTCAACTCCTTGCTATCCTCAAAGTTTAATGCCTTTAAAATGCCAGTAAACATAGGTATCATTTATCGGAACAATTAAAAAAAATGAAAACCCACAAAGCTCTATCTGAGAAACCAAGTAATTAAAAGAATGCCGATATAAGCATACTGAACAGATGACAATGGTTTTTATGCATGGTTTCTCACGTGGAGATTAAGTATAATTTACAGGACAGAGTAAGTATAGCAATGTAAAGAGAACAAGACAGAATGACAGGAGTTTGCAGCTGTGTTTTTTATTCAGATATAGTCTTGGTGTTTTGGGCTTTCACCTCGGTTAACCCACAGGATTTTCCTTTGGCTTGACTCTTATTCAGCCTGATATAGTAACCAAATCTCACCAGGAATCCAAATGTTAGGAATCAGACACCTCATATTCCCATGTTTCTTCTCTTTGTTCCCCAGAAAAAGATGACCTCCTGGAGATTCAGTTCAAGTAAAACACGGTGCTTCCTCTAGTCACGGATGTTGTAACGCAGGGATGCTTAACCTCAGACCCACTGGCCAAGTGCAGCCCCCACAAAGCCATTGCATCTGGTCTGGGGGGGTTCTGCACAGGTTGGAAAATTAGGTGGCAGAGGAGCAGTGAGCATTAATACTGCCACCCTCCCCCACTTGCAGATTCCCATGTCTCCTCCTTCCCTTCCACGCAGCAAGATCAGGGCCGGGCTAGACCCCCTTCTCCTCATGCAGCTGAATCAGGGCTGGGCTGCCCCCCACTCCCCTCCATGAAGCCACACGGGGCCCTGCCCTGGGCAATGACTAGGGTCCACCAGCCGGATCTGGCCTGCAGGCATACCAGGCACTGTCCATCCAGTCCACCAGGGAAAAAGGTTAAGCACCACTGGTTTAACACAATCAAAACCCTTCCCATAGCTCTTTAGATGTCCCTTCTTAGACTCATGGTTATGAGGACAACCTAAGTCTCCCCAAGAAGCAGCAAGCAGTACCAATAAATGGTAACAAGGCAGATTTCTCCTCTTTCCAAGGGACAGCATTGAGCTCAGGCCAGCTTTTTAGGTTTATCATAGGATCTCAGACCTGGAGAACTGAAGCCCAAGCATTCTCTGCCTCATAGTTCCTCTGTCCAAGTTCTCAGTAATAGATGGTTATTAAAACACCCAGATAGCTCAAAAAATTACAGAAATTGTCAAATGCTCCTCTACTGTACGCACACACAGGCTGAGAGTATGATTTCCACATACCACTGCACCCCCCCTGGAAGGTCTTTTCAGGATCTTGGCCTATTTACACAAGTAGTTGTTTTTGATTAGGAAGAGTTCATGGGGAAATTTAATTGACTGCATATTTTCTATTTGCAACTAAGGTTTTACCACTTCTGCAACAGCTGAAAAGAAGATGAGTGTAAGACCCTATGCACAGGCCAGTATTTTGACAGCACTAACATACAAGGCAGCATATTGCTGAGAAACTCATCTAGGTTGTGCTTCATATGAAACTTCTCCTCATCTATATGCTAATTCAAACTCGAGGCAAGTATGATTCTTTCCAAAGATTATGCTCCTAATGCCTTTTTAACATGCAATTTAATATTATAATTTGGGGACAGGCAGTAAAAGTTGGTGCCTTGTGTTGTTTTGCAAATCTGTTAATAATTTCTTTGAGAGGAGCTGTATCAAGTATTGGCTTCTTTGCTGAAAGGATAAGGTCTGTCAATCTGTTCCAGCTCATTGTGCTTCTTAGCCATATATGCAACTACTGAAGAGCATTAAATAACACTTCATAGATGCAAATGTATAATAAAAAATGACATGGTACAAAGGTACTGGGGAGGTTCTATTTTTACCCTGACAACTGAACCACTTATCACTGAAATGCCACCATTTGCATGTAAAACTGACTCTCCAACCGGCTTTGAAACTGTTGACTTTAAGACCTTTGCGGGAAAAGAAAAATGAATTGCCAAACTGTGTGAACTGCACCCAATTCAATTACAATGAGCAAGTGGATAGTTCAGAAGCAGAAAGTATTTTTCAGCATGCACACACAAGCGCTCTTTTCCATTTAACCTTATTTTGTTTCAGCTGCCAGCCTCTCAAAAAGTAAGAAAAAATTGATGGGTTACTTCTGGGGAGATTTTGTGTGCTACTGTAATTTTATATTAAGTTTCCTTTATAGGGATGGCAGAGTTTGGAATCATGGCACAAGTATTCATTGCACTAGGCCACGCTGACCTTCTGGTATTAGTATCACAGAGGGATTGGCCTCTTAACATCCCCACTGGGGATCATCTGCCGTGGTGATGGACCCAGCTATGCTGTCCTGTCTGGTCATTCTCAAGGCAACCTCTCAGGAGTCTGGCCTTTTACCTTTACTTTTTACATGATCCTTCTAGGCCTATCCCAGGAGGCCCTGGGTCACAATACCCTTACAAATCCACTCTTCTTATGAAGGAGATCCTGTGGGATTCAGCATCTCTTCATTTTTTCTTCCGGATTTCAACTAGCCATAAAAGATTGTGGCCAGACCACTCTCTTAAAACTGAAGTATTGCTTAATTTTAATAGTAGGAACAAATTAAACTAATTTTTTAAAAGAGATGTAAAAATAATAAGACAGCCTGGTAGCATGTCCTGGTGGTAACAGAGGATGACTTAACTTCTTCAGACACCCAGCAAGTTTGTGTTTGTACCTGCCCATTGCCACAAATAAAAGTCTAGCACCTGTCTCTCTTCTGGATGAAAAAATCATTTTTAATGATTCATAATTTTTTTTTCTTTTCTTTTTTTTTTCAACCTGGGGGTTCCCACCATGGGGCTTAAAAGGCAAAACAAATGTTGTAACTTGATTGGAGCCCACAGATAAGCTTTTCACAGTGAACACCTCAGCGTTGTTTCTTAACAAGATTAAAGCGGCTTTTCGGAGATAATTAGACAAGTGCATACCTATGTGATGAGGCATTGCATTCATGTATATGCAAAGAGGGAAATTAGTTCAACTGGACAGTGGCTTATTCTGAATGGTAAATGGTCCATGCACTCTGAAGTCCTGAGAGTTGCCCACAAGTTTCATTGCTAGCTCCAAGACAGCCAAAATAAAATCTGATGTTTAATTCAAAGTGTGATCATACACTGAAAGCAATAAGCGTAACTTGTAGTTTTGTGATGTCCAGCTCCCTAAAACTAAACTAAGACCAACAAGGTCGATTTATCCTGGAGTGGTATTTTGGTCTCAAACTCTTGTCAGAGAATTTTATCTGCATTTAAATGCTTCAAAAGGTAGAAAATGCAATCATTTTCCAAACTTAAACTTATTTTAGCTTGCATTGATTTCTGGCAGCATAAAATCTCAAATTAAACATGTATATCATAATAGCATATTAAAAATGAAATCAAGCTTGCAATCCCCACATAATGAAATGTGCAATATATAACCTGTTAAATGGTGACAACAAAGGAAGTTATAGATATTTTGACTCTTCTCACATACTCTGAAATCTGTACCTATCATACTCACTCAGGAAATTAAACTCAGTAATAATAAACAATGAAATAGCTTTGTAGTGTTTTCCCAGTATGGCCTGAAGCTGCAAGATACTGAGCACCGTTTACTCTCTTCATTTCAGGAGGAAATGATAGTACTCAGCACCCTTTCCACAAGTAATCTCATCAAACAAACTCTAAGCATGAGACAGGGAGGTAAAGAAATTATTAAGAAAATTATTAACTGTCTGGAAAAGTTGAAAAGCAATTATAATCAAAAAGTTATTTCCCCCTCACTTGTTTCAGCTGTCCATATGCAGTAAATGGCTTGTAAAATTTGCTACACAAAGATCAGTCTGTAGTGGTTTATGAAATTTTAAAATTCTCATAAAACACTGTCAGCGTATATGTCAGATAATCAACAAACCCTCTGCCCTCAAGATGTCCTGTGTTTTATATGGATCCTTATATGGATTTAAGAATCGGCTCATTCACCCCAAGTTAAAAACCACCCAAACAAGCCAAAATGTTTGGCTCATGTAACTAAACTCTACATATTATTAATATGCCCTGCTTCTAGTCAGATATGGTACCTTGCAATCCAAGGTTGGGGAGAACCTGAAATTGGAAGGAGGAAAAAAACCCAAACAAACCACAACAAAAAAAAAACACGTGCGGAAAAATTAAAATGAGCTCTTTTTGATTCTCCTGAAGCTTTTCCTTGAGTCAATTCCATGTGGATGCAGGATTTTATGTAACCAGAGGTGAGTGTGCCTTAGATTCACTGCGAGCGCTTTGTGTGTATGAGGACAGCGCCTAGGTCATTACCAGGGATCCTGGTTTTCCCTGATAAAAAACCCTGCAAATTCTCTGATTAAACCCCCCCAAATCTGTGATTAAACCCTCCCGGCCAGCTGGTGCCCATCACACCCCCCGCCCCCGTGGCTCCCCAACCCTACTGGTGCCCCTTGCCCCCTACCCACAGCTCCTGCCCTCCCAGCTGCCAGGGCTATGGGACAGCCTCCTACCCCCAACAGAAGGCAGTGGCTGCTCTGGGTTTCAGTGGGACGTGAGGCTGGCTCCCCGCTGTAGCGCACAATCCCCCTGCCCCCCAGATCTGTGCATGGGGTGGGGGCTGTGCACTGCCTGCTGCAGGCTCAGGCTCCTGCCCTCCTGCCCTCCCCCAGGGTCTCTGCAGCCCAGTGGGTGGGACTCAGCACTGCAGGGCAGAGCATGGCCACATAGGAAAGCAGCTTGAAGCTGTGAACTCTCTGCTGCTTTGGCGACACATTGCCCATGCATATGGCCACCACCTGTGCTTCCCCTGCACGTGCAGGGAACACGACTCCAGGGCAGTGCAGAGCTCACAAGTAGCTTTCCTGCATAGCCGCAGTCTGCCCTGCAGCCGTTGGTCACACCTGCTGGGCTGTGGAGACCCCAGGGTGAGAGCCTGAGCCTGCAGTGGGCAGCCTGCCCTACCCCCGCCCCATGCACAGATCTGGGGGGCATGTGCCCCTCCTGCTCCTTCCTGGAGCTCGTGCAGCAGCAGGGAGAGGACCCCACCTCCCCCGCCCCTGGACAAGCTGCCCATGGTCCTATCCTGTTCCTCACTGGGACCCTGCAGCCATATATTGCGACCCCAGGCCCCAAGTCCTACATACTGCCTGGCAGGGCAGCAACCCCTGCACCAGCCCCTACCCCCTCCCCTGCCCAACTCCCTCCTCTCTATGCGGGGAGGCCTCAATCCTCCCCCACTTACCTGCAGGAGCTGCTCTCCAGGCTGCCCGGGGCCATGTACATATACATGCACATGGAGCCCCTTGCCTGACCGCCCTCCTCGTTCCCTCCCAGTCTCTTGCAGGCTGGAACTCTGCCCGCCTGCAGACGGCTCACTGCAAAACCACAAAATCCACAGGTTTCTCTGCTAAAATGAGAAATCAGTGTTTTATTCCAGTAAGGGGGAAAATCCACATTTTACTCCATTTTTTTCCATGGGAAATGTAAAACTCAGATCCCTGGTCATTACAGAACCCAGCCAACTACAAAGAGTAATGGTAATACTTGTTGGAGACTTAAAAACCTAAAGTTGAGGTTCTGGTAATGGGCCAATCAGACACTAAATTGCCAGCTGACACAAAAATATGTGTTATTGGCTAAGTTGAACTGTGTCTGCAGTGTCAACATAGGTAATGCATTTTATACAGTATTTAAAGTATAGTAGAAAAATAACATATTTTAGAAACACAACAATCCTGTTTCCAATACAAATTCACTGCAACATGACTATAGGTGGTAATAATTATTGAGGCTGGAGTGTATTCCTGAATAATGCAGTTATCCTGGGGATCCAAGGTACTAAAATAACATCAATGATTGAGATTAAGGATTATTAGCAACTGGTACAGGAAAAGGTTTGAGTGATCTAATGCAATGTTCTGATCCTTGCAAGATTATTTTTTTAAATATACATTCCAAAAACTTTTCTGGTAAACCTGTAAGTGTTTGTGGCTACTCTAGCAAATCAGCTGTGAGAGTATTCCTAGACCAGTAATTCACGGCCTGGGGTTCTTCCGGATCCCAAAATGAAGAACTGCTCCCCAACATATCCTGCTTTCTGGGTGATAACATTATGTATATAACTTTCATGTATGTCTAGCAACTAAATAAAGGTACTACAGTATTCTCCTGGCATTTCTTGTACAAAGTTTAGTTATTATCATACACTCCTTGGTAATAATACCTAATGGCATGAGAGACCTAAAGATCTGGGGAGATTAATAAAATCTAAAGAATGCCCCATTTCCTTTCACATCACTACTGGTCTTGCAACTGAGAAAAGGAAGTGATTGCCATTTCAGTAGAAAAGTACAGTGTATTGCACTGCTCAAAACTGTCTTCTCAGATACTCCTTGAGAGTGATTGCAGTTCCATACAATCATAGCAAGTCATGATCAGTTGTTAACTGAGAAAATGGTTTGTAGGCAGCATTTGGGGCTTTTATTTTGGTGAAACAGAAAAATATAAAAAGAATAAAAGGTTTCCTTTCATAAATTAATTGGTCATAAGAATCAGCAATGGGACCAAGAGCACTGGTTTGAAACAGACTTGACCTCCCTCCCCCTTCCTCCCCCCCCCCCCAAAAAAAATCAATTTTCTGTAGGTCAGGATATTATGATTTACCAACAAAAATCCAAGAAACTGGCAACAAAACACATAATAACCATTGGTTCCAATGGGGCATGGTATTTCAGCGTGTGTGGGTTTTTTTCTTTAGCTTACTTCAGAAACATATTGCCTGATCAAAAGGTGTGTGGGGGGGGGGGGGCAGCAGTGTTATTTATTTGTTTTTTAAAGGCCATGTACAAATTGCACTTTCAAACAGAACAAGTTCAGTTAATTCATTTGTAAGTGTAGATAATGCGATAACATTAATTGGGGTTATGAAGACACAGTAATTGTCAGTTATATTCAAAACAATGATTGGCCTCATTTTAGCAATGATATGAAAGGAGAACACTAACCTCTGATTGAAATGGCATACCACTGTATTAAACTCTATATACAGCAAAAGCCGCATTATCCAGCACCTTACAAATCGGCATGCTCTATTACCTGGCATGCCAGTCGACACAGCAAAAGCGAAACCGGAAGTGTCCACTGTGGCACTTCCAGTTTCGCCAAGCCCCCATGGCCCAGGGCATAACAGCCTGTCCCCAATATGCCCGGGGCCCCCCTCCCTGTCCCCCGGCACACTGATGTGGTGGGAGGGACGGCAGCACACCGGACGTGGTAGGAGGGGTGGCAGCCCAAACAGGCAAAGACACCCGTTCAGGCCTCTCAGGTAACCAGCGTATTTGGTTATCCAGAACCCCCCATTCCCCACGGATGCCGGATAACAAAGCTTTTGCTGCACCTTTATTCATACGACTATCCTTTACTCAAAAGACTACTGGAGGGTTATCCTAAACCAGTTTTAGCCATTTTCAAACTGGTTTATGTGCACTGAACATCTGTTCTGTTACAGATTTAAATCAGTTTCTGATCACTTACACTGATTTTTGTGTAATGTCTGTCCCTACAAGCTTCCCAAGGAGGTGGTGCAGCCCACAACCTTGGAAATCTTGAAAAGGAGACTGGACAGATACCTTGCTGAAATAATTTGATCTCAGCAGTATTCCTGCCCAGAGCAGGGAGGTTGGACTCAATCCTTTGAGGTCCCTTCCAGCCCTTAATTTCTATGATCTCTGCAAAATCTCTACAACTGGCCTGTTCACCCAAGTAAGGTTTCAAAGGACTTTGACTCATATGAATATTTGCTTTATTTCAATAGCACCTATTAGCCCAAATAAGTATTAGGCCTATTGTACCAGGTTAAATTTGAATACTAGCTACTACATATTCTGCCCTGAAAAGCAAAAACCTTATTCAAGTAATTGTTGAATAAAATCTTTGGATCATTTAAAATATAGTAGCTGCTTATTTTCTAGATCTGCCTTTACCATTTTCCTCTATCTTTCATGAGAATTCCCATCTTCTTTCCACTTATCAACTCCTCAAATATTGCACAGTACATGGAACTTTTCACATCTTCAAAGTTTCCCAGGTTTCAAAGTTTCCCAGCCTTTCAAATGAGTCCAACTGCTGCTTAGAACCCACCAGGTAGATGATCTGACAAAAATGAATTATGGTGAAAGAAATGATGCTTTAAAATTGTCCAAAGTTAACATTCAGAAATAATACACCACATTCAAAGATGAATGAGCAACTTCATTCAGTCCATTACCAGACTCCAAGAGGCAGCACATCAACCATAAAGGCTAGAAACTTTATTATTATTATGTTAACAAAAACTATAGTCTTCAGGAAAACATTGACAATGCCAGAAGCTAGAGACAGTATAAAGTCATATTATACTACCATGTGAGACTCGTATTTGCAGCTAGGTCTACATCTTAGCTCTCTTGCTTAGAGAGGTCTATAGGCCTTCAAATTGCAATTGCCCATAGGCTCATGGTAGTCACATTATACAGGTACTCAACAGCAATGCTGATGGGTGCTGTAAAAAGAAACCAACCAACAAAATTTCTAATGACAAGCAAACAGTATGTATTTGTATTTGCAACCTGTCATGCTCTACATATAATCCTTTACAAAACCCAAATTAAAATTAATCATAAATCAAGTTTTGACACAGTTTGGTGAAATCAAAGCAAAGAGTTTCCAATGATTTAGGAGTGAGACGGAGGTTCAGAAATACATGAAGACATACAGCTCCCCCTCCTCCCACCCCCACACACTTGGCTCTTTGAACACGCTGAATTTTCTAAACTGAAATGAATGAATTGTAACAGCTATTCACACCAGGAAAAAGGCAGGATGAAAAATTAAGTTAAGCCATGTAATCCACACGGAGATAGTTTTAAAAGAATCAATACCACTCATCATGGTAGTACAGTAATATTTGCAGTAGTAAATGTTGCATGATGAATCATTTTGATTTTCACAAGTATCCTAGTTCCTGATTTTGTTCCCTCAGAAGAAATTAGTGTGGGCCTTTTTTTTTTAAACAGAACTAGCGACAGTCAGAACTTTATAAAAAGGATAAATCAATAGTATTGTTCCCTAACGAATGACTGTTACCACCTTCTAATATAAAAAGATGAACAAGTCTTCTCCAGAGAGCTGCTGAGAATATCAAAGGGAAGTTCAGGGTCAACAATGACAATGAGTTAATGGGCTGATGGGAAAAATCAACTTATTTTCCCACCAAATGGAAAAGCCCTGCAGGCCAACCAAAATAAATTCCATTTTACTTGAGCAAAGCATCAGAAGCTAACACACATCAAACATTAATAGTTTGCAGGTGCTTTACTAGACTAGAATAAGCTTAGTACTGTATGTCAGCCAGGTATATTTATCAGTTGCTTCCACAAGCAGCATCAGGTTAATAACTGAGATTGCTATTGCAAAATACAGCACCCAAAGGAAATATATATATGCTGAAGAGGACTGGAACACAGGGCCCCTTGAGGGATTCTGATAGTCTTCTGGCAGGCTGCAGGCACATATCTGACAAACCAGCGAAAATGCTGAATCATGAATACTGATCGATTGCTACATGCACAATGCCCATACACTGCAGATTTCTGACCCGATAAGCTGTACATAATATTTTAAGTATCAGAGGAACAGAAAAGAAAGGCTGTAGACTTTTCATTTAGTGATTATTTCCCTCATGTGGAAAACTATCTGAGCGTCACCTTGTAATTGTGAACCTGAGATGCAAAACTCTTGTAAAGAATTTAGAAAAAAAAAAATTCACTAAAAGTTAAAACATGAACTCTATTAGCAGAATATGCACTGTCATGGACACCGAATTTACTGAATCAGAACATACATTTTAAACAAAGAAACCCAGAGCAAGGCTGATTCTCCTATCTCTCAGTTGTTTTTGATAGACGCTTGACTGTGGGGTGTGCCTACCCCATCTACCAGGGGGCCACCAGAACTGCTGACATTTACCTTTACTGACTATTCAAGAGAGATGTTAAATGAGATTAAGATATGAATTCAAAACAGAATAGCTATTCCTGATGAACTCCCTATGTGGACACACTATCTTCAGAGTAAGGCTCTCCCTTCTTCTGGGTGAAGAAGAAGGTGCACACAGAAAGTTAATCAGGAGTAAACTAATATTTAAGCTAATAGTTAATAAGAATAGTAAATGATGGAAAAAATCCCCACATAGACAAAACCTCAGTCTCGGTTATATCTTATTTATGGGAGCAATCCTTTTTCTTTCATTTTTTTTCTTCTTTAACAGTAGCCTTAAACCACTGGACTGAATGACATACTGTGGGCTGAAGTGTCAACAGCAAATGAATGCCATGTGGCTGAATGTATCCTTCTATATCACTCAGCCACCCCCATGTCTGGAAGAATAAGTAAGTATCTGGATGAAAAAGTGGCTTTGACCAATTAAGACAGAAATAATGCTGATAGGGGAGGAGAAGCAAGGATCTTTAAGGGGGTTCTCTCTGTTATCAGACCAACTGCATAGTTGGGAAAGATTTTAGACAAACTTTCAGGCACAAAATGCCCTTCCTTAGGTCTGACAAAGAGCATACGTAACATAAGGAAGGAAGAAGGGAAGGAAAAGCATTTACACTATGTGAGAATAATGCCCTTGATGAAAGTTATCCATCCAAAAATAGTAATGGAATGATATGGGATGGGAATAATGCTGTACACAGAATTTCACTGTGTAGCCAGTGAGTACTGGTCTCCTCACCCCTTTTTGGAAAGAAGTCCTCAGGAACATGGACTGTCTCATGCTAATTCACTCTTTTATTTCTGGTTAGAACTTCTGTGAAGACCAACAGACTAAAATGAACGTAGAACCAGGGTTGTCAACTGTCCACAAATTTATAGACAGTGGGCACATGAGACATGAGATGCTACGACGGCATAGCTGCTGAAAATAGTCCTGTGCCATCCTAAAGCAAGTACTAAATGATGGTGCAGTAATAACTGTGCCGGGGGGCGGGGGGGGGCATGTGTAGATGCAGCCAGTCAGTAAAAACTAAGGCTAAACCCCCTGTCCATGAAGTCTGTAAATAAGCCCTCTAAAACAATCAAACAATAAAAGCTATCAAGCTCCAGCTGCTGTATGAAACTCCCTCTTGGGAAGAATCTTTACACCCAGAGCTTGATTGAAACATAGCACCTTGCAGAGAGCCTGCTCTTATTTCTTTCCCTACCCTCTCCCTCTGGGTTGCTCCTCTAATTCTGTTGGGTTGCAGGTAGGCTTCTTTGGGGCATAGGCAACTGGTGCCTCCGGAGTCTGGGGGGGACACCAAATCGCCAATGGGGGAGAGGCACCACTTATTGCCGATGGGAGGGGGGTCCCCCAGAGGCCGAACACTGAGCCAGCAGCAAAACTGGAAGTGTATTTCCACTCGCACTTCCTGTTTCATGGCTGGTTTTCTAGGTGGTGCATGGCCAATCTCATGCACCTGCATGCACCCCCTACACGTGGCCAATGCTTTGGGGGTTTGTGTTCAGACAAGGGGAGGAGGGGTGGTGAGGGTGAAACTGTGTTCGGGCAGCAGGGTGTAAAAACTCTGCTGCAGTCGCACACAGCTGCCAACCTAAGGTTTTTAATTTATTTACATATTTATTTTTAATGACAGTAAAAATTCATGCCAGTAAAAACTTTGCAGAAAGTCAAGGGAAAAAAATATTGGGTTGGCAACCCTTGCATGGCACCTATGTGCAAGCTGAAAGTTGGTCCAACACTCAGTGGCCTATGTATTTTTCACTATAGATTTGCAGATTATATTGGTCTGCCTGCATTGCACAGGTTTCTCCTTTAATACTGAATGCTGTCCCATGGAAAGGTGATGGAAATCCTTTGCATAGATGATTACAGTTCATGTCTTGCCTCAGAATACAGCACAGGAAATTGTTTTCATAAGCATTTTCTCAACAAGCCAAAGTCATATTGAAAATACAATGGTCTTGTGAAGATCAATAAATATAACCCACCAAGACTGGAACAAAGGCGCTCTCCTCACACCAACAATTGAACTGTTAATTCTTATTTTTACCACCAGAAAACCATGTACTGGAGATAAATGAGTAGCATTAGGCAAATAAGCAAGCCAGATAAATAAAAAATGAATCCTTAGTAACTGAAGTATGGGAATTAGAGACTGAGAAAACATATGGTAGTTTCCATTTAAAAGCCAATATTTATCTAAAGTTACCATACAGAGATACTAATATATTTCCTATTCCAAGTGGACTATAGTGAAAATAATAAAATGCCATTATCTATAATACCTTGTGAACAAACGTTAACCTTTTAAAAGGCATTTGCTGGGTACAGATAAACAAATAAAAACATCCTCTCTAGTTCTGCAATTTAACAGAAAAACTCAAGAGCAGAAGTGGAATATAATAGCAAAAAAGAACGGATTATAAAGAGAAAGACATTAAGAAAAATGCAGGTACTTTTTCCCATGGAATACTGGATCTCTTTATACATCTTTTATCAAAATTAACTTGATTTTTGAGTCTGGAGTTGGGGAGAAGACAGACTTACAGCATCAAACAGATGCGTGCTGTTTTCCACAGAAGCTTGCAAAGCAGACCCTATTAAGCTATTAGGAGAATTAAAATGAAAAACATAAGATCTTATTTAAAGCATCATGGCAGCAGGGGTGGGGAATGAAAATATCTTAAATTCAAAATCATCTTAGATTCAGATAAATATGGTAATCAAAACATCACGTTTTTGGTCTAATGAGATTTCTCTTCTTTTGGGGTTTTTTTTTTAAACCTTCAGACATGAAATAAAAGCAAAAATGAGAACTAAGACACTGAGCTCTCAGAAGCTTGAAGAAGGTAGTTCACCAAAGGTTTTTAAAAGAAAAAAATCCCTTCTTCTTTGGTTGAGAATATTTAAGCAGTGCATGTATCAAAGTGACACTAAATACAACTTGGAGTCCATGGAGTTTGCTTCAAACAGAATAGACACTTTTAAGCAGCCAGTGGAACGTGATGCTTGTCTACATGAAGATTCAGTACAAAGCCCAAGAGAACTGCCAATACCTCCTATCACAGTGCAGTTGATTAAGGATGCCCTCAACAAAAATTATCCATGCAAGTGATTTTTAGCTTCCAGGAACTTGGCCAAACTAGGGAGTGATCCCACAGGCTGTAGAGTGAAACAAAGGAAAGTTTAGTTTTCTGAATTTTCTTCAAATCTAACTCTTTAAAGGGAGAGAACTGGCATCCTCTGGGAGAAAAACAAGACCAGGTTTTCTGGTCTCAAAGAGCTGGGGTTTCTCAAAGAGCTGGGGAAGCTCTTTGAGAAAATTATCTAGGACCACATCTGTGAGGGACCAGCAGGGGAGATTATGCTTAGGGGCAACCAACATGGGTTCATTAGAGGCAGGTCCTGTCAGACCAACCTGGTGGCCTTCTACGACCAGGTCACAAAATCCTTGGATGCAGGTGTTGCGGTGGACGTAGTCTTTCTGGACTTTAGGAAGGCCGTCGACACGATCTCTCACCCCAATCTCATTAAAAAAAATTAGGCTGCTGTGGCGTCGATGCCTACACAGTCAGATGGGACACAAATTGGCTGGCAGGCTGCAGCCAGAGAGTGGTGGTGGATGGGTCTTTTTCGACCTGGAGGGACATGGACAATGGGTTCCCCCAGGGCTTGGTCCTCGGACCTGCACTGTTCAACATCTTCATCAGCGACTTGGACGAGGGGGTGAAAAGTACCTTGTTCAAATTCGTGGATAACACTAAGATGTGGGGAGAGGTGGGCATGCTAGAAGGGAGGGACAGGCTACAACTAGATCTGGACAGGTTACAGGGGTGGGCAGATGAGAACAGGATGGGTTTCAATACTGACAAGTGCAAGATACTGCACCTAGGGAGAAAGAACCAGCAGCATGCTTACAGGCTGGGGAACTCTCTTCTCATCCGCACAGAGGCAGAAAAGGATCTTGGAGTCATTATTGATTCCAAGATGAACATGGGCCAACAGTGTGGGGACATGGTCAGGAAAGCTAACCACACCTTGTCATGCATCCACAGATGCATCTCAAGCAGGTCCAAGGAGGTGATCCTCCCCCTCTATGCAACATTGGTCAGGCCGCAGTTCAAGTACTGCATCCAGTTCAAGATGCCACACTTCAGGAGGGTTGTGGACAGCATTGAGAGGGTCCAGAGGAGGGCCACTCGCATGATCAGGGGTCAGCAGGGCAGGCCGTATGAAGAGAGGCTACTAGACCTGAACCTGTTCAGCCTCCACAAGAGAAGGCTGAGAGGAGACCTGGTGGCCGTCTATAAACTTACCAGGGGGGACCAGCAAGGAATGGGAGAGTCCTTGTTCCCCCGAACACTACCAGGAGTAACTAGGAATAACAGCCAGAAGTTGACTGAGAGTAAATTAAGACTAGATATCAGGAGGCACTACTTCACTGTCAGGGTGGCTAGGATCTGGAACCAACTTCCAAGGGAAATGGTGCTCACTCCTACCCTGGGGGTCTTCAAAAGGAGGCTAGATAATCACCTAGCCGGGGTCATTTGACCCCAACATTCTTTCCTGCCCATGGCAGGGGGTCGGACTTGATGATCAGCTCAGGTCCCTTCCGACCCTACCAACTATGAAACTAAGTTAACTGCCCATCTCTCCCCCACATTGACTTTTGCCTGCATTGCATCTCTCTCTCTCACATTGCACCTCAGAACTGTACCCTAAAGGGAGGAATCTCACAAATATGAGAAACAGTCACCAACTTACAAGTTTTATCTTTCCAATTCCCACTTATATCAAATCTAAATGGGTCAGATAGTCATTTTGATTCCAGGAAATGTTGCCTGTGTGAATGGAAATAAATGTGAATCTCCAAAGTTGGCTGTAACTATTTCCATCCATCTGAGGTTCTGCCTTGAGGGAACAACAATGGTTTTACCTGGTTTGGAGTGCTGGCCACACCAATGGCCTAGGGTAGTATGAAACATTGGCCCCAACTTACACGTTACTCACACTGACCTAAACTTAAACGTCTCAGATCACTAGTCTTTGGGTGAGATTACATGTTAGAGTTAGCAAACACTAATTCTAAGTAATGTCAGTCTGTGTTAAGGTTAATTAATGTTAGTGATCAGTCACTGTAACAGGGGCTCAGGCTGGACACAGGTAAATGGGTAAACACAGGTCACGGGTCATAGCAGGCAAGTCCTGAGGGGAAAAGGAGCGGGTAGCTGCCAGTCGCTTAGTCACATATTCAGGGTTAGTACCCTCTCTAATGTGCACTACTCAGACCTCTAGCTAGAGGCTGGGCAAGCAAGAGCATGGTTAGGTGTTACAAGTCTGCCCCATACCTGCCCTGTTCACTGGCTCTCTAGCCACAGTATAGGCTGGGGAGGAGGGAAGGAAGGGCCCCATGCCACTTGGATCACTCCCTCAGCCCTCCAAATCACCCCACTGCCCCTCATCAGCCCCTAGATCCCCCCAGCATGCCTAGATTGACCCTCCATCCCTGGATTAGCCCTTCTATCCCTGGATCACTGCCCTGCCACCCCAATCAGCCCGAGAGCAGCAGTGGTGGCAGCAGTAGAGGGGGAAAGGGGAATTCACCCTGCCTCCCTGAAGCCCATGTCTCTCCTACCACCTGCTCCTCCCTTCCCCTTTTTCAGGTGCAGGGCCTGGTGCAAGCTGGATCTGGGCATGCAGGGGAAGTGTGGTTTGCATTGAGCCCAGAAGTAGGAAGGGAAGGGGAACCTCCCCACCAGTACCTCTACCACTCTTGGGCTGATCAGGGAAGTAGGGAAGAGATCTAGGGGCAGAAGGGACAATGCGGGTGGGAGGAGAGGAAGTAACTGGGGTGCCAGAGGAGCTATCTGGGGGTGGAGGGGTGATTTGGGAGGCACACAGGCATCTCCCCATCTGCCCCTTCCCCCTCTAATCCTGCCCCTTAACCCTTTCCCCATGACCCCTTCCACCCCTTTTCCCTCCCTCCCTGACACCTGCCTGTTGCCCACTGTTGATAGCTAGTACACCTGGGAGCAGTGCCTCCTAGAATGCTGGAGGACTGAAAATCAATATCATCTTGGGTGAATACCCAGAAGTTAAGTCAACTCAAGCTAGATAGTACAGCCCAAAGATAATTCTTGCCTAAAGTGGCATAACTTTAAGATGCCTAAAGGGCACTTAGCTCTTGTTAACAAGTCTTAATGTGTGATCATTCAAATTTTAAGTGCTCTAAAATGATCTAACTGTAATTATTAATCTCACCCTTTGGTTTAGCCCGGATACCTGAAACTCACCATTTCCTCTACTGTCAGCACACTGTGAAACATCCTGGGAAAGTGTTTGCGTCATCCCCCGCTGATGCTGACCTAGGGGACAACTGCCTAATACCACTATCAATATTCCATTACCTCACATAAAAGTGGCCTAAACGTTTCAACTCCTTGACATACAGCTATCAATATGATGCCACAAGATGGCATTTAGGTGAAAGGGTGTTATTTTTATCCAAAGAATATTTTTAAGGTTGCAATGCCAAGCCATCAAAAATTCGAGGATGTTAGAATTGCCTGGCTAGCACTAATTGAGTCTCCTTGAGTAAGTGCATTATGATTTTGTTAAAACTTAATTACATGGTCATACTTGGGGGTTTTGTTTGTTTTTTTAAATTAGAATCTCAATCCATTAATAACTTCATGTAAATTGCATTGTGGAACTATATCCATGTGCAAGCATAACATTTTTTTAAAGTTGAATTTTAAATGTATTAAAATTTGTAACAGCAGTGCAAAAATTAACATCTTTTCAAGCCTACAGTAATATTAATTCATATCAATGACAATGCTTCATTGTCAAGCCAACACCATTACAGGGTATAATTTTCTATGAGATTAGACAGTGCAGTGGGTGAGGGAACATCAGAAGTATACAAATGTTTCATTGATCCTTAAAATATAACAGTTCAAATCAAATATCCTGATTTCTATCATAACAGAAAACATCTGAAAACACTGTAAAGACTCCAATGACAATAAAATGTTTCAAAATGGACAAGTAATTATTTGTCTTCAGATTACCTATCAAGGTTTGTCAGAATTGACTGGATTTCATCAATTATTTGATTAAATTTTTTTCCTCCCCAAGTTGTCAGAATGGGACACTGACATTTTCCAAACCAAATGCTTTCCCAGTTTGAAATTTTTTTGTTTCAAAATTTGCTCCAATATTACTAGGAAAATTTTTTATGTAAAACACAGGGAAAAAAAACCAAAATGACCTTTTAAAATTAATTAAATTAACCACTTTGATTTTACCCAGTAAGGTTTTTTTCCAGTTTGTTGGTCCATACAAATTTTGAGAAGTCATCTTTTCATCCCTATTGAGGATAAGAACAGTTTTTTTAAATCTCAAACACTTTCCTGGGACATGAAAACCATTTGAGGCCCTATTCAAGAAGTACATTCTGATGGCATTGGGCTGTCTGGGGAAGTTAAAAGTTAATAGGCTTCTGCTTCCTTCTGTACATTTAAACTGTTGCAAGGGCTGCATCATCAAATTTAGACCATTTCATTACAGACTTTTTTTGCTACAGTAGTATTACTACTACAACTCTAGGTATCAAATGCACTGCAATTATCCCTAATGCATGTCCTTTTTAGTCCCCAAGTGCTTTTTAATTTAATGAAACCCTTTTAAAAGGCATGTTTAAGCTTTTGCAGCAACTTGAAGTTCTAATTTTTGAACAAACACATATGTCAGTAAAATCTAGGTCAGGGTCATCCCTTGTGCAACTCCAATTAAGTCAGTAGAGATCTGCCACAAATGAATCTGACCCAAAGAGCTTTTATTTTTTTAGGTTGTTGCTTAGGCCAACCTGTTTTGATGACTGATGTTTTCCTTAAATTTAACATTTTCATGAATTAATTGGGTAGAATTCAATATATCCCTGATACATATGAAGACATGGGTACATCGAATATCACCAGATATTTGATATGCTCACCTAAAATTATTAAAACATTGTTGACCACATCATAGTAATGCTGATGTAACAGACATAAAAAGACTGGCCCAAAAGGATAAGTATAGGAACCTGAATGAAGAAACAGTTTGTTTGGGGTTTTCATTTAAGCCAAAAAAAAAATGTACAAACTAAAGGAAATCTATTCATGAAAATACTCCTTAATTTCTTTTTTCAAAGCCATGTTGGATTAGGGGGAAAAAAGTTTGACATTTTTAATTACAAAGAACTCTAAATTAAATATGATTTTTGAGGGCAAGATGAGGGTGTAGTCAACCTAATGGCTTTTGTACAAATTATTCTTTACTTACTCCCCGTATGGATGCACTTATTCCACTCTAAAATTTCTTTACGGGTGTAAATACACATCACATTTCCGCCAAAAAGCCTTTTTTCTGGAATCCTAGGATACCAGTCTATTATCCCACCTTAAGTACCTGTGAACTATACAAGATAAATCGTGCTAACACTTTTCCCTAAAACAGTGCTGTGTACAGCTGTAAGTTAATAGTGGCTCATTCATATTAATTGTCCATCATTCCAGGGACAAGCCTCTCAGGCTGCGTGCTCTTCCTGTCCGCTAAGTAGAACTGCGGGGCAGAAGGGCTATGCATGTAAAGGCTCCTCTTTTGTTCTGGGTTTTGACTTTTGATTGATCAGAAATGCCTCAAATGACACATCTGTTTACAACCTATATAGTTTAACATCATCTAATCTGAAGTGGAGTGTCCACATAGGGCATTAATTCTGAACCAACTATTCTGGGCCATTTCCCTATGTAGACATGGAAACACTTTAGACAACTACATCTATAGCCAAAAAAAAGTCTCAGCCTCATAACACTCCACTAAATTCTGAAGGGGAAGTCAGTTCACTTACATAAAAGGATTATTTTAACATAAATTAATATTGTCTTGAGGCTCAACACTTTTAACTGTCACAGAAGTGATTTTAACGGCAATGGAAAATGCAGGTAGGAGAAAAATTAAAATAGAGCAACCCTGGGTTTATTATTTGGTTTGCCTCAGACTAAATTGTTTGATTATGAGTTAATATTTTAGCATTTAGGGATTGTGCAAACCATACTGGGAATACCAGACATGAAAGGAAGCAAATATCTTGTTTCATTTTTTTTTCTGGAGAGGAAAAATAGAGGAGTAAAGCCAAAAGGAAAATGCCAGGAAAATGCACACAATTTAATCTCTGAGAAAAATCTGTTAAATAGGCAAAAATCAGACAGGTGCTTGGTTTATGCCATGTATTTAACATGGGTTGGCAACTAATAATTTATGCGCCAAAGCTGGCCATTTTTTCTGGTCCATGGAGCTGCAGATGTGTGTGTGGGCAGGTGTCAGTGTTGTGGGCTTCATCTACACAGCCAGTGGAGAAAGCTGGCAGCAACTCAGTCATGGGGAGATGGGTGACCTGAGGCTTCAGCTGTAGACACAACGGAGCAGGCTGGTTGGAAGCAGCCCACAATCAGAGCTAATCTCCATTAAGGCAGACTCCTACCTTATAATAAATATATTTTCTGATCTTCACTGTTTTTGTGATGTTTATATCGTGTGAATGATTCATACTACAGTCTGTATTTTGCTAGCTGTTTTTATAATGCGGCAGGCTCCCTCACTTTGCCTGGTACACTGGGCTCAGAGAAGGTCACTTCTGATTGGTGGAACATTTCCACCAATAAGGGAACATTTGGGAGGGGCATGCCCTGCTCCTACCCGGAAGGGGCAGGGCAAAGAGCCCTGGACCTGAGTGAAGCCTATGTTTGCAGGTCTGACAGACTCCAGGGGGCATGGCCTCCAGAGAGAATAAAAGGACCGTGTGCTCAGCACACAGGGCAGATGTGTCAGGGGACTGGAGAACAAGGAAAAAGGGGCCAAAAAGAGCTGGGGAAGAGCTGTCCAGTAGGCAAAGCAGCACTTAGAAGAGCCCCGAAGACTCCCCTCGCCGGGACCTACATCACAGCCCCATTGGTGTGCAGAGTGGTGCACGGGGCACAGACCTTGAGACTGATCGAAGCAATCGGGGTCTGCATTCCCTGGAAGACAGCCAGGGTACGGTGCAGAGATCGCTGCATGGAGCTCAGACCCTGGGGGCTGCTCAAGGCAGCTCAGGTCTTTAACCCTTGGCAAGTGGCCAAAGGGCACAGTGCAGAGATCTCAGTATGGAGGATCCGGGAACAGATCAGGGCTCTGGGAGCCGCTTTGGGTGGCTTGAACCCCATTCCCTGGCACACTGCCAGTTAACTGACACAGGTTGCATCAGGCCAGAGGGTCCAAGAGCTGATTGAGCATAGGCATGGCATGAGGCAGCTCAAGGCCTCCAACTTATCTGGGCAGAAGGATGAGCCCTGTGGTGCACGGGGCCACAGTGGGCTGCTGCGCGGGAACAAAGAACCCAGGCAGTGGAAGGCTACCCCGGTGGGAGCCAGAGAGAGGGGTATCCCACACAGGCCCTGTGGGGTAAGGGTCCTGACCCTAACCCAAGAGAGGAAGGAGGACCTGGGACCTTGTGTCTCTCTCTGACAAGTAGCAATAAGGGCCCCATCGCAGAACTGGGGAGGGGCGGGGGGGAGTCCAGGTATACCAACCCTTATTGGTACCCCGAAGGGTGTAAGAGCACATTACATTTTGTTAGTCTGCACCTTATATTTGGGTTGTTTTGAGCTTACTATTTTATGAGTATATGTATATCTCTCTTATCTAACGTTTCTTGGCTAATGGTTTGTCACAAGTTGTAAATAGTTACCTGTTGTTTATTCTGTGATATTGTTGTACCTACCTGCACTTACCTGTTCCAGGATCCACCTGCTCATCTGTGGCAGGTGTGGACTGTTGGCATTTGCTTTTGCTTATTGTTTCAGCGCTCACTATTGACCTGCGTGGGGTTCGAGGCTACTGGTGGTAGTACTGTTCTCAGGTTGTTGATTATTGAAGATAGCATTGTATGTAAAGTTGAACTGTAAATATTTATTCTCATTTGAAGGTTTTGCCTGCATTTACATATATGTATGTGTGTGTGTGTGTATGTATATATATATATATATATATGTTAATAAATTTGTAAATAGTTAAGACGTCTTGTCCTGGCCTGGCTCTATAGAGAATAGAGGAACTGGTACAGAGATGACTAGATCCCTTTCACAGCACTACTACCTGACCGCTCATCCCTTCCATTTGCAGATGGGGCATGCCCTTGGGTGTACCCGGGCTACAATAATATAAATGAAAGATTCTCGTTTTACAATTAGCAGAGGACATAAAGCACATTAGGCCAGCTAGTGTGATGTTACAGAGTTCAGGTCACATTTACTAAGGATCTGACCCATCTTTTCTACAGAAATGGCTATATATGGAATAGATGTTTATTTAACATGAACTGATAGAAATATTTTTTCAGTTGTGTTTTGAAAAGTTAATGAATATTCACTTACTTTTTGCTGGTCATGTTAATGACTGCTCTCCAGCAGGTTTTAATTTGTCTTTTTTAAACAGTCAGTGACCTGGATAAAGCCAGTAGGTGTGCTACTACCTTTCCTTAAGGTTGAAGTTACATGTTACATTTAGACCATAATACGGGCACTTAAAATATTAACATTTGCATGTTAAAACTCATTAACTCATGAAAAGTATCCTCTGAGCATCTCAGAGTTATGCCACTTATGGCAAGAGTTAACTCTGGGCCATGTTACCTAGCTCATGTTAGGGTAGCTTCAGTCTGCTCCAGGGAGATAAAACAAGCAGTTTGCAGTCCTCTGGTATTCGAGGATGCGCTACTCCCAGCCTCCCTTCCTCCATCTCTCCATAACAGCCATAGCAGGAATAGAGCCTATATGTCCTGGCTCCTAACCATCTCCATGCTCACCAGCCCTTTCTTCAGTGGCAAAGTCAGTTATACAGGCAAAAAAATGGTCTTTACCCTTGACATGCGACTACTAACAGCATATTTCAACTTTAGCACCACTTAACATACCATAGATTTCGTATGGTCTAAATGTAACATGTAACTTCATCTGTAGGTTCAATGGAAGGAGAGACTAAATTCCTTCAATGGTACGTAGCAGGTGTATAGGAGTCTAAGTAATGCTAGAGAGATCCAGACACACATTGAAAGTAAGCGTAGCCAAAATAAGCTAAAGGCCTAAGCCTGGTTTAACATGAGTAAATGACAGAGAAGTGATCTTAAGCCCCAAGATAAAGGAGTTAATAATAAACCAAAGTAATAAGTCTACTCACAAGTTTGAAGCAAGAAACTACAAATACAAGTTAAATGTTTGGTATTTAAAAATCAGTTAAGGGACAAAATCTAATGCTCATTAAGGTGGGCAATTAACCCATCATCATTAATTAGGGACCCTAAAAGAAGCAATGTACATAGGCCTAAGTTAGGCAAAGGAGAAATGTTGCCAGTCTGAAAATGTAAGACTAAGAGGCATTAGTGTTCTCAGTATATATAATACTTCCAGGTATAATGTCACCGGAGGAAAAAAATATCAGAATATTAACCCCTTAGTAACAGGATGCATCTCTCACCTACTTCAGATCTCCCAACACAGGACTGTGTAAGTAACACTATGCTAGTTAGTCTGTCTTACTTAACTTTCTTTTGTATGACACAGTTGCATTGCTTTATTTGGGCTTACTAATAAAAGTGTATTATCTTACCTGTATGACCCTGAGTGCTCTATTAAATGACAACTTGTCTATTGTACCAATTAATTTGGAAGCTGCACCCCACCAGACCTCTTCACAATACTTGCTAGTTAACCTTAGTGATATAAATCATCTAAATTACCAATTGGGTGGCAGGTAAAAAAGCTGGAAACAGCCTGGTCTACAAGATTGCTGGGCAAGCTGTATGTCTAGTAACGTATGCCTACTCCCCAAGGTATCCAGAACCACATCCACATGGTAAACTTTCCCAATCCTAATTCCCTCTCCTGCTGCCATATGCATCTCCAGATGGCCTTCAAACTAGGAGGAAATGCTTCATATTATTTTTCTACAGATTCTAATTATGTTGCTGGCCACCTGCTTCACAGGATTTCTTATTTAATACCCTAAGTTTTTATTCCAATGTACTATCGTGATTTATAAAAGTGAATTTTTCATATAAACTAATTCTGTGGTTTGGCTTGCAACCTGTGATTAGGCTTACAACCTTCCTGGCTCCATCAATGAACAGGACTTGTCACTGTTAAAAAGTCACTCAAATCGGTTCAGTCCCTAATAATTCTCTTTCTGTGGAGCATGTTCTATGCAACTGAGGAAAAGGAGTACTTGTTGGAAAAGGTCCTTTTGAGCACTCACAATGTCTGCACAGATAAACCATTGAATACCTGCTATGGGAAATTCCTAAACATTCAATTTTTGTCCTTCTCCTGGGTGATTCTTGAGGAGTAGACTGTAGACTATCAGTCAAACAGAACTTACTTCAGCAGTTCATCTGTGTTCTTTTGTTCTTTCTCCATTCCTGGGAATGGAGATACTTTAAGAATAATAGAGTAGGATTCCTGCCGCATGACAATCTGCTGGGCTGGATGATAGAGCAATCTTAGTTATTCCACTTCTGTAACTGGCAAGATATCTCCATTCACTTAGAGGTGATATCAGGATCTTCAATCATTTCTTTCACCAAGATTGAAGGATCCTCTTACTAGCCTGGAATACCACCATTTTTTTTTCCATTCAGGGACTTCTAGAATGTTTGTTTTGATTTGTTGCCCAGGTTGAAAAATACATTAGGAAATCCGGGTTGATAAAAGAGGCATTGAGAAATGTCTTTGTACCAACTCTGTGCTACGCGCAGGGAATTTGATATCCATTTAAAGATTGTGACTAATTATATATGTACACACACACTCTAATGAGACAGACACACAAAGAGAGACACAGAGACACGCAGAGAGAGAGAGAGAATGTATCGTGATGTGATCAGTTGTTGTCTTGCTAATTTTTCATTTGCTGTTTCCAGACCGCCAAACTCACAAATATGTGAAGATGGCATTTCAAAAATGATAAATTTGCAAACTGTAGCTTCTTATGAAGGAAAAAAAGTAATGAATGTATGTTCCTTCTTTTTCTTGCAGGCAGTTAGAAAGCTGAAAAGGCAGTCAACCTGAGCCCACAGTTATTGCTGTGGAGACGAAGTCTCCGTAGAGATGTAAGAGAGGGGCTAAATTAAAGAAGCTAGTGCAGATACAGGAGGAAAAGGAACAGAGAAACTTAACAAGATTCATGGAATGAGAGAATTTGGAAATGGTGTGGGAGCCTGAAGTAAAAAAAAATTGTTCACCATGATATTGAGGAGGTTCAACCACCTGCAAGTCATCACGTACTCTACAAGAATGTGCTGAGCAGACAGTATTTTGTACGGGGCTGGGTACCTCTGATGGTCCCTGTGTAGGGAGAGAGAGTTAACCATGTTAGGGTCTCAGGTCAGGCAAAAGGCAGGTAAATATGTACCTTATAGGACTCCTCTACATGTTACAGGTATTACACAATTAACTGAGACCAGCTATATGTGCAGAGTACTTATCACACAATAATAACGTATCACCTGGACGAAGGGGAAGAGGTTGATATCATATACTTGGACTTTTAAAAAGCCTTTGACCTGGTGCCCCATGATGTCCTCTTGGAAAAATCGGGCAACTGCGGCCTCAACTACACTACAGCCTGATGGCTGGGGAAGTGGCTCTGAGGTTGGACCCAGAGAGTGGTAGTTGACTGAACCAAATCAACATGGCACCAAGTGACCTGTGGTGTCCCTCAAGGCTCCATTTTTGGACCTGTACTCTTTAATGTCTTTATAAATGATCTGGACTCTGCTGTCAGAAGTGGACTAGCTAAGTTTGCTAATGACACCAAACTTTGGGGAAGAGTGTCCACACTTGAGGATAGGCTGGTGATCCAAGCCAATCTTGATAGGCTTGCAAAGTGGGTGGATGAAAACCTAATGGCATTCAATATGGAGAAATGCAAGGTGCTCCACCTCAGGGAAAAAAAACCTACATCACACTTATAGGTGAGGCAGTGCTATACTCACTAGCACAGTGACTGAAAGAGACTTGGGGGTCATGACTGACCACAAGATGAACATGAGCCACCAACACGATAGTGCAGCTGGCAAAGCAAATAAAACTCTAGCTTGCATCTACCAATGCATCTCAAGCAAGACCCAGGATGTCATCCTCCCACTGTACTCGGCCTTGGTGAAGCCACAGTTGGAGTACTGCATCCAATTCTGGGCTCCACAATTCAGGAAGGATGTGGAGAAGCTTGAGAGAGTCCAGAGGAGAGTCACATGCATGATCAGGGGGCAGGAAAACAGGCCTTATGAAGAGAGGCTGAGAGCCATGGGACTCTTCAGCCTAGAAAAGTGCAGACTCAGGGGTGACTTGGTGGCAGCCTATAAGTACATAAAGGGTGTGCATCAGGATCGGGAGGAATGCCTCTTTATCACAGCATCCCAAGGGATGACAAGGTCCAACAGTCACAAACTACTGCAAGACCATTTTAGGCTGGACATAAGGAAAAACTTCTTTACTGTCCAAGACCCCAAGTCCTGGAATAGACTCCCCCCCAGAGGTGGTGCAAGTATGTACTCTGGACACTTTTAAGAAACATTAGGATGCTTATCTTGCTGGGATCCTTTGACCCTAGTTGACTTCCTGTCCTTTAGGCAGAGCACTGGACCCGATGATCTTATGAGGTCCCTTCCAGCCCTAATGTCTATGAAATCTATGAAATCTTAAAAAAAGTCCGATCAGCTATAAAGTTAGACCTTGCATATGTGTACCAACTTTATAGCTGGTTGTTTATCCAACCTTAATTTGCATGTGTAGCAGGGGGTATAGACTACCTGAATAAGATATATGTAGATCACAAGCTTTTGTCAACTCAAGTTCACTTCATCAGATGATGTGAAAAAAACAGCATACAGTAACACATAAAATGGAGTGATTGGGATACAAAAAGTGGGAAAAAGGATGAAAAGGAAGGGGGAGGAGGGGCCCAAACCTCATGTATCTACTAGTGTAACATGAACTCCTCACCAAGTACTTAAGCAAGTGTTAAGGAATGCTACTTCTCCACCTTCTCCAGTGCATCACTATTACCTCCAGTGTCACAAAAGGGAATTGTTCCTGTGGCTCAGACAACTCAAGCAGCTGCAGAAGGCACACAATCATTCTTGTTCAACCCCTGCACAATGCTACCAAAGGAGAATTAAGAGGCCTCCATGCATTGAACCCCAGTACCATTTAAGCTGTCCGACTTCACCCCCCGCACCCTTCCCCACCATTAGCTTTGTAGGTTGCACTTTAGTGCACTTCAGTTTTCCAGACAGTGCTTTGCTTGAGAGTTTAAAAAAAATACTTGTTGCAAGTGCTTGGCAGTTTTGACCACATTGTTCTTAAGCTTTTCCTAGCCTGTATTAGCTTGGTTAATGAAGTCCTGTGTTTGTTTACGCACTAGTTGTTGTCCACTCAATTTCCAAGAAGCAGAAACTGCATCTCTGGTAAAAGGTTTTGCTAAAGTATTAAAAAAAACCCAGCAAGCAAGCTACATAAGCCAATAAAATGAAAGCCCATGTTCTCAGACCAGTAAGCACAGAGTTACATTTAAATTGATATTTAATTCAGGAAATAAATCAAACTTTACCCAATGCAATACATAAAATTAATCAGGCACAAAATACCCCATGTAGATTAGCAGTCCCCTCACCCCAGAAGTTTCTTTCTTAAAAAGCCTCAGGCACTTAAAAAACCCTGCAAGATGTTGGTACAGTATATTCCAGTGGATTTTGCTATCTACAAAACAGCACATGCATTTGCCTGTGTTTACTCATTAAAATTGTTATGTGGTATTGATGGGAACTCACATAGCATCCCTAATCTTCCTTGCTCTCTTCATGTTGGGTCAGACCTGTTTATAAGGTCACCTTCCTGTTGTGTGAATTGGCCAAGTATGCCAGCAGGCTGGTGTTCCTTCAATATGAGATAGCCTATGCATAGTGAGAGGCTATGTAGAGCATAGAAGATCATGCCAGTCATAAATTTGGCATTTGCCATATTGGAATCCAAACAATTCTAGGGCAAAGCCATCTTGCCTTCTGCCTTCCACATGTGCCCTCTGCAACCATTCTGCAACTGCTAAGGGTGTAACTGGATTTTCTTATGCTGTTTGAATACATTTTCCTAAGCTAGGACAGAAAAAGATAGGAAGAGGACTCCAAACTCATAGAAGGCATCTACAACACTGAGATGACCACGACATTCAAATGGAATAAGGTGTCAGCTTTACCAAGCCTTTAAATACCACATATCCTCAGATCTCTAACATCATGTACCTTGCCAGTGTTGTCTATGCTGGTGCTCACAAACCTGCCATATGGTTAATCAAGTACAGTGAAACCAAGAAGTAGAACACCCTATGATTAACATATCAGTTGGCTCCACTGGATGGCAAGGTATTGGATAATATGGTCTCAACAGTTTGGATACTCTAACCCCAGCTATTTTATTATTTCAGGCACATTTATGATGCCAACAACCCCAAGGGAATACTATTTTTGTAATGGCATCACAAGCTTTCATCATAAACAACGTGTAAATTGATACGCCACAGATGTGTAGCCATCTGGGATGGCAAGTTTCTATATAGCAAGATCAACAGCAACCTGCTTTTATAACAGTTAGAGCGTCCTCCATTGTGTGCCAAGGCACCATGGCCATGGGGGAAAAATTCTTTGTACAGCTCCGGGAAGCCCTGCTTCTTCACCCAGAGGTTCTGGAGTCAGTATCAGTCAGCAAAATGGTACAGTCCAACTACACTGTACTCGTTATCCTGCTCCATTTCCTCTAATGTATGCCTAGGGATAGAACAGCCATCACAACATCCATCAAGTCTTTTGTATGTTTAATTCATGCCCTCCACATCCAGTGCCTTTCTATATACACTAGCAAGCAAATGTGGACATGGACAACCAGGTTCAACTCACATTAAACTAAATAATATGGAGAGGAGAAGGATTCCTTGCATACTTCAGGCCTGAAGATCATGAGCATGGGTACCCAACAGAACAGACATATCCTTCAAGACAAAGCAAGCAGACAGTGAAAGGAGGAGATATCAGGTTGGCTCTGAGAATGAGACATTTCAATTAAGAAAATGACTCTTTCTTCTACGTTAATGGAAACAGGACTCTGCGTGTATTCTTTGTAAGTGGACTGGCACCAAAGAATATATCCAACTCAGACAATACATTTCTCCTCCCAGTAGACACAATCCTGCAAGGCCACAAATAATATTCAAACTAAAGGGGCAACACTTGTAATAAAGGACTACAATTTGATTCATAACACTCTGCAATTCTATAGTTTCCACCACCAGAGATCTCTAAACATTTTACAAACATTTATTTAGACTTACCACAGCCTTCGGAGGTAGGTAAGGTCAATAGTATTATTCCCACTTTACAGATGTTAGAAGTAAGGAATGGAGAGCTCAATATTGAACTCAGTTCTCCTGACTTTCATTCAGATTATAAGAAAATGGGACTGAAGATAACCCATCCTGGGTCATCAAGTTCAGTCACCTGGTACCTCACAAGCACCAGATCACATAGTTCCCTTCATAACCTTACCAAGGTCTATGTTACAAGTTGCTAGGTTTTTTGCCCTGATTATTCTGATCAGAAGGCTGTTCTACAGCCTGACTTCTCTGATTAGGAACTAGAGCTGCGTGAAGCTTCAGTCCCTGATTCGATGTGGCGGAGATTCGGCCCGATTCAGTGGCCGAATCTCTGAATCTGAATTGAACCAAAGAACCCTTTAGTCTCTCAGAATAGAACCAAAACCCTCCAAATCCATTCAGAGAGATTCAGAAAGATTTGGCGATTTGGACATAGACACAGCTTTAAATGTTTTTTCTACATACCTCTACATAGCAGGCAGCTCGTGATCGCTGCGATGCTGGGGCAAATGGAGCATCCCAGAGAAACGTGTGCATGTGGAGGGTCCCCCCACACTCCTGTGGGACACTCCATCGACCCCAGCATTGTAACATTCATGAGCAACACTGGTACCTCGAGGTATGTAGAAAAAACATTTAAAGTTGTATCTGTGTCTGAATTGCTGATTCTGAATCAGCATTGAATATTCAGATTCGGATTTGGCCGAATCAAATCAGGGACAGTGATCCGAATCAACAAATCGAATCCCTGTCCCTGATTCGGGCCAAATCTGAATCAACTAGGGCCCGCTTTGCACACCCTTATTAGGAACCGTATTCTGATTTCCAGCCTAAATCTATTTGTATTATGCACTTGAGCCACAAAAAAATCCACAAAATCCTAGTTCAAGCAAAAACTGTTTGGGTACTTGTTAGCTAAATGAGTAACGCCAAATGTGCCCTTTGTGTAACTATTAATCATCTAAGTAAGCCAAAACTTTCCTAAAACTACATAGGGCATCATCACATAAACCGTACATGACAGCTGAGAAGTGTCACACTAAAACTATATATATCAAACACACATGCTCGAGGAGGGGGTTTTCTTTGAAAAATTAGACTGGAGGGGTTTTTTTTTAAAACTCCCAAGGGTTTGTATGATCTTATGTCAATAGGTATAAATGAAATACCATCTGCAGCCATCCATAAGTCAATTTATGCATTTGTTTTGTTTGCACTGAGACTCTCTGTTACTATATGCTGAAAAGCATTTATAGTTTCATGGAAAATTTAGTGTTCCTTCAATCCAGCTGACTGCTGGACTTGAAGTTATAAAAAATAGTGTGCTTGCAACTCTAGAGTGAAATTAATAATAATGTTTACCACTTGTATAGCTCTTTATACCCAATACCTAATTAAGCCTCAGTACCTCAATATGGTTCTGTAGGTATCCATTAGAAATGGGCCAATAATTTTGAGTTAAAGAAATGGACAAAATTTGCCTTTTTCTATTTATAAACAATAGTCTCTAATCACAGTTTTCACAGATTTATTAGTTATTACTACAATCATTTCAGCAAAAATATTTAATCATTTGCAAACGTTTTATAGTGGGTATTCCAGATCTAAGTAGTGGTTCATTTGGAACAGGTAGGCTGCATAATGACTAGAAGAATCAGGCTTCCAGCATGAATGCTTGTGCAGACCATGTTGAAATTAACTCTCCATGAATATTCTAATGATTGTTTAAAATTTGCTGCATCTGAATTTTCCTGCCAACAGACTTACTCAGTAGAATGTGTGTGGAAAGCAAACACATAGGATGTGGAAGCAGTTTCAGAGTAAATCCTTTTGAAATTCAAACCACAGTTTACAGGGGGAAGAGAACTGGGGTGGTATTACAGGTCACCTTTAAAACGTTCTAAAAGCACTTAAACCAGGAGTATCCACATATTAAGGGGTGTTAAACCATGCTAATTACCCTCTAAGCATCTTAAAATTGTATCACTTCAGGTGCAATGGCTCAAAAATAATCAGGTGAGGATTATCTTCAAGCCATTCTACCTAGCTTGAGCTATGGTATTGTTAGGTCTGCTCCACTAAGACAAACTAACTAATTTGCAGTTATCCAGCACCTGGGGATGTACAACTCCCAGGCCCTCTATCCCTAACATACTTTCCACTTTTCCAACTTCCACTGGCTAGGGGTGTGTGACAGGGCACTTTGGTGCCTGCCATGTTAAGAGATCTGAGCAGGCCATGGAGCAGCTGGCAGGTGTGATGCAGCCTAACGAGGCAGTCACATGACCGCAGGAGGGTTCTTGGATTGGAGGGTGGGGCTGAGCAGCTTCAGTATAGCCCCAGGCCCTCAGAGCTGAGTGGGCAGTTGCTGGAGGGAGCCAGAGAGATAACATTGCCAGCTACAGCTGCTGTTCCCCCAACACCTGCCAAGGGTAGGGACTATGGGGATGAAGGAGGTTCCTGGTCTTGAGGAATTACCTAAAACTATACCCTGCTAGGGTTGAATGGTATGGTGTGGCTGCCTGTGGTGGAGTGGTCCCCAAGAAATGCCACACCAGTGCCTTCCTAGTGAAAGGCAAATATGGGGTGCCTCAGCCCCCACAACCTGGTGGGTCATGCCATAGAGGGGACTGACAAGAGGTTCAGGCATGTCATCAGGCTCAAGACCCCAGGGACATAAGGCTGAGAGCCCTGGTAAGGGGGTGGAGTAGTGGGCCCAGTAAGAGGGTATGTGGGAAAGCAGTAGTCTCAAGTGAGAAGACCACCTAGAGTAGGGTCTGCAGGAGTGAGCCTGAAGGACTGTCCATGGGCTGCATAGAGTTGGGTCCCACATGGGCGGGCCCTGAAGGACTATTCATGGGCTGGCCTTGGTGATTGAGTGAGCTGGGTCTGGAGGGGTCGAGAAGGTAGACTCATATGTGAAAGAGAAGGTGAGCAGCTCAATAACCTAAACAGAGAAACCCTCGACTGGTCAGTGCTGGGGCCAGGACCAGAATGGTCAAAGGGCCAGAGTGCCCACTGTGAGGGATGGCCAGAGGCAGGGGCTTGGAGTTCTGACTGGCCTAGAGGTGAGGCTAGGGCCTGTGTAACCAAAGGTCCCAGAACGGGCAACTGCTGAGAGGAAGAAGGGGCTTAGGGAGCTTTGCAGCCTAGAATGAGGGCAGAGCAGACCACTTGAGAAGGAGGGATCCGGGTGGGGTCCGAATGGCAGGTGCTCAGAGAAGGAGGTCCATTGCGGGACCAGAGCCATATAGTGATGATATCTGCAAGGCATGGGACATGGGAAAAGGGAGGGTTCAGAGCTGTGTATAACACCCTTGGCATCAGACAGTAAATCAGCAGGCTCCCACCTTATAAACAACTAATTAGATGCATCAAAAGAATGGCAGGCAAAGCAGGTGGGTGGACTACCCTAGACAGGTAGGTGGGCCAATGATTTGACCAGCTGCAAGATAGCCCCCTGTCACAGGGTGGCACTGGTCCCAAGCCAACACCCTCACCCACCCCCTGTGGGCATGACCCTAGCTGACATGGCACAATGCTGCTGGCCCCAAGCAACCCAGAAGAGTCAATCTGGGCCCCTAGGCCGGGCATGCGGCCCTCCTCTCAGATGGACAAGACTTTATCCCCCATGTAGCCAGAAAAAATTGAGGGGAGGTGAAGGGGGCTGTGGTTTCCCTTCCCAGGTTCCCATGGTAGAGGGGATCATAAAGTACTGAGCATGGTGATAGCATGGATCCCAGAGGGGCATGCTTCTCTTGGCTCCATGATCTTGCTATGGTTCACCCCCAGAACTCTGGTCCCAGAGGAGGGACCGAGTTCTGGGTCCTGGCCATGATCCTGCTTTCCAGGTCTTCTAGTGGCAAGCTACAGTTGTGCAGGTCAGAGATAGCATTAAGCCTTAACATGCAGCCAATCTGAAACTCTTCTAATTTTAAGGCCACCCAACAATACACAGATTTAGAATGGTTGCTATATGAGATATACTGGAATTAGAAATCAGAAGTTCCTTATTCCAAGGTCTTTGCCAAAATTACTCAAAACACTTCTTTTCACTATGTATACATAGAGATAAACATCCAAGTATTCCTAAATTGTTTTTCCATGCACAGTATATTCCTATTTGCACAGGCTAATCCATTCTCTCCAGATAGGCATCACTTTTCAGAAGCAGTCATATTACATGACCATATTAAATCTATAAAGTGGAAAAACATTGCAAATGTCCTTTGATCACAGTTGGGGTCAGCCAATGCTGCATCCAATGAAAAATAAGGGAAATCATCACTTTAGATGTACTTTATACGTATACCAATCAAAATAATTCCAATATGTTTTGATTCGGATTGTACAGAATTTGTACCTGCCAAATCGCGTACAAGATCCACTGGGGAATCAGCATACACACAAATGCAAGCAGAAAAAAGTTAGCTATGGCCAAAGATGTGCCAAGATTTTTTTTTTAATCCAGAAATGTATAAGCACACAGCAAATACAGTATTCCAAACTATATGCTTGTTTTAACTAAGCATATTAAAAATCCTATCAACATAACAGATGTTCTGGTCTTTTCTAGTAAAAACAACTATTATTTCTATAGTTACATAAAAAAAGATTCTATAAAGTGTCCCCAACAAGTAAAGCACACCATAGAGATTCAGAACATACACTGACTTGGCTTGACTGGATCTTTAAGATTCTATAGGAGGTGGGAGGTGGCTAGAAAAGCAGGGAAGCATTCTGCACCCCCAAAAGTCTGGCATTATTTCTCACATAGTTTGCACACCCACTGCCTTTCACCAAGCTGTTTTTACCGATAGGGGTAGAAGTGTGCAGGCTGGGTGGGGAGCTGCTCCAGGGTCAGGTCTGGGATCTTGCAGTGGTGATGTGGTCTGGAGCCCAGGCAGTCACAATCCACTGCCTGCACACAGCTGCCAAGGGTGTGCAGGCAGCAGATGGTAGTTCTGCCCTGAGTCTGGACCATGTCATCTTTACTTCAAGATCCCAACCTCAGAGCAGCTCCCTGCCCAGCCTTGTGCCCCCCATGGAAACCTTAGCCCGGCTCTGTCCTGGCTCCACCACTGCTGGTGTCTTCATGGAAACCAGCCACAGCAACGTGGGCAAGGGCTGCTGGGAAATGGAGCCTGCCATGGGCCCCAACCTGGCCCATGGACTGCATTTTGTTCACCTCTGACCTCAAGGTTTCAAAGAGCAATTCATAGCATTAAAACATTCTTCCCTGTTGTGTTCTTAGAGTTCTTGGCAGCAGCAGAATTGTTCTATTCTATTTCTGTATTCAAACAATATTTCAAACTATATTTCTGTAGTGAAAACTAAGAGGTGGACTTCTCCAAAGGGTGACTTAAGTCTAATGAGATTGAGAACCACTGCACTATACTGTAACATCCTTAGCTCCATCCCTGGTGAAAGCCAACCCTGAAAACTGTGCTGAACTTGCAAGTATGAAGTCAACCCCTGTCACCTTCTCACCCTCCCTTCATTTGGAAATTACCCAGACATGCAGACCTCAGGCACAGGAAGTCAGCTAGCAGCAATCCCATAGTTCCCTGTTTCAGTCTTCCCATCCTTCTGCACACAACTCAACTGCCCATCAACAGAGACAATATTAGAAGGAAAGACGAGTAGTGTGCAGACTGATTTCCTAGAAGGGTTTTGCAGCAGAACACAGGATACAATGGAGTGTTTTACTCAAGAAATAAAGACAGCTTTGCTAAGAGATAGAAAGTACAACATAGACAGAAAAGGGCAGCTTATGTGACTGGAAGAGGGCATCCTCAAGGTTAACTATAAATATCAGTGTAGGCAGACCCTATAAAGTTCCCAAGCATAGCACATTCAGAAAACAGAGAATTGCACATAAATAAAAAGGGAAAACACACCAAAACTGCAGATCTTTGGCTTTTCTAACATGGTCGCCCCCAAGCACCTACCTGCTATGTTTTCTTCATTCATTGTTTATCATTTTCATGTATCTCAGGAAAGTATTTCAGTACTGCAGCATTTCTTGCCCATCTGCTAGTACTGTAAATGTGCTATGAATCAACCAGGTGGCAGGATGTCCTGAACTTGCAATCAGCACACCAGTTTGAAGCAGACCCAGAGAGCATTAAGCATCCTATTCTGTTCCTATTAAATTAGAAAACTGTTTAGAAAAACACTATATTATCATCCTGTTATATACAAAATCTTAGCCAAAATAGAAAGTCGGGCAACCTCATTTTAAATTGGGTAAATGAAGAAAAGCGGCCTGATTCCCAGAGGTGCAAGTTCCCTTGAAATAGTCCTGGATCCGGTCAATATAACTGATGAAAATGAGAAGTAACTCCGATCTGAAGCAATATAAGTATACCTGCAAAAAAAGTAGTATGTGAGGAGAATCAGAATCATTGGCAGTATCAGGTGCTCATCATTCATCACTGTAAATCAGATCAGTTTTATGCATGTGCTCAAATATAGATTTAAGCACTATTATAAGGAGAAGACGTTGACCTACTAAGTGGCCCAAAATCACACAGCAGGAGAAGGACAAAGCCAATGTTCATGGCTGCCCCGTTCCATGTTCACTTCTCTAGACCACACGGCTCACATACAGAGACAATTGTTCATGTTACTCACATTTGTTCAAGCAAATGAAAACTTCTGTTCTACCATGAATGCTCGTATGCCCATCATATTATACAAGTATCTAAGAGCTTTGTTTTGCATAGGCAAAATAAGCTTTGTGAGTGCACCTGGATGTTTGCACAAATTTGCTAAATTTTGAAAATCTGGTTTAATCTGCCCTCCATGGAGTTATACATTATGTCATTGTAGTGACACAGTCTCATATACAAAGCACTAGTGATCATATTATCTCTTCCCCCTCTAACTATCCAACTCACCTGCATAATGGTCAGAAAATATTTCCAAACTGCACAATCCCATAACTGCTGCCTATCTAGAGGGAATGTAGAAATGCTGCCATAAAACTGCAGTTCCTCTCTTGACTGCTCCCCATCCATCATGTTCTCATAGCTCATCCCTCCATTACTGTCACTAGCATTGTTACAGAGACCTTGTGCAGATGGGTAAGTATTGATGGCTTTCCTGTTGGAAGTTGTAGATATGGAAAATGTATTGAGTTATGCAGGCACTGACAAAGGAAGTTGGGTGACTATTTCCTGCTGGAACCTGTAAAAGTCCCAGCCCTAGCAAATGTCTCACACAACAGTGTGGCTAACAGATAGGGCACTGGGCAGGGAATCAGGAGAATGGAGTTTCAGTCCTAGCTGTGTCACTCACTGTGTGACCTTGAAGAAGACATTGTGCTGTTTGAGTTGCCTTTGCCTGTCTTGTTTATTCAGATTGACAGGCCTTTGGGGTACAGGCGCTCTCACAGAATCACAGAAAATTAGGGTTGGAAGGGACCTCAGGAGGCCATCTAGTTCAACCCCTGCTCAAAGCAGGATCATCCCCAACTAGATCATTCCAGCCAAAGCTTTGTCTAGCCGGTCTAAAAAAACTCCGAGGATGGAGAGTCCACTACCTCTCTGGGTAACCTGTTCCAGTGTTTTACTACCCTCCCAGTGAGAAAATTCATCCTAATATCCAACCTAAACTTCCCTTGCTGCAACTTGAGACCATTGCTCCTTGTTCTATCATCTGTCACCACTGAGAACAGTCTACCTCCATCCTCTTTCAAACCTTCCTTCAGGTAGTTGAAGGCTGCTATTAAATCCCCTCTCAGTCTTCTCTTCTTGACTAACCAAGCCCAGTTCCCTCATTTCTCCTCATAAGTCATGCACCTCATCCCCCTCACCATTTTTCTTACCCTCCACTGGAATCTCTCCAATCTGTCCACATCTTTTCTGTAGTGGTGGGGGGTGGGAGGGGCAAAAATGGATGCAGTACTCCAGATGTGGCCTCACTGGTGCCGAATAGAGGAGCAGAATCACTTCCCCTGACCTGCCGGCAACACTCCTATTAATGCAGCCCAGTATGCCGCTAGCCTTCTTTGCAATAAAGGCACACTGTTGGCTCATATTCAGCTTATTGTCTACTGTAACCCCAAGTTGCACCTCTCCACCTATACAGTATAAACAAACCGAGGAAGTCCTCGGTAAGGGAAAGGTGAAAGCACCACATGAATAAATAAAAATGGTGTGGGTGTGAGGTGCCGCTAGGGCCCCTGCCCAAAGGGCGCTGCCTCCCTGGGGCTTCTCTGAGGTCTCCACCCAGACAGAGACCACAAAGGGGCTGGCATCATCCGGCCCCCTGGCCTGCAGGGGATGCCTGGAGGGGCCGGGGGGCAGAGAATGGGGGCCCCCACACCTGTCCTGCACATGTCCATCTTAGAGCCCTGGAGGGGCAGGTGAGGGAGCTCAAGGAGGAGGTTAGCAGGCTGAGGGGGATCAGAGAAGCAGAGGATGAAATGTACGGGTATTTCCTTTCCCTGCAGGGCCAAGCACCAAAGGAAGAAGAACCCCAGGAGGTGCCCTCCACAGCAGAATGGCAGACGGTTCCCTCCAGACCCAAGGCAAGAGGAAGAGATGCTGGGTACTCATCATAGGTGACTTCATCCTGAGAGGAACAGAGGGTCCCATCTGTCACCAGTATCCCACGACACACGAGGTCTACTGTCTTCCCAGAGCACAGATTCAGAACATGATGGAGATGATCCTGGCCCTCATCCGGCCCACTGATTACTACCCCATGGTCCTAATCCATGTGGGCACTAATGATGCAGCCAGGAGCAGCCCAGACTGCCTGATGAAGGTCTACCAAGTGATCCTTCCAGTGAACAGGCATGGAAGATGCCATGAGACCTACATCTGGGATGTCAACTTGCGGCTTCGGGAACGGTGTCTCGCAGCGGGCTTCGGCTTTCTGGAGCACGGCCCTCACTTCAGAATGAGAGACATGCTCGGGTGGGATGGGCTTCACCTCTCCCCCAAAGGTAAGTGTGTGTTCTCTTCCAGGTTGGCTGATCTCCTCTGGTGGGCTTTAAATGAGGCATATTGGTGGAGGAGGAGGAAGAGGACCAAGGGAGCCACAGAACACCAAACCAAGAGACACCCACAAGAACAGCCGAGCCAAGTCAGGCGACGAGCACAAGAAATACCCAGGTAAGAGACAGGGGCCCGTACAGTCCGGGGATTGGGGGGGGAGGCTCATATACCCTCAGAAGGCCTTAAATGCCTCTACACTAATGCTTGCAGTATGGGGAACAAGCAGGAGGAACTTGCCCTTCTGCTAGCTAACACAAACCCAGACATAGTGGGGCTCACTGAAACTTGGTGGGATCCAACGCAGGACTGGGTGGTAAACATCAGGGGCTATAGGCTGTATAGGTGGGATAGGACAGGGAGGAAAGGTGGGGGTGTGGCGCTCTATGTCAAAGAGCAATACTCATCCTCTGCAAACAGCACTGGGTCTGAGGTAGGGAAGACGGAGGTGCTCTGGCTCAGAATACAAGGGGGTTGGGGAGAAAGGGACCTAATGGTAGGGGTTTACTACAGGCCACTTGACCAGGGGTAAGAGCTGGACCAGGAATTCTCAGGTCAGCTCATGGAGGCAGTTAAGTCAAGGGACATGGTCATCATGGGTGACCTAAACTACCCAGACACCTGCTGGGAAGAGCAGTCAGCCAGGTCTGACCACTCACATAGGTTCCTAGCTGAGTTACAGGACCTCCACCTAACCCAGGAGGTGCACAGTTCCACCAGGGGAAATGCTTTGTTGGACCTGGGCCTGGCCACAGGCAACAACCTGGTGAGGGGACTGTGGGTGCTCGACCACCTGGGCGATAGCGACCATCAGCTACTGGAATTCACCATCCAGCGCAGGGTGACAAAGGCCTGCATCAAGGCAGCAGCCCTGGACTTCAGGAGGGCGGATTTCAATGAGGTAAGGAGACTAGTCGGGGAGGCACTGAGGTCCCAGAGGGGAGGGGAGTTGGGAGTCCAAGAAGAGTGGTCGTTCCTTAAGGAGACTATCCTCCAAGCCCAAAGGGTGACAATCCCGACGCGGATCAAAGGAGGCAAGAGTGCTCAAAAGCCCCCATGGCTCACCAAAAGCATCCACGAACACCTCAAAGTCAAAAAAAGAGGTGTACACCCAATGGAAGGGAGGGGCCACCACCAAGGAGGATTATACCTCCTTGGCTCAAGATTGTAGGGGGGCTATTAGGAAGGCTAAGGCAGAGATGGAACTGGGATTAGCGACCCGGATCAAAGATAACAAGAAGTCCTTTTTTAAATACATAGCGGGTAAAAAGAGGGTACCAAATAATGTGGGGCCTCTGCAAAACTTGCTTGGTAATCTGGTGGTAGCACCAGCTGATAAAGCTAATCTCTTTAACAGATTCTTTGCTTCCATTTTTCTGAGCAGGGATAGGGACATCCCCCCACAGGGATTCCGGATGGACCCAGGGGAGGTGCAGCCAGGCCCAGGGTCAGTGAGGACCTAGTCAGGGAACTTCTGGTGGGTCTAGATGTATTCAAATCAGCAAATCCTGACAATCTCCACCCCTGAGTGTTGAGGGAATTAGCAGAGGTCATTGCAGGACCCCTGGCATGGCTTTAAGAGCACTTGTAGTGCTCTGGTGAGGTGCCGGAGGACTGGTAAAGAGCCAATGTGGTCCCCATTTTCAAGAAAGAGAGGAAGGAGGACCCAGGAAACTACAGGCCTGTTAGTCTTACCTCAGTCCTGGGGAAGCTCTTTGAGAAAATTATTCAGAAGCACATCTGCAAGGGGCCAGAAGGGAAGATCATGCTTAGGGGCAACCAACATGGGTTCATTAGAGGCAGGTCCTGTCAGACCAACCTGGTGGCCTTCTATGACCAGGTCACAAAATCCTTGGATGATGGTGTCGCGGTGGACGTAGTCTTTCTGGACTTTAGGAAGGCCTTCGACACTCTCTCACCCAATCCTCATTAAAAAATTAGGCATCTGTGATGTCGACGCCTTCACAGTCAGATGGGTCACAAATTGGCTGGAGGGCTGCACCCAGAGAGTGGTGGTGGATGGGTCATTTTTGACCTGGAGAGATGTGGGCAGTGGGGTTCCCCAGGGCTCGGTCCTTGGGCTTGCACTGTTCAATATCTTCATCAGTGATTTGGATGAGGGGGTGAAAAGCACCTTGTTCAAGTTTGCAGATGACACTAAGGTGTGGGGAGAAGTGAGCATGCTAGAAGAGATGGACAGGCTACAACTAGATCTCGACAGATTACAGAGGTGGGCGGATGAGAATAGGATGGGTTTCAATACGGGCAAGGGCAAGGTGTTGCACCTGGGGAGGAAGAACCAGGAGCATACCTACAGGCTGAGGAACTCCCTTCTTATCAGCAGAGGCAGAAAAGGATCTTGGAATCACTATTGATTCCAAGATGAACATGGGCCGCCAATGTGGGGACGTGGTCAGGAATGCTAACCGCACTTTATCATGCATCCATAGATGTATCACGAGTGGGTCCAAGGAGGTGTTCGTCCCACTCTATGTGACATTGGTCAGGCTACAGTTGGAGTACTGCATCCAGTTCTGGGCACCACACTTCAGGAGGGATGTGGACAGCATCAAGAGGGTCCAGAGGAGGGCCACCTGCATTAGGGGGCAGCAGGATAGGCCCTACAAGGAGAGGCTATGGGACCTGAACCTGTTCAGCCTCCACAAGAGAAGGCTGAGAGGGGATCTGATGACTGCCTATAAACTTTCCAAGGGGGACCTGCAGGCTATGGGAGAGTCCCTGTTCCCCTGAGCACTACTGAGGGTAACAAGGAACAACAAGGAACAACAGCCATAATTTGACTGAGAGCAGATTCAGACTAGATATCAGGAAACACTACTTCACTATCAGGGCGGCTAGGAGCTGGAACCAACTTCCAAGCAAAGTGGTGCTCAATCCTACCCTGGGAGTCTTTAAAAGGAGGCTAGATAGACACCTAGCCGGGGTCGTTTGACCCCAGCATTGTTTCCTGCCCATGGCAGGGGATCAGACTTGATGATCTGCTTAGGTCCCTTTTGACCCTACCAACTATGAAACTATGAAGGGAAGTGGTGCTTGCCCCTACCCTGGGGGTTTTCAAAAAGAGGCTAGACAGCCACTTAGCTGGGGTCATTTGACCCCAGCATCTTTTCCTGCCCATGGCAGGGGGTCAGACTAGATGATCTGCTTAGGTCCCTTCCATCCTTACCAACTATGAAACTATGTAGAGTACACCTATACAGCAGAATGCAGCATCACATCAGGGTTCTCAAACTAGCTCTAAACAAGGTAGCTCAGGTACCAGAAGCAAACTAGCTGCTGCATGTATTAGCCTTGCTACACTGCTTCCACTGTCTGACCCTGATCACTCAGCTCTGGTGTCTTCATCTGGAAACTGTGCTTTGTAGAAATACAAAAAATGCCCAACTGCAACTGCATGTACAACTAATAATGTTTTCAGAAGAATGGGCCAAAAACCATCTCTTTGATGAGCTGTGGCTGTTGGGAATCCAAGAAAAGAAAGAGAGAGGCTCTAGGAAGAAATAGATTTTTTTCCCACACTTTACTGCTCTCCTTTTATCTCCAGTCCATGTGTGGGGGGAGGAGGAGGTGGGCTTTTTAAATCTGCTCATGCTTCTGGCTACTGTGGAAAAATGATGAGATATTATATAATGCATCTCCTGTGAGACATTTTTTGGAGTAAAAAAGTTCAAGACCCAAAAGTACACCTGTCCTTTATTTACTAAGCAGCAACCTGTCCTTCCTATTTGCTTACAATCAAAGATCTGCCCCTTACAGACCAGGCATAAATAAATATTTGCATCATTTTTGCAAAGACTGGCTTATTTAGGGTATGTGCAGACGTTTGCCACAACCAGTCTACCATCACGTGGCTTATGTTAAAGCCATGAGATCGTAGATTAGGAACGGTGTGCATAGACATTCACCAGTACCCGAACCACACCAGGAATCTGGTACTAGTGGGGAGGGCTAGAGGGTTCACAGGTGGTTGTGGCAGGATCAGGTGGAAAAAGGACTGTCCATCCAGGGGTAGGGGACTAGGGTGGTAAAAATTGCCCAGTCAGGCTGGGGGAGTAAGAAGAGCATAGCCCCAGAGCTGGAGCAAATGGCTGGATTTTCCCAGTCCCAGGGCTATACTCTGAATGTATATAGACATTCAGTAGATTGGATTAACTCATGCCCAATCTAAGTTAGTTCACTCCCTCACCATTTTTGCCTGATTTAAGCTCCACAAACATCTGAACAGACAGGCATTTAGATCAACCCAACCTGGGGGTCTTCAAGAGGAGGTTGGATAGATATCTGGCTGGGGTATTATGATCCGAGCATTCGTTCCTGCCCGGGGAAGGGGGTCAGACTTGATCTGTTCAGGTCCCTTCTGACCACAGAAACTATGAAACGTAACATGTGTCATACCCCAAGTCTGGATACTGTAATAGGAATGCTATCATAACAGTTAAAAGGCTATGTAGATTTGCACCTTCCAGACTAACTAAATCCAAGGTGGATAACATAAGCTTTTGTGAGCCCAAGTTTATTTCCTCAGATGCTATGAAAGGACATGCACACAGCAGTGTACAAAATAGAGAGCGTGATCTGAATACAAAAGACAGGGAAGGGAGGAGGGAGCAATACAAGAGAAAGCAATAAATTCATATGGACAAAATGGGTCACAAAAGTTTATCCAGATAATGGAATAAGAATCTGTAGTCCCCGTTTACACAAGATTTGAGGTCCCAGAGTACAAACAGTCATCATGCTGATATACTCAAATAATGGTAGTCAAGGAGCTCAAGCCAGAACTTTTCAGTTTTATATTTAATAGAAATTCACAGTGGCACTCTGGAGTTTATTTTATTCCTTGCATTAGCAGGGTGGGGGTTGGGGGGGGGGGAATGAAGCTATCTACTGTAAAATCTGGAACCACAGATTTGGGCTAAAGATGGGCAAAAACAAGAGATCACAGGTCTCTTCTCCATTCCCTGAGGGCCCTCATCATTTCCTTTTCCTCTTCCTCATCCTAGACTGCTCTTCTGCTCTTCACTACCTTTCTCTGTTTTGCTTCCACAACACAAACTTTCCTGTTTACTCCTTTGCTCTATATCCCCTTCCTCGTGTGTGCATTTTTTAATCTAGGCACGGAAGCAGACTTTCCATATCACCACTGTGGATAAAACCATCTCCCCAAACTTATTGGGTGCCTGTACACAAGCCGGGAGGCTGCTCCAAAGTGATGTAATTACATCATGTTGGAGCAGACTCGACTAATCAAGGCTGTTGGAGCATGGTCATTTCTGCGCTTCAGCAAGCCTGTTTTATGTATCATTAGTCCCATGCTTCAAAATGGTGAATGGGGTACTATAACTGAAGCTTGTTTGATGAGCTTTAGATAAAGCACCCCCACCGCCAAGTTGAAGCGCAGGGACACTAATGCACGAAATGCTCTGGGCGTTTTAGAGTGGCTCTCAGATCTGCACTGATTAAAGTGCCTTCCCACCCCGACAGAACATGTACAAACACCCATTATTCCTGGATCTAAAAAAGGAACAATGGGGAATTGTGCAAAGGATTTAGACTCCTGACTTCAATGGGAATTGGATACATAACTTATGTGCCTTTGAAAATGCAACCCAATATGACAAATGCAGGAAGGCAGAACATTTTCCAATACTCCTTATTCTGTGTTATCAGTTCAGTCAAACACTTAACTCAGGGCAGCCTTAAAACTGTGCTCCCCACAAACCAACCAACCAACCAAGAAGGACAGGAACACTATCAAGTGGAGGCTGAGGGGGGATTTGGTGGCTGCCTACAAACTCGTTAGGAGAGATCAGCAGCAAATAGGAAAAGCCCTATTCTCCCCAACACCACCTCAGGTGACGAGGAACAATGGCCAGAAGCTGCTAGAGAATAGGTTCAGGTTAGAGATTAGGAGGCACTATTTCACTGTCAGGGTAGCTAGGATCTGGAACCAACTTCCTAGGAAGTGGTCCTCGCTCCTACCTTGGGTAAATTCAAAAAGAGGTTGGATGAACACCTGTCTGGGGTCATGTGATCGCAGCGTGTGCTCCAACCAGTGGTGGGGGGTTAGACTAGATGATCTATTCAGGTCCCTTCTGACCCCTAACTACTATGAAACTATAATGCGCATGTGCAAACCTGCCTGATTGCAAGGGTAGATGCAATGAAGTGAAGCACTCTAACACAGCACTATCAGTTTTCCCTGTTACATTGCTTGATTTCTTCAGCTGAGACTTTTGGGGTCACTGTTTACCGCTCATCCAGATCTGTTCTTCATTCAAAAACGTAAGCAGTGAACAGCAGTGAATTCAAGTTTGAAGAGACCTGTTAGAGTTTGAACATGTGAAGAACTACCTGCCTTTCTCTGTTTTATAGCACATCAATCAGCACTGGGTCAAGTTCATCCCTGTTGCAATTCCATCGACTGCAATGACTCCAATGGACTTATCCCTGGGAAGTATTTGGCTTATTATGAGCAACTCAGAAAGGAAAAGTCCTGTGCAACAAGCAAAAAAAGCAACCAGTGACATAGAAATCCTATTAGTGCCTTCTGCCATTATTGATTAACAGCCTAAGAACAACCATGTTCTAATAATCTGTTTACTAAAATGTAGCGTCTGCCTCCTTACTGATGTACGTAGACATTGATCGTGGGGATGAACCAGCAGCATATTAATCACGCTGACGGAAACTGCCATTTATTGGACAGTTTCCATATGGACGTGATCAAAAATAGATCATTCCATGATGTTCTCTTATACAGATGGCTGAACATGAAGTAAAGGGGGAAATTTTAAAACATAGGAATTGAACAGTTGCCAGTACGAGTATTCAAGAAAAGGTAAAATACTTCCTTTTCAGTGGTGTATAACTTCTTCCATAGCGTAAGAAATGGGTAGTAGTGATGGCAAAGCTTTCTACACTAAATTCAGGGAAATACCTGTTTTAGGTCAGTTACATTTATTTTTCAAACAGTTTTTGAAATCAAAAAGGTTTCTTAACAATTTTCTGGAATACAAACTAGAAGAGGGAGGATGTTACAGAAAGAAGGCTTAGCTGTGTGCATTTAATTATAAGTTATGCATGTTATACTCTTTAAAATATGCATTTTCAAACATATCCTTGGTACACTTTATATTGTTGATACTATTCAAAAATGAATATAAATGAAAATGTCACAATAAATAAAGGATCTTTGCCAGCCACTATTAATATTTAAAAGCAACGTGTGAGGTTTTATTAACTTGAATAGGACTCTTTTTTTTTTTAAACGTAATTTGCATAAATTAAATATCCCCTTGCTATTATAGATACTTTTCCTTTCTCTGCTTCAGTAGTCTGATTTAGAAAAAAGAAAAAGGGGGCGGGGGCTAGAGGGCGGGTAGATTTCATGCAGGCGAATTCTAATAGACCTTCCAGATATATAGCATCTTGTTAAAAATTCATGCAGGGCAGAATACTAGCAGGTCAGAAAATGTCTTTGAAATTCTGCCAGGGCTCTTTCTGATAATTCATTCAGGTTTTAAAAGGGAAAATTCCTCATTAAAAAGGAGCTAATGCTTATTAATTTATACTCCTAAGGCAGAATCTGAATATTAAGTGGTGGACTCTGTTAATCCATTTATTAAATATCAAAGACCATATGTTTTCACCGTGTGTCCTTGCTTATTGATTAATTGCCTTAGACCGATACAGATAAAAGTAGAGAAGAAGCTGATTCAAAGATAGGTCTCTGTGCTGATTCTTAACCTGGTAGAAAAAAAATCTCTTTTCTTAGGTCTTTAAGGGCAGATTCTGTGGTGTCTTGTGATGGTACAAAGCCATTCCAGCCTGGAGGATCTGGTTAGACAGGGATTCCCTTTAGCTTATTAGAATCCTTTGCCTGATAAAGAACCACTGTTACACTACCCATTTTTGGCTCTCCAGTAATGGAGGCAGTGATTGAAGAGAAGGAGTCATGACAAAAAGCCATGACTCCATGCTTCAGCTGTCCAAAGGCAGCTACATAAATTAACTATGACAGCTAGTAGCTCTTTGATGTTGGCATTTCTTCCATCACAGATCCAACCACAGAACAGACTACTTTTTTTAAATCTTTGTTATTGTTGGACTTCTTTTTTCCCTTCTTATAAACACTACCTCGGATGGATCTGCTACAACCCAGAATCGGGGATATAAAAGGAATTAAAAATACCATTTGGTATTAATAAAACTTATTCATAACTGCCAAGCTATCTCATCCCTTTCCCCTACTATCATCCCAAAATTTCTGGAGTTGCCAGTAAGTCAACATTGTAGTAGCTCATGAGCGTTCTGACTTTGGTTCACTGGGGGCTTTCACTTTGTCACATAATGTATACCTATGGAAAAAATGCACCAAATTAATTAAAAGCCTTCTGCTGACTCAGAATCATTACACTTTACATTCACTTCCCACTGGTATACAAGATGACCCAGGATACATACAAGTCAGTAGAAATCAGGCCTACAGTATATATGCATTATATCTTCCATGGTAGCCATTAGTTAATATTAGGGCCTTATTACATGGTAATTTGGGGCAACTCCTGGAGCTCTTGACACCTGGATTATTCACACAGTAACACCTGAAACTGGTTGGACAGTTCAAAGTGATGCCACTCCAGGGGAGGATAATCTCTGATCCACATTACCCAGCTCACTTTAAACTAACGCAAGGGTGGGCAATTATTTGGGTTGGAAGTCCACTTAGGAAGTTTTGGTGAGCTGTTATGGGCTCGGTCAGCACCCTGCCCCAACCACGCTGGGTCAGCACCCCTCTCCTGGGCCTGCAACAGCTCACCATAAATCTCTCATATCCACCCTGGCCCCACAATGCCACTGCTCAGCACCCCCAGCCCTGGGAACAGGACGGGTGGGTGAGACAGAGCCTCGATCTGTTCCTGGCATGCCTCTGCCTGCAGAAACAGCACCTGTTATAGGGGTGTGAGGGCAGCAGATCATGATCTGCCCTGGGCCCCAGCCCCATACTGTCACCAACTCACAATCCTGGCCCTGGTGCCAACCCTGCCTGCCCACTCCCATCTGCCTGCACAGGTCCTGGGCTGGTCTCTGTGGAGATCCTGCCTCCATGCTCCATCTAGTGCCCCTAGTGGCAGGTGCATAGTGGATAGGCCAGGGTGCCTGGGCAATCGGGCTGGGTCCAGTGATGATGGTGATATTGGCAGTGGCCACCAGAAGGAGCTACTGGCACCAGGTCTCCTGGGAGTTGGAGTCTGGCCACCGTACCACCCCAACCCTGCAGCATGCCCAGGGAAGGGGGGACTGGTTGTATATGCCATGGCTTGGGCTCCCCCCATGCCTGGGCCAGGCAGCACCGAGGGACCACTGTGGGTCAGATAAAAATCCCTTGGTGGACTGAATCCAGCCCACAGGCTGTATTTTGCCCACCCCTGCACTAAGGTATAGTGCAGAATGGGAGGGGAGGAGATTTGTACCATTCAGTCCTCCAGGCCCCTGCTAGCCTGAACACGTAACCGCTCCAAACTTGAGCTAGTACTAACACCCATCAACATTTGTGCGGCTACAAGTATAAGTTGTAACAAGGCCCTTACATTCAATTTTCCATTATAACTTTGGTTTCACAAATAGTAACTTGCTCAAAAAATGCATTCAATTTTGAAGCTTTCACAACAAATGGCTGATTTATGTATTTATTTTTTGACAAGGTGATAAAAAAACCTTACAATCATTCTTGTCCAATAGGAAAGTTCATGGGGTGCACATGAACACACTTGAAAAAATAAAGTAAATAAAATCTTAGCTGTGGTATATGGCTAGTTTTTTTTCATACACAGACGTCTCCTAGCTAAACTGAGTGAGGATTTGTTTGCAAAAAGAGACTTTACAAGCAATTTTAAAATAGTTTTTGGAGCATGCTCAGCTGCGCTCTGCTCAGAGCAGGAAAATAAAGAAATGTAATATCAAGAAAAATCTTAATCAACACAGAAATGCATAGTATTAGAATACTCTAAGTGATGGAAGACCCATTCCTAAAGAAATATAAGACTAGACTGGGCAAAGAACCAGGAAACTGACTGTCAGAAGCAATTTTAATTAACACTCCCAGGATGATTTATAGTATCTGTGTGCAAAATCCTGTGCAGGGAACCCAAAATCCCATCACAAAGAACAGGAGTTCCTTTGAAATCTGCAAGCCTGAACATGATTAGGTTCATGAACACATTCTCTTCACAGAGCCTCGTCTCCTCAGCTGCTCTCTCCCAAGTCTTCTTCTCATGCATCTACCGCATTTAACCCTTTAAGCTTAGACCACAAATCAGATTACTTCTGATATTTTAAAGGTGGGCTTCTGGCCCACTCCTTTTGACAGCTGTTCATTTCTGAAAGGATAGTTGCTCATTAGCACCTTCTAAAGTGAGGGCTTCGGCCTTTCCCCAGCAATGTAGGTTTCTAAATAGGATAGCAAGAGTTAACAAGAATTTTACTATTGCTACCAACCCAATCTCTACTGACTGAGCATAGATGGCTTGAATTATAAGACTACACCCTAGGTACATTAGAGGGTCCTTGGCAACCACGCTGAAGAGCTCCATCCATTATGGAGTTGCGGTAAAACCAAGCGATGCTCAACAAGTTTAAGTGAGGATTATGGAGCATCTGCCCCTTCACTCAAGAAACATGCAGAATCCCAGCATTGAAGGGAAAGGTTGCCTGATGTTTGGTATGCAATAGGGGAGAAGACAGGGTTTTTCCTCCCTGTAGGCCTGGATCTTTAAGCAAAAAAATGAAGGGGTCAACAAATGCTGGTCTGGTCTCCTACCATCCTCTGCAAAAGGACCTCATTTCATACCAATTAATGACTCCATTAACTTCAGTAGGACTATCTATGCAGTATGATTCTATAACTTCTGCCCCTCCTTACACAGATATTTAGAGTGTCCTTGGAGAGATCCATACCCATGTCATTTGGAGTCAAGTTAAGGGAATACAGTGGACCTAAAGGACTGTGCCAGAGGAAAGAGGGAGAGCAATCTTAGATCTGATCCCAGTGCCAACAGAAGCACATGAGAAAAAGGGATAAGGAAAAAAAATCTACTACAGTAGCCTGATTTGAAAAAGGGAGACAAAAACAAAAAATGTGTTAAACAGAAGTTAAAAGGGGCCTCTAAGGAGGTGAAAACCTTGCATGCAGCACGGGAATGGCTTAAGAACACCACACTGGAGGCACAGGGCAAATACATACTGCAAATGAAGAAATGGAAACCAGACCAAATGGTACTTAATGGCAGAGTTGCAGAGGCAACAAACAGAAAGAAGACATTTCAAAAGACAGAAGACAAATCCCAATGAAGAAAATAAAAAAAAGAGCACAAACTTTGGCAAGTCAAATGTCAAACCGTAATAAGACAACCTAAGGAAGAATTTGAGGAAAAAACTTACTAGAAACATAAATAGCAATTTCTTTTAAGTATATTAGAAAGCAAAGACCTGTCAGGGAGCCAGTTGGGTTTTTGGATGATCAGTGTGTACAAGGGGTGCTAAAGCATAAAATGATGCATGTGGGCAAAAATAACCCAAAGTATACCTACACTATGCTGGGCTCTACACTATGGACAGTTCACTAAAACATCAGCTCAGCAGCCAACAAAAAAGGCAAACAAAATGTTACGGGTTATTAATAAGGGAACTGTAAACAAAATGGAACCTACCATTATGCTCCTTTATAAATCCATGATGCACGCATACTTTGAATACTGTGCCCGGTTTTGGTCTCCACACCTCAGAAAGGATATAGAAGAATGAGTGAAGGTACAGAGAAGAGATTAGTGGGAAGGAAGGGCTGCCATATGAGGAGAAACTAAAGAGGCTAAGCCTATTCAATTAAGAAGAGGAGGGAGACACATGATAAGGGTTTACAAAATACTAAATGGTGGAGAGAGAGTAGATAGGGACTTATTATTTACTATTTCTCACAATTCATGAACTAGGGATTATAAAATTAAACTAGTAGGGCGCATCCACACATGCAAGCACATGCGCTTGCGGCAGCTCAAATAGAAGCACTGCAAATTTGAGCCAAGGCTTTTTGCTTCAGCACACATGCTCAGACATGCACTTTGGTGTAGAGCAAATTGTGCCACTTGGGGCAAAATAACCCTGCCTGGCTCCTCCTGGATCTGCAGCCAGGGGGAGCTAGAGCCCAGGGCCAGCACCTGTGCTGTCCCCAGCAGTATAAAAAGCTGCCCTGGCAAGTAGCTCAGGGCTACTAGCTCTCAGGAGCTTCTGGGGCCGAGCCAATTGGTACCTGGGGACACTACCCCTTGTGCCAGCTGGACTGCTGAAGCAGCCCTGAGAGTTCCCTGCACCCTCTACCCACTGCAGCAATCTGGCAGTGGGGCTGCTGCCTGTCTGTGACCTGCTGTGCACCTGCCAGACCGGGATAGGGACTGCACAGCCAGTAGAGGCATCTGCCCCTCTGGGCCAGCTGCCAGTGGACTGTGGCTGCTGGGTTGGCCTCTGTGCGGCACTACTGCCACATGTGACCCCTACCCAGCCATCTGAGCAGCTATCGCTTGGAAGATGTTCCAGGTGTAGTGGCCTGCTCTGAACTGTCAAAGCATGTCCTCCTGGCCCCATCTGGCCAGGAGGTCATCCACAGCCAGCTGGGTCGAAGGTGCCAGTTCTAAGCAAGCAGGGTCCTGCCACTGGCCTCCCTAGCAGGGATTCTGGTGTTCCCCATTGGAAAACTGAAAAATCCCTGATAAAAAAAATCCCAAAGTCACTCTGTAAAATACCCCCAAATCCATGTTCCTCCACAAGTAAAACAAAAGACTACTATAAAGAGCGAGAGTGAGACAGAGACAGCGATCAGTTAGACCATGTTTTATTGATATATCTCACAACGTTAAAACAAGTCTCTTATCATAATAAAGTGAACTCTAAATACATGTTTCATGAATTCATGAATACAGAGTTTGCTGCCCTCCTACAGGGCAATGCCCCCCACACAAGGGGTTCAGCCCCTACACAAGGAGTTCAGCCCCCCAACAGGGGTTTTGGCCTCTACACAAGGGGTATGGCCCCCCCTACAGGGGCCAAATGGTCCCCGCAGGGGCTACCACCCCCCGCAAGGCCCACATGTCCCACTCCAGCCTCCCAATTGCTGCACCACCTGGCCCCATCCCCCACCAGCTGCTGCAGCCCTGGTGCGGAGGCTCCAGGGCCTCCAGGCAGAGCCCCCTGGGCAGCACAGGACAGTGTGGGGGCCAGGAGGACCTGGGCTTGGGCTGCTGGGGCTGTCAGCCTGCCCCGCACTGTGTGGCTGGGGCCCCAGTCAGCCAGACGGCAGTTGGAGCTGCTGGTACATGCTGGGGGGGGTTGTTTAGTTTTTTTTAACTATGGGGTGGAGGGCAGGGATCAGGGGGGATTGGGGGAATGGTGCCAGCCAGGGCAGGGGTTGGGGGCCTCGGGGAAGCTTGGGGGGATGGGGCTGGCCAGGGCAGGGGTCGGGGGTGCTGGCAGAGGGAGGGGACAGCCGTGGTAGGGGTCAAGGGCCTCAGGGGAGCTTGGGGGGATGGGGGCAGCCAGGGCAGGGGTTGGAGGGGGCTGGTGGGGGGAGGGGCCAGCCGCAGCAGGGGTCAGGGGCCTCGGGGGAGGGGCATTTTTTCATTCCCTCACGTGGCTGTTGCCCTGCCTCAAAGGGGCTCATCTGGACGTGCCCCTAGGTAGCAAGCTGATAAGGGTACAGATAGAAGTGCAGCTAGCTCTCCACTGTAACTGAGAAGGCTTTCCAGAAAGCGCTCTGAGTTACAATCAATCCGTTGGAGCAAACAGAAGTTCACTCTTGGTTCCAGGGAGGAGGGGAACCTAGCTGCCAGCTGCAAGCCTGCAGCCTCTTTCCTGTAGCAACAGCCCCTCCTCTCCCCCAGCCTGTCATTTCAGAATGGGAAGGGGGAAAGGGAGCAGAGGAAGTTCAGTCTGGGTGCTTTTCAGTCCCCACTGGATGAGAGGGGGGGTGAATTGGAGCCCTCCCACCTCAGCCAAAAGCCCCCAGACTGAACTCACACTCCCTTTCCCCCCTCCCATTCTGAGAACAGTGACCAGCTGGGAGCTCTGCAGACATAAGTTACAAAGGATGCTACGTTTTGAAACATCTCTATCTGATATCTCATGCAAAGAGGGGTCAGATTTTCAACCTGCTGGCCTTTTCTAAGCTGTCTGTGGCCGCGTGCTTGTGTTTGGTCATGGCTACAAAATGCTTTCTGTGGCCAGATTAGACAAAACTTGTCATTTCTGTTTGCACTCTACTAACAATGGAACTTATTTGCGAGATCCTGGCAGGAAAAATTATGCTCAGGGGAAACCAGCATGGGTTCATAGCAGGTAGATCATGCCTGACTAATCTAGTCTCTTTTTATGACCAGGTTACAAAACACCTGGACGCAGGAGTAGGGGTTGATGTCGTATACTTAGACTTCAGGAAGGCCTTCGATACGGTATCCCACCCCATACTGGTGAACAAGTTAAGTGGCTGTGACTTGGATGACTGCAAAGTCCGGTGGGTGGCAACTTGGCTAGAGGGTCGCACCCAAAGAGTCGTGGTGGATGGGTCAGTTTCGACCTGGAAGGGTGTGGGCAGTGGGGTCCCGCAGGGCTCAGTCCTGGGACCGATACTCTTTAATGTCTTCATCAGCGACTTGGATGAGGGAGTGAAGTGTACTCTGTCCAAGTTTGCAGATGACACAAAGCTATGGGGAGAAGTGGACACGCTGGAGGGCAGGGAACAGCTGCAAGCAGACCTGGACAGGTTGGACAAGTGGGCAGAAAACAACAGAATGCAGATCAACAGGGAGAAATGCGAAGTGCTGCACCTAGGGAGGAAAAATGTCCAGCATACCTACTGCCTAGGAAATGACCTGCTTGGTGGCACGGAAGTGGAAAGGGATCTTGGAGTCCTAGTGGACTCCAAGATGAACATGAGTCGGCAGTGTGACGAAGCCATCAGAAAAGCCAATGGCACTTTATCGTGCATCAGCAGATGCATGACAAATAGATCCAAGGAGGTAATACTTCCCCTCTATCGGGCGCTGGTCAGACCGCAGTTGGAGTACTGCGTGCAATTCTGGGCACCACACTTCAAGAGGGATGTGGATAACCTGGAGAGTGTCCAGAGAAGGGCCACTCGTATGGTTAAGGGCTTGCAGACCAAGCCCTACGAGGAGAGACTAGAGAACCTGGACCTTTTCAGCCTCTGCAAGAGAAGGTTGAGAGGCGACCTTGTGGTTGCCTATAAGTTTATCATGGGGGCACAGAAGGGAATTGCTGAGGTTTTATTCACCAAGGCGCCCCTGGGGGTTACAAGAAATAATGGCCACAGGCTAGCAGAGAGCAGATTTAGACTGGACATTAGGAAGAACTTCTTCACAGTTCGAGTGGCCAAGGTCTGGAACGGGCTCCCAAGGGAGGTGGTGCTCTCCCCTACCCTGGGGGTCTTCGAGAGGAGGTTAGATACACATCTAGCTGGGGTCATCTAGACCCAGCACTCTTTCCTGCCATGCAGGGGGTCGGACTCGATGATCTATTGAGGTCCCTTCCAACCCTAACATCTATGAATCTTATTACCACAAAATATTGTGGAAGCTGACAGCTTAATCAGATTCACAAAGTATGTGGATGCATTCTTGAAGAAGAAGGGGCATCAATAGCTATTGAGCATGGGAATTAGGAATACAGCCTCTAAATAAAAATTCCCTAGACCCTACATGCTAGTGGTGGCAAGTGGGAGAGAAACAGTGGGAAAAGCCCTGTCATACCTTGTGCACCCTCCCTTTCAGCATCCATTCCCTGCCACCATGTGACACAGGATACAGGACCTATGGTCAGCCCCAGTAATTCTTATGTTCTCATAAGAATGGGACCCAAAGTACTGCTCCTTCCATCTACCAGTAGAGTGTAACAGCGTTAAAAATGGACCCACCTGAAGGAATAGGAAGGGCTGTCCTGTAGAGGCACCGAGTGCGAAGAGAGAGAGTTTGTCCCAGTAGTGACACTGTTTGCCCTGAGGGTGAGTGAAGCTGCTTTGGAGGTGGGAAGGGTGATGTAACCCCAGCAGGGTTTGAATGAGAGATGTCAGCAAAAATGTCCAGGAAGAGCCCTGGCCTGGGATTGGCTGAGAGGCTTAGTTAAAAGAGGGGAGCAGTTTTTTTCCGGGGAGGGGAGAACAAAGGAGGGGGAGGGGGAGAGACAGGCTGGAGACCAGGGGAAGGATCTCCCCATGGCCACCCCTCCAAGAGCCCCTGGCAGAGCCCTGCAGAAGTAGCAGGGAAGAGTGCTACAGCTGTTCTCCCTCCCTTGCCCTCCGAGCCCTGCCAGGGCAGGACAACAGAGAAGCTGCCTGTGAGGAGACTCCAAACCTGTAAAGACCCTTATGCAAGCCCCTGTGTGGCTGGGTGGGTGCAGCAGGGGAGAGGGACACAGGGCCAGGGGGAGAGGCTGGAGACTGCCCTGGTTTTTTTCCCTGAGAGTGAGGAGGCACCAGGGATGGGCTGCATTTGCTGGATGCCCTGAGGCTGTGCTGGGCAGGGGAAACCATTACAACCTGCAGCCCAGATGCTGCTCCCTGCTGAGCCAGGGCAGGGATCTGGGCAGGAGTAAGCTTTCTTGCAGGGACTGCAAGGAAGGAGCCACCGCTTGCTGCACGGAGACCCCTGGAGCTCGTGCAAGGGACGCCAGCACCAGGAACCGCTCACATATCCTGTGCAGGGTCCCAGAGACACCCCACCAGGGGCAGTGCACACAGGGGCCTCAGCACACACTGTACGAGTTATAGACTGTGTAAATAAGTTCTTGATGGTTTATTAGCTGGCGTATCAATGTATTTATGTATTGGTTCCTTATTTATCATGGGTAATTTGCAAACCTTCCCCTAGTGTAAAGTGTATCCAATTGTTCTATTGCATTGGTTATATGTTACCTTGTAAATAATTAAATGCTGTAAATAGTTTTATAACGGTCTGCAAGGTTGTTTGATTGCAAGGGGAGGCTCTCCACTCGGGGATCCTGCAGCAGCTATCCAGGGAGCTGGGTGGGGGCCACTGGCTACCAGGTACCCCAGGATCCCACTATTGAGGTGAGGGCAGTGTCACGCCCAGGGTTACAACTGTAATTTTTGCCAATCATGGCATCTCAGATCAATGTGATAGCTTCCCAAATATTTATTGGGTCTAGAACTTTAAGTTGGGTCTCCCACGTGAAAAGCAAGTGCCATAAAAATGGGCTACTGAGTTAGTCAGCCAGCCTCTCTCTTTCTTTCGCTTTCTCTTACTGACCCGATAAATATTTAATTATTCATATGAGTGAAACAGCGTCAAGAGAGGGAATGCACCACCCTAGAATAGTCCAGAGCTTACTGGTCAAAGCAGCTCTCCTTAATTCAGAGCAGGGACTTGGAGTAAGATTCCTTCGGGTCTGCTCTCCTTCTGGCTCCAAGACTCGTTCATTTTGTCTGAACAGTGGCCCATTTCCAATGGAAGTGATGGGAAGTGCTCCACTAGGCAAATGCTCTGACCGGTGTTGGATCTTATATAAAAGGCAGAGTGGCCTTCTCAGGTGGCTACATTTTAAAAAAACAAGACCTGCTCAAGTACTGAAAGACTTGGGATTAAAGGGCTCAATCCCAAATGAGCGGGGACACCTCTTTTAGGGGCCCAAGCTCCAGGGAACGGTAGAAATACAAACATATCCCGGTGCTTATCACTTCCACTTGTTTAGCTTTTGGCAGCTTCTACCCAGCAGCTGAACTTCCCTTTAGAAGTGCACCTAGCTCTGACCATCAGGGATCTAAGCATCAGACTACGGGCTGTGGATACCACTCTACAAACTTAACTCTTAAATGTTAGGTATTGGGACACTCAGCTTCGTTCTGCCCAAGACCTTCTTTGGTTTCTGTTCTCAGTGATTAACTCTTAGCTGCGTGTTCCCCTAAACAGGGGAAAGCCTCAGAGCCAGGGACTATAATACCTAAACCACTTTAGGGATCTTGCTTATAATCCCTATGCCTTGGTTTCTCCTCTGTTCAATGGAAATGATAAATCCTGCCTTACCTCACAAGGCTACTCATTAAAGATTCTTAGGTTCTTGCAGACTACAATAATGGAGGCCACATGAATTCATAATACAGTAGCCAGCCAGTAGACTCTGAACCCTCCCTAGCAGCAGGCAGGTAAGAAAACAGCCTGGAGAGCTCTTTTCTTATAGACTCAGATAGGCCCATGCTTGTTACCAGGCTGTAATGAAACCCAATGACTTCTTCTTTGCAAATTACCAGCATCACAGTCTTTTCAAAACACAGAAAAGCCTCTTGGAGAGCATTCATTGCACTTAGCATAAAAGTGAATTAGAATGACCATCAGTAAGATGTTTCCTGAATGACGCATACAATGCTGTCTTGTTTACAGGAGAAGAATCCAAACCGATATCAGCTCGATAGCCATAGCCCAGTGTTTCTCTTATGAATGAAGACACATGAACTCCATTAAAGCATTGTCACGTAGGATCTATTTTGGTATTTGCCTCCACAGTTTGGATAACAATTCCTGATGATAATAAGCTGAGTCCTAAATGCACACACACCATGATCATGCTGCGTAAGTTTAAAAATGCTACTTGTCTGCCTGCCTGTTTAGCTGGCAGTACTACCCACCAGGAGCACAAATGATTTAAAGCCCAGATGCTGAGCAATTTGAGATGCAGAAGCACCCTACAGTGAAGCAATTATTGCCTTGGAGGGTCTTATTATCCTCATCATGCCATGAATTCTGTACAAAGTAAACATGCTTTTATTGTTATGTATTTCCTGAACTACAGTCTTGCCAAGCAAGTTTTGAAGATGGAACTTTCACTTCTCTAAATTTCACTCTTCTCATCCCCTCTTTGTATTAGAAACACAAATAGGTCCATTAAACATCTGTGCAGGTGTCCCTGTCGTGCCAGGTTGAGGGCATGTCTGAGCATCCAAATGAAGGTGTAGTTGTAGCCCACACTTCAATGTGCACTAGCAACCAGAGCACAGACTCCTCTACAATCTGGAGTATGCCCTCTAGGTACTAGTAGCACTGGGGTGTTGTAGCTTTGATAGAGTTCAGAAAATGTACAAGAGGGAAACCTTTTTTTTTTTTTTTTGATAATATCTTTTACTGGACCAACTGTATAGTTGGGTGAAGTGCTGAATAAGCTGGCAGGAACACCTGTCCATCTTCTCTGCCAACTATACAGTTGGTCCAATAGAAAGCATCACAAACAAGCCCTTTTCTCTAATGCTTAGGATGTTCGCACCTCCATAGTACTGTGAAGTTATAGTTTAGAGATATACTCCCTAGCTCACAAGACTGAAGAAGTAGGAACTGGGAGATTGTCCCCCATTTAGAGCATAGGTGGTGAGTTAGAGACAAAGGGCATCTATACACGAGCGTGGAGGCTGCTCCGATGGGCTGGAGTTGCAGCACGTTGGAGCAGACTCAATTAATTGAGTCCATGATGCAGCAGCCTCCTGCATCAGCGTCCCCGCACTTAAAAATGGCAGTGGGGACACTTGAACTAAAGTTCATTGAACAAGCTTTAGTTCAAGTGCTCCCACCACCATTTTTAAGCAGAGGGATGCTGATACATAAGACCCAGTGGCACTTTAATTAGAGCCGCTCTAATTAAAGCGCTGCCCTCACCATCCCCGGAGCATGTGTAAAAGTGCCCAAAGGGGCTTGCCTACTATTCCACAATAAAAGCTGCTATTTAGTTCTTTGTATTCATGAATGACTGCCTTTATTAAACCCACTGAACCTTATACCTGAGACTAAGTCTTTACCATTACTGTTACGCAAGCTAGACACTTTCCTTTTGCAGGGTAAACATGCAGCCTGGGTGCTTCATAAACACGCCCTAATTCAAACAAGAAATATAGTAGATGGCCCTATTTAAAGAAGCAAAATATACAGTGTGGTATGGGCTTTTAAAAATTGTTTTAGGATATATACAAGCCAACGATGTTGTAGGACATATTTTAGAATAAAAAAGGACACATTTTCCCTTCCTGTAGGAAATGTCTACAGTTTTGCACACACAGGGCACCTCTAGGGAAGCTTTTTAGTGTTGCTTTTTTAGATATTTTTATGGTGCATCAACAGACCCCATTGTAAATTAAGACACACAGAGGCAACTGGATTGTGGACTTGATTGGAACTTCCCCCATGATTGTAGACTTCGTCCATGTTTTTGATTTCTATTGATTGCCTAGGTCTCTCTTGGCATAACTCAGTAATTTAATTTTCAGGTATTTACAACACTGCAAGGCCATGCCTCAAGAAAATGTGGTAGATATAAGATATAAATAAGACAACAGACCTTAAAAGAAACCACAATATACCATATTTTTCATAGATGATGCTCATCGTCTTTACTGAGCCTCATACACACGCTCCTAAATGTAATGATTCATTGACAATGCTGTGTAATCTTCCTATTGATTACGCTCTGCCTTTCTATGTATCGCACAAAGTGTTACATTACACTTTGGACTACATGACTTATTTTGCAATAGTACAAGAAAATATTAAACCAAAATCTCTAATCAAGAGAGGACAATATTTGTGTCTTTCACTCAGACCAAACACAAAATTGCAGCAGTTTCCAGTAGAGATGAGATTTTTAGAGATTAAAGGAGAAAAGGCACTGAACAATCTCAGGATTAGTCAGTGTCCTAAGTAACATTGATAAGAAGCAAGTAGTCTCCCAGTGCTACAGAAAGTTAAATTGTGATGCAGAATGTTGCCTGGACTTTCTGGCTGTTTGTAGCCATGCTCACCATTTTCTAAACCATGCTAACTGATTCGCATCATATAATTTGAATCAAATTTCATTTCAAATTAAGGGTTAATAGACGATCACTGACCATCAGCCCCAATTCACAGCCTCTGTGTGTGCGTTTATGGGCTTAGCACTTGCCTTGGAAGCAATTAGGAGGTAATAATAACCCTGTTTAAGCAGTATTGCTACATTGTTGCATACCCACTGGCAGTTATTTAAAGTGCTGTTCCTGAAGCCATAATGGGTGCAGTTGACTTGAATGTTGACTGTCTCATCCAATATGTTGTAGAGAGGGGTTTGCCCCCTTCTTCACAGACCAGTAGCCCATGTGCTTGGGCAGGGCTGGGGGCTTATTCAAGATACTAATACTTAGTCACAATGAGGTGTTGTCAGCACATTTGACTTTGTAAAGGTGTTACTTTGTGCCTGATAGGTGATAGCATCTGTTGTGTTAAAAAACCCAATCAAGTTTCCCTTGCAGGGATTGATACTTGCAATGCTTATCAGCCAAGTTCCTAAGGACCATTTTTCCTAAAAGTAATGCCATATATACATGTTAATTAATACAGTTTAAAATTGCCTAGTTCAGACTGCCCTAGACTGCATTAACTTTAATCCTCATTCAATGAAGATTAGTTGATTTAGACTGGAGATCATTTTAATTCAGACTATAGACGTCCACACATATATAGTGATGGCTGTAGTCCAGATTAAATTTAGAAAAACATAACATCTATAAATGGCCTCTGAGATAGCACAGAACCTGAGCCAAGGCCCAGCAAAGTCAAAGGAAGAGTTTTCAAAGTGTTTAGGTGGCAACAAAATACTTCTTTACTATTTCAATACATGCAGAGCAGCAGAAATGATTGGGTAGACCATGGGTGGGCAATTATTTTGGGTGGAGGGCTGCTTAATGAGTTTTGGTGAGCTGTAAAGAGCCACAAGAGTAGCCCCGCTCCTTGATGGATGCCCCGCCCCCTGGTCACCATCTTGGGACTAGAAATCCCACTCCCTATCCCCTGACCTTTTCTGCTGGAATTTCGTCCCCTTGCACTGGAAGTACTCCTTTTGGGAGGGAGGTTGCTGTCAGAGGGTGCTGTCATTTTGAAACGGGGGGGGGGGGGAAACAAGTCATAATCTAAAAAAATCAAACATCTACTAAAAAACGTATTTTAATTTTATTTAAAAAATATTTTTGTCCTGATTTACGTGTGTTTGCATAGTGTATCTAAAGGTGATTCCACTATAGCTAAAAATATACAGTCTTATTCATGTATATTACATGGGGGTAAAAGGGTGTATGTGGGAGTGGTGTCTGGGGAGTGGAGAGAGTGTGTGTGTGTAGTGGGACATGGGGTGTGTGCGTGCAGTGTGGGTATGGTGGGTGGGGTGTGTTTGGAAGTGTGGTGGGAAGCGGTGGGGTGGGAATGTGTGCCAGGGCTGTGGGAGGTTGTGGGCGTGTTTGCAGTTATGGTGGGGTGTAGGGTGTGGGTGGGGCAGGGGTGGTCCTTGGAGTCCCTGGAGTATGTCAGTCCCTGGATCTGCATGTGACTGAAACCCCACCTGGCCCCATAGCATGCAGCTCCCCATTCCCACACCAGTCCCTGGATGCAGGTGGCAGCATCATGTGGGGCCAGCCTAACCTGGCCCCATAACAGGCAGCTCCAGTCCAACTCCCTGGCTGCACCTGGCCCCACAGCACTCCTGCCCAAGTCCCCAGCCATATGTGGTGGCAGGATGTGGGGCCAGCCCCACTTGGTCCCATAACATGCAGCTCCTGTGCTCCCACCCCAGTCCCCAGTTGCAGTGGTGACAGTGTGCAGGACCAGACCAATTACATGCAGCTGCTGCCCAAGTCCCTGGCTGCAAGTGGTGGTGTGCAGGGCCAGCCCAGCTCGGCCCCCTACAATGGCTCTCTGCGCTCCCGCACCTGGCCTGCAGCAGGAGTCCCTGGCCCCAGCCTTGTGGGGCCTTTACCTGAATTCCCACTCTCACAGGCAGGGAAGTTGGAAACACCCACGGGGTCACCAGCAAAAGCCTCTGCCAGAAAGAGGCTCCTTGTTTCTAGCACCCCACGCTTGGGGCTGAGACTGGGACAGGTCAAGCCAAGCTGAGGTGGGGGGTGGTTGCTTAGCAACCAGAGCCATGCCTCCTGCAGAGACACACCGGATTGCAGAGGAGCAGCCCAAGGTCAGGCCTTACAGAGGGGCCCTGTGGGCTGGATAGAATTAGCTGTCAGGCCAATCCAACCCATGGGCTATATTTTGCCCACCCCTGAGCTAGACATTCACAAAACAGAGGAAGAGTTGCCTCCCTTTTGGCCATTAGTGAAGAGTTAGGAGACCCAGTTTCATATTGCTCTTTTGCCTCATGAGAATTTAAACCTCACTTCCAAGTCTGCCCTCATTGCTATGTTGACAGCGGGTTGCTTCAGCAGAAGTGACCGAGAAACTCAACCCAGAATGTCCTACAGCAGTGTTTCTCAACTCATGGGTCGTGACCCAAACAGGGGTTGCATGTGTCAGAAAAATGCACGAAAGCGTGGGTTTCCCCTTGCAGGCTGGCTGTGTTCCAGCCTGCTAGGGGCTGCTTGGGGTGTAGCCAGCATGCAGCCAGGCAGGGTCATGGGAGAAGCCCCAGCAGCCAGATAAAGGTAAGTGTATGGGGAATGGGGGTTGGAGGGCCAGGGCTTAGGGACTGTAAGGGTGGTGGGGAGGGAATGCATGCACGTGTATGGAGGGGATGAGGGCAGGTGCCTGCTAGCACTGTCGAAAGGTGGCTGGGTGCCAAGGCTGCGGCAGGACAGTAAGGGTGGGGCACTGTGGGTCAGGGAACCTTTAAGGCCAGGGATTGTGGGTTAGAACAAGCCACTGATATTTGCAAATGGGTCCTGGTACAAAAAAATTACAACCACTGTCCTATAGCATGCTACATGGAAAATGCAGAGTGTGATGCATGGTGTAACAGTTGTGGGGGAGGGGAGAGGAGTGGGGAGCAATTATGTTTTGGTGAGCTGTTGAGGGCTGCATACAAAATCTTTCAGAAGATAGCATTCTAACAGGTTATAGGTTTATTAAAAAATCATATAGTAAAAATCAAACATCTACTATAACGCATTTACATTTTTTCTCAAAAAATATTTTTGTCCTGATTTTTTTAGTAGTGTATAAAGGCAATTGCATAACAACTCAAAATAAAGTCTTGCTCTTGTATAATGTGCGTGGGGGGGGGGGGCGCTGCCTGCACACTAGGTCCTGGGAGATGGCTAGGGATGGGTGGTGGGGAGGGAGGAATTGGAAGGGGGAATGTGCATCATAGCTTGCCCAGGCATTGCAGTGGAGGTACGAGTGCAGTCTGCTCCCCACCCCTCCCCCACAATCTGGCCTGCAACTGCCCCTGTAACACTCTGCATGAGCCCAGGACCAAGTCATATCCACTCCCAACCAGGATGAACCATGGCATGCTCTCTCCAGTACCCAGAAAGTATGTATAGCGTCTCAGCAGGGCTGCCTTCCATCCATTCTGCCATCTGCTGGTGGCTGCTCATCATGCCAGGCAACTGAGTGGATGGAAGGTGGCCAGAAACTGGAGCTGAAGCCCCATGGTGGGGGAGGAGCCACCTGGCTAGAGCTTTCCCCCTGCCTGGTTTGGCATGTGGTGCCCAGCATGCATCCCTCACAACCACTTTCTTGTGCTACCTGCTGCCTGTGGCACAGCAGGGGTAGGAAGAGGAGGAGAAGGATCTGCTGGAGGCAGGGGAAGCCCAGAAATACCCAGGCAGATGCAGCAGCAATGGGAGCAGCCCCACTGGGAAGCCATACATTCTGGCCAGGGCTGGGGCAGTGCCATCAGCAGGCATGGGATGGGTGCAAGCTGTCCTGGGTAGGACTTGGCCCCATACAGAGTTCCAAGGGGACAGCCGCAGGCCAGATATAAATCAGCTGGCCAGCTGGATACAGCCTGCAGGCCATATTTTGCCCACCCCTGGTATAACAGGTGCTGGTCCCAGGGATGGCCGCAATGCCCCCTGGTAATCACACGGCCTTTGCTCTGCCTTCACTTGTGAGGCTTGCTCCCCTTCACTTCTCCTGCCACACCTTGTTGTTATTAGAGCTTTGGAAAGGGAAGCTGCCCCAGGGACCCCTGAAAGCATGCTGCTGTTCAGATGTCACTACTCCACACCTTAAAGACTTATACTACATGGCTCCAGCCACCCTTGCACCATGTTCATGCCTCACAGATGTTATCAGTTAGTGTCCCTCCTAAGCCTATACTGAGACCCAGCCTCTGTCACTGCTGGGAGTTGCAGTGCCTGTGCCGTCAAGCTTCCCAGTCCCCTGCTAGGCGCAGGCTACTATCTGCCCACCCACACCTGGGCACTTCACCCATTCTGGCTACTCCTGAGTGTCTAGTCCCTTCTAGGCACCGGACCCTCCTGGTCCCAGCCCCCCCTCTCCCCCCGCCCAGTACCAGATCTTATCTTGTCCTGTCTCCAGTTTATTCCCGAGCTCCGGCACTGATCCCAGGCCAGTTGGGACCACCACCACCACTTGTCTCAATCCCCAAACCACCAAACTCTCTCTGTGCTCCTCTTAACTCCTGGGAGCACAGTCTCCCTCTGTCTGCTGCTTGCTTATGAGCTCCTTCCATGCCAGCAGCCAGGGTAGGACTACTTGCCCCAGCTCTGGCCCTGGGCTTATCTCCCCATTAAGCCCCACCCTTTTCTGGTCAGGTGCTCCCCTGACTGCTGACTCAGCTCCTCCCAGAGCCTTCTTCCTTGTTAAAGAGATAGGCACACCCAGTGCATGTTACATATGGGCTCAGATCTTCTCAGGCAGAGGAGAGAATCAAAACTCCCAGGTGAGTGCTGGTTAAAGTAGACACCTCTGAATTAGCACATAGTTTCATGTTAACCAAAACAGGCTTTTTCAACAAATAGTCTATTCTCCAAAAAATAATCTCCTAGCTATAAACAAGAGGCTTGACCCCAAACTTTATTACCTAATTATTAGCTAAGAGGCAATCATACTGTAAGGCCAGTTTAAAATTCTGTCTACCAGAGGCAATAAAGCACTGAGCTTGCGAGCGTGCTATTTATGGTGCTCTATTATGTCATATCCAGGCCTTAATTCATAGTGGAAAGTTTATGGTGGTGATATAGCTGCCAGTAGAAGTACAGAGACTTTCCTTGAGGAAATTTAAACAGTGAAAATAGATCTATACATTCAAATTCAGATACAGCCTCCTGATTTTTTTTCTCCTACCTCCCACCCCCTTTGGCTTGTTCGTTTTGTTTTATCACAAATAAAGTCTAAGTCTAAGGGAACACAGTATGTTAATGTTATTCTAATGTATGGGAAGGAATGCAGTTCACAGTCAATTTCTAGTTTAAAATATTTCCAGTATCACATTAGCTGAATCCCAATATCAGCCAAGTCAAATTTGCTTAGAATCAGCAAGATGACTAAAAAGAAGATGCATGGAACATTTTATTACCTGAGTGAAGCGGATGATCTAATCTCTCCATGGCGAACATTCATCATCACTGTGGAAAGGGAGAAGAGAATTGGTGAAGGAGCAGAGTGTAGGCTGTGTTGCTTTTGCTGGTTTTCTGCAGCATGTTCTATTTTATCAAGATTTAGCTGTCACAAATGGCTAATGAGCGCTAAATCAGTACTGAAATTAGAGCTAGTTTTTTGCCAATGTCAGCACTGCCAGAGTACAGGCATGTCTTGCTTTTTTTTTTTTTTTTATCATCAGAGAACTTAGAATGGATGCTGTTAGAAATTCAGTATTTAACACTTTGAATTATTGCAAAGGCCATAGCACCCTCAGTTCTATGGATTGGGCTACACTACCAAAGTTTTGCTGGCTAGAAGGCCTTTAGCGGACATAGGTCTACCAGAAAAAACCTGGTGTGGACAAAGCTATGCTGAAAGAAAATGGTTCATAATAACCCATCTAGTAGAGCCTGGCTAATATATGTATGCAAGTATGGTTCATATCCAGAGCTAATTTATCTATAGCAGCTGAAGTTTTTCAGCGTAAACCAACCTGTATGTCATCCTAACAAGTCTATCACTGAGGTCCATGTTCAACCTTCCAAAGACAGATCTATAACAGACATGAATGACTCGTGCCTCCTGAGGCTGGGGGGGCATGGTGACCACCTGCAGGCAACAGTGGTGGTGTCAGTGGCGGGGGTATGGCAGCAGTGAATGGGGACCACCTGCAGGTGGCTGCGCTGACATCAGTGGTGAGGGCAGGCCAAGTGGGGACTGCCCACAGGCAGCCACGGCAGTGTCAACAGCGAGGAGGAAGGAATGACTAGCAGTGACTGCCTGCAGACACCAGTGGCAGTGGCCAATCTCAGGGGGCCACGCCCCCACCCCTCCCTCCCCCCCGTGTCCACCTATGCATCACCTATGGTAACAGACCCGTCACAGGAAGTGTGAACCAGGTTCAGAGAACCAGAAAGCATTTCAGATATGGGACAGCGTTTTCCACAGTGGGAAGCCTTTGCTTCTGTAGATGAAGAAACACAGCCATAGAGCCCCAAGTCAAAAAGGCAGGTTTTGTGGACTTCTGTTTCCTGGAAAGGAAGGATCAAAAGAGGCTGGAAAACTGAGTGGACCAGAAGTTCACTTACCAGTTCAGGTAAGCAGGCGGGCAAAACAGCAGCATAGAGAAGGGGTGGAGGATTCTGAGCCTTAGCTAAATCAGTGAGGTTGACTACAGCTCTGTGGCCTTTGGGGCCTAAAAGGGCCAGTCCAAACACGTCCAAGTCATTTCTGGGCAACTATGCCTAAAAAGTACCAACTCCATACCTACTTTTAGGAGTGTAAGAGATGTCTGTCACAATACCTCTGTAAGCTCCAAGTGTATTCAGGAAAACTGTTTCCCTTAAATCTGTTGTTAAGATCTGCTCCCTTGAACTTAAACATTCAATTTTCACCACTGTTTAAAGTCCTGATAAATTTAGCCTGATGTATCCATAAGTACTTGCTGCTGTGGCTGTTGATTTATTGTCAGTTCAGGCTTATAGGTATAGCCATTGATCTGTCTTCAGCTCTCCTCTGTCTTTTATACCCTAATTTTCCATTAATCCTAATTCATTAGCGCTTTCATTCTATTAAAACCAAAGACCTTTTTTGTTGGTGACTTTTATTGTCCTGTGATAAAACATACTCCACTTTATGTATTGCACTGGAATGACTTTGTATCATAGCAGTGCTAGTTATACGGCAAGAGCCAAGTATGTGATTGTAAAGCAGAAGAGTGTCAATGATGTAAATGAGGTAGGGAGGGAAAGGAGAGCTGAATCAAGCAGACCAGGTATTCAATGGAATGTATAGGGTCATTTTAATATAACCATGAAGATAGACCCCACTTCCAAACACCTATTATCTCTGGAGGGAGTTTAGATTTCAGTCCAGATGTAGATTTTGCTGTTCACTCCCTCCTTTTTTAAAACTGTAATCCTGGAATGCATACAAGCTACCAGAATATTAACATAAAACTAGGAGAAAATCTACAGAATTCAGCAACAGTGGGAGAGAAGCTGCTACCCTAAGAGGCCCTATGTATCTAGAAAAACATACAGCAGTAAAGAAATACACAAGCAGACTAAAATCTACTCACTATAGAAAAATTAATCTAAAATGCTGAAAGCAAATTTGGTGCAGTGAATACATCACTAAATTCCCAAGGGAAAGAGGTCTAAGGGACTTCAGGTCAGGTCACCCAGATGGAACATGGAGTCTGAGCCAGGCGTGTGTTGCATTTGCAATACGGGGACTGAAAGGGGAAGTTAAAGGTAGCCCTTGGCTGAACATCAAGATGAACAAAGATCAGGCATTCCATGTTGAAATGAGCTAAACGACAGAAATGCAGGGTGTGACTATAGGCAGGAAATGGAACAACGTTCTCGAGCATAGTGCCTCCATCCAGCCTTACTCCTACTGAAATCAAGTGAGAGTTTTACTATTGACTTCAACGGGAGCAGAATCAAAGCTTAAAAATGCTTGCAGCTTGACATCCACTATTCTGGGAAACCCAGATGGAATACGAGGCATGTGCAATCAGCTAGGGGGCTAGATGTCTCTTAGATGTTGTTTGAACAAATGTTTTAAATTTCTGTTAGCACATCTCTGATTAAACAGAATTGAAATATTTGTGTAAGCTCTTCCATTTCAAGGATCCTAAATCATCCACGGTTGGCATGTAAACCTTCTTTACAACAATAATAGTTAGGGTCCAAATTCACTTAAAATTATAACATTATTATTATTATCATTGCTGTGATGTATGCTGTTGTTGCCCTGTGGGGTCAGGCCAATGCTCAGGATCTCAATATCATGCTGTTAGACAGGAGGGCGTGGTGTACAATTGCACATGCACACGTTCAAGAATCAATTAGGCGCGTACACCCACACACTACCAACTCAGGCACACACACACATCCAAAATTACCATCCTAGGCACATACACATCTATTACCAATTCAAGCTCATACACACTATACATATGGAAAATTAGACAACAATCAGCTGTCAATACTCACACACTCAGTACACATACATGGATCACTAATTCATACATCATGCACACGATGACATATATATTCATCAGTTCACACACATACCACCCACCTGCACACAGGTGAGTTCCTAACTTGGATGGTATGGTGTGTGTGTGTGTGTGTGTGTGTGTGTGTGTGTGTGTGCTTGGAGTACTTGGGATACCTGGGGGAAGGTTAAGGTGACAGAGAAAGTGTAGGGAGTGAAATTTGCTGGAACCGGGATTAGAACTGGTAGACTAGAGAGAAGCTGACTGAGGAACTGAGGCTTGGGGTTACTTTAGGTTAACTGACGTTAATTGATTAAAGGACAATGCCCAACGCCTGCAGCACAGGGGAGTGATGCTGGAGAGAAGCCGGGACAGAGGCTGGGACCGAAGCTGGAGCTACGGGGGAGCCAAAAGGTAGGTGGGGAGAGGGAAACTGGGACTGGAGGGAACTGGAGGGGCAAAGGGGGAACTGAAGGAGGAACTGGGTGCTGGAGTGGGACTGCTGGGGAACTCAGGAAGCTACGGGGGAGGGGCTGCTGGTGCCAGGAGCTGGAGAAAGGGCTCCAGCTGCTGGGAAAACTGTGGGGCAGTGCCAGGAGGGCTGGGGCTGGGTCAAGACACCTGAAGCAGGGCTGGAGGGGTGCGGGGTAGTCAGGGGCAGGCCACAGGGCTGTGGGGCCCCCGGAAGGCTGAGGCAGGGGGCATGCTGAGAAGACTGCAGGTCCTGGAGAGGAAACTCAGGGCAGATCAGTAAGCTGGGAGGAGGGGCTCTGGCTGCCAGTGGGGACTGCAAGGTCTCCGGGGAGCAGCTGGAGAGGCTGCAGGGACTCATGGCAAGTGCCGGGAGCCAGAGCAGGGCTCCAGCCAGATCATTAAGCTGGGAGGAGGAGCTCTGGGGAGCAGAGATGGAAAGCTAGGAAGAGAGAGATCACAGAGGCAGCAGAGCAGAGATGGGAAGTAGGGGAACAAAAAGAGAGACAGGAAGATCAGGGGAAGAAGGCAGGAAGAGACTGGGATCAGGGAGAAGGCAAGGGCAGAAAGAGAGACACAGGAGGAAGATCAGAGGGGCAGGGAACAGAAACTGGAATAGGGCTGGGAGATCATTAAGACAAAACCCAACTCGGGTTCTAAATTAACAGTGGGTGTATTGGACAGGAACAGATGGTGACAATATCTTATTGGTTCCTTTGCACCCACACACACATGCACACACAATGTCAGTAAGAGTTAAAGAGGCTTGGTGCAGGGGCTGAAGTCCAGGAGGAGAGAGAGAGGGTCCAAACTGTAGGAGGACATGGGTAAGTAATATCTACCTATCCCAGACTGAAAGTTGATCCTCAATGACCAGTCGGAGTCTCCTTCAGCTCGGTGTTGTCCAGAGGGGGTCGCTGGCAGGGCTTCTGGGGTGGATAGGTGGCATGATGTGGAGCTGGTCTGGTCCAGATGGAAAATAGACCCATTCCCACTGGGTCTGTCTTCACTGCCCCCTTTTATAGGGGCAGACCTCCTATGACCCCAGTAGCAGGGGGCCTGCCCAGGCAAGGGCCAGCCCCTGGTGTACTGAGCATGTGCACTCCTAGGTAAGGACATGCAGTTTCAGGTGTCTGTAATGGTGGCTTCTGCAGCAGTCTTTGTCTTCCAAATCTTGAGCCAGGGAGGGTCAATGCAGGGTGGATGGTTGGGTCCTCGAGTTGATGGTTCAGTCATTCAGAGGGAGCTATTTTTATACCTACTGTCATTGTCTCTCAAGCACCCTCATTCATCCCCATTCATTCAGGAACCAGTTTACATAGGAGGGGTAAGTACGAGTCACACAGTTACAACAGAGTTACAAGAGGGTATGCCCAGGCAGGGGACACAAGACAGAGACTTGACAAACAAAATGGAAACTTGACATGACTTGTGCTAACTTACATATGTAGGCCTAAATCATATAGTACCAGTAAAACAGTAATATAGAACAATAAAAATCAATATAAAACATAATAATTATACAATATAAAACAGTAGATATCCATAACAGGGCACTTATTTGAAAAGGAGAAAAAAATAAATAAAACAAAAACAACTTGCTACCAAAATAAAATGCTGAAGCTTATCCTATGTCTTAGCTCACTTATACTTATCTATAAGAAATAGAGAGGGAGAGGAAAAGTCAGAAATGGTTGGGGAAGGGGAGGGAATGCACTTTAAAAGAAAAACGGGGGTTTTTGCTACATTGTAAGCCAACAAGGACACAGCAGAGTGGCATTTTTCTTACTTAAGATGACTTACAAGAGTACTTAAGCATAAGCATGTACTTAAAGATAAGCATGAGTCACCACTGAACTTCAATTGGAATTAAATATACGCTTTAAGGTAAGTATGGAGTGAAGTGTTACCGTATCCTATCAATAGGAATTTTGTTATTGACTTTGGTCAGGCCAGGATTCACCCTCACTCTTATCTGTGACAGCTCTGTTCTAAAACAGACACTGCCTAGGAGAGGAGAATGCTTGAGGCTCATTTATTTATTTTAATCTCTTTTCATTAATTTTAGTTCTGGGTTGACAGTTCTGGGCATTAAATCCCCCTGTTTATCCACAGAATATGTTCAGCATGTGCAGCAGCCCTGTAGTCTACCTGGCCTCTTATTTGTTGCAGCCTGGAACGACCGAGCAGTTCACTCTGTTCTCATCGAACATTTAGCCTCTCTAGTAAGGCTGTGAAAGCAAAACTATAACCAACCTGTGTGCACACATCAGGAAAAATACTAGGACTCACTGGGTATTAGCTAGCAGCCATCCATCCCATGGCAAGTTCTGGCTACACTGACCTGGGTAAAGTCTGAATTGGCAAGCTGAGAGTTTAATTAATAATTAGAGATGAGAGTTTAATTAACAATTCAGGCCCTGATTTTCACGTCAGTGCAGCACCCAGGAGCTCCCATGAAATGGGATGATTTTTCATGAGGCTTCAATTGCTAATAGGCTCCAGCTACTTGCATGTGGCCAAGTGGAAATGGAGCTCGTTTGGAAAAAAAATTAATCAAGCCCTAAGTGTTCAATACTTACCTGCAGAACTATTCTTCTTGAATCCTCTTTGTCCGCTTAACTGAGACCAGCTACAGGTAAAGTACCTATCACCCTATTAAAAGCTCTAACAAGCTATAAAGTTAGATCTAAAAAATGTGTATTACCTTTATAGCTGGTTGTTATCAAGCTTTAATTTCCATGTGTAGCAAGAAATCCATTGCATGATAGCAATCTGCTGGTCCTCCAGCTTCCCAGGGTGCATTGCATCTCCAGTATAAACTTCTCTGCAAAAGAACAAGGAGGAAACCACAGCCCCAGCATAGGTCTGAGCCCCTGGTTCATCCCCCATACCCAGCAGCACCCAGCAGAAGAAATATTCCCCTCAACCCCTCATGTAAGCACAGAGCAGGGACACCCCTGCCATGCTGAAGCTGAGCCCAGAGGCTCCCATGCAGCAGCAAGCAGGAGAACTCCCCACCAGTTCTCCACATAAGCCTAGGGAGTTGGAGACATCCTGGGCAGCAGCAAGCTTCGGAGACGGGGATTCCCTCATGCAGTGGCGACATGTATGGGGTGCACCCCCTGAGAGTTCTGGTGCATCCTCCTGACAACCAGTGTTCTCCACTTAGGCAACAGGTAGGAGCACTGGTGCCCCCCCTGAGAGTACTGGCCAGGGAGTGGGCTGCAGGGGACCCTCAGGGGACCCTCACTGGGGTCAGTGCAATTGGCCGTGGGGGGGACCCAAAACCCCCGGTTGCTGACTGGCTGCTGGGGGGGCAAGTGCCCCCCTGACTCAGGAGGCACCATTCACCACTTGATGAGTTTTGTTGAGGTGTTGCAGGCCACACACACAGGGGCGCAAGTCCCCGCAGTTTTCCCTGCACCCCCTCCCCTGTCTCAAGTCCCTGGTGCATGGTTGGGTCAGGCAGGAGATATACCCACATGGCCTAAAGCAGCACACAGGAATACAGTGCAGCACTAGCCCGGAGCTGTGAGATATCTGGGCTGGGCCAGAGCCATACTACGTTCCCCCCTTCTGAGCACTGTGCACCTCCTCCCCAAGTCCCTGGCAAATGGCCAGGTTGGTGTCACACTGTTCCATATGCCACCTCAGGCCACATGGGAACAACTGGAGCAGTTGTCCTGCCCAACCCAGCCATGTACCAGGGACTTGAGGTCAGGCAGGAGCTGCGCCAACCCTTCCAGCTGTGCCTACATGGTGCAGCCCGAAGCACTGCATAGGAACACAGTGTGGCACTGCACTAGCAGCCACCATGCCCCTACTTATTCCCAGTCTGGCAGGGCTTGGATAACCCACAGCTCCTGGCTCTCTTTCTCCTGCCAGTGGGGAGAACTATGCCAGAGCTTCAATTCCTGGTCTACAAATGGCCACAGGGCCAGAGCTGTATGCAGACAGCCTCTCCAGGCTGAAAATTGGCTAGGACCTTGGTGCTCCCTGCCTTGAAGCGGTTGGGCAGGGGCAGGCAGTGGTTGGGGGTTGGGCAGGGTGAACCAGGCCAGGGAGAGGAGTGGCTGCTTAGTCACTGGAGCTGCTGCTGTAGCCAGCGATGGCACAGTAAGGGAGAAGGGCAAGAGATGCTGAGAGCTAGGGCGGCCACAGGCTGCATACAATTCTCCTTCAGAGGAGCAGCCACGGGCCAGACAGAATCATTTGCAGTGCCAGATCTGGTCCATGGGCCATATTTTGCCCACCCCAGGTCTACAGCCACTCTGTCTAAGACTGTTTAAATATATTCAGATGTCACACATGAATAGAAAGAAAAAAAAGCCAATGCAGTGAGACTGGAGTGGGAGGATGTGAAGTCAGGACAGAATTACAGTCTTCAGTGAGGTCGCAGGAATGATTTCCAGATTCAATGCCATATTGTACATGGATCCATCCAAAATATTTCATTAGTAACAGAATAAATGTCAGAATGACCTGGGGAAAGTTATAGCTATAAAAGAGAGGGATGAAATGTAGCTAACAGTTCATAAATCAGTTAGAAAAGTGAAAATAAAAATTGTAAGTTTTAACCTGCTGTATTCTGGATTTATCAAAACCTCCCAGAGCATAGCCATCTGCTTTCACTGACATATTTTGCCTTTGCACCCATATGCAAGGGAAACTGCTACATGTAGCTTTCTCTTTATCATCTGTCAAATGAAAAAAAAAGGTACGTATCTGTAATTTACTGCAGTATTCCTGAATCTCATTAATACTAGTATGAATATGGAAATAAATAAAAATGTTCCCAAAAGTGTTTCAAAGCTGAGGTAATGACTTCTCTGAAGCTGTTAAGTTTCATCACATCTATACATTTAGGCTTCACACAGTAGATGGGCTTTTTATGGAAACATATTCAATTACCCGATAGGCTATCATGGCTCCTTTTCATCAATAAGTCAATAATCTGCATTTTTAAGCATCTCTAAATATGCACTGACACAATAAACTGTATCTATCCAGGTCCTTTTTGGCCATTAGGCCACTAAAATGAATTCCTAAAAGCCATTAAGTATGGATTTAACGGAACAAATGGAATGAATCTCTAGCATGTCAATGCTGTTAAAGTCACACCATTTAAAACCTCCTCAGTGGGTAATTTAATAACGTGTGCATCAAAAGCCATCAACTCTGGATTTATGTGATAGACTGAGGATTCCAGCTCCGAAAAGCATTACACCTTGTGGTAAGTGTTATTACCCTGAATAGTCCTTCTTGGAGTCCATTCAAGTACCCACAAGAGTACCTCCAAGAATAAGCATTTATATGTATTCATAAATTTATGCCCTGACATTTGTATTACTGGCTCTGCTTTGGACTCATGTGTAAACATGGGCATATCTTTTGGCTGCTCTGTGCTTCAGTTCCCCTATCTGTGACTTGGAGCCAATAAGAATAGTAACATGGATATGATGCAATATTTTATTCTATATTTGTAAAGCATTGGGTTGCAAGATACTATGGAAAAGGCAAAGCATTAGTACTCACATTATCATTTTTACTGCACAGTTGTTTCATTAGTCTATTCTGTCACTAAGCAATAGTGTGGAAAAAAGTAGTGGTGGTACAGTCAAAGAAAGTAATACAGTCCTGTTGGGAAGATGATTCGTCTTGTAAGAGTGCACGGCTGAGCAGAGTATTTGCAGCGAGTGCTTTTTTGTTGTTGCTGTTGAAATTGACCTGTTTTTCTGATCAAAAAAATGTTTTGTGAAATTGGAGCAATTTTTATGACGATTTTTATAACAACATTTCACATGAATGTTTTTCCCTCATCCATTACAATGTAAGCGTGGGGGACAGGACAGGGTGGAATTGGCTCGTCGTAATAGGGTTTTAGCATGGCTAGCAGAATCTTTGGGTTATGGTTAGTCACACTGTACTGATTCTCCAGGCTTTGTTACATGGTAATTTTGGGCAGCTCTTAGAGCCTGGACTATCTGCACATTGACACCTGAAACTAGGTTTAAGCACTTATTAGGCAGCTCAAAGTAATGCCACTCCAGGGTAGCACTCTCTCTTGATCTGTGTTACTCAGGCTTGGCTCCCTGCCCACCCCTCCCATGTTACACTAAGGTGCAGACACTCTAGGTTGTATCTTAGTGCAATCACCTCCCACCTAGATCAGGGCTACTGATCCCAACCACCCTCTCTAGCACCCCAGATTCCCACTCAATGCATTCCCCCCATCACTGACTTGTGACTACCTGCACTGTCCATCCCAGAGGAGCAGGCAGGGAAGGGTTACTTCCCCGAGGAGGGGGATTTGTACCTTTCAGTCCTCCAGGCCCTTGTTGGCTTGAAGTTTGACTGCTCCAAGTGAAGTTAGCACTAAAAGGGTGCATCTACACCACTTGAACCATGGGTGCCTGGTGCCTCCCGAGTCTGGGGGGGCACCAGCAGAGCATGACCGGGGGGGGGGGTAGGTGGCATACCAGCAGCCAGCTGGCAACCAGTTATGGAAGTACTGGCACTTCCACAAGTGGCACGGCAGCAGCAGAGCCAATTTTAGGGGCAGGGCACAAGTGCTCTCCATGCCCCACTACCAGCTGAAACACTTGCCATCAGGAGGGGCACCAGGGCTCTCGGGGGGGAGGGGAGGGGGGGGGCACGTGCCCCGTCCATGCTCCCTTACATGTCGCCTATGATTTGAACATGTGCCCAGGATCAATAAACTCCAGAGCTTATTGCTGTTCAAACATGCACCCGGGACTGCAGTATGTTGAGCTGGGGTGGAGCAGCTGGCAGGGGGCTGAGGAGAGGTGGTCAGCCTGCCAGCCCAGCACTGCTCCCCCTGGCTCAATGTGTTGCAGAGGGGCTGGCTGGGCACGAGGGTGCTTCAGTACAGGGTTAGCTAGCAGGCACCTCCCACACTGAAGCACCCTTCTGCTCCAGACAGCTGGGGCAGTATCTACACATGCACTGCTGCAGGGTATTTTACTCTGTAGCAGGATAGTACTTATACGTACAAGTACTAGCCTGCTGCAGAGTAAACTAGTTTACTCCGGCCTAATAGGTGGGGCACGCGTAGATGTCGAAGTCTACCGCACAGCAAGTGTCTTGTGTAGATGCACCCACAATGATCAACATTTGAGCAGCACACTGCGTAATGTGCAAAGCCCTCAGTCTAATCAGTTGATCACAACTAGCCAAAAAAGAAGCCTTTTTGATCTAAAGAGGACAGGACTGGCAGTAGGATTTCTGTCAGTCAGCACTGCAATTGGAAGAACAAAAGGGACCCAAAAGAATGAAAAAATAAACTTAAACAAGTAACCAAAAAAATAAATTAATCAGCTGCTAGGCTTTGCATTTTACATGCAGGGACCAGCATGCGATTGGCTGCTATAGGAACCACTTTACCACTCCTGCTCTTCCTACCATATTGCCTGTGTTTATATGATCTGAGATCAAGACCATCAGGTAAGCTCCCCAAACTAGGAAACTGCCTTAAGTAAATGCAGGGAAGAGCACACACCAACTGCTGAAGCTTCCTTAGCCTGACGAAGGGTTTTTGAACCTGAAAGCTTGCTTAATAACTATTCTCCAACTATTTGGGTTTGTCTAATAAAAGATATCAAATTCACCCAAGGAACCTTGTCTGCCTTAAGTAAACGCAAGCATTTTTGTAGTTGCCTTTAGCAGTAGGATGCTTAAGTTTCACCTTTTCATTTTCCCCTCAACTCCACTGAGTTCCACAACAGCAGCGGGGCTGGACCCATGATCTCGCAAGGCCCCTTCTGTCCCTAAACTTCTGTGAATCTGTGAACTCTTTTCAAAGGCAAGGAGAGACTCTTCAGGAACAGCCCAATTTCAGCAACTGGGACATTCAGTGATATTTGGCATTTGCAAGACTCAGGTGAAAACCTCAAGATTTTTAAAATACAGGGCTAAATCCTGAGTTCGGATGAAATGGCACAGCTCCATTGACTTCAGTTGACTTAAACCAGCTGAAGATTTAACCCATACGATACTTTTACCAATATCCTTACCATAAATCTGGGGTAAATACTATTAGTAGGGGAAGAGCATGGGTTTAGAACGCAGTTGCTGTACATGCTCGCTTTCTTGTCTCACCGGCAAGCTCCCTTGCACAGTGAACTCTGTGGAAGACTAAGCTAATCCGTGCCAGCAACAGTCTCCAATCTTGTACTATATTCATAGTTCGTCTCGCACCTCAAAGCTGTTAGCAAAGCCCTGCGTGAATTCATCATAAAAGTAGTGTGTTACCATAAGCTAGAAAAGGATTTTCAAAGAATTGTGCTACCAGCCGATAAAGGATTTTGGAGACTGTAAATCTTGCATTATTTATGTAATACACAGTACATGAGAGGATGGGCTGACATACTGCTCAGTGCAGGAAGAGGCTGTAATGAATTCTTCAGCTTCACGTAGAGACAAGAAATAATGGAGACATTCAGCTAATAAACGACTCAACACCAAAAGCCAATGTCTGCTATGACTGGCAGCATAAGCCCACAATTAATAAACAATGAAAATAAAACTAATTCAATGCAGGGGTAAGGTAAAGGTGAAAGACAGGGAATGCAAATAAAATAAAGAACTTGACCTTGTACCGACTTCGGATATAAAACCCCCCTTGAAGTCATTAGGAGCCCTGAAGACGGTGGGATGCAGGCCCAGCCACTAAGTATTCAGAAGAGACAAGCTCAGGCAGTTGCTGACTTAAGCTGTCAGCAATCCTCCTTCCAACCTCAGCAGGTTCTTCCAGTTCTCCCATTTTCCAGCTTCTCCAAACAAATTGTTTGAGATTTATCATGTTGGAAACTTTCAAAGAAGAATTATGTTTCACAAAAAAAGACTGGAGGTTTCGGCATACCAGATAAAACTGGCAAAGACCTTTCCAAGCGTTTCCTGGGGAAAGAGAACACTAAAGAGCTAAATAGTCAGGTCATCAGTCACAGGTCAGCCTAATGAAGAATAAGGACTTGAACCTCAGTCACCCCTAGGACAGAGGAGTGGCCTGCCAGCCACATGTTCTGGGGCAGGGTTCTCCTTTCCCCTGAACAGAAGAAAGGCAGAAATCTGGAGTTGTTACTAAACACAACAGTCACATCCAGAGGTAAGCAAAGGGTCCAAAAGTGGTTTAAGAAGGGGAAAGGAAAGAAGCTTTCAGTGTTCACACAAAAGTTTCTTGTAAAATATTTTCCATAGTGTTGTGCGTAGTTCTTGGATCTACCTTTTGACCACTGCTATAAAGCATGACACGCACTGGGCAAGCTCCAAATGTACATATATCCCAAGCATCATACAGCAGGATGCTTTTTTTTTTTTTTTTGCCAGATTTATTGCTGTGGTTAAGGGGACAAGGAGCAAAGAATATGAACCAGTGTTAACTTGTACACTTTATTTTTCCTATTAGTTTGCTTAGGTCTTGGTTTTATAATATATACCACAGACACCTTGGCGACGTCTGAAAAGTAAAAACTAGTAGCAGGGGAGACTAAAAATCAATATAAAACGCACAACCTGTGTTATGTTATATTATCCCATTTTGTGAATTTTAAGAAAAAAATGTATCAGTTCTTATCATAAAAATACAGAACTGCATGAATGTTTTGCGCACAAAGCAAAGCTAAAATGGTCAGTACTGATGCTATGCAACACAGAGGGATTATACACCTTAGAAATGCATCTCAAACACTAATGTCCTTGAAATTAGATTTTTCCTATCATTAGCAAAAAAAAATTTGAAATATTCACTCCATTTACTCATTTGACATAAGCAAAAATTGGAGTATACTAGGAACTAGTGACCTTAGCTACTGACCAGGCAGCATGAGTGGGAACCTTGAATTCATGCACAGCTCCACGGAAGTCAACAAGGCTCCAAATTAATGGAAGAAGCCACCATCATGTTCATCACTGCAGGCTTGAGTCCTTTAAACACTAATCTAGAGGCAGGAGAAGAGAAAAAGACAAATACACTGAATACAACGTCCTGTAGATGGATCATGGTGTGATAAGGAACTGCCAGGTTCAGACCCAAGGGCTGATATATTAATTGCTCGGAGCCAGTCCCTTCACCTCGTGATCTATAAAGGGTTCCTCATGCAAAATGCAAGAGTGGGTTATTCTATAGAATGAGCTCAAAGCATCAACTCTCTCTTCTGCTTAAAGATGCTTCAGTTTTATTTAACAAATCAAACATTCAGAAGAGTGAGGAAAGTTTGAAACATGCACTGGAAGCGCCCTCCTCTTGATCTCCAAAGGGCTACGTTTTTCTTTATAAAAAGGTGTGCAAAAACTATTTAACTGTCACTTAACTAGAAACCTTTAAAATAACTTTTAAATAAGGCTAAACAAATTTCATTTTTTAAATAACTTAATTGTGCAATATATTTTGGACAATGCCCATGTGTTTGAGATGGCAGCTGTTGGTTACTATGACCCTGGACGGGGCTTATGTAGGAAAGGCAGGACTTCACTAGAGCCTTCAAAACCTGTATTTGTCTGCCCAGGAGACAAAGGCAAAGAAAGGGAGACAGAAGAAAGAAAGGAACAGGAAGCATCTAGAGGGATGAGAGATGATTTCAATTCCACCAAAGTAGAGTAGACAACTGCAAATTATATTTCCACTAGAAGAGACTGCCTTTAACTTAGTCTGAAAACTCCACTGTAAAAGTGGTGAATAATTTACAACACAAGTCTTTACTCAATGTACAACCAAGTATAGAAGTGAGTCTGGGAACATATGAAGCTAACCTGCCCTTCAGGAAGGAAATGGATTTCTTAACATGAATTCACTGCTGGTCAGTGAAATTTAATTGCAGGAACCCTTTGCTGGAATGGGAGGATTTTAAGGCTGCAATGTTGACTGTAATCCATATTTGCAATCAGGAGAAAGCAAGAACACTATGCAGCTGAACAAGAACGACTCACAGCACCGCAGGGGCTCTTGAAATCTCTGAACTTTCATGCATTATTATTTTTTTTGGCCTCAGAATGTGCTGGTCTATGTAAATAGGGCACAGCAAATAGCACAGCAAAGCACCAATTGCTTGGCACTGTTTATGCGCTCCCTAGGTGGAACTTTTTCCTTCCTATCTTTCTACAGCACAGTACTAATTTCCCAAATATGCTAAACTACAAAGAAACAAGGAATGAGAAATGTGTATTTTTGCTGTTGTTTTGTAGGTTGGAAATGTAGGAGTACGGGGCATGGATTCTCTTTTCAGGGCTTTTAAAGTGTCTTAAATTGCACTGAAAGACAAGCCAAGGATAAAACAAATTCAAGAGTGATTCTCCTTCTCGCTTCCTCAGGTATGTATCAGTGCAACTCCACTGATTTCAATAACATTGTCTTTGCAACCATGTCAATAAGGAAAGGGAGAGAGTTGTAGCGTTCAGGAGAATGAAAAGCTACTGAATAAGGGAAACAATAAACAGGTACAATTTGAATCCTGTAGAACTGGAAGGGAGTACTGTACTTCCAACTGTGCTGATTTATAATTGCCTCATTTTGCTTTGCAAAGTAGCAAGCAAGCTCTGGAGTGGTGGATGAAGCAGTTTATTAATACTGACAGCAAATTATCAGTAAAGCCAGGAATATAATCTAGGATACCTGATGCCCATCCCAATGTTCAGACCACTAGTTGACCTCTCACATTTACTCCACACTCTTTTGGAACAAAGCCCAGAATCTATGGCCACGTGGCAGTCCCACAGCCTTGGGGCCTTCAGCCAAAGGAAGCCTGCGGGGCGGTGTTGCCCCAGACCTGGAGAGCCTTGGAAGCCCAGCAGCTGTTGAGTAAAATGATTTCTCATCCACTTCACTGTTCCTTTTGCCAAGAACGTAAGCTTCACTCAGCAGCTGTAGGCTCTTGGAAGCATTTTTTTTTTTTCCAAGATATGCTGTGTTTCAGTGTCTCCTACATACCATTTTTGGAATTCTTAGTTTGTGAGAAGTTTTTGGTTTGGGTCCAGTTTGTCCTAAACCCAATATATTTCTTGCAAAGTGGAGATCTTGCATTTGGCCACCTCTAATGTTAAAGCAACTGAAGGAAAAACATACAACAGGCAATGCACCTGATGGATCATGCAAGAGCATTGCTTTGTTACTGATACATCCATTCCTTCTGTCCCTTTTAGCACAAGCTACCCTCACTCCGTACTGAGGCAAGCTGCATCTAAGCAGGTCGCTAACGCTGCTGCCTTAAGAAAGTCTGCACTACTTTCACATTCTCCAACCAGCTCCTGAACAGAGCAATCTTGCTTCTACAACAAACAGGCAGGCAAGTGCACCCCAACCCAAGCTTTCAGACATCAAGAAAAAAAAAAGTCAATCCTTATTCTGCACCACCCCTAGCACAACAGCCTACCTTCCTCTCCTCCAGCACTCCTAGAGTTCATAAGCCTCCTCCTCATTAGCAGGTTATGAATGCCAGCAGGCCCGTAGCCTCCCCGCCAGGCAAATTTATCTTCTGACCAGCAGCAGCTGGGTTCCAGGCTTAAGGGCCACGCAGCTCTTTCTCCTAGGCTACTAGTTGTACCCTATTTACACTCAACATGCAAGTCAGGTTGCCCTAGACAGTTCAGTAGGATTTACAGTCCCACTCCTAAATTTCTAGATCCATTTTGCCCACTGAGCAGACAGATGGGGTCAAGAAGAGCAATAATTGAAGGAATCAGCAAAGGAGCCAGGCAGGGTGAGCAGTGGTAGGCTTCAGGGGGGATCAGATTCAGATAGGGGACAAAGCAGCAGCAGTAACATAAACTGAACATAATGGCCAAGTACAGGCAGTTAAAAAGCCTGAGGCTGATTTGATTCAATCTTGCAGGTTAGTCTCAGCTCTTTCCTGATAAGCAACTGAACAGACATTCACTTTTGATTCTGGAAATGCAGCCGTGTACCTGCGGTGGTCCAGTCTAGAAGCAGGGGTATAACTAGAGCATGCCTCCCTGCAAAACTGGAGCAGATGGCTTGGGGGAAGTTTATCTGCCCTCCTCTGCAAGGAGGGGAGGTGCAAAGCATCCTGAGATGCTCGGGGACTGTGAATTAACTGTAATCTGGAGGGAATCTGGGATGGTAATTCAATAAACCAATGTAATTTAAATCAGTTAAGTCTGATACTACATCCATCCAGGTTTATCTTAAATTGGTTTTGACAATTTTGAAAGCAGTTTATGTGCACTGAACTTCTGTTGTGTTACAAATTTGAACCAGTTTCCAATCATACCGGTTTGTGTGTAATTTCTGTTCCTAGCCAATAGATTAGAGTCCCCCACTTACACTGGAGAGGTGTTTGTGACAGGGCTGGGCATCCTACCTCTCTACTTTCCTATGCTGGCCTTGGCTTCAGAGTGAGAGAGAATAGATAATCTCAGGACAGTCCAAACCATTTAACTCAATAATGCTATAGATTTAAAAGGATGCTGCCAGGGGGAGCGGGGAAAAGGTTATGTTTTGTTCTATTCTATGTCCTGCTTTGTGGATAATATCTAGACAATTTTATTTTTATTGTTTAAAAACAACATGGAGCAGTTGTTAAGTTTAAAAAAAATCTTCCAGTCTGTCAAAGCAGGGAATTCTTATTGACTTCCACTTTACTTCTTAATTCCAGTTGATCTTGTTGGGAGTTTGCTGCATAAGGCACATACTAAAGGATTAGGTCCCGAGGGCTGGTAACGGTTCCCATTGTCAGCCAGACAGTCCTATGCTGACAGCACTACCATTTCTGGCTTATCTCGATTTGCCTGGTGTCCACATGCACGGTGACCATGAGTTCACTTTCAAAACATTTCAGTGGTACAACCACTAACATTTTGCAGTAAGGTTCAGATATAATTTCAGGTATAAATTACTTGGTTGTAATAATGAGTGTAATTATCTTTTTATTATCTTGGCTGCTTCATTAAAAGTAGTCTGCATTGTGCCTGCTACCTTTATCTTCATTTACTGCAGATGAAGGCTCTTGCATTTTTATTTTGTCAATTCAGCGCTGATCTTTGTGTAAAAATCAGGGTTTTACAGACAGTTTTCTTCCCCTGATTATTTTATACTTTTGATATCTTTTTAAGTCTAACTCAATTTTCCTCACTTTTGGAAGGCCTTTGAGACTCAAATAATTGAAGCTATTACTGTCTGCATGGGAGTACATTTTAGTTGCTCTTGGAAAAAAAAATGTAAATCCTTATATAAAGGCTAACTACATTTTTTTTACTTTGAGTAAAAACCTTATTTTAAGATTTATGAAATGCCTTTTCTAACATAAGCCTAAGATAGGACCAGAAGAAAGAAAGTATGTGTGTTCTTGTTCCAAAATGCAAAATGTTCCTATACAAAAGAAAACCAGAGGGAATTCCTCTTTACGGAGCTCAGCTTGGGAGAACAGGGAAAAACGCAAAAGGCTATATAGCATTACAACACTAACAGTATATGCAGCTGGCATGGTGCAGCGCTCAGTTTATATTGTTAGCCATACAATATCAGTTCTCAGCTCATTACATCTTCGATATCTTGCTGGATCAGTTCAGCAAAAGTAAGCTTCTCCATTTTTACAAATAAAGGGGAATTGTGAAAGGATATGCCTGTTTTCTTTAAGCCTATACACTAAAGACCTCTGCAGTTATGGTGTTTCCGCTGCCTATAGTTTAGTGCTTACTGCAGTTGACCAAATACTGTAATTTTGTCCACAAATACTAACAAATTCACTTCTCATTGTGCTTGCTTTCCATGATCATCAATCAACTTTGAAGAAAACAAATCTCAAACTTAATGTGTGTGCATACACGTGCCAATTCATAGATGTCATAGACATTAGAGCTGGAAGAGACCTTGGAAGATCATCGAGTCCAGCCCCCTGCCCCATGGGGCAGGAAGTCAGCTTGGATCAAAGGATCCCAGCAAGATAAGCATCCAAATGTTCATGAACAAGTTACATTCATGCCTGTTACAGTCATTAAATATGCAAATATTAACATATAAAGAGTGCCACCTAGTGGGACAGGAAAATATGCAGCACTTTTATACATTTGTATAAATGAATAAAGTTATTGTTGTTCATAGCAAATTGATTCTTGATTACATAGCTCTTAATACAAGCCCAATGAGAGGATAAGAGCAATCCCACATGATTTTTCTGACTAATCAAAGCTAAGAGCACAACGGTAAAACTAGCCTTCAAATGCGGAGACCTCTGTGATTGTGCTAAGCCCAGAACCATTCCTGGAAAGCATATTGTGCCCACCTATTCCTGTACACCATGTAACACATCCTAAAAAGGAGGCAGTGCTGCTCACTTGGAGCAGTCTTGAGCATCTGCCTCAGTCCTGTTCTTGGGCTCTTTGGTTCAGGGTTGTGTGCAGCTATGCTACTTAATTTGCAGGATGTGGCATCTGCCAAGCAGGAATGAACGGGCACAGTACAATTCTTAGAAGGTGGCACAGCAGCAGCAGCATGGACATACCTGGTCTGGAGGAGATACAGTGGAGTGATACGCAGAAACCTCAGAAGAGCTGAGGCCTATTCCCTCTGGGTGACTGACCTTGATTAAGATGCTCCAACTCTGTGTCTCAGGCTCTCCCTCTATAAAACAAGACAGATCCTGACCAACTTTGGAACAACCAATGGATAAGAGCATTTCATAAAAGCTGTGGTTGTGCCACTGCTATAGGGTGTGTTTGTATGTGTGTGTGTAAAAAGAAAAGTATGTGATCATGGAGCTGAGTACTGTATCGTCATACATGTGTGCAATGGGGCTGAATTAAGGTGGCGTCATCCACCTCAAATCAGGCATTTTCAAATCTTTTGAGCATTTGTTTTGCAAGTTTGTTATTATTCTTTTTAATAGTCTCATGTGTGTAATCTTTAGGCTTAAATAATGACAACCCCGCTAATGCTATCACTGAGATCATCCACATGGTTCTTCAAAAGGGCTGGGTCATTGAGAGACCCACAACCCAAACACTTCTAAATTACTGGGAGCATGAAGCATTTGTCACCCTTCATGTAAACCAGAACTAGAGAAGGGTGAGCCTTTGCCAGTGGGTTTCACAGATTATTTGTAGACAGCTGAGGAAACCAACTTTGGATTTGTCCATACCATTTCATTATGGTGCCAAGTAGCCCCACAATGCAATGCGCCACACTAACTCCATGTGTACTATCTCCTGAACTGGATGTATTGTAGCCACTTTGCTGCTGTGCTGCACATGCACCAGAAAACTCTGTTGAAACTCCTATTGTAAGGTGACAGTACTCTTGTCTGGTTTGGGAGGTAACTTGGCATTGTAATCGGGTAATCTAGCAGTACCTTTTAAGTTCCACTCCAGGTTTTTGAAGAGAGCGACTACTTCTTTCTGCCCCTGTCACAATTCAGGCTCTTTCCCTACCCCTGCCTCCTGGTCCATGTTCCACTACCACCAACTCCTGGCCCCAGGAACCCAGTCTATCCAGTCCCGGGCTCCCTGTTCCAGTCTCCTTCTGCCCACTCTCCCAGGCGAGGTACAAAAAGTCCGAAGTGGAATCAATCTAAGTTCTGCAGGTGGCATAGTTTAGATCGATAGTGAAACACAACACGCATTTGCCCTTTGGTGGGGGGAGCAAATCTTACATCAGGTTCTGTCATTTTTAGACCAGTCTCTATGTGCCTAACTTCTGTTCTGTTACAGGTATAGACCAGTTTCCAATTATACTGAAAAGAGCGTAATGTCTGTACCTGGTCTGTACCTGGCCCCTGAGTCCTATTCTCTCCTTAGGCTACTTGTCTCAGACTCCTTGGGCGCATCTACATGAGATACTAACAGCACAGTAGCCTAATAATACTGCACAGAAGCACGTTGCAGCACAAACGGTGCTAATATGCTACCATGCAGTATTATTAGGCTACCACGCAGTAGCGTCACTTAAAAGGGGATCACCTGCACTACTGCACAATAACTCTGATTACTGTTCACTTATTTAGTACTTGATTATACAAGTACTAAATTAAATCCACAGTAACCACTGCACATTAATAAACATGTAAATGCTCCCCTTGTCCAGTATTTTTCTAGTTACTCTTCCTGCCTCATCCCCCACCCTGATTTTCTCATGAGTTCCCAGCCTTTTGCTCATCTAATATTGGCCACCCAGGTGTCAAACCCGTCCCAGGTTCCGTGTTCCATACCAAATCTAGTTCTTGTGCTCTCTACATCTGAGTCAGATTCCTTCCCTCTACACACTGCCTATATGCAGAGTTAAATGATTGGTAAATTAGCGTGGGAGTAGTTATCAATCATTTCCATTAACTGATATGATGACCTCAGTCATAACTTTAGAATAAAAAATAAAAGTTTAAAAATAAAAAAATAAAGTTTTAAAAAACTTTAAAAGTTTAAAAAAATATAGTTAAATAAAGTTTTAAAAAATATAGTTTTTAAAAATAAAGTTTTAAAAAAGTTTTAAAATAGAACAGCCTATGGATTGGTTTTATACTTTCTGGATTTATATCATCTAAGCTCCCCGCCCTTCTCCCCACCATATATTAATAATCTAAGAACATGAGATTTTTAATAAATGATCTAATGCTACATCCTATAGACACGTAAGTAATGCTTACTCATGCATGTAATCCTGTTAAAATCACTGGGCCCAGAACTACATCCTTAGAGAGCAATAAGATATTGGGTATTTTGAAAGCTGGTACAATATATATTAACAAACCAACTTCCATTTCAAGAGGTGACATGACCCCTTGGGAAGTCCTGAAATATGTTCTATTAAGTCCTGTCTTGAACCTTACCAGATTATTTAATTTCTGATACTCAGGCTAAGAGGTTATTATTACCTGTGATGAACACTGTGTACAACTTCAAATATTTCTGCTCTCTGGTTATTTCACACATTAGAGGCTGTAATTGATTTGGTATTAGTCTTGCACACTTGATTTTGTTTAATAGGTTATGCTGAGCAGTGAGAATTATAATTGCATGTAAGTGGATATACAGGGCACATCTTTTCCTCTTTTAAAAGATACTCTTGAGCTTCTTCTGTGTAAAATATTTATATTTCTTTCTTTTCTATATTGGTTTCTTGGAATGTGCTGAATGTTTCATTGTTTCACATCAGTTTTAATTCCCGTAATGTTATATTATTAGCATTATTGTCAGTCACTTGCATTTTGCTTAAGATGCTTTCCATTAGCTTGCCACTCTACCTTTCACTAGCAATAACAGGCCCAGTTTTGTCACCCCTTATGCTGGTCTAACTCCGGTGAAGTCAGTGAAATTCAACTGATATAAAATTGGAATGAGGTCAGAACTGAGCTGAGGAATGGGATTCACTGAGCAATGAATTTCATCCATGTAGTGTGGCTCTGTAGGAGTATTGGATGCAGAGGAAACATCTGTGTGGAGGGAGCTGTGAATCCTTCAACACCAGGCTGGTGGGGTCTATGCCAATTTAAGAGAGACCAGCACAAAATGCCAGTTTATTCCATGGATCAGTGTATAATGTGATCCTGTGCTACATAACTATATACCTACATATTTGTTCCAGAGATTCTTTGAGGACTAGTAGCTTTCTGAATAAATCTAATACTTCTTTGGGATGTAGGGGATGCTCTAGTTTTACAATGTGCATTTTCTTTCTAGGTCAAGGTAGCAACAGATTACCAGCACCACGGTGCCACCTGTACTCCTCCTGTATTTTGTGACTTATTTAAACTAAGGTAAGAAATAAAAGGAAGACTGTGCATTACATGTCTGGACAGCAAAGGAAATTCAAGAAGTGGCATCTTGGAGGGAAGAGTTAAAAAAAAAATGATAAAGTCAAAATGGGAATGAAAAGATTTCAGAAAGGAAATAAAAACCAACAATGCCTCCCTCAGCTATATGGAACAAGACTGACAAGGGAAGACATCTGACCACTGCAGGATATTTGAGGAAACTTAATAACAAAGGAGCATAATACAACTGCAAGATTAAATGAGGTCCTTTCGGTGTTCGCAAGAGGGATTAAAGTTAGGAGGCAAGCAATAAATAGTGCACTTAACTTTTCAGAAGACATTGTGCCTAAAGGCCATTGGGTTAATGTTCAGACTTAATGAAAAATGTACATATACCAGAGGGTTAAAATTGTGCATTAGACCCTAGATACTTTAAAGATATGTCTACAAAATAAAAAATAGAAAATAGAAACTATGTCTCAGCTCCTTTACAGTCCCGCTCCATTACTTTTAACAGACTGTGTTTTTATTTACATATGGGGGAGGGGGCGGTTTATAGGCTATTCTTCTATTCTTTACTTAGTTTAGGCTGCATCTGCTTCTCTTATGGACCTGAGGAAGAGTGCTTTGTACTCAAAAGCATATCCAGAATCTCTCCTAACCACATAATTAGTCCAAGAAAAGGTATCACTCCCAAAAAGTGTCCTTGCCTCTCACATATTTCATGGCTACATAAATCCAACACTACTAAAAATACATGCAATGCAGTGCAGTGCTGAAAGAAGCCAGCTCAGTTACCAAAATGGTATAAAAGTATTAGGCCTTTGTTACATTGTAAATTTAGGCAGCTTCTGGAGTTCTTAACCCCTGGATTGGCTACACATTAACATTTTTAAGTGGTTTAAAGCATTCATTATTCAGCTTAAAGTTATGCCAGTCCAGGGCAGGATTATCTAAAGCACTTATTTTTGCTCCTGTTCCATTAAGCTGTGGCCTATTAAGGTGCGGCTATTCCGCCCAAATTGAAGTCCTCCAGCATCCCAGGATACAGTGGCACTGGGTGCTCTGGGGCTGTGGCGCTTGCTCTGCCGGGAGAGAGCAGTGAGCTGGTCTGGCCCCTAGTGTATATTTATTGGCATTGGTTGCTTAAATTGCAATCAAAGAAAGAATTCAGACACACCAATACATTAAGAGTGCCAGATCATTACCACCCACAGCAAACTTTTTCATTCTCCGACTACCTCAGTTCTGCTTCCTCCTCTTCCATAACAGGCCAAAAAAGAAACATAGAAAACCTGAAGATGTTGTGGCTGACAGCACTGACTGTTTGCACTAAGAAACTTTTTACATAGGTTCCTAGTCCTGCTCCTGCTTGCCACGCCTGTAGTGGCAAGTCACCGTTGTGGAGGTAAAGGACAGTCAGAGATCTCTAGTTTGTGTAGAGAACTCTAGGCTTGTGTAATTTAAATACCAGGAAGATGGAAGAAAAACTAACTGCAACAACACTTTAACTCCCATTTTATTCAAGTTTTGCTGCAAATATGCTTCATTCCTATTACTGTAATGGTAAGTAAAACAGCTTGCCAGTCCAAATTCCCATTCTACAGGAAATTCCAAGATTATGGGGAAAAAAAATCACTCCATTTCAGCACAGGAAATCAAGGGCATAACTAGCAATTTTGATGCTGTGGGTAAGGGCTGGAGGGCTAGGGAGAGAGGGCAGGGCATGAGCACATCCTGCAACCTAGCTGCTGTTGCCACCATATTGGTTCTCCAGAAACTACCATTCCTGGCATCCCTTCTAAGTCAGTACTTGGGGCTAGTGCCCTCCTTATTCTGCCCTAGTTGAAAAACTGGAATACAGAATTTTTGATTCTGCAGAATGGAAGTATAAAAAAATGCTTAGAACTAAGCTATCTTGTTTAAACATTACTGGACAAATTTCAAGTTGGGGCCCTGGGCCCCGGGCTGCCAAGAGATGGCAGCCTCCATGGCAAGATTCCTTGAAGCAAGCATCGAGTACGTTCAGGCTTCCAACCTACATACTGGAGAAGTTGGGACGTCCAAGAGCTCAATGTACATGATGCTTAAGAACCACAGACTCTGCAAGGCTGTGGTTTCAGCTCAGAGGCAGAGGAGAGAAGCTGGCAGGAATCCAAGCAGATTTCCAAAGGAAAATTGCCTGGCAGAAAAGTTTTGAAACTTGACAGTGCTCTCCATTCAAAGATTTGTTGAAATAGGCACATTCCTGCCAAACAATCAGAGTCCAATGCATGACATTTTCTGACAGAAAAAAAAAACTTTTGTTCTAGATACTTAACAGATACAGTAGAACGCATGTATAAGAAATGGACAGTGTAAGGTAATCTAAGGGCTTTCCTTTAAAATGAATGGACTGTCCATTAATTCTAATGCGAGCTTTTCAATACACTTCAGGGAGTGATATGAGGCTCTATGTTAATATGAATCTATGTAACACCATCTTATACAGGCCTGTGCGAAGCGGCTAGTATTCGCTTTGGGTTCAGATTCAGCTGATTCAGGAGATAGTGGTTCGATTCAGTGATTTGAATCACTGTCCCAAATTGATTCAGCCGAATCTGTTTTGGGGATTTGGCTACTGCTGAATCTCTGAAACACACAGGCCCCATCCCCCGCCCACTCTTTCAGCCCTGCCCGGCCCCAACTCCCAGCTCTTTGGGAAAAAAAAACCCCCACTCATCGGCTCCTGCCCAACAGGGGGTGATTCCCACTACCCCCACTGCCCCACACCACATGGAGAGCTCTGCCACAAGCCCTCTGACCCCCACCTGCTCTCCCAGCCCCACCATGGCTGCCCTGCCTGCCCCAGCTCCTGGCCCTTTACAAAAACCCAACAAAACCCTGAACTCACTGGCTCCTACCTGGTGGGGGGGGTGATCCCTGCTGCCCCACTGCCCCATGCTGCATGTGGGGGTACTCTTCCATGAGCCCCCATAAGTCCTGATGCCACTGCAGAAGCTGGTGAGTTTGGGATTTTTGTTTTTCTTTTTTTTAATGGGCCACGAGCTGAGGCAGCCGTGGGGGGGGCGGGGCTGGGAGAGTGGGGGTTTGTGGCAGAGCCCCCCCATGCAGTGGGGGGCACTGGGGGGCAGCAGGGATCACTCCCTGCCTGGCAGCAGCCTGTGGTGGTTGTTTTTTTTTTTTTAAAGAGCCGGGAGCTGGGACGAGGCAGGGCAGCCATGGGTGGGGTGCCTATTGGAGGAGCAGGCAGGGGATGGGGCCTGGCAGGGGTCCACCCATGGTCCCCTTCCCTCTCCCCAAGCCCCTCCTCCTCTACCCCTACTTATCCACATGGAATCAAGGTCCAGCTTCCTGCTGCAGCTGGTGGGGACCGCCCAAATCACTGAAGCTCTCTGAATGTTTTCCAAATAGATTCAGAGAGCTTTGATGTGATTCAGACCTTTTAATCGGTCCCTGGTTTGATTTGGAGTTAGAGCTTTGCCCACTGAATCAGGCCAAATCTCCTCTGAATCAAATGAGCACCCAAAGCTTTGCACAGCCCTAATCTTATATTCCTCCTCTGAATCTAGCCTACGGATTTTTCTTAATATTGGACATACCTTAAAAATGCCTATGCAAAAACACTACAAGTAGGTTTACAGAATAAATCCTCAATTCAATTTTTCCATTGATTATTATGGGCTTTGGATCTAGGTCCTAAGGAAAAGATTATCTATTTCAACTCACCATTTATTATACAGATGAAAATAAATGCAGATAAAACAATTTTAGAACTGATAAAAAGTATCTAATGAAGAAGGTCTCAACATTGAGGTTGCAACCTCAGATGGGCCATGAAGCTCTTTTCTCCAGGGTCACAACATTTTCTACGAATTCTAAGCTTTCATTGTGAAGAAAATTACTTCAAGCTCTTCTGGCAGTGAAGATAACCTTCAGAATATAAATAGCTGAAGCAATTGGGTTGATTGAATATATAGCAGCGGGGAATGCCTAATTCATGATACTTTCAACAATGATGTATAAATTATTCTCTTTCGATATGTTATAAATGTGAAATTTCACGTTTGTATGTATTGAATGTCAATGCCAAATTTGACAGCATCAACTTAAAAGTTCTGGCAAATCATTAGGTATTATGGCATTTCAGTTGTTTTTTGTTGAAGCAGCACAAAGTACTCTGCATTGAGATAGAAAGGATCCTAGGATTTAAACTTTTAGGATAAAAAGGGTGGGAGCATGGTTTGCAGTTTCAGAAACTTGGGAACTTGTATGAAGACACTGAAATCAAGATTTCTGAAGGCAAAAACATGCAGAGTGGAGAAACAGGTAGCACTGAGAAAGGTGTTTTAGAAAGATGAGGAGAGAGAGGGAGAGTGTGGTCTTATTTCTCCTTACACACACACACACCCTTCCCATAGTACCATAGTACCTATTGTCAAACATAACAAGTTCACAAAGGACACAGAGGTGTCAATATTAGGGGTGTGTGAAGTGGGCCATATTCGATTCAGATTCGGCCTGAATCGGGGACAGTGATTCAATTCATCGATTCGGATCACTGTCCCAATTTGATTCGGCCGAATCCGAATATGAAAATTCAATCCTGATTCAGAGAATCGGCAATTTGGCCATAGACACAGCTTTAAATGTTTTTTATACATACCTTGAGGTACCAGGAATGGCTCGTGATTGCTGTGATGTTGGGGCGGATGGAGCATCCCACAGGAGTGCAGGGGCGGATGGGCCCTGTATGCTCAGTGGTGGACCCGGAAGTAGACTGGAAGTACTTCCGGTCCATTTCTGGGTCCGCTGCCCAGTGTGTGAGGGGGACCCCCCACCAGTGCCCCCTAGCTCGACTGTGGGATGCTCCATCCCCCTCACCATCTCTGCATTCATGAGCCCCCTGGTACCTCAAGGTATATAGAAAAAACTTTTAAAGCTATGTCTATGGCCAAATCATCAAATCTCTCTGAATCAATTTGGAGAGTTCCCATTTGATTCGGAGATATTAAAGGGTCTCCTGATTCGATTTGGATTTGGAGATTTGGCCACCAAATTGGGCCAAATCTTCGCCAAATCAAATCAGCAACTGAAGCTTTGCACAGCCCTAGTCAATATGCCTCCAAATTAGCAGACCAAAAACTTCAGGTCCTGCTGTGTGTAAGCAATTTTATTTCCCCAGGACTGAAGAGATACAAAGCTAACTCAGCCACACAGGTCATAGATTGATGAGCATACTGCGAGGGGTAACACGCTTTCTTTGCTACTTCCCCATACACTCTCCTAGGGCCTAAACTAAAGTCACCAGAAAGGTTCATTTATACTATCAGGGACCATTCTGTCTGAAGTGTCTGATCTTGCAAGGTGCCAACATCATCTGCTTCTATTGGAATCAATGAGTAGAGGTGAGTTTCATTAAAAACCCTGCTTTTCTTGATCACAAAATTTAATTTTGACCTTCTCTATTTCAAAACATTCATTGCTTCATAGGATTTGGGTGGGTTCCAGGTTTGTCATCAACTGTAGAGAATGTGAATTTGTCCATATAGGATTCCAAGGAGAAATCCCCATACTTGAGAAGGGAAGAGCTACTCTATAAAGTGTTCAGTATAGAAGGGGAACAAGGTGTGAGTTTAGTAAAAGAATATCGCAGAAAGGAAAAAAGAAACATAAGGACCGGAGCTGCAGTTTGTATGGAGCAATCAATTCCATTGACTATTGTACACTGACTCCAGTGAAGCTATACAAATTTACTGCAGATCAGAATTTGGTGATTTCTTGCTAAATTGGGGTATTAATATAAGACACAATGAACTCAAACATCAAATGATGCCTTTAGAGGAATACAGAGGAGTAGAGACAAACATTTCTGAAAAAAATACAAGGAAAAGAACCTGACAGAACAAGTAGCCTCTCTGCAATATGGATTTTCTAAGAATAAACCTATTTAAAGAATAAAATTATTGCAAATCTGTCCCTACAGTTACTGTAGTCATAATGAAACCCATTAAAATTAATATTTGATAAATGAATAAATGAATAAAAATGAAGGAAATAAATGACAGTAAATGAATATAAATACTAAATGCTGAAAATTAAATGAATAATTCTCTTAAATGAATAAATCCTCTGTGCTTCAGTTTGTTAATGCTCTATACAGATTAAATCCTTCTTAAATGGCATCCCGTAAGGAATTTACATTGCACCACAAGGCTGTACATGCTGGAGGTTACCAGCATAATGGAAAGTAAACATTTCTGAGTCTATGCTGCGACCCTTTGAGGCACACCAGAACAACAGCAACAACCTAGTGACTAGTTAGTTTTATGGTTATTGGTAAGGCTGTGCAACGCTTCAGTCGCTGATTCGATTTGGCGGAGATTCGGCCTGATTCGGTGCTCAGCAGCAGATGCAGAAGTGTACTTCTGGTCCACTTCCAGGTCTGCTGCCAAAACACATGGGGGACCCACCCCACACCAGTGCCCCCCAGCTTGGCGATTGGCTGCAGGGGGACCCCCGGTACCCCCTCCCCCCCAGTCCCAGGAGGCACCAGTTGCCGAGCCAGGAGGCAGGGGGGAAATCCCCTGCGCGCTCTGTGGCAGACCCAGAAGTGGACCAGAAGTACTTCTGGTCCACTTCCAGGTACACCACCAAGTGTGCTGGGGACTGCCCCCCACCCCGCCCCGTGCTCCTGTGGGATGCTCTATCCGCCCCACCATCACAGTGTTCAAGAGCCACACCTGGTACCTTGAGGCATATAGAAAAAACATTTAAAGCTGTGTCTATGTCTGAATCGCTCATTCTCTCAATCAGCATTGAATCTTCAGATTTGGATTCGGCTGAATCGAATCAGGACAGTAATCCAAATCAACAAATCAAATCACTGTCCCCAATTTGGGCTAAATCCAAATCCAAATCGAATATGGCCTGTTTCGCACACCCCTAGTTATTGGCTGGTGCAGAGAGTATCTAAAGTTGTCTATACTGTACGACTTTCTTATACAGACTGTTCAAATTGCTCTGCTGTTATTTTATGATGAATCAATGTGCTTTGTATGCGATACAGCCACCAAAATGTTCCTTGATTCAGGAAGACAGAGTAGATGAAGAAAGACAAAATATACTGGAAGGTTTGGGATACTAGGGTACAGAGGTCATTCCATGTGTATGGGCTTCTGCATGGGAAGGCATGAAGGTGAGAGTGGGAGAGGAGAACAAAGGAAGCAGTGATTTTACCACTGACAGGGGTGCAAAGATAGGTAAGGGAATAAATGCAATCCAACACTGAAGGAGAAGGAAAGGATGAGAACTGTGGGCATAGGGAACAATTAAAAAAAGGCAGGTGGCAATATTGGAAGAAAATAATCTCTTTCTGAAACTGAGTGTGGTGAAGCTAATCAAGGTAGTAAGGCATGGAGATCTCCCTAATTCATGTAGCTGGTTCTCATAATATTAAGGGTTCTCATCCTGCAGCCTTTATTCAACACAAAACCCATAATGATTCTAATAGGAGCACCCCTTGAATGGCCATCACTAACTTCATTCAATGACATTACCTTTGCCATTCCATTGCATCTTCTCACTACAATTTCCCGTGCAGCTGCTTTTTTATCATCTGCATGTAACTATGCTGCCAGTGCCTATGACAGTAATGAGGGCCAGGTTCAATCTCCTGGGACTCTTTTCTAAAATAACTAAAATTATAACTCAAGCTCTTCCCAGAGCCATAGTCTTATTTTTGGCTCTGAAAAATCAAATTAAATCCTCGTTAGTCACCACTGCAGGAAGTTTTCCCCTCTATTAAGAGTCTTCTGGGAACATGGAACACAATTTATTTTTGGAGGGTGAGAAAAAATAGTTAAAAGAAACATGACTAGCAAGTAATATGCATGTTCCCATGTAGGAAACCGAACCATTCAATCAATGCCTCAATAATAAATTGGTTGGTTTCTAAGTGGTAAACAAATGGCCCATTTATGGGAATGAAGACACTGTCTCACTACAAATCACACCACTTTTCTTCCCACTCAGAAGGCAAGTTAGTCACAAGGTAGTCACATGTATTTGGGTGACTTAGCTTTGCTGGCCTGCTTCAGCCCTGAGGGAAATGCACCACCAGGTCCCACTCTAATTTACAACTCCCCGATTCAGGTAAGGGGTTTCAGCTCTCCTCCCACCAGCCAGACAAAGATACTGCAAAGTCAGGCAGGTTTTTCAACTTCTAGTAGACCATTAGAATCAGTTCTGCTCTCCTGTTCCTCATCTGATCTTTGCTATGGTTTACAGAGCCAGATCTGCTTCAACACCTTTGTTTCAGTCTGCATCAGCCACGGAGTCAAGTCATTCTGTGTAATGGCTTGATCTAACTAAGTCTTATTGTAGTATAAGCTCAAAGTCTTACCTCTGACCACTATGATCTAGTCCAAGTCTTTCAAATGATCATGACTTCTATATGGGAATCCAGGGCAAAAGAAGATTTAGACAGAGGTCCACTTCCCTGGAGTAAAAAAAAACCCAAACCCAAACCCAAACCCAAAACTCCTTCCTGCACTCGGGAACCAGCAGCAGGAAGGAGAGGAGTCAGCACACGTGTGTCCTGCACGTACGTGTGCCCCTTTTACCAACTGACTGACCGGAGGCGGCAGTGGTGGCAGCAGCAGAGGAATCGGCAGCGGGAGCAGCAGCAGCTGATCCCCCGAAGGTAAGTGGGGTGGAGGGACCCGGCACAGCTGAGCCGGATCCGGAGGGGAAGCCCCCCGGATCCCATATAGCTGAGCCGATAGGGAGCCGCGCTCCCGAGTCGCGCAGCGCGAACAGAGCACGCAAACAGGCGCTCTCTGTGAGAGCACGCCGGCATTTGCACAGGCGTTCACGCCGGCGGGCGTGCAGGAAGGGCCAGGAGTGGGACTCCTGTAGGGGTAGGGCGTAGACACCGCACAGGTCTACAAACAGCAGCTTATAGAATGGTGTCTACGAGGAGTGCTGCTAGGGCCTCTGCCCAGGGGGACAAGGCTACCCGGGGCAGGTCTGAGGCCTCCACCCAGACCGAGCCCATGGGGGAGCTGATGTCCCCCTACCTCCTGGCCTGTGGGGGATCCCCAGCAGGGCCGGGGGGGCAGAGATTGGGGGCCCCCACACCTGTCCGGCAGGTGCCCATCTTAGGGCTCTGGAGGCGCAGGTGAGGGAGCTCCGGGAGGAGGTTAGCAGGCTGAGGGGGATCAGGGAGGCGGAGGATGAAATTGACAGATATTTCCTTTCCCTGCAGGCCCAGGCACCCAAGGAAGAAGCAGCCCGGGGAATGCCCTCCACAGCAGAGTGGCAGATGGTCACAGCCAGGACCGGAGCAGCTCGCAGCGAACCGGTACCAGCTTCTCCAGGCCGACTGATGAACAGGTACGAGGCCCTGGCAACCCTGCAGGAGATGGAAGGGGAGGAGGAAACCCTTGGGCAAGAAGAAACACCACGTTCTTCACACTCCAAACAGATCAAGAGATCCACGAGGACCCAGAGGAGGAGGCGACGACTGCTCATCATAGGCGACTCCATCCTGAGAGGTACAGAAGGACCCATCTGTCGCCAGGACCCCTCGGCACGAGAGGTATGCTGCCTCCCTGGAGCAAAGATTCGGGATGTGACAGAGGTAATCCAGGCCAGGATCAGCCCACCGATTACTACCCCATGGTCCTAGTCCATGTGGGTACTAATGATGCGGCCAGGAGAACCCCCGATCACCTGATGGCGGACTACAGTGCTCTGGGTGGCATGCTGAAGGAGTTCGGTGCACAGGTGGTTTTCTCTTCCATCCTACCAGTGACCGGACGAGGAAGACAGCAGGAGAACTGCATCAGAGAGACCAACTGGAGGCTTTGGCAGTGGTGTCTCGAGGCAGACTTCGGATTCCTGGACAATGACCCGCACACATGCTCAGCTGGGATGGGCTTCACCTGTCCCCCAAAGGTAAGCATGTGTTTTCTACTAGGTTGGCGGATCTCCTCCGGTGGGCTTTAAACTAGGCTTGTCGGGGGGAGGGGAGTACGAGGGCAGAGGAAGCTGTGGACCACCAAACCACGTGGCACCCACAAGGACAGCCCAGCCTGAAGAAGGAGAACATTGGAAACCTGAAAGCCATGGGGAGACCAGCACTACAGAACAGGTAAGAAACAAGAAGGTAAGAAACAATGGGCCCCTTGGGACTCGGAGCGGGGGGGCAGCAAAGGCACCAGTCGCAAGGCTCAAGTGCCTATATACTAATGCTGGGAGCATGGGGAACAAGCAGGATGAACTAGCGCTCCTGCTTGCACTAAACACCTATGACTCAGTGGGGCTAACAGAGACCTGGTGGGATTCATCCCATGACTGGGCGGTACATATTGAGGGCTATAGATTGTATAGAAAGGACAGGTCGGGGAAGAAAGGGGGGGGGGGGTTGCACTTTATGTCAGTGAGCAATATACGTCAACCCTCATCAAGACAGAATCCAAGGTTGAGGAAGTAGAAGGATTGTGCGTTAGGCTACATGGGGGGCAAGGAGAAAGGGATTTGGTGGTAGGGGTCTGCTACAGACCCCCACACCAAGGGGAAGAAATAGATGCGGGGCTCCTGAGGCAACTCTCGGAGACCATAAAAGCTAAAGAGGCAGTAGTCATGGGGGACCTAAACTACCTGGACATCTGCTGGGAGACGCAGACAGCAAGTTCCCATCGCTCACGCAGGTTTCTAACCTGTGTACAGGACCTCCACCTGACACAGGAGGTGCATGGTCCCACTAGGGGGAATGCCATACTGGATCTGGTATTGGCAACAGGGGATAACATGATAGGGGACCTCCAGATCGGTAGCCATTTGGGAGACAGTGATCACATAATAATAGAATTCAACATAAGACGGCAAGTGGGTAAGGTAACTAGTAGGGTGAAAGTGCTAGACTTTAGGAAAGCTGATCTCAATGCACTCAGGCGATTAGTCAAGGAAGCACTGCAGAGTAGGAGTTTTGAAGGGATGGGAGCCCAAGAAGGGTGGCTGTGCCTAAAGGAAATGATCCTTCAGGCACAAAGCAAAACGATCCCCAAGTGAGGCAAAAGAGGGAAAAGGGCCAGGAGGCTTCCATGGCTGACCAGAGAAATCCAGGGCAGCCTAAGGGCCAAAAGGGGAGCACATAAAAAGTGGAAACAGGGTGAGATCACTAAAGATGAATATACCTCCTCTGCTCGTGCTTGTAGGGAGGCAGTTAGGCGGGCCAAAGCTACCATGGAGCTGAGGATGGCAACCCAAGTAAAAGACATCAAGAAATTGTTTTTTAGATATATTGGGAGTAAAAGGAAGGCCCAGGGAGGAATAGGACCACTGCTAAATGGGCAGAAACAATTGGTGACAGACAGGGGGGACAAGGCTGAACTCCTCAACAAGTTCTTTGCCTCAGTGTTCTTAAGCGAGGGGCACGACAAGTCTCTCACTGGGGTTGTAGAGAGGCAGCAGCAAGGCGCCAGACTTCCATACGTAGATCCTGAGGTGGTGCAGAGTCACTTGGAAGAACTGGATGCCTTTAAGTCGGCAGGCCCGGATGGGCTCCATCCGAGGGTGCTGAAGGCACTGGCCGACATCATTGCAGAGCCACTGGCGGGAATATTCGAACGCTCGTGGTGCACGGGCCAAGTCCCAGAGGATTGGAAAAGGGCTAACGTGGTCCCCATTTTCAAAAAGGGGAGGAAGGAGGACCCGGGCAACTATAGGCCAGTCAGTCTCACCTCCATCCTTGGTAAAGTATTTGAAAAAATTATCAAGGCTCACATTTGTGAGAGGCCAGCAGGGCAAATTATGCTGAGGGGAAACCAGCACGGGTTTGTGGCGGGCAGATCGTGCCTGACTAATCTAGTCTCTTTCTATGACCAGGTTACGAAACGCCTGGACACAGGAGGAGGGGTGGATGTCGTATACTTAGACTTCAGGAAGGCCTTCGATACGGTATCCCACCCCATACTGGTGAACAAGCTAAGAGGCTGTGATGTGGATGACCGCACAGTCCGGTGGGTGGTGAATTGGCTAGAGGGTCGCACCCAAAGAGTCGTGGTGGATGGGTCGGCTTCGACCTGGAAGGGTGTGAGCAGTGGGGTCCCGCAGGGTTTGGTCCTTGGACCGATACTCTTTAATGTCTTCATCAGCGACTTGGACGAGGGAGTCAAATGTACTCTGTCCAAGTTTGCAGATGACACAAAGCTATGGGGAGAAGTGGACACGCCGGAGGGCAGGGAACAGCTGCAGGCAGACCTGGATAGGTTGGACAAGTGGGCAGAAAACAACAGGATGAACAGTTCAACAAGGAGAAATGCAAAGTGCTGCACCTAGGGAGGAAAAATGTCCAGCACACCTACAGCCTAGGGAATGACCTGCTGGGTGGCACAGAGGTGGAAAGGGATCTTGGAGTCCTAGCGGACTCCAAGATGAACATGAGCCGGCAGTGTGACAAAGCCATCAGAAAAGACAATGGCACTTTATCGTGCATCAGCAGATGCATGACGAATAGGTCCAGGGAGGTGATACTTCCCCTCTATCGGGCGCTGGTCAGACCGCAGTTGGAGTACTGCGTGCAATTCTGGGCGCCACACTTCAAGAAGGATGCGGATAACCTGGAGAGGGTCCAGAGAAGGGCAACTCGTATGGTCAAGGGCCTGCAGACCAAGCCCTACGAGGAGAGACTAGAGAAACTGGACCTTTTCAGCCTCCGCAAGAGAAGTTTGAGAGGCGACCTTGTGGCTGCCTTTAAGTTCATCACGGGGGCACAGAAGGGAATTGGTGAGTATTTATTCACCAAGGCGCCCCCGGGGGTTACAAGAAACAATGGCCACAAGCTAGCAGAGAGCAGATTTAGACTGGACATTAGGAAGAACTTCTTCACAGTTCGAGTGGCCAAGGTCTGGAACGGGCTCCCAAGGGAGGTGGTGCTCTCCCCTACCCTGGGGGTCTTCAAGAGGAGGTTAGATGAGTATCTAGCTGGGGTCATCTAGACCCAGCACTCTTTCCTGCCTATGCAGGGGGTCGGACTCGATGATCTATTGAGGTCCCTTCCGACCCTAACATCTATGAATCTATGAATCTTACTCAAGCACAAATATTTATCCTCACTCCTTAGTTGAGCTGAACATTTGTAGCTCAACAAATGTCTATTGTTTGGTAGTCATGGTGATTCCCCTCACCTACACTATGTCCTATGTAGTTCCTACACCTGTTTTTGAGTGCAGAAAGCATAAAATAAAACATTACACCATCAAAAGATATATCAAGTCTAACCAAAACTCAGTAGATAGAATAATAATCAATATTACAACTTGCAGAAATGAAATTGGGCAGAGATATCTTTTTCCCTCTCCCCAGTAAAGAGACCAGAGCGCTCAAACCTTGTGGATCTTCCAGCCCTTGTGCTTACACCTAAAAACACAGACAGATATCAATTAAACTGATACAGGAACAGCAGCTGAATGGTTTGCAATCCACTATAAATTACATGCTCCAATCTGCTAGCCCTCTTTTTGAACCAGCTAAAATTCAGTGCATTAAGAATAGGATTGGGCCCTGTGAAATTAAGTCAGGCACAAATTTTCACTGAAGTTCACGTTATAATACACAGCAGCACAATTCTGGGTGTGACCATTTGTTCTATGATTTTCTTTGAATAGAGTATCTTCAAAAAATGTACATGCAGCAGTACACAGGAGGAGTTTTAATATTTTTAATGCTGGTTGAACTACACAGGCATATTTCACCACCCTTTATATTCTTCTACTTACAATGCCCTGATAAGGCCTGTTGATGGTCTCATGTATTTACAAAGTTAAGTTAAAACAAGAATCATTAACAGAATATACTGAAACACAAAGCATGGTATGCTATTATTTACTCATTAAACACCAAAAAGCCATTTTGTACTCTTCACTCCTTTTTTAATAGCTGTTGACTGAAACCTCACATCAGTATCAAATTATACGGATTTGAAATGGTGAGAGTGATGGAGAAATACAGAATGAGATTTCATGATCACATCAAGCTATAAATACTGTCATTCTTACTGTCCTAATGTCCCTTAAGCTTTATTTAATGGTTAATTGATTGCTGAAAATCTCTTCTAGATTCATTTAATTTTTGAGAATGTGGCCTTGTTAGTTACAATGGCTGATCTTTTTTTAAAGCAGTGTTATATATTATGTGGCATGAATTATAAAGTAGTTGTCATGGAGATGTTGTGAATGCAGGAGACTATATGCTGTTTGTTTTGAAAACCGCACAGTGTATCTGTTTACAGGCATATTTTTTAAAAGCATCGTGGCTGGCAATTAGGGATATCATTTGGATATTTCAGGAATGTGCTTGAATATGTTCAAACAGCGATAGAACCTGGTAGGTCTCCGTTTATGTGGGACATAGTTGCCTGTGTCTTCAGAATAGTTCGCTATTACACAGAGATGGCAGTGCGGAAGCTAATCTTCTGGCTTGCCTATCAAACAAAGATAGAAATGTTTCAGATAGAAATGGAATCAATACAATTAAGAGCTCACCATCTACTACATCCCTCTTATTTGACTGTGTCAGTCTTAATTCACAATTTATTCAACTGGGAACCAGCAGGGCTGGGAGGAGACGGAGTAATCTTTAAAATGAGACAGTCTTTGAAATCTGTCGATTTATAGGTCGTTTATACTTTGGCTATCCCTTGATACGAAGATGATGTCTGCTGGGGGGGGGGGGGGTAATTATTGATGACTTTTAAGATGGCTGAAGAGTCCAATCTATGCTCTGCAAGTTTTTCCACAGATATGAGAGGTGGGCACAGCTGTTGAGCAGGATGTTGTACACTTTCCTTTCTCCTCTGCCATTTTTTGGCTTCCTGAGCGAGATGGTTCTCTTCAAAGTGGACTGTAGCTTCCTCATTAACCCATATTTTGATGAAAAGTTGGTGAAGTTTATGTGCTCGTGTTAGTCCACCAGCTTTGAAGACCACTGTGGGAATGCCGTCTGGTCCTGGCACCTTATTGTTCTTGATCTGAGTGATGGCACACCAGACTTCCTTGTCAGCGCAGGCTCGGGGTGATCTGGTGGCCACCGATAAGTTTATCAGGGGTGCTCAGCAGGATCTGGGGGAACTTGTGTTCACCAGAGCGCCCCAAGGGATGACAAGGTCGAATGGTCACAAACTCCTGCAAGCCCGTTTCGGGCTGGACATAAGCAAGAACTTCTTCACTGTCCGAGCCCCCAAGGTTTGGAATAGACTGCAACCGGAGGTTGTTCAAGCACCTACTTTGAATGCCTTCAAGAGACATTTGGATGATTATCTTGCTGGGATCCTATGACCCCCAGCTAACTTCCTGCCCCTGGGGCAGGGGGCTGGACTCAATGATCCTCCGAGGTCCCTTCCAGCCCTAGCGTCTATGAATCTGTGAATGGGGGATCCCCAAGAGATTCAATTACTGAGTGTTGAGGGATGGATTTGATGGTGGCAGCTGAGACCTCCGATTCACAGTTGAGTAGAATCTTGAAATGCTCCTTCCAGTGTTGTTTGATGGATACATTATCCGTGAGAAGGGTGAAGCCATCCTGGGATTGCAAGATCACTTATGCCTATAGGTAGAAGGGTGTATTTTAATGGGTAGGCAATAAAACTGAAAGTCTGGAGTTGTAAACTCTCTGCACTTAATGGCAAAACCCCTGAGTATTTAATCATTCTGTTTCTCAGTTTCCCTAGTTATAAAATGAAGCTAAGAATCTTTGCAGTATGCTTTTGGAGATTTCTGCACCTATAGATTAAAACTGCTATTTCAATGCAACATAAAACATTTACTCCTTTCTTCTGGATAGTATTTGAGATCTGATAGTCTAGTAATAAACGTACTTTAATAAAATGTAATACTTATCTCGGAAAATTGGTGTTTGCTGGGTGTCCTTCTCCTTCCTTAATGGTTAATTTTCCAATAAATTTACTGGCATGTTGGCAATAGAAGGTTCTTGTTCTGGAGATGAGTGATTTCTTAGAGAAGGCTTGCATTATTACACTACCATATAAGCTCAAAATATCATTATTATTCTGTCTTTTGTGTTATTGTAGATAGTAGATATTGGATTTTCTGACAGAGCAAATAATAAGATACAGACTTACTGGAAACTGTTAAGTAGATTTTGCATTAAGCATCAGGTTCACTACTTTATATGTTCATAAATATGTAGAAAATCATGATGCTTTGCAAGACGAAACTTAAGGGACCAGTTCATGAAAAAATTATATGCCCCATTTACCCTGGCCTCTTATGTACTTTATTTTTTATTAACTCACTTATCTTTTATATGCAGGAGGCCATCTCTCTAATATGCACCCCAGAAGGGCTCACATCAGAAGAGGGAAGGAGTGAGCCAAAAGGGACATTTGCATCTCCAGTGCAGAAAATACATTCAGAAATTCACCACACATTAGAAAAGAAATGAGCCACGCAGAGTTTGGTGGTAGTGGTAGAAATGATTGTTTTCAGTGTTTTTTTATTCTAAACAAATACAACATTATTTTAAAAAGATCTGTTTCATCTTTCTTTGCAGTGGCTCTTTATGGGCTAGACTGTGATCACAGGCACAGTCCTAAGCTAGTTTACGCACCACACTAAGAAATAGCTCTTGAAGGTGGCTTGACTCAGGCATTTCTATCTGCCACTGAGTCATAGTTTCTACTTGGTTGCTTCTTTGCTTCTGATAAAGAGAATTTCCCCCCTGGTTTATGCCAACAGTAGACTACAGCACCTGCCTACCCCAAGTCTGGTCAGATGCAATAGCCAGAGCAGAGGTAACATAGAAACAAGGCTTTGCCTTTCCCACCCACTTCATCCATCTGTTTCAAAAATGATACAAAGCCTACCGATTTGCCTTTCCATGATGCAAATCTCACACTAGAAAAAAAGCTTATTCTTACATTACCTAACATATGGTAACTAACACTGAGAACCCACACAAGGGACTAGTCCTACATCAGTTGGTAGCTCTCACATATATTGAGGATTGCCAACAGCTCTCAGAAAAAACCCCAATTGCTTTATCTTCACTAGGATTTTACCTTATATAAATGGCCACATGTTAGGTAACTCAGGGTAAGAATAAGCCTATTTACCTATTGAATAGAAGGTCTTATTCTTACTTTCCTGCACTGCAGGGGGTGACATTTTGTCTCCATTGCAGACAATGGGAATCTTGCCATTGATTCCAGGAAGCTCAAGATTTCCCTGTAGATTTGGCCTATTGACTCAGGGGTCACAGCAGTGAAGTCTTATTTCCTTGTGTAGCTATGTAGTCCAAATCACAATGCAACTCTGGATATCGCGTTATACACCAAATGCATACTACATAGGTACAAGCAATGCAGAAGAAAGCCCTGGTAAATACTGTTTGTAAGCATCTCTTCTTCATTTTTCTGACTTTTTATTCTGGCTCTCTATTTAAGAGTAAAGTTTAAAGCTAAAATATAAATAATGTTAAGCACAGTGTTGTCAATCCTGCAGTCTTTACTCTCAGGAAAGTGATTGAATAAGGAGTGGAAAACAGGTGTTGGCCCCTCTCAACTGAGCAAGAGGCTGCAGTTAATCTACTGGATTCTTGAGATGCTAGGAAAAGTTAGACAATACTGTGAGAACTCAGCCATTTTCCTTTCTTTGGTCTCTAATTTAGAATAAACTAGTAAGTAACATGAGATTAATGTTCTGCGTATTAGTTCCATCTATTATTTACAGACCCAAAAATGTGTGAGGGAGCCTCAGTGTGCAGTGTGGTAACATATTTCCTGTACTGAAGTCTAAGATGAAGGGTATTTTTGTCAGTTATTGCAGTGTTCAGTAGCAGAGGGAGCCTTGCTATCGGTTAGGGATGTAAATACAACCTGAGTTGCAGTCCTAATTCAGCTGCTGACTTTGTGCAACCTCAAGAAAATTACATAACCCTCTAAGCTCATCCTACTAAGGACCTCCAGCATGGTCCCATTTTCTACTGCAGTGATTCTCAACCAGGATGCACAGCACTGTGGGGCGCCTTGAGATAATTTCAAGGGTGTTGTGTGGTGCCATACAATCATAGTACTATGAGGTGCACAAATATGATTCACAAGATAAACCCAGAAATTTCACATAGGAATTCATAGTGCTAAAACTGTTCTTCTCTGTTGTGGTCTTTTTGGGTTATTTTCAAAAGAAGAATTGTTCTATTAATTTTCTCTAATTAAAAAACAAGTCAAAGCTAAGAGCTAGCATTTCCTAAGGGATGCCTTGTGTCTAACGAGGGGTGATGTGAGTCTAAAAAGGTTGAGAACCACTGTTCTATTGACTCCATCAGGGGCTACAAGCACTTGACATACTGATGTCTGGAACCAGTAGGCCTCGGTTTACCCATCTAAAAGGATAACGAACCTCCCTATATCAAAAAGGCTCTTTGGAGGCCTTCTGCATAATGTTTGTAAAATGCTTTGAGAGGCAGGAACTGAATGTGCCACTGAATCGAGCTATACTGTTTGTGAACGATATTGAACGTAAGGAAAAAATATATGTTTGGCACAATATTTTAATATTCAGTTTGTTAAAATGTAATTTACTTTTTTTCACTACTAGAATACAATGTTAAACATTGTCATGTGGTTCCAAGAGCAACAACTGATGTTGAAAGTATATTCAGGGAAGAACACAATAGAAACGATATCCATGGGACATTGATAACTATTAGAGTTTGTGGAAGTTTCATCCAGCCCTACGTCATTTTAGTACAGAAAGACTCAGCAAGATCAACATTGACCCTCATAAGATAAAGTCATTGATTGGGACACTAGTTATCCCTGGGGGCAGAACTGAATGCAATGCTGTGAAATAAGTACTTGGAAAAGTCATAGGACAAGAAAGACCACAGAGGCCAGCTAAATTGGCAAGGCTCCATTTATTTAATCTATTTCACAGAACAGATGCTGTACTATAAAGGTGCAGGAATAATTTCATAGATTCATAGAGGTTAGGGGCTGGAAGGGACCTTACAAGTTCATCGGGTTCAGCCCCCCTGCACTTCGGCGGCGAAGATTACTGGGGTCACATGACCCCAGCAAGGTGGGCGTCAAGACGCTTTTCTCCAACTGCATTTGAGTGACCTACAGTAGCTACATCTATTACCGAAGGGGAGTGTGGAAAGGTGCATATCTGTGGAGACATTAAAATAATAATTGATCCTTCCCTGCATGCCAGTCAATGTGCTGCTCTCTTGGAGTGAGAATTGGTTTGGCTGGGAACAAGCTTTTAGTAAAATAGGTTTGGCAGATGCATATTTGCAGATGCTCATGCAAAGATGAATCATGACAGTTCCTGACAATAAACACACCAAAATGTCTGTTCTACTACAATTGCTTCCCTTTGAGTATTGAATCAGCAATATATACTATATATGTATGTGTTTGTGTGTATATCAATCAAAAGGTAACAAGGAAAAATTTACAGTTCCTATGCTGGAACATACTGCTGCTTTAATAACATCCCAGTGACAGGAAAATCAACTAAGACCAAATAAAGGACTTGGCTACTTTCTTCAGCTAGACTATGAACTTTGGTCCTCACAACAATACACATGAATTCTTCAAATTGTCTATGGATAGCATTTTTCATAATGATATATTTGTTTTATCATAAATGTTCAGTGATATACAAATATATAGAAAGAGATTATCAGACAAAGGAATTCCAATTAGATCAACAAACGATAATACAGTGGAAAATATTAAAAAGATATAACATGATATAGCAACATAAAGTCATAGAATCATAGAGAAGTAGGGCTGGAAGGGACTGCCAGAGGTCATCTAGTCCAACAACCTACCCGAGGCAGAATCATCCCCATCCAAACCATCTTATTATCAGCAAACCCTCAGAGTTGAGGATGATTGTCTTCCATGATCATATTATCTGTGGGTCCAAAGATGGCTGGCAAGACCAATCCAGGATCAACAGTTTCTTTTGCAACTTGGGAACATGTTTCTTTGCAGGGTGGATTGCTCTGGGTTCCTGATTCAGTCTGTGACATGCTGTTTCTGCTGCTTTCACTTTTCTGTCTCCTGTCGTCATCGTGAGGGTTCGAAGTACTGAGAACCTTGCAGCAAACCCTTCCTCCATTTGGGGTGGTCCTAGGCAATAGCCTCCCATGAGTTGATCTTAATGTTGAATTTTTTGAAGTTGGCTTTGAGGACATCCTTGAAATGTCCTTCTCTTCAGTATGTGGTTTGACTGAGCTGGGAGGAAAAAAAAACTTGTTTTGGGAGTCTGGAGTCAGACCTCCAGATGATGTGGCCAGCCCAGCAAAGTTGTTGTTGAATGATCATCACCTCAATGCTCATGGTGTTTGCTTGTGAGAGGACTCTAATGTTGGTGCATTTGTCTTCCCACTGAATTCGAGGGATCTTTCAAAGGCACCGTTGACAGTATTTCTCCAGCAACTTGAGGTGTCTCCTGTACATTGTCCACATCTCAGCTCCATACAATAAGGTAGGGATCACAACTTCTTGATAAACCATGAGCTTGGTTTTGAGTCTGATGTTGTGATCTTTGAACACCTATTTCCCTAGGTGTCCAAAGGCTGCTCTTGCACATTTGAGGTGATGTTAGATTTCTTTGTTGATGTCAGCTTTCTTCAAGAGATAGCTTCTGAGGTATGGGAAATACTCAGCATTCTTCAGTCTCACCATACATTTGAAATACCAGAGCTGGGGACTACTTGTTGATGGAGAATCTTAGTCTTCTGAATGTTAAGTGTGAATCCCATTTTTGAATGCGTCAGTAAAGACGTTGATGACTGCTTGAAGATCTGGTTCAGAGTAAGCACATAGTACAGCATCATCAATGTACTGGAGCTCAATGATTGAGGTCAAGATAGTCTTGGTTTTGGCTCGGAGTTGGCTGAAATTAAATAGCTTACCATCCATTCAGTAGTTTTGCACCACTCTGACTAGAAACTTATTGATAGTCAGATAAAGCAATATTGATAGCATCGCAGCAAGGTGTAGCATCACAGAATATCAAGAAGAGTGTTGGAGCAATGACACAGCTTTGCTTAATTCCCATTTTAACCTCAAAGGCACTTTTACACATGCTCCAGGGGCTGGGGGTGGAGAGAGTGCTTTAATTAGAGCGCCCGTTGGAAGCGTTTTAATTAAAGCACCACCCCATTTCATGCATTAGTGTCCTTAAGCTTAAAAATGGTGGTGGGGGCACTTGAATTAAAGCTCATTTGAGGAGCTGTGACAGATCCATTACTGACAAACACCACTTGCATACTCTCATGGAGCAGGCAAAGAATGGCGATGAATTTCACTAGGCATCTGTACCTCAGAAGTATCCTCTATAGAAGGAGCTATACAAATTCATTGTCTACATCTTAGCAAAATTACACAGTCAACAACCCTGACACAATAAAAGATATAACATCCTAACCTGCCAGAGGTAAAGCAGGGGGACCACAGTGGCCAATGTCCTCCTGCTGCAAAAGTTATCAATATATGCTTGAAAGATCCCAGAAATAGGGTCACACCCTCTGCTGCAAAGGAAGACAAACACCCCTACAGTCCATACCAATCTGGCCATGATGTAAAATTCTTTCCTGACCCCAAATATGGTGATTAGTCTGACCTTGAGTGGACGGGAAAGATCCTCTACCCAAGAACCTCTGGCTTTAGTCTGAGCAGGAGCATTGGCACACCGCAGCCAAAATCCCCATCTTTGGCTCCAGGCAACATCCAATGCCCCATAACATCCAATGCAGTTAATCCTTTATATTACTACGTCAGTAGCCACGTATACATGAGACGCTGACTGCACAGTAGCTCATGACTACTGCACAGTAGTGTCACGTAGCAGGAAGTGTGATGCAACACTATTGCACAGTAGTAACAAGCTACTGTGCAGTCAGCATCACAAAAAGCCATTCCTCGGCACAACTGTGCCATAACTCCAGTTACTGCACAGTCATTTAGTACTTGTGTATACAAGTACTAATATGACTACACAGTAGTGACTGCACAGTCAGCAACCTGTGTAGACATGGCCAGTATTGAGAAAAAGCATATCTAGGCAGCAAGATGTGCTTGTGCCTTCCTAAAAAAAATGAAAAAAATAAAATAAATTGCTCTTCACAGAAGTAACCTTTGAACCTGAGAACCCAGAGAACCCTAGTTTGCCTTTGAAGATGGCTTTTCATTTACCTCCAAGCTGTGACCTTCTATGGGACATTCCTATATCTAGGGACTCATAGGATCTTAGATCGTAGAATGGAACATTTGATCATCTAGGTTTTTTTTTTTAATGTGAGTAATGAAAAAACGTCTTGCATTATAAAGCTTGTCTAACTGACAAAGATCAGACCATGAGATAAATATTCCCAGCCTCTCTGGTCCTGGCTTTCATTCAAACCCCTAGCCTTGCCGAAGTCATCAACATCCAAAGCAAACTCCTCACATTCCAAGAGACATCAAGTGGGACCCAGACTTGCTTTGGCAAGAAATGCTTTGTCTGTCAACACATCTCTGCTGAAACTATAATCAACACTTCCCATAACAAAATCATAATAATCCATGGTTCCTATACACGCCTTTCCCAAAATGTGATATAATGCACCAAGTGCCCTCATGGCAAGTTCATGAGGGAAACTGCACCAGAATGAACCGTTACCAAAAAAAAGGGTGTCTAAACAAATAGGGTGTCTATACACATGCTCTGGGGTGTGCTGCCTTAATCAGAGCAGCTCTGAGAGCCGCTATACTTAAAGTGCCTGCAGCATCACCTGTATTCAGTGTCCCACTCTTCAAAATAGTGGTAGGGGCACTTCAACAAAAGCTCATTCGATTAACTTTAGTTAAAGTGCCCCTGCCACCATTTTGAAATGTGGGGATGCTGAATACAAGTGACATGGAGGCTTCTGGAATGCGCTACTTAGCACGCTCCAGCAGATTAATCAAGTCTGCTCCGCCGCATGCTAGTTAGTGTGTATTGGAGCAGAGGTCCGTCACATGTAAAGGTGCCCAAATACACCATTAGAAGCACATTTCTCACAGAACAACCACTGTCTCTCTGACCTCACTGTCTTTGTACTTGAGGGAAATCTACCCAACACCTTTAAAAGGAAATTTAGGAACAAAAATTCATGAGCTGGCTGGACACTAAGAGCCAACGGCTAAACACTGATGTTAGTTCTATGGCACATTATAATATGCCTGTCTCTTTAGCTCTTTCCACATATGAAAAGTGAGACTGACCCTCCTTCTTGATAGGCCTTAATCTCTCAGTAACTATCTTATTTTCTTCTGCTAATTTTCTGTCTGATACCCTTGGCAATTTCTCTCACCTATTCCTGAAACTGTTTTTTACTATGCTAAGCCTAGCTTCTGATCAGACCTAAAGAATGTCTTGCATTTGAAAGCTTATCTAACTCTATCCCAACTATGCAGTTGGTCCTTGCCTCTCACAACATTTCTGGGCCATCATACCTACAATATTGCTCTTACACTACTAAAAAAAAAATACTAATTTTTCTGCCTAAAATTTCTACTAAAACCTCAGAGAAACTTCTACTATAAATTGTCTGACATCAGCTTCCAAAGTAGGCGGGGAGCAATTTTTTTGGCTGGAGGGCCACTTAACAATTTTGGTGATCTGTTGGGGGCAGCACACAAAATTAATGGCTATCATTTTAACACATTTTAGATAAAATCCAAATCATATGCTAAGAATCAAGCATCTACTATAAAATATTTAAATTTTATTTAAAAAATTAATTTTTGTTTTGATTTATGTTTTTTTGAGTGACATATGGAGAGGCAATTGCATAACAGCGGAAAATAAAGTCTTACTGTTGTATATTAAAAATTAGGTTAAAGAAAAACAAAGAAACTCTCCCAGTGGGGAGAAAGAAGCCTCTGATGTGCATTAATGAGAAAATTGAAGTCAGGCATCATCTCTGTTGTTCCTCTTCTTTGACAAGCTAATTTCCAACTCGGGCTCTGGTCATTCAGAGAGGCTTCCTTGCGAGTGTTCATGTCACTGCCATGGGCTCCTGAACCATAGGCAGGTGGCATACCACTAGTCCATCCTGAGCAGGGGTACCAAAGCCCAAACACAGCCTGCCCAGGGCCTGCCACGTGGAGCCAGGCAGGCAGGGCTGCTTCTGCCCAACATCCCCTGTGGCTCCAGCAGAGGCAAGAGCTGGAGCCAGAGTCTGAGCATGGCTCACCCAAGGCCTGCTGCATGGGGGACAGGGCTGCTTCTGCCTAGTATCCCTTGTAGAACAAGCAGATGCTAGACCCAGAGCTGCTGCCCACACTGCACACCCATGGGCCAGATATGGGCCAGATACAGCCCACAGGCCATATTTTACTCATCCCAGTTCGAAAGTAAAGAGTTTCTGCATTTTCTGCCTAAAATAAAAAATAAGCAAAAACATGTTATAATTGGTAAAGAAGGAGCTTTCATCTGGGACTGAAGGTCTTTTTATCACCTTTCACATTGACGTTTAAACTAAAGAAATTTCACCTTTATGCTCTTAAATATATTTTGCTAAATGGCCACAGACTATTTAGTTGTTCATTTAGCATCCAAAATAACCATTGCTTTTCAGAGAAGGAAGTCAGTTTTCATCACTGGATGTTGTTTCCGGTTAGGAACATTCATATGATATTAAACACATCACTCTGAAAGTCATATCACTATTGCCTTCCAGCAGGAGTCAACTGGTGGGTGGTGGGGTTTGTTTAACAAGTCACAAATGGAAGGTTTTCTGCTAGTTGGAGCTGGAAATAAATTCCCTTTATATTCTCAAGCTCTGGAACCAACGGGTGGAAATAACACCATAGGGTCACCATAATTTTTTTTTTCCAAAGGATAAAACTGACCTTCCTTCACCAAGAAGGCCATAGATGGGATTTTGGGGCAATCATCTCTGCTAAGCAACAATCAAAGATATTGAAAGACATTCATAAGGCACATTTAGGAACAGTAAAAGGAAATCACTACCCTGCAGTGATGTTTGACAGCCTGGGACTGATTTTCAAATAGAGTCAACAATGGAACATCCCTCTTGTGTGAACCATTTCAGTCAAAAAGGTCATAAGTTGGTTATCCTACTCTAGTAAAAAAAACCTACTCAAATACCTGGTGAATGTGGGGCTTTAAAAAAGTGCTAGGATACTGGGGCCAGGCAGGACAGGAATCGACTAGGCTGGGAGAGTGGGCAGGGGATGGGGGGGCTTGTGGCAGAGCCCTCCACACAGTGTGGGGCAGTGGGGGCTAGTGGGGACCCCCCCCCTGCAGGAGCCAGTGAGTGTGGGGCATTTTTTTTTTAAAGAGCTGGGACACTGAGGCTGGGCAGGACAGCCATTGATGGGGCTGGGAGAGCAGGCAGTGTTTGGGGGGCACTCAGAGGGGCTGGGGGAGCAGGCAGGGGATGGGGCCTGGCAGGGGTCCCACTATGGTCCCCACCCCACTCCTCGAGCCCCTCCCCTTCTACCCCCTACTTCCCAGCACGGAGTCAAGGTCCAGCTCCCTGCAGCCATGAGCAGGGACTGCCCAAGTCTCTGAAGCTTTCCAAAGCTCGCCAAATCTTTTCCAAATCAATTTAGACCTTTTTATTGGTCTCCCAATTCAATTTGGATTCAGAGATTCGGCCACCAAATTGGGCCGAATCTCCTCCAAATTGAACCAGCACCCAAAGCTTCATACAGCCCTACTGTGCAGTACCGTCACCACATGGTTTTTTCCCCAACACTACTGTGCAGTATCATCTCTGCATGTTTAGTGCCTGGCAATGCTACTGCATGATAGCAATGAGCTATGGTACAATAGCTGCACTGTAGCATCTTTTGTAGATGCACCCTGTTTAATACAAAATAGTATCTCCCTTTTTCCTTTTTTTTTTTCTTTTTTTTACAACCCACCATCCAGAGCTAACTTTGTTAAAATGCAGGATTAGAATTTTATCACTAGATGGCAGTATTGTTCACTGCAGATGCATGTTGAGATGAGCCATTTTTCTAAAAAAGAGCTTATTTTTTGCTCTCTGCAAAGAATGCATTTGATAGAGCAGTGGTACATCTCCATGACCTCCTTTAGCCAAGAACTAAATCTGACCTAACCTGCTGCTCTGGTTCAGTAGTAGACTCCTTGTCTGCCATGTGGGAGACCCAGGTTTGATTCCTTGATGTGCATATAACTACAGATATTGAGGCACCAGATGTCTGGACTTGGTTTGGCCTTTGGATACTGTCTCAGTAGCCTCGAATTCTGCCTAGTTAGATGCACTGAAGGTCCTAATAAGCTCTCACACATACACCATGATCCAGAAGGATTGATGGTTGCCTACTAAATCTGATCCAACATGTCTGTACATTAACTAGGATACACATAGCTAGATCTTCATACATGCCCATGATAATTTAGTAATACAGTATAACCTCATAAATCCAGATATCGAAAATCTGGCACTTTTTAAAAATACACTGAACTGGAGAGTGGTGGCAGCTGGTCCCAGAGCAGCAGAGGGGGAAGCTTGCACATAGTGGCTGCCACCACCATCCACCACCCTGTGGTACTGTTCCACATGTGGCCGCTGTTCCAGGACTGGCCACCGCTAGGCCCACACCTCCCACCCCCCCCGCTCCATTTTCAAAAATCCAGAATTTTCAAATTTTCAGCAGGTGCTCAGTCCCGAGCATGCCAGACTTATAAGGTTATACTGTATAGGTCGTATTTTGGCAGTGGTAAAGGGCTTATTTTTATAGGACACCATGGACGTTTTCTCTTGGGATGAGTGAAAATATTTTAAGATTCCAAGATTTCTCAGTCATTATATTTTACTTCCCCTACCTCTTAAGGGCTTTATTAGATTTACATTCATTATTATTATTTGTAAGACCCAAAGTGCTGCACTGTACAAATACTGAAGGAAGGCATTGCCACTGCCCCAAACAGATTCCAGCCATCATCAAACCATTTTGCTGGCAGAAGAGAGCTGAACACCCACTGGTGACAGAAAGGTCTTCAAAGTGATAAGAGACTTGGAGTACATTGTTCCAAATCTTTCTTTAGTAGTCAAGGAATTATGACTGATCATTGCAGCATATTTTTGGAGAATTAACTAAAAATAGGAGAAGGGAACCAAAACTGGGATCAGGCAAGGAGAATCTGAGACATTTATTTGAGCCAAAGAAGCTCTTCCTAGAATCTGGAACTAGAACTCAGGACTAGAATCTGGGTCAACAGATTTAAATGAGGGCTAGCAAGTTAGGAAAAGAGATTAGCAGTTTTGCCAGTAAATGCGGGTGTTGGCAGATTGTGTAGAACAGGAGTTAAGGGAAATGCAGGTGTCTCTGGAAATCAGCCTAAGTCATCTGCAGATAGGTGGTGAGGGGAATCACCAAGCCAGAAGCAGACAGAGATGCAAGTAGACAAACCAAAAAAAAACCCCAATCCCAAAACAGGTTAATGAAAATCTGTGACAGTCTGTATTGCTGCTCCTAAAGAGAATTATCAGCTCCATTTTCAGAAGGGTCTTGCCTACCATAGGATAAATTTCAGAAATCCCTGACTTGGACACTATGTTACTTTCAATACAATTAAACTGAAAATCCTCCCACACATTTGTTATAAAATCAAAGATGTAGCTTCCCATAACCAGACAAGTGAAAGGCTCCTAATAACAAAAATGTATCATTTACACAGGAAAAACTGAAATGCAGCAGTGCTTGACCACTGACATCTCTGTGAATCATTTTAAAGGCACAATATTTTTTTTTTAAATGACTCGTCACCCACTTAAGCGAGCTTTGTTTTTTGGACCCTGCCACAAAGACTTTTTTACTGCCTAATAATGCTAAGGATAGAACTTAAATGGCAATAACAAGAGTCAAGGCTGAAAGTCTAAGTTTAATGAAACCTGTTCTGCTTCCATACCGCAGCTCGGTGTACCAAGAGCTTCAGATCACTCGTTATGTTGGGTGTCACTTGTAATATACCACAACATATTAAAACATGGAGTTAAGCCCCAAACTTTCAATTTCCTGCCTTGCATGGATAGTTAAACCCTCAACATTACTTTATGGGGAGCTTTTATTAAACGTAATTTGTTTACTGAGTAATATATAGCTCCCAGGCAACCTGGGTTTTGAGGGGACAAGGAACTAGTTTGAACCTGAGTCCTCCCATACCCATAGAAATGACTGAAACATCCTGGGCAAGAGAAAGATTCTCATGTTTCTCTCAGCACCAAGGGACTAGAGTTTACAGGGGAAAGGGTAGGTTGTCCTTCTCTTGCATAGATGGGAATAGAAGCTAGATTGTTCAGTTTCCAGGGATGCTTTTATTTCCACCCACTCCCTTTGACAGACTGGAGAGAGAATTTGCAAAGTCCTTGGTTCCCACACAGCAGAAGCTTTTGAATTGGTTTCTTTCTCTCCCTATATTTTGATACGTGCAGAGTCAAGTTATCCTCCTTCACATATCAGCTGCTTTTGACAACACTGCCCATGTTCCTTCCCCCCCCACCTTTTTTTTTGAAGTCTTGTCTTTCTTTGGCTTTCACGATACTGGCAGCTCCCAGTTCCCTGCCTACTGTCTAATTATTAATTCATCACATCTACGATAGAACCCTCCTCATGCCTCCTCTTACTTCTATAGGGCTCTCTTTCCTTCTCCGTCTACAGCGCACCTCTGTGTAATGGCCTTCATGCAGTTGGATTAACAGCTCTCTGTACCTGAGCTGTCTCCTATCCCAAAAAATCTTGGCTAGAGTATAAATCCATTGGGATATGCGCTATGTTTGTGTCCTGTGCTTGTACAATGCCTGGCACAAAGGGATACTGATCCATCACAAGGACTCACAAATATTAAATAATATGATATTGAAACATGAGCCTGCTTTTACAATGTCTGGTAATAAGGTTTGTTTGTTTTTTAATAGTTTGTGAGCTATTCAGTGTTATTGGATTAGCTATTGTCCCTACTGTCAAATTCTCCATTCCTTGTCCAAAGCACCCCTCCAAGAATCCTGCTGACGTTACAGAGATTCCCAGAACAGAATGTGTAACAGAGCTTGGCAATGTGGATAGTTTGGGGAAAATTTGCCTTTAGACTGGTGTACATAAGATGCACCTGAAGAACCAACTTTTTACATGTCCCTGGTTGCGACCTTCTTTAATGTGCATTACTCGGAGAGACTGCGTAACTTATTTCAGAGTGTTTCAAACTTATGGAAACAATATTTATGTAGTAGAGAGCCATTTACAAAATGGATCTATTTTAGAAATGTTTCAATTATGAAAACTCTTCAGGGCCTTATTCAAAGCCCATTGAATTAGAGGGATGAATTACCTTAATTTTTATCAACTATACATAAGATCCTTAACTGAAATACACAGGGCATATTTCATACATATGGGATTTCCTTACTTTGATGACCAAATACTACTCTATGAACAAGTAAGGGTTGTGAGCTTCATTTTATTGGTGGTAAAGTAAGAGGAAAGAGGGACCTGGGGGTAATGCATTCAGGGGCAGTTCTGAAGATGTGGTTAACTTCCCAGCTGTATTTCTGTGTGGCTCTAGGCAAGTAGGTCTTGACCTACCAAATCACTTCATTGTGTGTTTAAATCAAGCATGTGCATAATTGATTTTTTTGAATCAGGCCTTTACATCTCTTTTGCCAGTTCAGAATCCACTGGAATCATTGGCTGCCAATACGTGTGCTCGGAGGTAGCAGCAGGGCATTTTAATTAGAGCGGTTCCCGGGCAGCTGTTCTAATTAACATGCTGCAGCATCATGTGTATTAAGCCCCCGTGTTTAAAAATGTCTGTGGAATGCTTTATCTAAACCTTGGCCATTTTAAAATGCATGGCGAATTAATACATGTGATGGTGAGGTGACGCTGGAGCTTTTTAATTAGAATGTGAAACAGACTTGATTGATCAAGCCTGTTCCAATGCATTCTAATTAGAACACGAAGGAGCATGTGTATAGGCAACCATTGACTTGATTGGTCTTTGGATAAGGACTTCTGTTGCTCGGTTGTCTAGCTACAACACGTGAATAACAATAACACTTCCTTTCTACTACAATTCGTCTAGTCTGTTTAAACAATACAGTCTTCCAATCAACTGTCTCTTACATTGTCGACTTGGACCTTATTGCCTCAACCTTGCTAGCACGTCAGGTGCCACTATAATCTTCTGCTTTAGTTTAAATGGGAATTATTTCAGGACCTTTATAATACCAGCACTCAGAGTAGATTATCACTTCTGCTCTTATAATCTTGCGTCTCTCTGAATGCAAATAAAAATAATTTGAAATAATAGCAAAGTATTTATTTCTAACAAAGCGCAACAATTAACTGAATTTTATGCATATGCACGAATCTGTGTAGCTGTTTTCCCATTCCCAAGAATTAGAGTTTGGGGATGAATTATGTCTGGTGGCAAGTAGTAAGGCCAGGTGAGGTTGAAGCTAATGACTCCTTTAAAGCAAATACATATGCCTATTGCAATCAGTGGGAGCAAAATGTATCACCCCTTTGAGAAGGTGCTTCAGTCCCCTGCAGGATTAAATCCTATGCATGCATTTCTTTAAAAATTCACAAGTCTCAGAGGAAATTGGAAGTGGATCAAAAAACAGTTCGTTCCCTCTCCCCCTCATATAATATTATACCTGTTCTTGCCTCTTTATAACCATGTACTTTACATAAACATGAACATCTGCATGGGGAAATTCATAAAACATTAGCACTTTGATCTTCAATGCTCTTAGATAAAACCAGTTTCTATAGAAAAAAAATCCTATGTGCAGTTTTCTGTTTATTCTACAAATGAAAAGCTGAGACAAGAGATTCCAAAGGACAATGGAAAATAAAAGTGTTTACTATGCAAATAAGCTTCACTAATATAGTAGATATTTATTTGGACCACTCAGAAGATCCCATGTGGCTGTGTTTTTCTGCAACGAAAAACAAAACTCTCGTTTGCAAACAACAGGCTATTAAAGCATCAGCACCCATTAGAATTGTTCATAAACTTAAATGCAAGATAGAGATTAGATATAAGGATTAAAAGATTTAATCTATTTTAATCTTGTTAAGGTCTAGGACATGGAATACCTAATTTTTATATTCAGGCTATCCTATCTAGGCGAATAATGGATAGACTCCTTAGTGTGTATTTTTTCAATATTTAGTGCTAATTAAATGATCTTAACCTGCCTGTGTTTTATATGTATTATTTTAAATCTCAATTGATGGTGGGAATACAGTATTCTAATTGGATAATAAAAATTCTAAAGGGCTAGAATAATCAATCAAAACTGAACCATCATCCTGAATAGAAATAAGGGGCTTCCAATTATTATTCACCACAAAATTCTTCCACCTTAAAAACATTTCATCCTGCAAGTGCATACAGGTGCCATTCTGTAACCCTAGAAACTGTAGCATCAGCACTATATAAAAAATGTATATTTAGGAGTTTTATATAACTGGGTTGTAAAGATTTTGCTTTGGGCTATATTAGAAATGGAAAAGTTAAAGGACTTGGTCTGCTGGATCAGGCTGTAAATTTGTAAGATTCTAGATAGAAGCTTTGGCTCCTGATATATGCACATGCGAAACTTGCAATGTCACTCCAAGCCAGTACATTCACGTCTTGTGTAGTGCTCTTAAAAACATTGATCCAGGAAAAGTTAACCTAAAAATACTCTGTGTATCCCTTAATTACTTCCATTTGCACACAAGTCATCCTGAAAGTGAGAGTTCAGCACAAGAACGCATATGTCTTTGAAAACTCCCCTTCCAGTGACTGACATTGCTTAAACTTGTACATCTCAAAAAACTGCTTCAGTTACATTGCTCTGTGTACTGCTTAGTTGGCTCAGTAGGAGTTTTGCCATTGACTTTCAGTGGAATCAGGACTGAGAGCTCACACAGTGGAGCAGAAGCCAATAAAGCTCAGATTGACTTCACTGGGAATTTTGCCAATACGTGGACTATGGAGGAGCCTCCTTTTGAAAATGGTACTAGCGGTTCAAACTATACAACAGAGCTTTCAGAGGATCTTTACAGAAAAGAAATATAACTGTTTGGGAGATAAACATGGATATTCATTATGTAATAAGAATCAGCAGGAGGTGGTTGGTTTAAGATGATAATCATAACCTGTGGGCCATAATAATAAAAGAAAGAACAGTCAGAACAGAGCTATCAGTGTATGCTAGGCTTTTGATTATACTTTAAGTATCCTTACCATGCAGGATATATAGAACTTTCTCTAATATTAAGAAGCCTACTTAAAAAATATTGATATACACATATGGCCATATTTTTAAAAGAAATCAGCTCTTCTGCTTGGATGTGCTGGGACTAAGCACTTTTGAACACCTGGCCTACATAGGAGAAGGTGGATTTGAACAACGACCACGCAAAGCCAACTGGACAGCCCCCACAAATCTGTCTGTTCTTTCTCCATCTCTTAGCAAAAACTTACTTGTGGCTTTCCTGAGGAATCCTCTTACCAAATATCATTATTTTTACAATATATGATAAAGTAATTTTAGTATGGAACCTCTGCTTGAATGAAACTAAATGACAGTTCAGTAAAGCTTCAAATTGAAAGGCATTTTTTTATTGTTGGTTCATTGGGGTTAAATGAAGACCATCTAACAAGACTTATAAGTAGGGTGATTGTATGGCCCTGTTTCGCCAACTAGTCCCAGATTTCAAAGGCTGAACTGGTGTCTTGGCTGGTTGGCAAAAATTTTAAAAGGCCCAAAATTGCTGGGGCATGGGCATGATCTGGTAAGGAGGTGGAGCACCATGGTGCATCAGGCAGGTGGGTGGGCAGGCACCGCTGCTGCTACTCCCTGTACATGCCTGACCAGGCTCCTCCTGAGCAATGGCAGGATGGACTGGGCACCTCTCCTCCTGTCTGGGATAGGGATCTGCCAGGACAGCATGGGCTGGGACAGGGCAAGAAAGCTGCTGTGAGCACTGGCAACTCACACATGACACCCCCCTAACCAATCTTTTCTCCGTGCCAAAAGAGTGTCTTAACATGGTTAGAAATATATTGAGAAAAAATTTGACAGGGTGAACTTGTCTGCTGTACACCGTCAGCCTTAGGGGTGGGTGGCATGAGCAGCACCCAAAGTCAGGGGTGGTGCCATGGTCAGAGGGACATCACATACACACGCACCATGCACGCACACACATAAGAGCTCCCTACACTCATGGCAGTGCTCTCCACACATCCTGCCCTGCCCCATCACAAGCAGGAGAAACAGTGCCCAACCCAGCACCCCCACACCTCCCTCCTCTAGCTGCTGCTCAGAAGAAGCTGGGTTGGGTACATGTGAGTGGGGTGGCACCTGCTCCAGCAGTGCCTGCCCGCCCACCTGCCTGGTGCACCATATTACTCTGTAACCCTGCCAGAGTGCACCCTGCACCCCTGCCCACCTGCCTCTGCCTGCAGCAGCACCACTGCCTGGGGGGGGGGGCGCTGGGGGGGGCTGGGTCCTGGAAGGTGGGGCCAGTGTCCCAGATTTCCTTTAAAATAATATGGTCACTCTACTTATATACCACCTAGAGTCTATTCCCAGGGTTTCAATAGCACATAAAGTCTTGTGCAGTCTTTTTGCACTGAAGCAAACTCTACCTTTAATTCTGCACATTTAGGGATATGCAATAGGTCTGTGATAGTTATTTCTTATTAAAAGGATTCTACTGTTTTTGATTAGCTTAGTACTAACATGTGAGCCAACAACGGAAAGAAATTCAGTATTCAAAACTCCATATAAAATGCTCGAGGCTTCCTGGCAATGAATTAAAATTACAGTTGCATACCAATGACCAACTGGCACCAATAAATAATCATACACAGGTAACAAATTATCTCATTAATTCAGCTAGCCAGAGGTATTAAATAATCACATGGATGTAACAAATTCAGCGTAGGCTGCTGTTTTAAAAGTAAAACGTCTTTTAAAAAGTTCATGTCTGAACGTAGAAAATATTAAATCTTTCATGAAAGCTTATAAATATAAATGTACCAAAAGGATCCAAAATGGGCATGTTGGAAACAGCCCAGCCAGGGCTTCAAGAAGATAAATATTTAGGCTTTTTTTTTTTTTTTTTAAAGATAAGCAATAGTCCAGTCTCACAATCAAAACCACACACATCAAGTAAGATCATAATATTTATGCAACAAACTGGGATGGCTCTCACATGTTGTTTGCTGTGATACAGAGCCAATCCAGTTCTCCCTCACTTTCACAAAACTTTTGAGGAAAGCAGGATCATGTCCTGGAAACTTTTCTTTAGGGAAAACATAGCATACATGGGCCAGATCCTAAAGCACCTACTAGACATGAAAGCGTATAACCTCACAGGATGCAAAGTTCATATTCATATCAGTGAGAGGGAAGGGGATGGGGTGGCACAGATGCTAAGGCACATGGTTAACATGAGGAGATCTCAAGTTTGAGGCCATAATGTAAGTGCTCATGGCACAGCCCTGTCAGATTCCAAATACTTTGTCACAAGGACAAAATAAGGCAAGGAAATGTGTGTGGGGGGGAATTCAAAATACTGAGGCTAATTGGTTCTAAAGTTATAATACACCTTACTGCTTGGTATTTACTAAGAAAGCGTCTTGAGTCTGCACATAGCAAGGTAGAGAAAGGATAGTCTTTGCGCCCCAACGAGTTTGCAGACAAAGGCTTTAATGCTTCACAGACTCTGTGTGGCAGAAAATTTACTGTCAGATATTTTGTAATGATATTCCATCTGGTTCCAAGCTCGACAACCAACAGAAAGGGTGAAATCCTAACCTTGTGGATATCATTGCAATTTTTTTTAACTGTTGTAGGATCCAGATCTATAAGGAAAACCCAGGTCCACAAAGAATGAAACATGGGAGTGACTTAAGCATGTATCTTCACTGAAGTCAAGGGGCTTTTTTACACATGCAAGCGCCACAGCGCTGAGCACTTTGGAAAGCTCCCAGTGCTGCGATGCATGCAGTTGTACAAGTGGTAAAATGTGCATCAGTGCGAAGAAAATGGCGGCAGCATGCTTTTGAACTAAAAAACCTTGGAGGTGCTTTAATTCAAGTGCAGCGCCACCATTTTCTGCGCGCTGACACGCACTTTGCCACCTATATAACTGCATGTGGCACAGCATAGTGCTCATGTGGAGCAGACCTGATTAATCGAGTCTGCTCTGAAACAGCGGATCTCTGGTGTGGAACAAAAAGTTACATGTATAAATGCCCAAGGGGGCTAAAGCCCAAGGCAAAAATTACACCTAAGATACAATCAACAATTAATCTCATTTTAAAGTGAAAACTGACCACACATTCAGAGGATTAATTGCACAATAAAACAGGAAACCAGCTACAAAGTTTTTACACATAATTCATGTAATAACTTTGTAGCTGGTTTCCGTTGCACCTTAAACTGAACATGTGGCAGAGACCATCCCAGGGCTTGAGCCCAGAGTGGGTCTGATCAGCTGATCATTGGCTGGCAGAGAAGGCCCCAGGGCTTGAGCTCCAGGGTGATTCCTGTGTGATGGGGCAAGCTTGGGGTCGAGTCTCAAGTTGGCCTGCCCCCCTGTCTATGCAGGGCAGTCTGCCCAGTCTATCCTGCAACAACTTTGCTACTACAATAAACTGGTGGTAAATGCAGAAGGCTGCCCAATCTATGCTCCAAGCTGTGCCCAATCTATGCCAGGGAGCACTATCCATGGCTCTGTACCTCCCCTACATTTTGGCCCATGCCTTGCAGATGGCATCCAAGATGTTATCATACTCTCAGCCTCAAGCTGGAACAAATCTAGTCCTCCACCAGACCACACACACACACGCCCTCCCCCGTCTCACTGGGGCCTCTCGCACTCCCCCTCTCACAGGGTCTCTTGCTCACTGCACCATACTGTGCCCCCTCCACTCTGCCCTGCTCTCTCCTTGAGCGACCCTTCTGGCCACCAGGCTTATCCAAATTACACCTTGGCTGGTGACATGCAGTCTCTTGGGCCTCTTCCGCATCCCTCACCTTGGTAGTGACAGCCAATTCACCAAACGGAGGGCCAAATTCGCCCTAGCCCCTCACTGGGCTTCTTATATACAACACCAAGATCTTGTGGAGGTTGGTCCATGTGCTGCCCTTTTGGGTATCTTTCAGCCCTATTCAACACACCCTCTGGAGCTGCTCTTCAGACTGTCCCTTCAGCCTTATTCAATCCTGAATTATGCCCAGTCCTTCAGATTGTAAGGACTCACCCTACTCTGGGCGGGCCCACCTACACCCCTGATCTCTCAGGGTCTCTCAACTGCCCCCTCTCTAGGGCTCCACAGCTGCCCCCTCTCTGGGCCACACAACTGCCCTCTCCCCGGGGCCGCCAGGGTCTTGCACCCCTGTGGGCTCAGGTAGCCGGAGCCATGCCTGGCCCCACTCTTCCCTCTTAGTAACCCACTGAAAGGTGGGGGCTGGGGTTTAGGCACCCTGACCCACCTTGCACAAGGGAGGTTCACAGCTCTGGTATTTAAGTGGGGCTGGCACGCCACCAACAGTCCCACCAGGCCTCCCTATCCTGGCAGGGTACAGTTTTAGGTCATGCCCAGGACCAATGAGGCCTCCTCCATCCCCATAGCCTCACTCTTACCTCCAAGGTGTTCCAGGAGCAGCTCAGCCCAATGTTGCCTCCTTGGCTGATCAACACAGACTGCTTCCTCTCTCACCTATGTTTGAAAGTGGCCACCCTCATCAGGCACCTGGCAGCTGCCTGCTCCTGCCCGTAAAGTGGCAGGCACCAAAGGTGCGCTGCATAACCTGCCAGCTGATGGCAGATCAGGGGAGTGCCAGGGATCAAACCTCAAGGTTTCCCTATCAGCTGACTGTCATCTGGTCCCAAAGATCAAAACCTGGGGAGATCCCTAACATCTGATGCAAGGTCAGGATGGCCCTCAGGCTCAAAACATGGGGCTGGCCCAATCAGTTGTTTATTGGCTGGCAAGGACTGCCCTGTGGCAGTTCCTTCCAGCAAGCAGATTTTCACTGCCCCAGGACCCACACCCCAGGACATTCCCAATCTTCTCATGATCAACCAGGGTTTGAATTAGAGGAAAGGTTGGGGTGGGGGTGGGGCTGAGCCCTGCTGTATGATTTGAAAATCATAACCTGCAGAGTCTCCAATTTTATTAGGGCATTACGATGGGCAGCCCAATTTTTTTTTTGCAGACACCCCCAAGAGTCAAAGTGTAATTTGAACCCTGTGATCAACTGATTGTTGATCAACTCTAGGGGCCAAAGAGGGGCTCACTCAGCCCTGTGGGTCCCCAGAGCCAGTCAACATGTGGCTAATTGGTGAGCACCCAATCTGCCAGTGCAAGGAGAGCCTGGGATCATGATTCCAGGCCCCTCCTGCATGGCAATATGGCATGATCTGAAACCCAAGCCCACAGTTGATCTGATCCCTTTGCACCTTTAAATTAGGGCCTAACTGTTTTGCTTTAAGTTAGACCCAGGCTTAAGTACTTATCTGGACAAGGTCAAGACTCACAAGTTCTAGTGTGGTATTAATAAAAAAAGTCTTGTGAAGAATGTGTGTTTGATTTTACAGACATAATGCTTGCTATTAAACTTTATTACAGAATTATTGAACAAATCCCTCACAAAAATTTATGCCCCATGCATCCTACCTTCAGCTAGCAGGTACATATGTACTTGCTAGATCTGGGCTTCACCCCACAGGTCCATGTAAAACTTTGGGTCAAGTGCATTAGTCATTTCATTAGTAGGTAAGAAAAGCTCAGAAATGTCTGGTGTTCTTTCTGGCTGTTGTTTGTGCCTGCTAAGTGGAACTTGGAAGAAAACCCATCAGGCTACACTTACAATCAGGAAATTCAGAAAGCACAAACACACCTGCTATCCATTCTGCTGCATACATTAAAACCATATTTTGTTTCTGCCATAGCTGTTACTAAGGGATAATTTGGAAACAAGGGAATGTTCTCATTACAACACCTTGGTCATTTATTCACTGCTGCTGCTGCTGCTATCCTACTGTTAACATCCCACCATGGACCATGCATACTGCTGAAATAAAGACATCACCCATAGATCCACACAAACTCTGGTCATCTTATTAACCAATTCTTTTTATGAAACCTTTTAATCCTCCAGAGCTCTGATTAAAGCTGACACTCTTTGCCAGCACTAAGTTACTAGTTGCTTTCGATTTGCTAACAGTTCATTCTGGGCTACACCATTTGGTAGCATGGATTTAATTAGAGATTTGTACACAATAAGCTATCAGATGGAGTTCCTATGGGCTAAAAGTATGGCATTAATCCCCATTGATCAGTTAAAAATCCTTTGCTTCCATTTTACCAATGCATTACAAGTAACTCATGAAATATTGGATAGACAAGCTCCCTACTAAATGGAATGACAGCTACCCAGACAAAGCCGATTTAGATCTTCCTGCATCGTTCAATGTGAAAGAATATATTTTCAAAATATAAATACATAAACAGAAGATGATCTGGCTTATGTCTGAAGCTAACCTGTTTTAAGCAATGCCATGAAACATCTTACAAAAATTAATATTGGTTACATATATGACAATCTACTTAAATTGTACCTTGGTGGAGCAGTAAGAAACACAGACGTTCCTTTTATATCTTAGGAATACTGATAGAGTCTTCATTTAAATCTTCCTTAATATTTCCCAGCTTTTCTATGCTATTTGAAATGTAATTGATGGAGTTTCCCACACGTCCCCTACCCCTGGCTGTTTTCTCCCCAAAATAGAAAATATTTCAAAGTTAGCTTCATGCTAAAAATATATAAAATATCAAAATTGTCCTTCCTAGTAAGGCACCAACAACCAGTTCTGTGGTACAGGTTCATGAAAAGCATTTTAACTTTATATGGGTAGGACATACCTGCTTTCCCTATAGTCTTGTTTCTAAAAGCTTTTATTATATTCTGTATATACAGAATATTATAAAAATTACATAAGGCAAAAAAATTACATACAATTTAACAGTTGGGTATAGTGCAATCAGTGGTTCTCAAAATTTTCAGACTCAAGGCACCTCTCAGAAAATTCCGGCTCTAATTTTTACTTGTTTTTTGAATTCAGGAAACTAATAGGGCAATTCTTCTGTTGCAAAGAACTTAGAAAGTCTGCAACAGGTCAGAACTTTTTTGACATTATGGATTCCAGTTTGAAAACCGTGGGTTTATCTTGTGGATTATGTGCAGGTTTTTGTATACCTAACAATGTTAATATTGTGCATCTCCCTTAAAAGGATCTCATGGCAACCTTGTTGAGAATCACTGGTTTCGATGCTCTGACTACATCTTTCAGTCAGTAACTGTTATTGTACTAAGATCAGCATTTCTCTCGATTCCGGAAGACCCTGTCTAGTCTGAATGTGGGTGCTTTCATTATTGATAGAAAGATTCAAAACTATAGGAATGCCCAATGGAGTACAACAGGAGTACAGGAGAGTGATACTCATTGGTCACATCTACACAAGCAATTAATGCAACTGAATATACTCTGGCTCAATTTGAGCCAGAGTAAACTAATCCCAACATCACCATCTGCATGTACATTTAAGTGCAGGAATTTACTGTGGCATAGGACAGTACCCATCTCTGATGAGACTATCCTCCACTGGAGTAAATTAACCCACAGTGCACTAGTTGTGGTGCACATGTAGATGGTGATTCTTTATAGTGCATTAAATTGTCTAATGCTCAATAAAGCGCATATGTAGTGCACCCGTTGGCCTAATAAATACTGTCATAATGATAGACTTGTGAAATAACTTGCATCACAAAAGAGATAACTCACTACGCGATTTAGGGCCAGTTGTTTAGTTGATGTCAAACACTATACAATGACTTGCAATGACTGAAGAACTGGCTTTGTAGAAGGTAAGATGGACTGTAGGTTGTATAGGACAGGAACCTAATGGTGAAAAGCAGAAAAATGGAGGAGAAGGACTGAAAAAAAGAGTTTGAAGGAGGAAGGAAAATGCCACTTTTTCAATAGAAAGAAGGGTGTCATTTGAGGAAAGGAGAAACATGAAGAAAGGAATAATATACAAAGGATTCATACATATATTTGGAAGCAAGCTTACATCTCCAAATCTCCCCCAAAAGGCTTAAGTGATTCTGTATCTGTGTACTCTGAGTGAGTCAGAAAAAGAGGGAGACTTGTTTTTGTCAGTGGCTTGTAGTTAAAGGTTATAACAAACTCTGTAAAGTAAAGACTAGCATATGCTATTGCACTGTCTTTAAGAAAAGTGACCTTTTCTCTTTCCAGCGGATATGCTAAATCCTCCCTCCATCTTCCTTTCTAAAGGAAACAATGAGTTCAGTCTTGCGAAAGAAAATCAATGGCCAATTTAATCATCCTATAACAATTGGTATATCATCAACAACAACAAAAAATGCAGAGATGTATTAGGATAGGTTTTGATAAAGTGTCATTCAGGGGAAAGAATGTCTACAGTTTATGAGGTTTAGATAACATTTGAAGCTATAATATATAATATATAAGCTATAGTATTATATATATTAAAACATCTTTTATGCATGAATATACAAAAAATCTATCAAATATTGCATCTAAAAGTGGAGGAAAGTCTATTTTTACTGCACTGTTTAGTAAAACTGGGGCTACATTTCTAGAAATCCTTTAAGCTGAAACACAACTTTCACTTGGATCCATACAAATGATGTTTTTGGGGGAACTGTGGAGTTAGAAGCACAGATAGAAATAAAGAAAGAAGTAGAAATAACTCTGGACAATATGGGACACAAACTTAGATCAGCTGGGAAAATTAGATCAGGGAAAAAGCTAAATATTTTCATAGGGCTATTTTGTTACCCCTGCCTTCCATATTAGTTGAAACCAAGAAGTGTGAAAATGTTATGTACACACTTTTCAACCTTCATGTAAGCTCTCGGTTAAGGGACTGTTTGAATATGAGCTGAAAATCTAGGACACTTCAGACATTACACAGACCAGTGCACCTATCACTAATGACGATGGCTGTCTCCCGTGTCTCCACACAAACCCTGAGAAACCTTTTTATTTCTTTCCCTTTGACCTACCACTCTTGAAGCCCTGTATTATGGATGTTCATGTCAGACAGTTTCTCACAATTAGCAGTTTGCTATTCCATGTGTAATCTCATTGTAGGCAACGGTTCCACTGAAGCTAGTAGGCCCATTTCTACTAACGTGCTAATGAAGATGACTTAGAATGACAGACCTGACCTTTGAGGGCATCAGCAAACTCTCTTGGAGATTTTTTTTTTCTTTTTTTTTTTGCTAAATACCAGGAGTCAGAGCCTGGAAGCTTTGTGCAAACCTGGGTATCCCATTTGGAGGTACCAAGTATTATCACTAAGCGATTGAACAGAGTTCTGAGTGGAAAGCGTACACGTTACACTTCGACCATACAAATCGGTGGAAAGTTAAGTAGTGTTAAAATTAGAACACGCTGCAAATAGGAGCAAGTTAAAGGTAAATGCCATATCTTGCCTGCCCAGCTATGACTTGCAACTAGAAGGCTGGCAAGTGAGGGCATGGTAGGAGCTCTATCCTTTCTCTGAGGGGGTGCCTTAAGGAAACTCAAATGCCAACAGATTTTTCCAATAAGGATTAAGTGATAAAGACAGTTATAATGCGTTCATTTAGGTTTCTGAAAGTCTGACAATGTACCAGTTTCTTTCAAAATCAGGGCCTGGTAAGACAAGTTTGAATTCAAGTTGCTAATGTATATACTGAACTTTCTAATTATATTTCTTCAAATAAATGAACAAATCTGCATTCACATTTTTCATGTTTTATCATGATTACTATTTCTGCTCTGTGCCATTCTGGAGGCTTTTATTTTTAACTTTTTATATAATTAAAAAAAAAAAAGAAATGAACAGTTATGCATTTTTCCCCTGCTAGATGCAACCCATTTGATGCTGCCAAACTCATGCATAGCTGTTGTTATTGTTATCAGTATTAGTAATAGAATCATTATAATTCTCATCACTAAAAGCTAGTTCATTATCGGATAAGACAAAATTTCCTCACATAGATTTTGAGGTATTTGATTTTCCTTATTTATATTCTCAGGAGGCATTTCATTCTCACTTGCTGGAGATGAAAATACTTCTTCCATAAGCAAATTGCCATTCTTCTCATTACGCTCTTTGATTATTAATTTTTTTTCTTTTCTCCTTTGCAGCACAGCCAAGCAGATAGATATGCTGCTTATAACAGGTTTTGTGACTCCAAATGGATTTCTTTCAAAGGACAAATGCCAAAGGCTAAATTGAGATTATATGCACTTGATACAACTCTTGTTGGAGTCAATGAGGTTGACACTACTAAGATCTGAATCACACACCTTGAGCCACTAGGCAGACTCCTTGGGGAGAAAGCCTGAAGAATAATTCAATGTGATGCTGTTAGCTTGAATCAGTGCTTCTGCTCTCAAAGGAAATACAGGCTGATCCTTTTCCACAACAACAGAAGTTCAGACTGGGTGATGCCCACATCATCTTTTCTCCCATATGCTCACCCATATGACCAAGTCACTACCTAGCCCAACGTTAGTGAACTATTGAACATTTCAGGAGATGTGATTAATTCATAGATTCATAGATTCATAGATGTTAGGGTCTGAAGGGACCTCAATAGATCATCGAGTCCGACCCCCTGCATAAGCAGAAAAGAGTACTGGGTCTAGATGACCCCAGCTAGATACTCATCTAACCTCCTCTTGAAAACCCCCAGGGTAGGGGAGAGCACCACCTCCCTTGGGAGCCCGTTCCAGACCTTGGCCACTCGAACTGTGAAGAAGTTCTTCCTAATGTCCAATCTAAATCTGCTCTCTGCTAGCTTGTGGCCATTGTTTCTTGTAACCCCCAGGGGCGCCTTGGTGAATAAATACTCACCAATTCCCTTCTGTGCCCCCGTGATGAACTTATAGGCAGCCACAAGGTCGCCTCTCAACCTTCTCTTGCGGAGGCTGAAAAGGTCCAGTTTCTCTAGTCTCTCCTCGTAGGGCTTGGTCTGCAGGCCCTTGACCATACGAGTTGCCCTTCTCTGGACCCTCTCCAGGTTATCCGCATCCTTCTTGAAGTGTGGCACCCAGAATTGCACGCAGTACTCCAACTGTGGTCTGACCAGCGCCCGATAGAGGGGAAGTATCACCTCCTTGAACCTATTCATCATGCATCTGCTGATGCACGATAAAGTGCCATTGGCTTTTCTGATGGCTTCGTCACACTGCCGGCTCATGTTCAACTTGGAGTCCACTAGGACTCCAAGATCCCTTTCCACCTCCGTGCCACCCAGCAGGTCATTCCCTAGGCTGTAGGTGTGCTGGACATTTTTCCTCCCTAGGTGCAGCACTTTGCATTTCTCCTTGTTGAACTGCATCCTGTTGTTTTCTGCCCACTTGTCCAACCTGTCCAGGTCTGCCTGCAGCTGTTCCCTGCCCTCCGGCGTGTCCACTTCTCCCCATAGCTTTGTGTCATCTGCAAACTTGGACAGAGTACATTTCACTCCCTTGTCCAAGTCACTGATGAAGACATTAAAGAGTATCGGTCCAAGGACCAAGCCCTGCGGGACCCCACTGCCCACACCCTTCTAGGTCGAAACCAACCCATCCACCACGACTCTCTGGGTGTGACCCTCCAGCCAATTCGCCACCCACCAGACTGTGTAGTCATCCAAGTCACAGCCTCTTAACTTGTTCACCAGTATGGGGTGGGATACCGTATCGGAGGCCTTCCTGAAGTCTAAGTACATGACATCCACCCCTCCTCCTGTGTCCAGGCATTTCGTAACCTGGTCATAAAAAGAGACTAGATTGGTCAGGCACGATCTGCCTGCCACGAACCCGTGCTGGTTTCCCCTGAGCATAATTTGCCCTGCTGGGCTCTCGCATATGTGAGCCTTGATAATTTTTTCAAAGACCTAGCCAAGGATGGAGGTGAGACTGACTGGCCTATAGTTGCCCGGGTCCTCCTTCCTCCCCTTTTTGAAAATGGGGACCACGTTGGCCCTTTTCCAGTCCTCTGGGACTTGGCCCATGCGCCACGAGCGTTCGAATATTCCCGCCAGTGGCTCTGCAATGACGTCGGCCAGTGCCTTCAGCACCCTCGGATGGAGCTCATCCAGGCCTGCCGACTTAAAGGCATCCAGTTCTTCCAAGTGACTCTGCACCATCTCAGGGTCTATGCATGGCAATCTGGCGCCTTGCTGCTGCCTCTCTACAACCCCAGTGAGAGACTTGTCGTGCCCCTCACTTAGGAACACTGAGGCAAAGAACTCGTTGAGGAGTTCAGCCTTGTCCCCCCTGTCCGTCACCAATTGTGGTGGGTGGGTGGGATTCAGGAGATTTCATGTTGTGGGGGGAAGTGAACCCCCCACAGTTTGCACCAGAATCTCCCCTGTGCCATTTCCTCTCTGGGGCCCCGAGTGTCACAAAGCCTGAGGCTCAGCCCAGAGTCCGTGTGCGGGTTCGTGCCAAGGCCTTTTCCCCATTGCAGCTGTCTGTGATGTGGAGGCTGCCTGGGATTCATTAGCAGAGGAAAGATCCATGGACTCGTTCCCTTCACCAGACATTGCCCCAGAAACAGGTAGGAAGCAGATCACTGCTCTCAATCCTCCCTTATTATTATTAATCTTCTTATTATTTTCTAAATGGTACCCATATACCGTTTTCACCATGAAAATCAGACAGTGAGAGAGAGGGTGAACACATGGAGTCCAAAGTTTGTATTTGCAACTGATGTCTTTATAGTATGGGCTTGACTAAAACTCTGTAGGCAGACATTCCTGATTTCATAGAGACATTAGAGATTGTAAATGTTGGACTCCTCTCTCTTAAAATATTCATTTTAGCTTCAGAGATAGATAAATATTTGGGTTTATTTTCCTCTCAAATGAAGTTCAAATTCTGCAACTTTATTCACGTTCTAAATGTTATGCATGTAACCCATTCCACAATTTCAATGGAATGACGTGTACAGGGTTTAAACATATGTGCATGCCCTGACAGGATTAAAACCTTTGTTAGCTCAGTTTATGCACTCCTTGTTTCGGTTTAGATTTTCCATTGTTGTGAAATGTCCTTACCCATATAAAAAGGTAACATTTTCTTCAAAATCTGCTTGTTTTGTGCAAAAAAAATTAAATAAATAATAAAAAAAATTCTGCTCCAGCCACACATGGTATAGCTGGTATTAGCATTTGCCTCCAGAAGAAACTTCTCATGACAAGAGGCAATTCAGTGAGTAAACTATTGCATGTAAAGAATGCAAAATGTTTCAGAAGGGATTTTGAAGATATACAGATTTGCGTGCGTGTATGTTGTGGTATCTCCTCTGCTGGTTTTCATTCCCAAAGAAACCATCCTGATTAAATGATATGGAAAACTACCTGATGTGCAAGGATAAGTGGCCTTTTTCAATACTCTTCCCTTTATTTAATGGTCTTCATGCATTCATAACATCAAAGAGTCACATTACTGAAAATTAGTTTCAGTAATGTTCTTCTAACATTACTGCACAGCTATTTGTTGCCAAGTGCAAAGAAAGTTAATTGGTAGACTTGCTTCCTACATACCATGGTTGCTGTTCTAGTTTTCTTGCCTTGTATACCATGAGATGATTTATGTTGATTATAAATTATACTGCAGAACCAAGATGGCCTGAATGCATTGGAACATGGGGCTTTTCGAAACATTTAGTCTGGAATTTTGAAAGGCAACGGAGAATTTGGATGCCTGACCTCCTCTTCTCCCTCAGGCAGCTTTCACCCCTAATATATGAAACAGTCTTAGGACATGCTACCCACTACATCTACATGTGCCAATAGTATGTAGCAATAAACTTTGGTGCAGCTCTTGACCACAGCACATTGAGCCAGGGTGGAGCAGCCCCAGCTGGCAGGGAGCTCAGGGGTCAACCTGTCAGTCCAGAACTGCTCTGCATGGTTCAACATGCTGCAGAGGGGCTGGCTGGTGCTTAAGGATGCTACTGTGTGGGGCTAGGCAGCAGGCATCCCCCACACTGTAGCATCCTTGTGCTCCAGTCAGCCCCGGTCACTATCTACACGTGCATTTTGGCACACCTAACTACTCCGCTGTAGGATAGTACTTGACCTGGACAGTACAATCCTACAATGGCGTTAATTCATAATTACTTTACTGCATCCTAATATGGGTGCACATATAGATGGAAACACTTTACTGTGGAGCTAATTAGTCAGCTCCACAATAAAGCACACATGTAGATGCACCCACTGCTATACAACTTAGTATCTATTTAACTCATGTCTATATACCTAGTTTTCAAAACACCATGCAAATGTTATTTAATCATTCCACTTGAACTAGTTCAGGAGCAGAAATTCAGAGTGGAACATTTTCTAAAGTTCTGAATATAATTTCTTCTACTCTTATGTCTTCCCTTCAGAAAATCAAAGTAATTAGTTTGATGCATCTAGACACATAAGACACCACTTTCGTTTAAAAATATATATATGAAAGTATCTAGCAGCTCACTGCAACAGAAATACCAATGTTGTAAATAAATATGTCAAAGAAGAGAATGGTTAATATTCACCGGCGGCATGAAGGATCACAACACCATTAGAAACAAAGCCTGATGTGTCACTTGAACACAAAGTAATAATAAATATCAAGGAACTGTAATATTTGTAAAGGGCTATTGCACACAACATACATTTAACAATGCTACCACCAATTCTGAAGCTTGTTGTGTCTTAAACAAAAAGTTTAAATTCAGCTTCATTTAATCAGAGTTTAGTCTTAAATTTGCTTCAACTTCCAGGTTTGAACAAAGCTAACATTGTAAGATTCACCGTGACCTAAGCTGTCACAATTTTTATTCAACCAACCAATATTTATTCAACCAATATTTATTCTTCCCATCCTTAAAAAAGCATAAGGAAAAAGTCATACACAAAAAAGCTTCCCGTCACTTGGTGAACCTTCATAAAACTATACCTCAAGTTAGGCCATTTATAGATGTGCTCAGCCTTTTCTAAATCATGTTAACTGATTTGCATCACACAGTTTGAATCAAATTTCAATTCGAATTAAGAGTTAATAGACAAGCATTGACTATCATGGTAGGGGGCACTGGCCATACACAGTCTATACACTTGACAGCCCCTTAACAGAGGTTGGAAGTAATTAGTTGGTAATAATGGGCTTGTGTAAGCACTGCTACGTTGTTGCAGTTATCTGAAGTGCCGTTCCAGATGTTGTAATGGACCTGATACTTAGTAGGGTGAGGTTTTGTTGGCCCATTTGACTGTTTAAAGGGGTTACTTTGTGCCTCATAGCTTCTATTGTTTTGCAAAAGCCCAGTTGAGTTTCCCTAGTGGAGATTGATTTTTGCAATGCTTATCTCAGTTCCTAAGGACTGTTTTTTTCCTAAAAGAAACTCGGTATATACATGTTAATTAATACAGTTGAAATTGCCCAATTCAGACTGCCCTAGTCTGCATTAACTTTAATTCTCATTCAATGAGGATTAGTTCATTCAGACTGGAACCTATTTTAATTCAGACTATAGACATCCACGTGTATCTAGATATGACTGTAGTCCAGATTAAACCTAGAAAATGTACCACCTATAAACACCCTTACGGGTTTGGCATGAAACAATTCACAATATACAAGTTCTTTATGTAACAGTGCTGACCTATCTCCAGGGAATTCTACATGCCAGATAAATGGCATTGGTTACACTGAAAGCATTAATAAGAGAGAAGCACATACAATGGAATACAAAGCAGAAAAAAAACCTTTCTTTTTCCTCCTACTCTCCTACTTATGTTTGTGGCTCCTTGCCTTGCTTTATGTTAAAGGACAATGGAGTTGAATGCTGATAAGGTAAACCTAGCTAATAAACAAACAAGTAGTACCTTGCATTAACATAGCACAGTGTCTTTTCATCACAAAAGATATCAAGGACTTGATGATATATGAACTATTTCTTCATCCATCCTGGACTACAGCTATCTTTGTTTGTACAACAATGCTTTAACAGTTCACGGTACTCTAAAGGTGGAACAGTACATCGCGCTGCAACTGCGAGGTAAAACTAGGTAAATGGTCCTATTATCATGAGAAATGTCATAACTATACTTGGAAAGGACCATAGCTTTATACCTCATTTAAAAAGCAGAACCATCAAATGAAGAATACCACAGCACAAGTTGGTGCATTTGTTCAGTACCGTTTTGCTGTACTACTAGCATATTTATGGGGGAGGTTTTAATTGTTGTTTGTCTGTTTTTTGCAGCACTCAAGTTTCCTGCGATCTTCCACCAGCTTTTATTGAGGCCCAAGTTCCCTTCACTTGTGAGGTATACTAAAGTCAGCAACATCCATTGCAGAGTTTTTGTCTCATAAAGGTCCTGATCAAATACTTTAATTTGATACCATATAATATCCACATTTCTGCTTACCAGCATGTGAAATATACTTATTTATTATAATGAAATTAAGAACAGGAGAAAGGAGTAATATAATTCTTTTTTTAAATGTATGTAATGATTTGTGGATGAATTGAACAGTTAATTTCCTTTTTGTTTAATTTTAGCAATCCAAAATACATTAAAGTTTTGGTGTCAGCAGAATAGAAAGGACCCTTACCTATGTATTATCACAGTACAGAATAGAAAAGATGAAATATGACTTATCCAGTAAAGAATAAAATATCCACACATAATGCAAGGGCTCTGAAATTATTCCATGTAAAAGATTCTATAGCTGATACCATTTCACTAGAAAAACAAAGTTATATTTAAAGCCGCTTTTTTCTCTTTCTTCTCTTTGTAAAAATGTCAATGTGGATTTAACAGAAAATATTTACAGGGGGTTTAGCTGTCTAATTGTTATTCCTCTTGCTGTCACCACATGAAAGGTTTTTGAGTTATATATTTGTGCAAAGGAACAATTCTTAAAAAACCGCAGATGGCTGCTTTGTTAGTTTTATTGAACACACCATAGGGAACACTAACAGTATACATAAAATAAAAACCCTAAATTAGACACCGAAGATTTTGTTCTTATATGTTCACACTATATGTATCATGGAAATGGCTGTATTAACTATTTGGGAGAAGAGGGGAGACAAATATTGCAGCTTAATGAAGACAAATAGGATGAGAAGCACTAAATCTTGCACCATGCAAGTATAGCTTTGCTGTCCGTTTACAATGTGCAAGAGCATCTGATATACTCTTTACTGGCTGGCTGACCAACTGTCAAAATGTATAGCTAAAGATTGACAAAGACGCACACAGGTTTGGCAGCTAAGACCATTTTTAAAATAATGGGCAAGATTCTTACTTTTAAAATCACACATGCGTAGCTGCTAAGATACACAGTGATAGGCATGGAACCTAATATGCACCTAGATAAGAACGTAAATAGACCCTAATAAGAACCTATATAAGAACCGAAACAGAAGGAAAACAGAACTGTATTAAAGAGCAGTGTTTCTCAATCTGTGGGTTGCAAGAATATATTAAAGGGCCTTGAGCAAACTTTAAAAATGAATCAACAGACTTTAAAAATGGATTCTCCTTTAAAGGAGAAAAACATGGGAAAGCATGGCTTTTCCCTTGCAGGCTGGTAGAGTTCCAGCCTGCAAGAGGCTGCTTGGACCCCAGCTTGACCCACTCCCCTGTCCACTCCACACACTGGGGGGGGGGCTGGGGGTAGGACGTGAGTGGGTCAGGAGTGAGGTGCACTGGGTCAGGACTGCCCATCGATGTTTACAAATGGGTCCTCATACAAAAAAGGTTGAGGAGCACTGTTATAGAGCAAAGGCAGAAACCAATGTCACTATTAATTATGTACTTCTGTTCTGATGTAGCACTCCTCAGGTCAATAGGTGTTTTCCTTATTGATTTCAGTGGCAAGACTGGCATCTATCTATCTATCTATCTATCTATCTATCTATCTATCTATCTATCTATCTATCTATCTATCTATCTATCTATCTATCTATCTATCTAAGGAAGGAAGTTTGTTTCAAGAGACAGAATACTATACTGGGGCTATAGATGCCTGGCCTCTACTCCTGATTCTGTTGGGAGCCTAGGGATAACCTTTGGCATGTCAATTTGCCACTCTGTAAAAGGGAATAATATTATTTACACTGATGCAACAAGCTCAGGCAATCCACCTGCCATCTTACACCCCCTAGTGTTCAGACCTGCCTGCCCGTGCTCCCCAACTTCCCCTTGCCTCCTATCTCTTACTTGCCATGACTTGCTTTTAGGGTCTTTTAAGTGGGGAGGCTGCCTTCAGAGGCTGGGGAAGACTCTTCTTGAGTGCCTTTCCTTGGTGTAAAGTCCTCTGCCTCAAACTCTACGGGGTGGGTCTCCCCTTTAAGACAACCCCAGTTGTGCCTTAGGGGCAATAACTCTGACCTCCAGCCACTTCCCATAGCCACACCCATGTCTTGCAGATGTCAGTGTTTTTTTGGGAGGGGGGCGGGGCTTGGCCACAACTCTGCCCTTGCTCCCTCAAGCCTCAAACCTTAATTTGGGCTTCTGCCTTCCTTGCCTGAGCCCCTTTCCTTTAGCTGCATACCTGAGCCCAAGGTCCACAGTTGTGGATCTCAATTTCTGGGCTCCAGCCCTCTCTCACACTTGTGTGCTTGGGCCCTTGGCCTCTGTCTCTTGTCGCAGCCCTTAGGGTCCCTGACCCTGGCATGGCTGTTTGCTTGCTGCTCTGTGCCAGGGGTCCCCAACCCTCACTAGGGAACTCTCTACTGGCTAACTCTCAGGCACTCCTGTGGCTTCCAAACCTCGCCCCACAACCACAACCCAGTCCCCTGGTTCCTAAACAAACATTAGCACAAGCATAATGGAAACATAAGCAAACTGCTTCCACAAAAGTTGTTCCCCACACTGAGTCAATACCATACCACAAGCTATGCTTCTCGCTTAGCTGTCTCATGGGTAGCTTGGGTGTCTATGGGCCTGTTGCAGCTAGCTTCCTCAGGAGCTCCTCTCCCTCCAGTATTAAAAAACCAGACTGCCCACTCTGGCTCAGGCCCTGGATTTATATGCCATGAAACCCCGCCTTCTTCCTGTTGTCTGACTCCCAGCCACACACAGGAATTTCTGTTTTACTTTAGGGCCAGCCCGTGCTCTTAAGCTGCAGCCCCACACTGCCAGCTTAGCCTGCTGCACTTTCCTAAGGTGAGAGGCCCTCTGGCTCCCTGTTACAGTTGGGTTATCAAGCCTGCTGAAATGTGTAATGTAGTCGAGGTTCAAGAGCTAATTAGGATTTTGGTTCTTTTTGCCTGCATCAGAAGACCAGCACATGCTTCTGGGAAAGTTTCACTGTGCAATTACAATAGTAATTCTTAGATTTCATCAATCTACTGGATACAAAAAATCATGTCTATATTTAATAGACATTGGATTTATGACACATTATATAACCTGCCTAACATCTGACTCCCCAGGTAAACCCTCCACTTTTTACCAGCTATTCTCATTCCCTTCCCTGCCACCCTCCTGTCTCCTATCCTTTGACTACAGCTATATCCATTCTCCCTCCCTGCCCCCCACAACCTTTCTCTCACCCACTGACCACCTCAATTTACATTTTAACTAACTGGATTTCTTGCACACATACTGGCCTCTGGCTGCTTTACCACACCATCCAAGAAGAGCACAGACCATCTGCAGATGCTTCCTCAGCCTGAGGAAGGGCATTTGTGCTCAAAAGCTTGCTAAGAAGAATTTTTCCAACTATTTGAGTTGGTCTAATAAAAGATATTGGAGTTACCCAAAGAACATTGCCTGAAGAAGGTTACATAATTCATTCTGTATTACCAATATGCTTAAAACTACTGCATGTACTTTATATATAACATGATTGTCAGTAATCCTTGTCAATATGGACCTCATGGAAAAAAGTGAACCTGGGATTTGAATGAGACTAGGATATACTGGCTTGGTCAACCACACTCAGGAAAGATATTCCATACATACAAATGCTATGGAGAAAGGTCATGAAACATAGACAAACAAGGCTTTGAGACAGGCAGAGTGAAAAACATAATAGACTAGGAGTAAAATTTTTAAAAGTCAAGCAAAGCAGAAGGGTAAGATCCATTGATTCTGCATGGAAGGCATCTTTGAAAATGGGACTTGCCTTTGCATGTCAATTAGGGCCAGATGTCAAAGGAGCTCATTGACTTCAGCTGATTTCAGTGGGAGTTAGATACTGAAGTATCTTTGAGGAGAGGGGTCTTGGGCATTTCTGAAACATGTTCCCTGTGCCAGACAGTTAAGAGGGGCAGAATTATATATATGTTCTGGTGGTGGCTGCTACTCTGCTATTATATAATACTTCCCCTACAATTTTAAATTATGCTTGTGACAAACCCCTGGGGTGTTAGAGGAGCATTTCCAGAGATACACCTTTAATTTGTTTAAGCATATTGATTCCCTGCTCTGTTAAATAGGCATGTTCAGGCTATCAATTTGCCCAGAAATCATGATTTACCACAGGCACTTTGGTAAAGTAACAGAAAAACAAAAGCACTCATTACAAGGAAGAACAAGTGGTATAAAAAAATACAAAAAGTGACCATGTGCTTTGAAAACAGAGTATTGCAAAACAAAAATGATAAAATCCTTACCTACCATTCGGACTAACACAGGGATGGGAAAGTCCAGCCCACGGGCCAGATTGGACCCATGGAGACTCCACTTCCCAGCAGCTCCTGTCTGTGTCACTGCAGCCAGTTTCCCAGAGATCCCAGCAGTGGCAGTGGAGATTGCAGCAGTGACAGGGCTGTGACAATGCGGTGCCAGGGTTTCCATGGAGACCAGCCCCAGCAACACTGGCAGGGTGTGCAGTTGCATGGGGGCTGCTCCGGGGCTGGGATCTTGCAGCGGTGACTGTGGTCTGGAGCCAGGGCAGAGCCATGATCCACTAACCACATGCTACGGGTAGGGGCATGCAGACAGTGGATTGTTGCTCTGCCCTGGCTCTCGACCATGTTCTCACCACTGCAAGATCCCAGCCCCAGCTGCAGAACAGCTCCCAGCCTAGCCTCACACCCTGCCAGCACTGCTGGGGCCAGTCTCCATGGAAACCCTAGCTCTGGGCTGTTAAGGTGCTGCTGCTGCTGAGGTCTCCATGGAAACTGGCTGTCATGACATGGGCAGGAGCTGCTGGGAAATGGAGTCCAGCTGCTGGCGGGATCCACCATTTTGCCTACCCCTGATCTAACACTTATCCCTCTGTTAAAAATATCACTGGATCAGCCACTCCTCAGTCACAACTGGATCCCTCACCCAGGGACCTTGCCTCATGGGAAGCCCCTCACTCACCAACCCTACCAGTCATTGCCTCCAGAACACTGCACACACCCTCCCTCATCATCCCTCACCTACATCAAGGGAGCTAGAGAATCCTCTAAAGTGTTTCTTTCTCTGGATCTATGACAATTTTATATTGTTCTTCCCTGACATCAAATCCTCTTGTCCTGTGCACAACATGCTGAGGTTTCCTATAGTCCTTTTGGCCATATCAACTTTCAAAAGGACTAAAAACAGCTTGGCTTTTTTTCTGTTTAACAGCTGTACTCACCTAAAAATACTTGAATTTCCTAATTACCAGTTTGTCAAATCTGTTGTCACTATATTCTACAGATGTCCAGATGTGAAACAACTATGGAATCATTTTGCTTTCTTTTAATTAAAAGGAGGAGAACATGCTTCTGCATTTCAAAATATTGCTATCATGAAGATCAAAACAATGCAAGTCTTATTGAACAGATACAGACTTTAACTAATAAAATGGGATGCATGGCATTTGGGATTCAAAGAGAAAGTTGCTAAAATAATGCAGTAGCAGGACAACACGAACATTTCAAGCATTGACCAAGAGTGTCCTATATGGAAACACAAATACAGAAGAAAAATGAATCGTGGCACAACAGTAAAGTTCAACAAAAGGACATTACATATGTTATTGAACTGAAGTCAGTGGAGTTACATCAGAGAAGAATCTGACTCAGTTACTAAAGTATCAGCATAACACTTCAGTTGAGCAGCAATCATGGAAGGCATCATTAGAATAGTGTAAAGTCAGAATGTCCTTGAACTTAGGTAGGAACTACTGCAGGAATGTAACAAACTCTTGGGTAGAAAACTGTGCCTCAGGAGTTATGAAGGATAGAAAACATTGGCAGAAATATGACTGTAATAAACAAATGATTGACTTGACCTCGTCATCACTTAGCTTTCAGTTGTCTACCCTCAGGATAATTTTGTTACCCATAATCAATTTTATAGTTGGGCAGAATGAGGTAAAACAGATTATAGATTCATAGATTCATAGATGTTAGGGTCGGAAGGGACCTCAATAGATCATCAAGTCCGACCCCCTGCATAAGCAGGAAAGAGTGTTGGGTCTAAATGACCCCAGCTAGATACTCGTCTAACCTCCTCTTGAAGACCCCCAGGGTAGGGGAGAGCACCACCTCCCTTGGGAGCCCGTTCCAGACCTTGGCCACTCGAACTGTGAAGAAGTTCTTCCTAATGTCCAGTCTAAATCTGCTCTCTGCTAGCTTGTGGCCATTGTTTCTTGTAACCCCCGGGGGCGCCTTGGTGAATAAATCCTCACCAATTCCCTTCTGTGCCCCCGTGATGAACTTATAGGCAGCCACTAGGTCGCCTCTCAACCTTCTCTTGCGGAGGCTGAAAAGGTCCAGTTTCACTAGTCTCTCCTCGTAGGGCTTGGTCTGCAGGCCCTTGACCATACGAGTTGCCCTTCGCTGTACCCTCTCCAGGTTATCCGCATCCTTCTTGAAGTGCGGCGCCCAGAATTGCACGCAGTACTCCAACTGCGGTCTGACCAGCGCCCGATAGAGGGGAAGTATCACCTCCCTGGACCTATTTGTCATGCATCTGCTGATGCACGATAAAGTGCCATTGGCTTTTCTGATGGCTTCGTCACACTGCCGGCTCATGTTCAACTTGGAGTCCACTAGGACTCCAAGATCCCTTTCCACCTCCGTGCCACCCAGCAGGTCATTCCCTAGGCTGTAGGTGTGCTGGACATTTTTCCTCCCTAGGTGCAGCACTTTGCATTTCTCCTTGTTGAACTGCATCCTGTTGTTTTCTGCCCACTTGTCCAACCTATCCAGGTCTGCCTGCAGCTGTTCCCTGCCCTCCGGCGTGTCCACATCTCCCCATAGCTTTGTGTCATCTGCAGACTTGGACAGAGTACATTTCACTCCCACATCCAAGTTGCTGATGAAGACATTAAAGAGTATCGGTCCAAGGACCGAACCGAGATTTCAGAAAAGAACCTCCATCTTTTCTCTCAATATGGCCAAGCTTGATAGGCATGCTGTATTCCCTTTTTCCTTCCCCTTGAAATACTAGGAGGTGGCTGTTGTTAAAATGAATGTACTTAACTAATGTGGTCTTTGGAATATTCATAGAATTCAGGAAGTAGCAGGAAAATAGTCATTCGCATGCGGGGATCTGAGTTGGCAGGTGAAAATGGTGGCAGTTGTGATCCAAGATTATTCTGTTGCCGTATTTATAAGTTGTTTGTCATTTTCCACAAACAATTTCTTATTTGTTGTTGTTTTTTTATAATTAAAACACTTTGCTTGGAAGGAATTGTTAGTGTTGCAAGTCTGCCTCCCCAAGGGGAGGAACCATGCTCAAAATGAGTCATCAGATAAGATATAGCACAATGCCTTTAACAAGAACACACAGTTGAGAGCTGGTCTATGTTGCAGGTTATAATATAATGAGTCCAGCAAGAAACTTACCATCTACTGGGATTAGGTCCAGCAGGGATATACTGGTTAAGTCTGTTCTGTTCAACTGCTTCAGAACTAGTTCTATATACACACAAATATTCATCGTGGTCATCCAATAGGAGAATTAATTTATCAAGACTGTAACAGTATAGAACAACTACTCCTAATTAGCAAAAGCAATAACTAGACAAGCCTTCCAGTGCACACTGGTAATTTTGCACTAGTTACCTTTCCGACGGTGTCTGACTCTGGTGATAAGGGAGCATCTATTGGATGCAGCCTGCTCAGAGCTTTTTGTCCTTCTGATACTTGGATGCTGATGCTGCAAGTCAGGACAGATATGCACAGGACAATGCTGGATAGGGAATCGTGGATAGCATTTGACTTCCAAAATGCTTGACATTGGCCAAAGATTTCTTTCTCCCCTATCTCCCTGAAAGCAAAGAAAAAATTCAGTTCTGTAAGCTCTTTAATTGAAATGATTGAGAACTTATGGGCACCTTTTCAGTGAATACATTTGTAATGGGTATCCAGATTACAGAGGGGTACATGACAGAGTAGTAACCATATATCATTATAGCTCCAAAGACTGTTTCCAGCCATATTTGGTTATCTGGTTATTCAGGCTGGGGAGTCAAAGGCTGCCAGGTGTGTCACTAGCCACAGTCCTCCCTTTTTGGCTGTTGGCTACAAAAACTGGGTGCCTCAACCACACTTGACCCAATGCGTTGCCACGTTCACATGGACAATTAGCTAAATTAAAGAAATATCTCTTATATTTTATATGTAAGCATGGAAAAGATAATATCACCTTATACATACACACACAACTGAATTCTATCTAACTTAGAAAAACCTGAAAATGTAAAGCTAAATTAGATTACCAAAGAAAATATTCTTGTTTTGCCTTTAGCTGTGGCTGTCATGAATGTATTAACTTTTCTGACAAGGTTATTTGGGTAAATGTGATAGCTTTTATTAGACCAACTAAATAGTTGGAAAAATTGTTCTTTGCAAGCTTTTGGGCACAAACATCCTTCTTGTGATATAGGGAGAGTGTGCTGTTTTGTGTTCTCCTGGATGGAATAGAAGCCAATATTCAAAATGCAGGTCTGTGGAAATGCAAATGAGAAGCACTGAGGATCAGAGGCCATGGGGGAGAATAGGTGTGAGAGAGGTAGGTGGTGGGGGGAGAAGTGGGAATGTGGACCTGGTAATAGAAATAGGAGGTAAAAGAGGTTACTTGGTGTTATGAGATGTCAGGCAGGTTATAATGTGCCATAAATCCAATGTCTATATTTAGTCCATGATTTTTTGTATCCAGTAGATTTATGAAGTGAAGTTTGTAGGTTCATCAACAAAAGGTGTTTGGTAAATTCTCTTTGAGGGCTAGAACTGAAAGATTGGAGAGCAAGTGGTTGTCTTGTGAGAAGTGTGCACCCACAGGTAATTGGGTATTTTTGTTTTTGGTAGATTTTCAATGTGCGTTCATTCTGGTACATAGCTGGTTTTTGGTTTCTCCTACATATTTTCCATCAGAGCATCTAGTGCACTGGATGAGATGTATTACATTTCTGGAGGCGCACATGTAAGATCCAGGAATGGTGATGTTTCTGTTGTGCAGTGTAGTTATTGTGGGAGCAATGGAGATGTGTTGGTAGGTTTTACATTTCTTGTCCCGGCCTAGTCTGGATCCACGTGTTGGGTTTTGGGCCATAGGAAGTTTGCTTCTGGTAATGAGATTGCTGTGGTTCGGTGTTTGTTTAAAAGCTAGGATGGATGGTTCTGGGAAGATTCATAGATTCACAGAAATTTAGGGCTGGAAGGGACCTCTTGAGATCATCGGGTCCAAGTATAGCATGGGTTTGATGGTGCAGTTCTTGAGGAATTCTTCTTCCAGGTGGCGCATGAAAAGGTTGGCATATAGTGGGGCCATTCTGGTGCCCATAGCTGTGCCCATAGTCTGGAGGAAGTGTTGGTTGTTGAAACTGAAGTTGTGAAGTGTGAGGATGAAGTGTGTAAGTTCAGTAACATCTTGAGGTCTGTACTCTGAGTTGTAATCTTGCTTTTGTAGATATGTAAGGCAGGCTTGGATGCCATCCTGGTGTGGGATGTTGGTATATAAGCTTTTAACATCCATGGTGGTTAGGAGGGTGTTGCTTGGAAGGTGGTCTATGTTTTTAAGTTTTCATAAAATGTCTGTTGTGTCTTGGACAAAACTTGCTCTTTGGGTGACAAGAACTTTTAGGATGGATTTGATGAAACCTGATGTTTCCTCATTTAGGGCTCTGTGGTTGGATATGATAAGTCTGCTTGGATTCTTTCATTGGTTGATCTTAGGGAGCATGTAAAAAGTCCCTGGTTTGGGGAGTGGGGGGTGCGGATCAAGTTCTGTAGTTTTTTTTAGTTCTGATGGAAATGATTTGATGGTGGTTTTGAGTTTTAAGGTGAAAAGGGGAGTTGGATCTTCCTCTAGTTATTCATAGTTGGCAGTGTCAGAGAGTTGTTTGTTGGCTTCTTTTATGTAGTCTCAGGCTTAAGGATAACTATAGTTCCTCCTTTATCTGCTGGTTTTATTACTATCTGGTGTTGGATATTAGGATTCTATGTCCCTTCTCTCTGGTAGAGAGAGATTGTTATGGTGGTGTTTGTTGTTGATTATTTAATTGTTCATTCTTTCCCTGAAGCAGTCAATATAGCAGTCAAGGTTTGAATTTTGTCCACTGTGAGGTGTCCAATCTGATTTGGGGGTTTTTTTGGGGGGTGTTAATCTCGTCCTCAATATTGTCAAGGGATGAAATGTTGTTAGAAGTGGATTCATTTTGGTTGTGGAAATATTCTTTGAGACAGGTGTTTGAAAAATTCTTCTAGTTCTCCACATTGTAGTAAATTAGTAGGGTATGTTTCCAGACAGAAATCAAGGCCTTTAGAGAGGACAGATTTTTCAGCTTGATGTGTGTGCGTGAAGAAATTGATATTTAAAGGCTGCGTTTCATCAAGTATGAGGCTGGTATGTTTTAAGATATTGGTATTGTTTCTCTGATGGTTGTTTTGTGGCTATAAAAGTTGTTCCTGTAGTAATTGGTTCCATTTCTTCTTTTTATGTTGGATGGATGTTGCAAAAAATCTTTGGTAGTCTCTTTGTGCATGTTGTATAATGTTTGGGAAGATATTGGGCTTTATCTTTTTTTAAGTTGGTGTAGCATATGTTGATTTCTTTCTTGAGCTGAGCTCTTTTGGAGTAGGTTATGTGAAGTAGATGGTTTCTAAGTTTTTTCCAAAGTTCTCCTGCTTGTTAACTCGTCTGTGTTGTTAATTGCTCTAAAGAGACATATTGTTGTGAGTGCAGAAATGCAAATATCTGGAATAAAAAAGAACTCTAAAACTTTTGTTTGTAATGTTATGTTAGCAGTTTACATGAAATTTACTTTTACATGTACTAAATACATTCTTTAAAAGTAAGTAAATATATACAATTAAGCTAAAAAAAAGTGCAGGTGTTTTTCCTTGTGAATATTGTGACATGGGAGGGGGGAACCTTAGGGACCTTTGAACTAGTATATTTCTATGTTTTATGCTACCGCCTAAAGAACAATCACAGACCAAAGAAATGAGAAATTTTAAAAGCTATTGAACACTGGGAATATGAAATCAGCACTATGTTATTTAGCACAGGTGTTAGAATGATACATGGGGGAAATTCACAGTGCTCAAGAACTCTCGAGCTCACACTTGTAATTGTTTCATGTGGGAGTCTCTTTCCTCTCCATAGACTCTCACATTTTAGTGCAACTTGGGGGGTTTTGCTTTCTCCCATTTACACCAAGTTTCACAAATTCAGTCTTATGGCCTCTAATTAATATCATGAAAATTCATACAAAGATTTCAAAGACTCAAATCCTGGATGCTGCTGAGCACTGTCAACTTCTATTGATTTTATTGATTGATGAGTGTGCTCAGCAGTTCTCAGAATACAGTTATAAACTTGGATTTTCTACAAAACACAAACAGGCCCAGCCTCTAAAGTCTTGGAGATTTGCTTTAGTTTCAAGTGTATCTTAAATAAACAGAAACTTATCAGAGGCCATAATCTATCCCAAGACATGCTTACCTTTAAGCATCATTAATGACTTCCCTACAAAGGACTTCCCTACAAACATGCATTTGGGATTATCTGTGGGCTTAAAATTATTATTACTTTATTATTATTCAGTGCTTTGATGGATCAGGGCCTAGATTAGAATTTTAATTAACACATTCCTAAGAACTTCCATTGTCATCAAGTCATGGATATGATGGAGGATGTTAGGGAGGTAATGAACAACTAGATAAAACTCTAGATGTATCTGTTTCAGTGCTTTCCCTCTAAAGCATCTACTCTTGCCACTGATGAAGACAAGATACTGGGCTAGATGGACCATTGATCTGACCAAGCATGGCAATGCTTATGTTCTTATGCACAGAAGCAACACTTGTTAGAGAAGGCTCGGCCCCACTTCCATCAGCTGGAGCATCAGTAAAATGAAATCCAGCTAGTAAAACAGATGTAAAGAGGGGGGAATTAATTGAACTGGTGATAAAACTCAAGGATGCATGGAACATAGGAATACAAAGCTGGAAAGGACCAATTTGTTCATCTACAATCTCTTACTATTTCAGGTTACCATGTAATGGTTACATTGAAAGGCCAGCAATTACATGCACTCTACACCACCCCTACCTCCCTTGCACACTAAAGTCCAGAAAGCTCCCTATAACATGTCCAAACTGAGGACCTTTAGTACAAGAAAACAAAGGCCTCAACAACTACCATGTGCCACTGGATGAGGGCTCCTAAAGGGTTTCTCCAATTTAGTCTGAAGTCACTGGAATTACACTGGCTTTAAACCAGTGTAATTGAGATAAAAAGATGGTTCCTAAATTTATTTCTATTCTCATAATCCTTTTTCTGTTAAATTTTGTGAGGTCAGATGTAAAGATGAATTCGTTTTTTAAGCTTCTTTCTCCTGAGGGCAAAAAGTGTAATTTTTTTTTTCCTCTGACCTTGTCTTGTCTATAGATGAATCAATGAATCAAGTTATGTGTGGTATAGCATGAATAAGTAATTTATGATTGGCCTGATCAAATATGATATAATACTTAGCTTCTTGATGATTACAGCACATAAAGATTTATCCAAAGTATAATACCATGGGTAAGGAAAGAATTCTTTGCTTTCTCTTTGCGTTCTTTTGGAATAGATGTATAATCCCTCGTCTACTGGAAATATTATGTCTAGTAGAACTTTCTCTTCCAACAACATTTTAACAAGGATGGTCCAATAGCTCAGGACTCAAGAGACTGGAGTTCAGTTCCTACTTTGCCTCTGGCTTTCTGTGCAATGCTGGGCAAACACCTTAATATCCCTGTGTTAGTTCCCCCATCTCTGAGAGTGAAAGATAGTACTCCCCAATGGCTGGTGAAAAAGGTACTGTAAAGACAACTACATAAAAGACGATGAAGTGCTCTGCTACTGTAGCAATGGGAGATGTATAATTACCTTAGAGAGAAATTGGCAAAGTAATTTTCCATTAAATTTACTTAATTATAGAATACATCTGTTCTGTGTTTGCCTACATCATACAGCCTATTCAGCAGTGAGTCTTAATGGCATCAGAGTGCAAGAATCACCTACCATGAACAAGGTCTTTCTAAAAAAATATTTTAAAAAACCTTACATGTTATCAGCAATTTATGCCCTTTCTTGCAATTGCCATTGGAGACACATTTGACTTGATTGTTAATGTCTTTTGGGAAATGTTTCCCCAGGCGGAACTGTGTGCAATTCCCTGAAGTGTTGCATAGAATCTGGGAAATCTTTTGGGAGAGGAGTTGTGCAGTTACTCTGCAAAGCAGAAGGCATGAAGAAGGGCATGTAATCAGAAAGTGCTGCATATCCTGCTTTTAGCCAGGTTTTTGACATGTTTCCCATGGCATTCTTATTAACAAGCTAACAAAAAACATGCAAAATGAAAATAATATGGATACATCATGCTGAACAAGTAACCCTCAATGGCTCAATATCTAGCTGACTAGAGGTATCAAGTGGGGCTCCCCAGAGGTCTGCCCTGTGTTCAGTATTGCTCAACATCTTCATTCATGATTTGGACGATGGGATTGAGTGTTTGGATAGCCAATTTGTGAATGACATCAAGTTGGATGGAGTGGCAGACACTCTAGAGGGCAGGGATAGGATTCAGAATGACCTGGATAAGCTGAGAAAGTGGTGTGCAATCAATCAGATTAGATAAAACAAAGACAAGTGCAAAGTCCTGCACTTGGGACAGAACAACAGGATGCACAAATCCAAACTGGGGAATGATTGGCTAGGCTGCAATACTACAGAGAAGGACCTGGGGGTTACAGTAGAGCATAAGCTGAGATGTAGAGGACCTTTCTGACTATGGTGGAGGTCAAGCATTGCAAAAGACTACCTAGAGAAGTTGTGGAGCCTCCATCCTTGGTAATTTTCAAGAGCAGGTTGGATAGATACTTGGCTGGGATGGTTCAGTCAGGGACAATTCTACCTTGAGCAGAGGGCTGGACTTAATGACCTCATGAAGTGCCTTCCAGACCTACTTTGCAATAATCCTATGACCTCTTGCAAAGTTTTGATCTGCATGACAGAGCACAGGTACTGAATGCGTTAGTTCATGAATAAGGGTTACCATCTTTTCCATACCAGAAAATCCTTTCGATTTAAAGACAAACTTCCATTTCTGATACTGCATCTGAGCTACTGCTCAGAATATTGTAAATGCTGTGGCAGTAGCTATTATTATGGCATTGCCAGAAGTTAAATGATCATTTCTGAAAAGGTGCAATATAGTCAGGAATGGATGGATTCATTCAAAACTTTAGCAACTCCCAAGCCAAAGAACTTTTTAGGTTTAAAAAACATTTGGTTAAGGATGTGCCTCCAACTCCTCTCTTTCTGAAAGAAGAGATGGGGAAAGGGGGGAAAAGTGGTCACAATACATCCCCTGCAGACAGCTGAGTCACTCTCAAGAGATTTCTTCCTTATTACAAGCCCTAACACCCCTAGCATCTGTTCATTTGGATTCTCATCCAGCTATCCTACTCTTGCCCTCCAAAATGCTGACTGTGTCAGATCCTGCCAGCATCTCTCTAATGAGCTGCCTATAAGTTTAAGCTTCTGATTTAACGCATTTTTAATTTTTTTAAAAATAAATCTCACTTTGAAGTTAAAAGGAAAACTGGACCTCAGGAAGTACATTTAAAGCTAAACAAATGTTTTTTGGAAAGGGGCTTTTCTTGATGATTTCTCTATTAGGAAAGAAGGTGTAATAGTTACAATAAAACACAGCTCATATCAATAAGAAAAAATGCCACACTATTGGCAGCAATTGAAAGCATGTTATTGTATCTATATAGTGGTACTTTTAAAAGACCCACACTGAAAATACCAAGGGAAATTAAACTTCTATCACATATTTCATACTATGTTATATGGGGCGCATCTACACGTGCAAATGCTTCAGGGTGGGTGTACTCTAGAGTAATTTACTCTAAAGTAAACCAACCCCTGGGAGGTGTCTACACATGCAGGGAAGGGGGAGCAGATTTGATGCTAATGGCAGCAGTCTGCTCCCACCCCTGTTGACTCTGCATCAGCTTCCTACAGCAGCCAGGGGGAGCTCTAGGCTGCAGTAGGAAGCACAGGGCCGGAAGGCAGCTCTCTCCTGGTGGGGAATGGGAGGTTGCTCCCTGCCCCTGGGAGCCATGTCCTGCTGGGGTGGGCTCCACCACTGGAGGCCAGGTGGGAACAATGCCTCCCTACCCAGCAGCAGGAAGCTCCTTGCCCCAGCTCCCTTATCAGGGGCAGGGGGCATGGAAAGAGCTGCAGGGGAGGGGCAGGTCCCATCTCCCTGCCCCAATCTACCTGTGGGGCAGCTAGCAGCAAGCCCTCAGCTAAGTGGGGACCAGCTTCTCCCCTGCTGCTCTTTGCAAGCCCTGCACCTTGATCACCCGATCGGGGCATGGGGCTGGGACCTGCCCCGACTGGGACAATTCTCAGCCAGCGCTGCAGCCTGGCACTGGCTGGGGACAGTCTGAAATGGAACAGTCCCCAGCAACCTCCAGGCTGCACGTGCAGACTTCCCTATACAGCCTAGGGATGGCCAGGAACTGTGATCGCAGAGCAGGGGGCTGGAAACAATCATCTCCCAGCCCCTGTTCTGCAATCATGGAGTGGGGGCTGGGAGCTCAGCCCCCCCCACCCACCTTGGCTGCCCCCACCTGCCCCAGCTTGGTACTTTAAGAAAAAGCCCTGGTGCTCACCAGGTACTGCCAGGTGGGGGGGGGGTAATCCCCACTGCCCCCCCTCCCCCATGCTGCATGGGGGCTCTGCCATGAGTCCCCCAGCCCCCTATTCTCCCCTGGCCCCCCCAGATGTGCCCTGCCCTGCCCAGGCCAGCTCTGGCCCTTTAAGGAAAAAAAAAAGAAAAGAAAAGCCCCAGGACTCATTGCCCCTGCAGCAGCCTCAGGGCTTCAGGGGCTCATGCAGAACCCCCCCATGTGGCATGGGGCAGTGGAGGGTAGCGGGGATTGATCCCTGCCAGCACGAGCAGTGAGTCTGGGGGTTTTCTTGTTTTTTTTTTCCTTAAAGGGCCAGAGCTGGCCTGGGTGGGGCACCCATGGAGGGGCTGGGGGAGTGAGGGGGAGAGTTGGGGGGCTCATGGCAGAGCCCCCCATGTAGCATGGGGAAGTGGAGGGCAGCGGGGAATGCCCCTCACCCAGCAGCACCCACTGAGTTGGGGCATTTTTTTAACAAGTGCCGGGAGCTGGGGTGGGCAGGGCATTGCCAGGTTGGGAGAGGAGGCATGGGATGGGCCTGGCCTGGCTGATTCAGCTAAATCAAATTGGGACAGTGATTCGAATCACTGAATCAGCTGAATCTGAATCTGAAGCATAGCTGTTTTGCATAGGCCTAATTTACAGGTAGAAAATTTACTCGTGGTTAGAGCAAATACTGTTCACTGCACATGTAGATGGTGATATTTCCTGTGCAGTAATTAGCTCTAAGCTCAAGTAAAGCATCTTTTATGGTCCCACTAGGGGGAATGCCATACTGGATCTGGTATTGGCAACGGGAGATGACATGATAGGGGACCTCCATATCGGTAGCTATCTGGGAGACAGTGATCACCTTATGATAGAATTCAGCATAAGACGGCGAGTGGGTAAGGTAACTAGTAGGGTGAAAGTGCTAGACTTTAGGAAAGCTGATCTCATTGCACTCAGGCGATTAGTCAAGGAAGAACTGCAGAGTAGGAGTTTTGATGGGATGGGTGCCCAAGAAGGGTGGCTGTGCCTAAAGGAAACGATCCTTTGGGCACAAAGCAAGACGATCCCCGAGCGAGGCAAAAGAGGGAAAGGGGCCAGGAGGCATCCATGGCTGACCAGAGAAATCCAGGGCAGCCTAAGGGCCAAAAGGGGAGCACATAAAAAGTGGAAAAAGGGTGAGATCACTAAAGATGAATATACCTCCTCTGCTCGTGCTTGTAGGGAGGCAGTTAGGCGGGCCAAAGCTACCATGGAGCTGAGGATGGCAACCCAAGTAAAGGACAACAAGAAATTGTTTTTTAGATATATTGGGAGTAAAAAGAAGGCCCAGGGAGGAATAGGACCCCTGCTAAATGGGCAGCAGCAACTGGTGACAGATAGAGGGGACAAGGCTGAACTCCTCAACGAGTTCTTTGCCTCAGTGTTCCTAAGCGAGGGGCGCGACAAGTCTCTCACTGGGGTTGTAGAGAGGCAGCAGCAAGGCGCCAGACTTCCATGCGTAGACCCTGAGGTGGTGCAGAGTCATTTGGAAGAACTGGATGCCTTTAAGTCGGCAGGCCCGGATGGGCTCCATCCGAGGGTGCTGAAGGCACTGGCCGACGTCATTGCAGAGCCACTGGCGGGAATATTCGAATGCTCGTGGCGCACAGGCCAAGTCCCGGAGGACTGGAAAAGGGCTAACGTGGTCCCCATTTTCAAAAAGGGGAGGAAGGAGGACCCGGGCAACTATAGGCCGGTCAGTCTCACCTCCATCCTTGGTAAAGTATTTGAAAAAATTATCAAGGCTCACATTTGTGAGAGCCCGGCAGGGCAAATTATGCTGAGGGGAAACCAGCATGGGTTTGTGGCGGGCAGATCGTGCCTGACCAACCTAGTCTCTTTTTATGACCAGGTTACGAAACGCCTGGACACAGGAGGAGGGGTGGATGTCGTATACCTGGACTTCAGGAAGGCCTTCGATACGGTATCCCACCCCATACTGGTGAACAAATTAAGAGGCTGTGATGTGGATGACTGCACAGTTCGGTGGGTGGCGAATTGGCTAGAGGGTCGTACCCAAAGAGTCGTGGTAGATGGGTCGGTCTCGACCTGGAAGGGTGTGGGTAGTGGGGTCCCGCAGGGTTCGGTCCTTGGACCGATACTCTTTAATGTCTTCATCAGCGACTTGGACGTGGGAGTGAAATGTACTCTGTCCAAGTTTGCAGATGACACAAAGCTATGGGGAGAAGTGGACACGCCGGAGGGCAGGGAACAGCTGCAGGCAGACCTGGATAGGCTGGACAAGTGGGCAGAAAACAACAGGATGCAGTTCAACAAGGAGAAATGCAAAGTGCTGCACCTAGGGAGGAAAAATGTCCAGCACACCTACAGCCTAGGGAATGACCTGCTGGGTGGCACGGAGGTGGAAAGGGATCTTGGAGTCCTAGTGGACTCCAAGTTGAACATGAGCCGGCAGTGTGACGAAGCCATCAGAAAAGCCAATGGCACTTTATCGTGCATCAGCAGATGCATGACAAATAGGTCCAGGGAGGTGATACTTCCCCTCTATCGGGCGCTGGTCAGACCGCAGTTGGAGTACTGCGTGCAATTCTGGGCGCCGCACTTCAAGAAGGATGCGGATAACCTGGAGAGGGTACAGCGAAGGGCAACTCGTATGGTCAAGGGCCTGCAGACCAAGCCCTACGAGGAGAGACTAGTGAAACTGGACCTTTTCAGCCTCTGCAAGAGAAGGTTGAGAGGCGACCTAGTGGCTGCCTATAAGTTCATCACGGGGGCACAGAAGGGAATTGGTGAGGATTTATTCACCAAGGCGCCCCCGGGGGTTACAAGAAACAATGGCCACAAGCTAGCAGAGAGCAGATTTAGACTGGGCATTAGGAAGAACTTCTTCACAGTTCGAGTGGCCAAGGTCTGGAACGGGCTCCCAAGGGAGGTGGTGCTCTCCCCTACCCTGGGGGTCTTCAAGAGGAGGTTAGACGAGTATCTAGCTGGGGTCATTTAGACCCAACACTCTTTCCTGCTTATGCAGGGGGTCGGACTTGATGATCTATTGAGGTCCCTTCCGACCCTAACATCTATGAATCTATGAATCTATGAATCTCGTGTACATACATCCACTGAAAACCAAACATCTGAAGATGGCTCATGAAGCCTCATCATAGGATTATAAGAAATTAGTTTGGGAAGGGACCTCAGGATGCCATACAGTCCAACCCACTGCTCAAGGCAGGACCATCTCCAACTAGATCATCCCAACCAAAACTTTATCTAGCCAGGTCTTAAAAACCTCCAGGGATGGCGATTCCACCACCTGTCTGGGTAACCTGTTCCAGTGTTTTACTAGATTCATAGATTGTTAGGGGCTGGAAGGGACCTTGTAGATCATCAGGTCCAGTCCCCCTGCACTAGGCAGGAAAAGATAACTGGGGACAAGTGACCCCAGCGAGGTGACCATCCAGTCTCCTTTTGAAGATTTCCAGGGTAGGTGACTGCACCACCACTGGAGGAAGTTTATTCCACAGTCTGGACACCCTGACTGTGAAGGAGTTTTTCCTGGAATTGAGTCTGAAGCAGCCTTTGTATCCATTGCTCCTCATCTTCTCCAGGGTTGCCCTGGTGAATAGCTGTTCACCAAGTTCCTGGTGTACTCCCCTGATGTAGCGGTAAGCCGCTACCAAGTCCACTCTCAACTTTCTCTTCTGTAGGCTGGAGAGGCCCAAGTCCCTCAGACTCTCCTCATATGGCTTGTCTTCCAAGCCCCTGATCATATGGGTGGCTCTTCTCTGGACCCTCTCAAGTTTTTCCACATTCTTGTTGAACTGGGATGCCCAGAACTGGACACAATACTCCTTATGTGGTCTCACCAGTGCAGAGTACAGTGGAAGTATCTCTTCCTTAGTTTTGCATGAGATGCAATGGTTAATGCATGCCAGCATATTGTTTGCCCTGCTGGCCACAGCATTGCACTACCAGCTCATGTTCATGCTGTGGTACAAGTCAAATTGTTGCCACCAAACTTGTTGGGGATTGTTTGTCCCCAGATGGAGCACCTTACAGTTCTCAATGTTGAAATTAATCTGGTTCCGGTCCGCCCAACTCTCCAGCCTGTCCAGGTCCACCTGTATCTGCAACCTATCTTCTGGCATGAACACGTTCCCCCATAACTTGGTATCATCCACAAACTTGGCCAGCAAGCTTTTCACCCCCATATCCAAATCATTGATAAAGATGTTGAAAAGTACCGGTCCACGCATGGACCCTTGAGGGACACTACTGGCTACTTCTCGCCAGGATGACATAGATCCATTGGTGATAACTCTCTGGGTCCTACCATGCATCCAGTTTTCCACCCACTGAACTGATGAGCAGTTAGGCTCACAATCTTCCAATATTTCCACAAGGATATCGTGGGATACTAGATCAAAAGCCTTCTGGAGGTCTAGGCATATAATGTTAACCTTCTCTCCCATGTCCAGGAGGTAGAAGGAGATGAGATTGGTAAGACAAGACCTACCCATGATGAAGCCATTCTGGCTGTCATTCAGAATCTGACCCTCAAGGAGTGTATCATACATAGATTCTTTACTGAGTTTTTCCTAGATTTTCCCTGGGATGGAGGTTAGGCTAATTGGCCTATAGTTGCCTGGGTCCTCCCTTTTCCCCCTCTTGAAGATGGGCACAATGTTGGCCCTCTTCCAGTTCACAGAGATCTCCTGTGTGCCGTGATTTCTGAAAGAGTTTTGCCAGGGTTTCCGCAATGACCTCAGCCAGCTCCATCAGCACTCTCAAGTGAAGTCCATCTGGTTTGGGTGACTTACAAGTGTCTAGCTTTTCTAGTTTGTTTTGCACCAGCTCAGCATCCACAGGGGGAAGGCTATCATTCCCACCATGCCCCCTGTGATCCTTATCTCACTTGTCTTTCCCCTTGGACCAGTGAAATACCAAAGCAAAGTGGGCATTCAGGAGTTCAGTTTTTTCCTGAGTGTCCATTACCAGCTGTCCCAAGGTGTTAAGCAGGGGCTCCATGCTTCCATTTGTTTTCCTTCTGCTCTGTACATACCTAAAGAAAGACTTCTTATTATCCTTGACTCCCTTGGCTAACTTAAACTCAGTCACCGCCTTAGCTTTCCTAATCATTTTCCTACAAGTGTGGACCACTGTTGTATAGTCCTCCTTGAGGACTGTCCCTAGCTTCCACTATGTGTACGCATTTTTTTTTCTTTTTCAAGAGGACCATGATGTCCCTATTGAGCCAGAAGGGCTTGCCAACCCTTCTGCTACCTTTCCTCTTCATGGGAACAGTTTTCTTTTGTGCTTCGAGGATCGTGACCTTAAGGAATGACCACTCTCCATGCACCCCATTTGCCTTCCATCCCTGGTCCCGCATCGCCTCCCCTACTAATGCCCTAAGCCCGATGAAGTCAGCATTTTTGAAGTCCAGCACTTCAATCCTGTTAGTTGATTTTTCAACCTTGCAGCAGACAGTGAACCTGATGAGCTTATGGTCGCTGTTGCCCAGGCTACCCTCAATATTCAAGCCACACACCAGATCATTTCCTTTGGCCAAGACCAAGTCTAGGAGAGAGGTACCTCTGGTTGGCCCTTGCACTTCCTGGGTCAGAGAGAGCTCCTTGATTACAGTTAAGAAGCTACATGACCGATCCAACCTAGCCGAGTGTTCCTCCCAATCTATGTCCAGGTAATTGAAGTCACCCATGACAATCAAATTCCTTGCACATGCGGCCTCTGTCAGTTTTTGAGAGAACTCCAAATCAAGCTCATCCCCTTGGTTCGGTGGCATGTACTAAATGCCCACAGTTATGTCTCTCTCACCTTGCCCCCCCTGAGGCTTGACCCAAAGGGTTCCAAGCTGCTTATCTTTGGACCCAATGTCAGCCTCCAGAGAGGTATAGAGCTGTCTCATATAGAGAGCTACCCCTCCCCCCTTTCTCCCTGCTCAGTCCCTTCTGCACAGGATGTAGCCCTTTATGGCTATGCTCCAATCATGTGAGGATTTCCACCAGGTCTCCATGATCCCTACCTGGTCATATTGCTCACTAGAAAGCAGGCTAGCTCCTCCTGCTTGTTCCCTATGCTCCTGGCGTTGGTGTACAGGCAGCTGAGGCCTGCAGCTGACACCTCAATTTCTTGCTATGCCGTGGGAGAACTGTTCCATTAGCTTTTTCAAAATGCTACCCCCTCTTCAAGTAGTTGAAGGCCGCTATTAAATCCCTCTTCCGTCATCTCATCTCTAGACTAAATAAGCCCAGTTCCCTCTGTCTTTTGTCATAAGTCATATCCCCCAGCCCCTGAACCATTTTTGTTGCCCTCTGCTGGACTCTTTCCAATTTGTCCACATCTTTTCTGTAGTGGGGGGCCCAAAACTGAACGCAGTATTCCAGATGTCACCTCACCATTGCTGAATATAGGGGAATAATCACTTCCCTTGACCTGCTGGCAACACTCCTAATGATGCAGCCCAGTATAGCATTAACCTTCCTGGCAACAAGGGCACATTGTTGGCTGTAATTCAACTTACTGTCCACTGTAACCTCCAGGTCCTTTTCTGCATACCTGCTGCCCAGCCAGTCAGCCCACCGTCTGTACTGATGCGTGGGATTGTTCCGTCCTAAGTGCAGGACTTTGCACTTGTCCTTGTTGAACCTCATGAGATTTCTTTTGGCCCAATCCTACAAAAAAAACAACAAACAAAAAACCCAACTCCTTAGGCTTGGTGAACCCCAGTTTGCCCTGAAGTTAGCAACAAGCCAAAAGGTGGGGGCTCTGGACCTCTGTTTGGGTTTACCAAACCTGTTCCCTGGAAGTCATCATTGTTATGAAGTCCTAGGGATTCATCCACAGCCAACATCACTCTGGTGGCTTCAGCCCTCTGTAAACCCTTAGCTTACACCAACTGAGTACCTGGTCCTTAATTGACTTGCAAAACAAATTAATCTGCAATTCTGACAATCTGCAGGAGTAGGTATGTGGCCAGTTTGAGGAAGCGTATGATGTTAGTGCCAGGCAAATGTATAATTGTTTTCTCAATCCAATGACAAAACATCAGTAAAGTATATGATACAACATCATATCAAATGTTTTGTGTATTAACATGTGATACTTTGAGAATTCATGCATTACCACTTCATGCTATATAAAAATCTTTTTATTTCAATCGTGTTTCCCCTTGCTATTTTATAATAATGCATAGTAATGAAGTTGTCATTTTACATATAGGATAATAAATTGCTTTGGTATGACAATTGTTACTCCCTCATGGGGTTCTGTCATGTTAAGAGAGCATGACTTGAGCACTTTATGAATGGCAGAGCCCACCTAGTTTTGCTTTCTTTAAATGATCTCTCCATTCGTGACTTTATAATGCTACATGCTAACAATTACATATCTTGGGTCCCTATAGTCCTCTGTCTTCTTTGCGGATGCATATGGTGTCCTTCCACTTAAGCGAATACAGTTATACCTGACATCTTTCACTTAAAAAATATTTGCTTGTTACCAGGGCAAGCCACAAATCAGAGTATGGCATGTCCATGAATACTGATTTTAAGCTTTATTTGCATTCAGAGGAAGGACGCTAAAAGGATATATCTGGTACATCAAACCACTGCAAGGACTTTTCACTAGGTATTGGGTATTCCTTACTTAGTTCCTATGGTTTGATTCTGTTCTCTTACTTTTTGAACTCCATTCTCACTTAACCCTGATGTACTGATGTGACACAGTGACACTTCACTTATATCCATATAGCTGGAATTCAGATGCTTTAAGGTCTGTGTTTTTATCTTTCCCAAGCAAATAGGAGTCATAAAATGAAACTAGAAGGTAATAGGTTTAAAACTAACAAAAGGGAGTTCTTTTTCACACAGTGTGTAATTAAACTGTGGACCTCATAGTGGCAAGATGTTGTGGAAGCTGATGGCTGACAGATTAACTAGATTCAAAAAGGCACTGGAAAAATTCTTGGAGGAAAGTTGCATCAGTGACTGTTGAGTATGGGAGTTAGGGGTACAGCATTTGAATCAGAACTTCCAAGATCTTAAATGCTGGTACAGTAAAACCTTTGTTGTCTGGCACCCATGGGGAATGGGGGGGTGCCTGATAACAAAATATGCTGGATGCCTGAGAGGCCTGAACAGGAGTCTTTGCCTGTTTGGGCCACTGCCTCTCCCGCCGCATCACTGCCCCTCCTGCAGGCCCTGTGGGCCCTGAGGGACAGGAAAGTGGGCCCTGTGCAGGCTACTATGCCCCGGGCCATGGGGGCTTGGCAGCACAGGTTGCTTTGCCCCGGGCTGTGGGGGCTCAGTGAAACTGGAGGTGCCACAGTGGGCACTTCCAATTTCACTTTTACCTTACAAGCTGGCATGCTGGCTAATCGAGCATGCCAACTTGTAAGGTGCCAGATAACGCAGCTTTTACTGTACTTGGAAATGGGAGAAGAACAATGGAAAACCCTAGTCATACCCTGTCCACTTTCCCTTTTAGCATCTACTCTCTGACAGTGTGCAACTGTACCAAAGGCCGATCACATCACAGGGGTAACTATAACACCCCCTGGTGGCTACCCAGCCTTTGCTTTATCTTCATATTTCACAGGCTTGCTCCCCTCCACCTTTCCTGCTCTGCCTTGTTGTTCTTAGACCTTTGGAAAGGGAAGCTCCCCCAGGGATCCTTGATCCCATGTTGATGTTCCAGTGTCTCTACTTAGTGCCTTAAGGGCTTATAACATGACTCCAACCACCCCTCACACCACACCCATGCCTTACAGATATCATCATTCACTATCTAGCTTTCTCCCTCTGCTCGTACACGGGCACTTTGCCCATCTTAGCTACTTCTGGCTGCATCCCTGGGTCCTTAACACTGATCCCACCTCTCCTCAGGCACTGGGCTCCTACCCCTGATTCCACCTTTCTCTGGTCTAGGGGAACCTGTTGGTCTCTGGCTGTGGCTTTCCTGGCCTTCAGTCCCTCTCCCTGGCCCTCAGCCCCTCTCCTAGACCAGTAGAGATCTCTGTTCTCCCTGGCTTTGGCAGTCTCCAGCTGTGGCCTGTCCTTGACCTTTGGCCCCCCCTGGGGCCTGGCCTGATTGCTAGGCTAGTTGAGACCTTCGAGCTCCCTGGCCTTGTTCACCCTTCATAGATTTAATAGACATTAGGGGTGGAATGGACCTCGTGAGATCATCGGGTCCAGCCCCCTGCCCAAGGAGCAGGAAGTCAGCTGGGGTCAGATAACCCTAGCAAGATAAGCATCCAAGTATTTCTTAAAGGTATCCAGAGTATGTGCTTGCAACACTTTGAATGGAGTCTATTCCAGACTCTGGAGACTTAGGCGATAAAGACATGTTTTCCTTATGTCTAGTTTAAACAGTCTTCCAGCAGTTTGTGACCATAAGACCTTGTCTTCCTTTGGGGTGCCCTGGTAAACAAACATTATCCCCATTCCCGATACACACCCCTTATACACTTAAAGGCTCCTACCAAGTCACCCCTGAGCCTTTGCTTCTCCCATGCCTCTCAGCCTCTTCTCATAAGGCCTGTTCTGTTGACCTCTAATCATGCACATGGCTCTCCTCTGGACTCTCTCAATCTTCTCCATGTCCTTCCTAAAGTGTGGAGCCCAGAATTAGATGCAGTACTCCAGCTGTGGCCTCACCAAGGCTGAGTAAATTGGGAGGATGACTTCCTGGGTCTTGCTTGCAATGTATCAGTAGATGCAAGCCAGAGCTTTATTTGCTTTGCTGGCTGCAGCATCGCGTTGGTGGCTCATGTTCATCTTGTGGTCAATCATGACCCCTTGGTGTAGCATGCTGTAGCACTGCCGAGCCTAGAAGTATGATGTGGGTAGTCCTCCCAAGGTGGAGCACCTTGCATTTCTCAGTGTTGAATATCATCAGGTTTTGATCTGCCCATCTTGCAAGCCTGTCTAGGTCAGCCTGAATTGCCAGCCTATCCTCTAGCATGACTGTACTTCTCCATAATTTGGTGTCATCTGCAAACTTAGCCAGTTTACTTTTAACACCTGAATCTAGATCTTTTACTAATATATTAAAGAGTACTGATCTGAGTACTGAACCGTGGGGGATGCCACTGGTCACCATGAGCCATGTTGACTTGGTTCCATCTAGTATCACTCTCTGGGTCTGACCACGGAGCCAGCACCCCAGCTATCAGACAGCAAGGTTGTCAAGGCCACAGTTCCCCAATTTTATCATGAGAACATCATGGGAGACCAAATCAAAGGCTTTTTTGAAATCTAAATATATGACATAAACTTCTTTATCCAAGTGATGCATCACCCGGTCATAGAAGGAAAAAAGGTTGGTCAGGCAAGACCTACCTGCAACAATGTTATGTTGGCTATGTTGGCTATCATTCAGAATATTGCCTGCCGTTAGCCTGTTGCTGATGATTTCTTTGATGATATTTTCCAAGATCTTTCAGGGAATAAGGTCAAACTGATTGGAGAGAGAAGCTCTTCTCAGCCAGAATGGCTGACATGCTTGACAGGGCTTTAAACTAAGATCACTGGGGGATGGGCAGACAATCACAAGTGCAAGCCCTGGAAGTAACAACCACAGAATCAGCAGGTCAGATAACACAAGGGAACTCACTCCTAGCCCAGCCCCAGGAGGGACTCTTCTGAGAGGACAGGGAAGCCCAGGGCTTCTTTTGGCAGGCTTAGCTGAAGGAACTGGCTCTTCTGCTAAGCAAGAATGAATATGATCTCATAGGGTTAATGGAGACCTGGTGGGACTCCACCTATGACTGGACCTCAGGGATTGATGGCTATACCTTGTATAGGAGGGATTGTGTTGTGAGGAAAGATGGAGATGTAGCTCTCTATGTGAAGGAAGGAACAGTGCACTTCCCTGCAAGCAGAGATTGGCACCCAAGGAGGGCGACTTGAGACCCTCTGGGTTAGAATACGGGGAGAACATAGTGAATGGGATATAACTGTAGGAGTCCATTACAGACCTTCTAACCAGGAGGAAGAGCTAGACCATGAATTCGCTAGGGAACTAGCAGAGGCTGCACGCTCTTGGTGCATGGTCGTTATGGGTGACTTAGCCCTCCTGGGCTCTGAGCCCCTGACTCTGCCTCTCACTCCTTGCATCAATCCCCAGACCACCAGCCTGCTTGCCCCCGCTTAGGTGTTTGCCAGGAACCCAGCTATAGCCATGCTGTTCAGGACTTCTTCACATCTCAGCTGTCAGAATCAAACTACTGCTTCAGCTCAGGTTCTGAGCTTATATCCTGTAAGCCCATCCTCCCTTTGTGTCCTGGTTGCCTCCTACGACACATGCAGACTGCTCTATCTCAGGCTCTGCCTCCTCTTAAAGTATCAGGAGCACCAAGCCTCCTGCTACAGTGACACTGGATACTGGGCAAGATAGACCTATGGTCTGACCCAGGAAATGGCAGTTCTTGTGGTCTTTATGTTCTTATAAATGCTTTACAAATGGGCTCTTCCATCAATGTGGAATTTCTAAGTCACTTTATCTCTTCCAGTATTGCCATAAAATTTTGCTTTTCCTTCAGTCCAGACCTCATTCACTACTGAACCCTTTCAACTTCCTTTCCAAACTGCCTCAGCAACAACTACATTACTAGTTTTACATTCAACTTTTCTACATAAGAGAACATCTCTGTACACCGTTTTCCTTTTCTACCTGTATGAGGATAATTGACACAATTCTGTGCAGCATTCTGTCTATCATCCTCCTCTCCAAGCAGTGTTCAGAAATACTGAAGGACAGTGTATGAACCTAGCCTGTATTCTATAGTGGAAAAAATAGTAGATATTTAAGGACTGACAGGTAACATTCTTTTTAAGAGAGAGGGTCAATTTCCAGTACAATAGTTGCTATCAAACCACTGATAGGGACGTTAAAGGATAATAGATGCAGGAGTGCCGTTATTTCTTAAATGTATGCCCTTCTGAGCTGTCATATTAACCCTAGACACAGTGGATCAAATTCATCCTGTCAGTACTGACTGCCGTTGAATTACACCAGGGATGAATTTAGCCCACTAATTCTAAACTTTGTTGAACAGTTAGCTCATGAAACCACACAGTTAAGCAGGGTCAGGAAACAGCTTTAACATGTTTGCAGCTCAGCTCTAAAGGGAGAATTAGCTATTCCAGTAGTGTAAATAAGTGACCTCAATGGACCTGCCCTAATTTACACCATAGCAGTATGTGGCCCAAAGCGTATGGAGTTGAAAAGCAAAGGCTATAAGCAGGAGAAGATGTACTTTGTTAGAAAAAAGGTCAAAAGACTGCTCAAGGACAAGAGAGATAAAGAAGTCTTTGCTGTGGCATCTGCCTGAACAAAGACTGAGGTTTATTTTAAACTCAGACATTTATTTAAAGATATTTTATTATATTTGGCAAGGCCCTAAGACCACGCATTCTATTTCTTCCTGGCTACGGGGAAGGTGGTGATCCAATTGTTGTCATTAGGTATCAGAAAATTGATTCAGCTCTTTGGACCACTCTCACAACTACTTTTATATTCACTCCCAATAGGATATTGAGGCTAACTTAACAAGGCAGTGATTTTTTTTTTCAAGGACAAAGGATTGGATGGTATTTCTAGATGTTCCATGAGATACTACTTTACACAGGATTTTTTGTTGTTGTTGAAAATCCTCTCTCCACCCAAATAAAACAAGTCAATGCTGAGTTGAACTACTATTGCTGGTTCACATTGAACAATGGAATGTAAAAGTCAGATCCTGAGCTGATGTAGACTGACAGAGCACTCTGGGGCAGTGATCATTTCTTTGTTATTTATTTCCATAACACTAGTACAATGCAAACAACATCAACCAGCACAGTTAAATAGGCATGACATTTATCATATTTTCTTTCATGCAACAGAACCTTTCTGCAAAATTCAGCTGCTGGAAATTGGGGTTCACATTATAAGCAAGGAACTACAATAATAATAAGTGAAAGTAATACTGCCCTTGCTGCATTGGGGTCAACACAGTGAGCATATGGGACTCCCTAGATGCTGTCTGTGGACATTTTCTCTTTCCCCACAAAAGAGGTTCCTGCTGCAGAAGCTACTACTCTGTTACTTACTGCTACTTACCAGTATTTTCAAGGGAAGATCTTTTTTTTCTTCATCTTTCAAAGCCAAAGTGTATATCTTATTTAGGGGTAGGTTATATGCAGGAAGACACAACATAACAAATATATCATGTCAAGAGATATGGCAAATAATTGAATTCTTGGCATACAGTAAAAGTCAAAACAAATAAAACTTTCCAGTTGACCCAAAACACTGGTTTTGTTTCTAAGTTACTTTGAAGCCTCTTTAGCCTTTTATTTCATTTCTGCAATTTTTTAATGGAAAACAGTCCTGCAAAATGGACAACTGAAATGTTATATTAAGAAAACATGAAAAGAAAATATCTTTACTTCATATGATTTTTCCAGTTCAGCCAAAACATTTTACAAAACATGATCCAAATTTGGGAACAATTTGAGTTCTGTCAGGACTGCAATTTTCAGCCAATAAATGATTAATTAAAAAGAAAACAAAAAAGCGGTTCAGTCTAGCTAATAATCCTTATCCACCAGCTGAAGATCTGCTTCTTCATGTATTTTTTCCATCTTGCACAAACTGCTAAGCTAAAATTGCTGAGGACACAACTCATTCCTTACAATTCAGAAGTTTTGTTTTCATTTTGCCCTCCAAGTCAAGAGATGTGAAATTTGGGATTGGGTTTTTTCCACCTGATTTAGGGTTCCATAGAGAAGGGTCAGTAAATCTACTACATGGACCACCTGGGATAAAAGTAGTACAGGAGCAACAAGAGCTATGGCAACCTAAGCGTTTTAGAGGAAGTCTGGGGGACAGAGATCTGAGATTGTGGAGTGTGCACTGAGCATATACGGCCTGTGTCAGGGTTTTCTGGAGTGGGGTTTACAGATACTCCTACATAAGGATTCTTGGTGTATAAGTAGTGCAGAAGGTTATAAAAATCTGGAAGTGGAGTTCTCACACATTGATACAGTACTTACCTGTGCCAAAAGTATTTACATGAACTTGGCATGGAAAATATATACACATTAAGGATTTCTCCCTTCTAGTTGTAATCAGGATTATTCTTTATTTGCCTTTGTGCAATGGCCTGGACTGTCAGTCAGTGGATCTACTCACTGATTCAGGATCAGGCCCTTTGTATGTGTATGTGTGTGCATGTGTGTGTATGTGTGAGTGTGCGCACATGTGCGCATGTTGGTAATTATATTGCCAGTTAGATTTATTATACCTTGAGCTCTGTGAAGAACTAGTTTCATAGTTTCATAATTGGTAGGGTTGGAAAGGACCTGAGCAGATCATCAAGTCCAACCCCCTGCCGTGGGCAGGAAAGAATGCTGAGGTCAAATGACCCTGGCTAGGCAATTATCTAGCCTCCTTTTGAAGACCCCCAGGGTAGGGGCAAGCACCACTTCCCTTGGAAGTTGGTTCCAGATCCTAGCTGCCCTGACAGTGAAGTAGCGCCTCCTGATATCTAGCCTGAATCTACTCTCAGTCAACTTATGGGTGTTATTCCTTGTTACTTTCAGTAGTGCTCAGGGAAACAGGGACTCCACCATTGCCTGCTGGTCCCCCCTGACCAGTTTATAGATGGCCACCAGATCCCCTCTCAGAACTGGATGCAGTACTCAGACTGCAGTCTGACCAATGTCGCATAGAGGGGGAGGATCACCTCCTTGGACCTGCTCATGATGCATGACAAGGTGCAATTAGCCTTACCTGACCGTGTCCTCACATTGGTGGCCATGTTCATCCTGGAATCAATAATGGCTCCAAGATTCTTTTCTGCCTCTGTGCTGATGAGAAGAGAGTTCCCCAGCCTGTAGATCTGCTGCTGGTTCTTCCTCCGCAGGTACAATACCTTGCACTTGTCAGTAATGAAACCCATCCTTTTCTCATCTGCCCACCCCTGTAACCTGTCCAGATGTAGTTGCAGCCTGTCCCTCTTCTCTAGAGTGCCTACTTCTCCCCACATCGTAGGGTCATCCGCAAATTTGAACAAGGTGCTTTTCAACCCCTTGTCCAAATCGCTGACGAAGATGCTGAACAGTGTGGGCCCGAGGACTGAGCCCCGTGGGACCCCACTGCCCATATCCCTCCAGGCTGAAAATTACCCATCCACCACCATTCTCTGGGTGTGGCCCTCCAGCCAATTCACGACCCATCTGACTGTGTAGGCATCGACACCACAGGTGCCTAATTTTTTAATGAGAATGGGATGAGGGACAGTGTCGAAGGCCTCCCTAAACTCCAGAAAGACTACATCCACCGTGACACCTGCATCCAAGGATTTTGTGACCTGGTCATAGAAGGCCACCAGGCTGGTCTGACAGAACCTGCCCCTAATGAACCCATGTTGGTTGCCACTAAGCATAATCTCCCCTGCTGGTCCCTCGCAGATGTGCTCCTGGATAATTTTCTCAAAGAGCTTCCCCAGGATGGAGGTAAGACTAACAGGCCTATAGTTTCCTGGGTCCTCCTTCCTCCCTTTTTTAAAAATGGGGACCACATTAGCCCTTTTCCAGTCCTCTGGTACCTCGCTAGAGCACCATGAGTGCTTGTACAGCTGTGCCAGGGGTCCCACAATGACCTCTGCTAATTCCCTCAGCACTCTGGGGTGGAGATCATCAGGACCTACTGATTTGAACACATCTAGTCCCACCAGAAGTTCCCTGACTAGGTCCTCACTGACCCTGGGCCTGGCTGCACCTCCCCCAGGTCTGTCAGGGATCCCAGTGTGGGGGGATGACTCAGTCCCTGCTCAGAAAAATGGAGGCAAAGAAATTGTTAAAGACGTTAGCTTTGTCATCTGGTGTAATGACCAGCTTTCCTAGTGTGTCCTGCAGAGGCCCCACATTACCTGATACCTTCTTTTTACCCTCTATGTATTTAAAAAAGGACTTCTTGTTATCTTTGATCCGGGTCATAGATTCATAGATTCAAAGATGTAGGGTCAGAAGGGACCTAAGTAAATCTGCAAGTCTGACCCCCTGCCATGGGCAGGAGAGAATACTGGGTTCATATGACCCCAGCTAGGTAATTGTCAAGTATCCTCTTAAAGACTCCCAGGGTAGGAGCCAGCACCACTTCCCTTGGAAGTTGGTTCCAGATCCTAGCCACCCGGACTGTGAAGTAGTGCCTTCTGTTGGAAGGGACCACAATGGATCATTGTGTCTGACCCCCTGCCCCTGGCAGGAAAGAGGACTGAGGTCAGATGACCCCAGCCAGGTGACTATCTAGCCTCTTCTTGAAGACCTCCAAGCTAGGTGATAGCACCACCTCTCTTGGAAGCCCATTCCAGATCCTGGCCACCCTTACTGTGAAAAATTTCTTTCTAATATCTAACCTAAATCCACTCTCAACTAGTTTACACCCATTATTCCTAGTCACTTCCTGAGGCGCCTTAGTAAACAGCGCTTCCCCTATTCCCCGTTGACCTCCCCTAATAAATTTATAGGTGGCCACAAGACCTCCCCTCAGCTGTCTGTTTTGAAGGCTGAAGAGATTCAGCTGTCTCAACCTCCCATTAAGGCCACTAATCATGCGAGTGGCCCTCCTCTGGACCCTCTTGAGATTCCCTGAGTCCCTCTTGAAGTGCCGCACCCAAAACTAGACACAGTACTCCAACTGCGGCCTGACCACTGCTGCATAGAGGGGGAGCATTACCTCCTTTGATCTATTAGTCATGCATCTGCTAATGCACGACAAGGAGCGACTGGCCTTGTTAATGGCCTCGTTACACTGCCGGCTCATGTTCATCTTGGAGTCAGTTATGACTCTCTGCCACCAAGCTGCTGAGAAGGACACTCCCCACCCTATAGGTGTACTGGGGGTTCCTCCTTCCCAGGTGGAGTACCTTACATTTATCTTTATTAAATCGCATCCTATTTCTCTCTGTCCATTGATCCAACCTGTCCAAGTCGGCCTGAATCTGCTTCCTACCCTCCGGTGTACTAACTTTGCCCCATAACTTGGTATCATCAGTAAACTTGGAGAGGGTGCTCTCCACGCCCTTGTCCAAATTGCTGATGAAGATATTAAATAATATCGGTCCAAGGACCGAACCCTGTGGGACCCCACTGCCCACCTCCCTCCAGGCTGAGAAGGAACCATCCACCACCACTCTCTGGGTGTGGTCCCTAAGCCAGTTGGCCACCCACCTGACCATTTAGGCATCCACTCCACAGTCTGCTAGCTTCCCAATGAGGATAGGGTGCGAAACTGTGTCAAAGGCCTTCTTAAAGTCCAGGAAGATGACATCAGCTCAGCTCCCGCGTCCAAGCAGTGTGTGACCTGGTCATAGAAGGCTACAAAGTTTGTCAGGCAGGACCTACCTGTGACAAACCCGTGCTGGTTTCCCCTCAGCATTGTTTCCCCTGCTGGGCCTTCACAAATGTGTTCTTTGATTATTTTCTCTAGCATTTTCCCAGGAATAGAGGTAAGACTGACTGGTCTAAAGTTACCTGGCTCATCCCTTCTCCCTTTCTTGAAAATGGGCACCACATCGGCCCTTCTCCAGTCCTCAGGGACCTGGCTGGAGCACCACGAGTGCTCCAGCAGCTGTGCCAGTGGCTCAGCTATGACACTGGCCAATTCTTTCAGGAGCCTTGGATGGAGGTCATCCGGGCCTGCTGACTTGTACCCATCCAGCTCCTCCAGGAGCTCCTTAACTATTTCAGAACTACCCGTAGGTGGACTGGTGCCATGTGGACAGCCATCAATGATCAAGGTGGGGGAATTGGCTTGGTTGGTACATAGAAATACTGAAAGAACTCATTGAAGAGCTCTGCTTTTTTCCCTGCGTCAACCACCAACTGTCCTGATTTGTCCTGCAGGGGCCCTATGTTGCTCTGAGCTTTCCTTTTGCCTGTTATATACCTGAAGGACTTTGTATTGTCCTTGATTGCTGAAGCCAGCCTGAGCTCAAGCCCCGCCTTGGCCTGTCTGATTCCCTGCAATAGCGCACCAGGGAGATATATTCCTCCTTGGTGGCTGCTCCCTGCTTCCATTGCCTATACATCTCTTTCTTTTCCCCCAGTCTCCTGGAGTTCCCTGTTCAGTCAAGGGGGCTTTTTTGCCCCCTTACCTCCCTTCCTACAATATGGGATAGACTCCTTTTGAGACCCAAGGATCACTCCCTTGAGATACCTCCAACTCTCCTGGACCCCCATTTGCTCTATGTTTTTGAGTTGCATCCCTTCACTAACTAGCCTCCTAAGCTTGCTAAAGTTGGCCTTTCTGAAGTCCAACACCTTAGCCCCACTAGTTACTTTACCCACCCTTTGCTGGATAGTGAACTCGACCAAGTGATGGTCACTATCTCCCAGGCTACCATGAACTTGCATGTTCCCCACGAGATCATCCCCTGTTGCTAAGACCAGGTCAAGCAAGGAGCTACCCCTGGTGGGATTAGACCCCACCTGGGTTAGGTGGAGGTCCTGCACACAGTGTAAGAACCTCCATGAGCAGCTTGTTTTGGTTGTCTGCTCCTCCCAGCAGATATCTGGGTAGTTTAGATCTCCCATGACCACCGCCTCCCTCACCTGTGTGGCATCTGCTAGCTGTCCGGAGAATACATCATCTAGCTCTTGATCCTGATGAGGAAGCCTGTAGTAGACCCCCAGAACCAAGTCCTTTTCCCCTGGCCCCCCCTGGATCCTGACCTGCAATACCTCGGTGTTCCCCTCCTCCACCCCCACCTTAATGGTAGAAGACGTATACTGCTCCTTAACATAGAGTGCTACCCCCCCTACCTTTTTTCCCCACTCTGTTGCACCTATACAACCTATACCCCTCAATGTCTACCGCCCAGTCATGTGTAGAATCCCACCATGTTTCAGTTAGTCCGACTAGGTCATACTGGGTGCTAGCAAGAGTGTGAGCTCCTCTTGCTTGTTCCCCATACTCCTGGCATTTGCATAAAGACATTTTAGTCCCCCAAAGGGGGCTCTTGGTGCCCCTGTGCTTTGATGGTGGGTGTTCCCTTTATTACTTATCTGATGTGGTCTGGTGCCTTATTTATGGCTTACCAACCCCTTAATACTTAGCTGGTGTGATCTGGCATCTTGTTTGTGGTTTACCAACCCTGGGCTCTCTTCGACCACCGGTTCCCCGACCCCCATTTAATGTCCAGTCTAAACCTACTCCCAAACAACTTATGTCCCTATTCCTTGTTACTCTGGGAGGTGCTCAGGTGAACAGGGTCTCTCCCATTCCCTGCTGTTCCCCCCCGGTAAGTTTATAGACGGCCACCAGGTCCCCTCTCAGCCTTCTCTTGCAAAGGCTGAACAGGTTCAGATCCCATAGCCTCTCCTCATAGAGTCTGCCCTGCTGTCCCCAGACAATGTGAGTGGCCCTCCTCCGGACCCTCTAGATGTTGGCCACACCTCTTCTAAAGTGCGATGCCCAGAACTGGACACACTACTCCAACTGTGGCCTGACCAGTGCCACATAGAGGGGGAGGATCACCTCCTTATAGATTCATAGATTCATAGATGTTAGGGTTGGAAGGGACCTCAATAGATCATCGAGTCCGACCCCCTGAATGAGCAGGAAAGAATGCTGGGTCTAGATGACCCCAGCTAGATGCTTATCTAACCTCCTCTTGAAGACCCCCAGGGTAGGGGAGAGCACCACCTCCCTTGGGAGCCCGTTCCAGACCTTGGCCACTCGAACTGTGAAGAAGTTCTTCCTAATGTCCAATCTAAATCTGCTCTCTGCTAGCTTGTGGTCATTATTTCTTGTAACCCCCAGGGGTGCCTTGGTGAATAAATACTCACCAATTCCCTTCTGTGCCCCTGTGATGAACTTATAGGCGGCCACAAGGTCGCCTCTCAACCTTCTCTGGCAGAGCCTGAAAAGGTCCAGTTTCTCTAGTCTCTCCTCGTAGGCCTTGGTCTGCATGCCCTTAACCATACGAGTGGCCCTTCTCTAGACCCTCTCCAGGTTATCTGCTTCCCTCTTGAATTGTGGCGCCCAGAATTGCACGCAGTACTCCAACTGTGGTCTGACCAGCGCCCGATAGAGGGGAAGTATCACCTCCTTGGACCTATTTGTCATGCATCTGCTGATGCACGATAAAGTGCCATTGGCTTTTTTGATGGCTTCGTCACACTGCCGACTCATATTCATCTTGGAGTCCACTAGGACTCCAAGATCCCTTTCCACTTCCGTGCCACCCAGCAGGTCATTCCCTAGGCTGTAGGTGTGCTGGACATTTTTCCTCCCTAGGTGCAGCACTTTTCATTTCTCCTTGTTGAACTGCATTCTGTTGTTTTCTGCCCACTTGTCCAACCTGTCCAGGTCTGCTTGCAGCTGTTCCCTGCCCTCTGGCGTGTCTACATCTCCCCATAGCTTTGTGTCATCTGCAAACTTGGACAGAGTACATTTCACTCCCTCGTCCAAGTCACCGATGAAGACATTAAAGAGTATCTGTCCAAGGACCGAACCCTGTGGGACCCCACTGCCCACACCCTTCCAGGTCGAAACCGACCCATCCACCACGACTCTCTGGGTGTAACCCTCCAGCCAATTTGCCACCCACTGGACTGTGTAGTCATCCAAGTCACAGCCTCTTAACTTGTTCACCAGTATGGGGTGGGATACCGTATCGAAGGCCTTCTTGAAGTCTAAGTATACGACATCCACCCCTCCTCCTGTGTCCAGGCATTTCGTAACCTGGTCATAAAAAGAAACTAGATTGGTCAGGCACGATCTGCCTGCCACGAACCCGTGCTGATTTCCCCTCAGCATAATTTGTCCTGCCGGGCTCTCGCAAATGTGAGCCTTGATAATTTTTTCAAAGACTTTGCCAAGGATGGAGGTGAGACTGACTGGCCTATAGTTGCCCAGGTCCTCCTTCCTCCCCTTTTTGAAAATGGGGACCACGTTGGCCCTTTTCCAGTCCTCCGGGACTTGGCCCGTGCACCATGAGTGTTCAAATATTCCCGCCAGTGGCTCTGCAATGATGTCGGCCAGTGCCTTCAGCACCCTCGGATGGAGCTCATCCGGGCCTGCCGACTTAAAGGCATCCAGTTCTTCCAAGTGACTCTGCACCACCTCAGGATCTACGCATGGAAGTCTGATGCCTTGCTGCTGCCTCTCTACAACCCCAGTGAGAGACTTGTCGTGCCCCTCGCTTAGGAACACTGAGGCAAAGAACTCGTTGAGGAGTTCAGCCTTGTCCCCCCTGTCTGTCACCAATTGTTTCTGCCCATTTAGCAGGGGTCCTATTCCTCCCTGGGCCTTCCTTTTACTCCCAATATATCTAAAAAACAATTTCTTGTTGTCTCTTACTTGGGTTGCCATCCTCAGCTCCATGGTAGCTTTGGCCCCGCTTGTGATACATCTGTGGATGCATGACAAGGTGCAGTTGGCCTTACTGACCACGTCCTCACATTGGTGGCGTATGTTCATTTTGGAATCGATAATGACTCCCAGATGTCTTTCTGCCACTGTGCTTTTGAGAAGGGAGTTCCCCAGCCTATAGGTATGCTGCTGGTTCTTACTGCCCAAGTGCAGTACCCTGCACTTGTCAGTATTGAACCCCATCCTATTCTCATTTGCCCACCCCTGTAACCTGTCCAGGTCCAGCTGTATCCTGTCCCTCCCTTCTAGCATGCCCACCTCGCCCCAAATCTTGGTGCTGTCAGCGAATTTGAACAGGGTGCTTTTCACCCCCTTGTCCAAGTTGCTAATAAAGAGATTGAACAGTGCGGGCCTGAGGACCAAGCCCTGGGGGACTCCACTGCCCACATCCCTCCATGTTGAATATGACCCACCCACCACCACTCTCTGGGTGCAGCCCCCAGCCAAGTTGCAAGCCATCTGACTGTGTAGGTATCAATGCCACAGTTGCCTAGCTTTTTAATGAGAATGGGGTGGGAGACAGTGTCAACAGCCTTCCTGAAGCCCAGAAGTCCTGAAGTCCAGAAAAACTACATCCACCGCAACACCTGCATCCAGTGATTTTGTGACCTGATTGTAGAAGGCAATCAGGTTGGTCTGACAGGACCTGCCCCTAATGAACCCATGCTGGTTGCCCCAGAGAATCATCCCAGGTGCTGGTCCTTCCCAGATGTGCTCCTGGATAATCTTCTCAAAGAGCTTCCCCAGGATTGAAGTAAGATTAACGGGCCTATAGTTGCCTTGGTCCTCCCTCCTCCCTTTTCTGAAAATGGGGACCACACATTGGCCTTCTTCCAGTTGTCTGGGTCGCTAGTCCCAGTTCCGTCTCCGCCTTAGCCTTCCTAACAGTCCCCCTACAAGCTCAAACAATGGAGGTATAATCCTCCTTGTTGATGGCCCCTCCCTTCCATTGGGTATATGCCTCCTTTTTAGCTTTGAGATGATCCTGGATGCTTTTGGTGAGCCAGGGGGGCTTTTGAGCACTCTTGCCCCCTTTGATCCGCATCAGAATTGTCACCCTTTGGGCTTGGAGGATAGTCTCCTTAAGCAACGACCACTCTTCTTGGACTCCCAACTCCCCTCCCCTCTGGGACTTCAGAGCCTCCCCGACTAGTCTCCTTACCTCATTGAAATCTGCCCTCCTGAAGTCCAGGGCTGCTGCCTTGCTGCAGGCCTTTGTCACCCTGTGCTGGATGGTGAATTCCAGAGGCGATGATTGTTATTGCTCAGGTGGTCGAGAACCTGCAGTCCCCTCACCAGGTTGTTGTCTGTGGCCAGGACCAGGTCCAATAAGCCATTTCCCCTGGTAGGACCTCCTAGGTTAAATGGAGGTCCTGTAACATGGCTAGGAACCTACGTGAGTGGTCAGACCTGGCTGACTGCTTTTCCCAGCAGATGTCTGGATAGTTTAGGTCACCCATGATAAACGTGTCCCTTGACTAAAACTGCCTCCGTGATCTGACCTGAGAATTCCCAGTCCAGCTCTTCCCCTGTAGTAGACCCCATTTCTCTGTAGTAGACCCCCATTAAGTCCCTCTCTCCCTGATCCCCTTGTATTCTGACCCAGAACACTTCAGTTTGCCCCTCCTCTGACCCAGTGCTGTTTGTTGAGGATGTTTATTGCTCTTTGACGTAGAGCGCCACACCCCCACATTTCCTCCCCATTCTATCCCTCCTGTAGAGTCTGTAGCCCTTGATGTTTACCACCCAGTCATGTGATGGATCCCACCAAGTTTCAGTGAGCCCCACTATGTTTGGGTTTGTGTTAGCTAGCAGGAGGGCAAGTTCCTCCTGCTTGTTCCCCATAATATGAGCATTAGTGTAGAGGCATTTAAGGCCTCCTGAAGGTGTATGCACTGCCTTCCTAATCCCAGGACTATCTGGGTCCCTGTTTCTTACCTGGGTATTACTTGTGCTCATCACCTGTCCTGGCTAGGCTGTTCTTTTGGGTGTCTCTTGGTTCGGTGTTCCATGGCTCCCTCCATCCTCATCCTTCCCTTCCCCTGATGAACCTAGTTTAAATCCCTAGTTTAAAACTATTTCCAATAGAAGTTGGTACCTTCACTTTTAGGATGTGAATGCCTAAGTGAAACACCACTTAAAATTTATCACTAACCAACTTCGTATATTCATCTTGATCTGATTCTCTAAAACAAAGCTAAGGATTGGAAACTGGCACATTGTAGCTGACCCTGATATCTAGGGTACAGTCTGCTGCCCTCTGGCAGTCACTCCCTGTGTACTCATCTATGTGGTATCCCAAGTGACCAGTTTGTCTTTCCTGCCGTGTCTTCATGTTGAATAATGTTTAGAGGGGTCAGCTCCTCAGTTCCACCGGAGGGACACCTTAGGCCATCCCACCGCCATTCACATTTCTGGCCCAGTCTGTGTTTATCATAGTTTCATAGTTGGTAGGGTTGGAAGGGTCCTGAGCAGATCATCAAATCCAACTCCCTGCCATGGGCAGGAAAGAATGCTGGAGTCAAACTATCATCACAGCAGCCACTCACTAGCCTTATGGGTTCACCAGTTTGCTAAGTTTCATAGGCTTATCAGGTTCCACTTGATTTTGTATTGCTCCCCAGGTCCTAACTTCCCCAGTCGGCTCTATGGGCCCTAGCCACCCAAAATCAGTTCCAAGAGCCCAAGCACCCCAATTCATTTCCACAGGCTCTAGCATCCCCAAATCCATTCCATAGGGGATTGCTCTCCCAGGGCCCCATAGCTGCTAACAAACCTGTAAATCAACACATAGTAAGCTCTTCCCCAAGTGACTTCACTGGTCTTCTGACTCCCACTATGCCGTCTCATGCCTCGTGTTAGGCTCCTTCAGCCAGGAATCCTTGCCAAAAATAAACAAAACACAAACAACTTTGCTCCCTTTGGGGTGACCTTTCCCTAGGCCTTTCCCTCTACCTTGCTGGCTATACCATTACCCAGCCTGTCTAGGCTAACTCAAAGTGTATAATTCACATTTTTCAGTTGGCATGTTGCCATTTGGATTTGGGCATTTGGATCTCTCATCAGAGGTACAGCCCTGAGATTGGGGTAGAATATATAGCGGGTGGATGGTACCTCAGAGAAACTCCTCTGAAGCATGGGTTTTCTATCTGATTTCCCCTTACCATTCATAATAGGGACAGGGAAATAGTAATTCACTGGTGATTTATATTAGAAATAAACTATAACTGTTTCCCCTGCTACTTCATTTGTATTCCCCAATGTGAGTATAATGTCTATGTTGCAACATATTCCTACAGACATCATAGTGCTACATTTTGCTCCAAACCCATGGGTTCTTTCTACTGATGTTCTGACCATTATTAAAAAATAAACATGTATCAATTTTATTATTATTTTTAATCTGGTGAAAAGGAGAGCAGTTTGGAAATAAAACACTATAGCGTGGAAATTAAACATTTAGAAATAAACATTCATTTCACAATGAGATTATTTCATTACACCTCTCAAGTGCTTCACAAGTGCTGGAAAACTGCACCTTTTCATGCAAAAATCTATAAATTATAGACACGGAACTCACATTTTCCTGAGGCTATAAGTAATATTTTTTGCAGCGTTAAGACATTTGGATCACAGACAAACCTGGGTTATCTGGATGTCAAATGATCTGATAGTTAGATACCTTGAGCAAGTGTTTCCAAATGACCTGGTAGTTGTTTTACCTACTTGAGGTACCACACAAAGAACTTTCAGAGCACAGGTGTACTGAATTTTCTGAACATTGAGGGATATTTAAATATTGGAAGTCAGACACCTAAGAAAACAGGCTAGCAAATTCATTAAGCGCTTCTGAAAATTCTTACTTTCCAGGCTCTGAAAACCATACCTACATACATATCTATATATCTGGAACTACCTAAAGCTCCTGTTATTTGAATGCAGTGGATCTTTCCTCAACAAGCTGGTGGGGAGCTGGAATAATCTGGGTTTACCTGTATGTAAAACTTGTAATTAATCTCTTAAAACTCTTTTGAACCAGCAGTTTGAGAGGCATATGACACATTTCATTGGCAGAGCTGATGACAAATAAAAGCAAATGAGAAGAATTCCAAATCATTCAGTGCAATATACATTATATGCAAATTTTCATATTCCAGTTTAATCTTTAAAAACAATACAATTTGGGAAAAAATAAGGACTAATTCACAATTACCATGACTTTCACACAAGGGCTGTTATTGTATTCCAGTTCACAGTGTATTTCTGCATAGACACTGATATATACTGTAAAAATTATAGCTATGGTACAAAACAAGTACAATGTGCTTCTTAATCAAAGTATGTAGAATCTAGTTACATTAATCATCACCGTTATCTTTTTATTACACTATGTTATAAAAATACAAATTCATAAAAAGTAAACTATTTCCTGGAAAGAAGCTGTTATCTCTGGACTCTATACCCTTTAATGTTTTATAAAATCAACCTTTCATTGCACATTTCCACATAATATGATATTTATTGGTTCCCAGGAATCACTGTATCAAATCTATAGCCCTACATGGTCAAAATCCTGGTTATTTAATCTTCTCCTCAACTGACTAGATATCATTTGCAGTGCCTAGTATATTTTGTATGTTAAGTCTAGTTTACCGTTGGAAAATGTATAAGTAGATGGAATGAAAGAGGCATAAATTCATTGTGTTGCTACTACCCTATGTCAAACCTGGACATAGATAATAAACTGACAGCTGCTTTTTATAGCATATGAAAAGTGAATTAATTGCATACTCCATTTGATCAAATAAACTCTGTATGTGGCTATAGGGCATACTCTCAATAGGAACAGTAGTACTGATGACACAGCACTTGAATTAATCCCAAGGGGACACGACAATGCTATGACTACTGACTAATGACACACATTACAATGCAGTTAGGTACAAGTATGATTTTAAAATTCTGTACCTTAGGCAAAGCCATAGTACTTCCCGTATTTGTGCTAATATTTAACAAACTATCTGGTCGGAATATCTTTTTTCACTGTGCACAAATGGTTAAGATAGTTTCATGCACACGGTTCCCTGAATTCATTATGCTTTCACTGGATATGGAATTACATTCATTTTCCATTTATCTTAGAATACCAAATCATAATATACAAGATAAGAATATGTTGCCTATTAACATCCGTAAACTGCAAATGGAAAACAAAAGAGCTTTTGTTTTAATCTTATCTGCGTTAAACATGAAATATTAAGCATCTCCTTATTTCTTCTCTAAGTGGCTTCATAGACTAGAAGATGTTTTCATTGCTGAGACCATGAAATGAAGGTAGATACAGAATAAGTGCTCTAGTTTATTAATTGAAAGGCCTCAAACAGTGCACAGTATCAGGTTTTGAAAACAGAGAAAGTTCTGGCAAGCTTTGAAAACATTGGAAAACAGTGATGTCTTGATTTTTTGAGGGTTAGGCTACAAAGCAGCATATATAGCCAGACCCAGCATTAGACTTGAGGGGCCCAGTGCACAAGGAAAAACATGGGCTCCTCTTTCTGCAATTATCTCATGTTGGATGCTACGTATTGTTCTTCCATACACAGCACCTGATATATTTTAATAGGGTCTTCCTGGCCTGGGCCTGGGCTGGGGCCATTAACTCAACTGTTTACCCCTTTAACAGACTCAGTATATAGTTCCTCAACTCTACCCTGAACCATTTCTCAGTATTTTTAGAGCGACATCAAGATACCAGCTGATTAGGACACTCAGGTGATAGCAGGAGCGAAACATAAGAATACAATGACAATTCAAACCCAACAGTAACATGCTATTTATACTAGGGAGCATCACAAAAGCTTGCTATGGGTACAGACACATATATGTTTGGAGCCATTTCAAATGGCGAACACACCAAAGAGGCAGCAGCTGCTACACTGTAATTGTTATGTGTGGATGAGCCTGGAATGATACAAATGTAGCCAAACTGGACTGGATGAAACAGTGTTAAAGCTGGAGCAGTTTTGCTACATGTGTGTTGTTCCTGGCTCCACACTTAACAATTAAAATGTAATAACTGCAGCTCTGTTGAAGTAGCTCCAACTGTATGTGTGCCCACCCTATGACATCTCTACCTTACCCATGCACACTCCCAGGCTGGAGGAATTCATGGATGACTAGCTACTGTATTAGCTTGACTCCAAGATTATTTCAATTTTAAGATGACCCCCTTTTAGATTCTAGACATGGAAAATTTATACATTTGTCAATGTTTTCCATATTTAAAATCTAATTATTGGAGGGTATTCTGAAATTCATCCCGCATATCATTGCAACAGGAAAACAGTGAAAAGGGAATGAGCAGCAGCAGGGGGTAGATGGCCTGATGTACCTGTCCCTTGCCCACCTGCACTTTGCCTTCTGCCATCTGCATTTCCCTGCTCCCCCTGTACCTGTTCCACTCTGGTGCTTGCACCCTGCAGTACCCACCCTCCCCTGCTACTTTCCATGCCACCTACCTTTCCTTGCCACTTGGCCCCTGCTTGGCACCCCCTAGCTGCCTCCCCCCACACCCACCACCACTTACTGTAAGTTATGGTTCTGGCTCCAGCCCTGAATCCACTCTAACTTGGAGCACAGACCACACACTAGCTCTGGCCTCTGCCTGATAGGCAGCAGTGGCACCAGCAGTGGCATACTTCCACTGGTTCCAGGACCAGGTTGGAGTCAGAGTTGGAACTGGGGCTGGGGATGAGACCAGAGCTGCCAGTACTGCTGTTGCTGGGCCAAGCAGGAGCCAGAGGTAAGTGGCAGTGGAGGGGAGGGGCAGAAGCAGCAGGGGGGAGGCAGTGTGGGGCAGAGATGGGGGGGCAGGTGGCAGGGGGGCAGATGGGGTGGCAGCCCTGAGCCAGAGCTGGAGCCACAGCAGCCACCTGAACTCGCTCCCCCCACCCCAACAACAACCTTGTGCTTGAACCCAAGACAAGGAGCATGTTTCCCCATGCTGAATATGGGGGGAGGGGGGAAGGAGAGGGGAGGGGAGACACCTCATCTTGGATTTGAGTAAATATGGTATGTCGTCTTTCTAGTTACTGAAGCTGTATCTGAGGATAAGTTGAATTGCCAGTCCAGTCTGACTTGCTCTCAATACTACTGGTTTATATGGTATGGTCATGTATACATTTTTCACATCCTTTAGTTTAAATGGAAGGACAAGAAAGCTAAATAAGAAACCGAAAAAGTAACATTAAACATCAACTTAGAAATAAACATGAAAAAATCTATACAATTACTGCAAGAAGAACATTGCAATTTTCTATAGTTTCCAGGAAGATTACAGAAAATCAATAGTGTAGGAACAACAACAACAATAAAAAAATCATATAAAAAGTTACGTTTTGTCACCAGTTAACTCAATTCATTCTACCAGTGTTCCCAGTGCTAATATTTTCAAGGTTGCAAATGTGTTGGTGCTCTTACAGAATCCAGAACCAAAGCTGAATGAATTATGCAAAAATAAACAGACCTTCCTACAGCTCTCTCCAAATGGGACAGATTTATTAGGCCTTTGGAATACTATTACAAGACCATATTCAGCTCTCTTTGTTTAGAGCTTCAGAACATCATCATGCGTACCTATAACGAGTCTATAATAAAGACATAGTAAAGCCAGACACCCAAGCACATTACATCAAATACTCTAAGGAGTCAGTAAAGGATCTCCTTCAAAGAAAGTGACTCCAAACAATCCCATTCTGAGTTCTACCTATCAAATAATACAGGATAATGATCTTATACACCACATTAAAGTGTTCCAAACATGGTGTGACATAACTTCAAAACATTAAAGGCAAAAAGCACTTAAAGGAAATACAAAGAATAGAATCTTATTTCATTTTTAAAGACTTCTTGGGAAATAAATCAAAGAAAAATAGCTTAAACAGAACTCTTTGTTCCCAAAGTGAGAGAGTAATAAGCATATACTGTATTTACACATGAAAAAATATTCTGTTCAACATCTGTGCTCTAATTATATTGCTTAAATTATGCCTCTGTTCTGATCTCAATACATGCAGTTCCTAAAATAATTTACATTAATATATTACAGCATATTCATAAGCATTATGATCATACTAAATTACAGCACATGTATTCATACCAGACATTGATACTTTACCCTGTGGGTTTATGCGGTAGTGACCAAAATAATTTTGTACCATAAACTGGAGACATGAAATAAAGCAGAATGTAAATTATTACCAAAAAAAAAAAAAAACCCCTCTTGAAAAATGTCATCACTTATGACCATGAATGGTCATATTCTTCCCAGCTTACTCGCATGAAATGCTGCCTAATTTGTTAATAAAAAGAGTTTAATCTAAAATTAGGCAAAAGGTAGGGCAGAGCCACAAGTTACCTGCATTCATGTGTCAGTAATACTTATATTCAGAGAGCATTTACTGATGCCCACTCACTTTAACGTAAAAAATCATTCAGAATTATTTCTTTTCACTAGGTGAAGATTTAACTGAAACACATTTAAATAATCTGTTCTACTGAGAAGATGCCATCTTGTTACCTGACCTGAGGGTAAAGAAAGTCAGTCATCCATAAGAGTTACCATAGGTAGGGCTGGTAGTATTACCTATTATTAAATTTCCCTGACACATTATGAGACCCTGTTTTCAGTTGCTTGTAATGTTGCCAAGCTGCAGCTGTTTGATCTGCAAAAATCCATGCTGGGCAGCCTTCGTTAGGCTTTTTTTTTTTTTTTTGATTTTCAAGCTTTCAGCCGAAAGTAATTGTTCAGTCACTGTGAAATGAGAGGTGAGGAAAAAGTACTTTATTTGGCCCATTCTAAAAGAAACTCTGGCAATGGTTTCTTCTGAGAAGATTAACCCTTCCATGCTTGGAAGCAAACATTTAAAATTCGGGAGGGAGGTGGCCTTTGTGGCAGGGACATACTTTGCACTTTCTGTGTTGAAATCCATGATAAGCCTTGGTAAAAAAACCCATAGTTTGCACTCCCTTGACTTTACCAAGGTCCCCACACATCCTGTCTGAACTTGCTGTGCTACAAGCTGGTGCTGAGCAGGACTGCAGCTGTTGGCCACTAGACATGCTACCAGGGTGTGAGAGCGTGGACCCTGCTCACAATGTCTCTCTGCTGGACCCAAGCAGAATGGAGGAAAAGGGAGCTGCCTGGTACAAATGCAAAGGGAATAAGATCCAGACCTAGGGAAAGGAAAAGGCACATAGAGTTGGGACAAGGAGAGGAGTTGGAGGTAGAGGGAACTAGGATGGGGAATTAGAGTGAGACAGAGACATGGAGAGGGCTGGGCAATGAAACTGTATCTTGGTGGAGAGCAGAGACCGAGACTGAGGAACATGGAGGAAGAGACTGAAAGAACTGTGCATTGTGTATGAACTTAGACAGAGAACCAAGGGGAGATAAAAATTAAATATTAGTGGAGTGGAGAGTGGAAAAAGAGGCAGATTGGACAATCAGAAAGAGTGTAGAAAAACTGGGCATACATGGACAAAGCAATTAAAGAAGAGACCAAGGAAGAGACAGGAACGGGACATGGACAAGTTGGAGGGGATGGGCTGGAAGTACCTGTACTTGCTGCAAACTGTACACATCTGTTCAAAGCCTGGAATGGGACCTAAGATTTCCAAAGCCCATGACTCCTCTGCTGTCAGCAAACCTTTGAAACTCACAAAGAGCGTATCTAGTCCTTCTCCACTGCTAGTCCACATACAGGATGACAACTTAATTATTCATTCACCTCAAGTGGCAGACATCTGCCAAGGCACAAACTCTACTGAGGACTCACACAAACCTATATTACAAGATTATCATTAAGGTTGCTTTTTAAACATTGTAAAGTGAGGAAGTGCCAGAATCGAGGCTGCCCAGGAAAGTTAACTTGTTCTTATAGTGTTTTGAAATATGATGAAGTTTTTTTTATGACCATGTATTATTTATTCCAGAAGAACCTACCTCAAATAGTACAGTGCACAGAATGGACCCACTCTGGGGATGAATCAGGGCTTTGTGGTAAAGAAGACCTGCCTTTAGTACCTTTGTTTTTGCCCATGGTGTCACAGGGAACTTGATTTCACCCTTGCCTGTGCCAGAGTCCCCATGCAAAACTACAAAAATCATACCAAGTCTTTGGTGTAAATACCTCTCAAGGCTTGATGCTGAGAGATACTGAGCAACTCAAAGCCCAGCTGAGGGAGTTAAAGAGCTCCCATCTTCTACATCAGAGACCTGGGCCCTAAAAGACTATCCTTAATATTCTGTGGAGTTGCATCCTTCTAGCTGTCCAAGGATACAGGACTCCAAGTACAAGGCATTCAAGATAGTCCTGTCTCTTGAGTGCTCATATGGGGAAAAAAAGCAACCTACTTAAACTTAACCCTAACCGCATATAGAACATATAACAGATTTTAAGGGTCAAAAGGACCCATAGGATTATATAGTTTGATCTGTCTAACACAAGCCATAGAATTTCCTGAAACTTGGAAGTTTGGCTAGAAATATACTGTGTGAGATGTTCAACTGTATGTGCATTTGAAAGTGTGTACACACGTGCAAATACACAGGCATTATACCCTTTCTAGTGCACACTGTCTTCTCTATGTGTATCTCTAGGCTTAGAATATAAGTGTAATGAACATCCTTCTGGTTGTAACCAGGGACTGAACAGGCAATGAAAGGAATGAATATATTAGTCCTTATAGTAAGTAATAAAAAGGGGCTAAGCCCATAAGTGGTAAAGCATGTCTTTTCAACAAATACAGGCTCTTCATTCCCAGGTATTTAGGTGCATGTGCTCCATACCTATTTCATGTGTATGTGCTCCAGACCCTTTCATTCAGACTAAGACTCATTTAATTATATTTATAATGATGAGTATCCTTTGCATGCATGCAGTAAACTTAGTTGAAATAGGAAAAAACGAAGGCAACCATAGAGAAATGGTGGGGGAGAAGAGTGGGAGGGGACCCCCCCCAAGGAAAAAATAACTATCTGAGAAATTGATTCTTTCTCTATGCATTGCTATAGTGGGTGAGGTCACTAAATGTTCTTCTTATATGTCTCTTGATCTAAGTACAACACAAAGAGCTGGAAAAAGGGAGGTGAAGCAATCAGAAGGGCAGGGTAAATTCATTCTGCATTGTATTACATGGCTATCACTTCCACCTCTGTGCAATGTATATGTGTATGCTTCATACATAATGATAAACTAGTATCTTTTCAATGCTCTGAAGATGTGTTTAAGGTATGTGTGTTTGTACATAGATACCGTACAGCAAAAAAGACTTGTTTTCCTTGGATGGTAAAAATAATTCACGGCCTGTTGTAAAGTTAGTGTTCAATTTTCAGCTCCTATGTACTTATTATTCATCAAACTTGATTATATTGTAGTTTCTTTATGGATTCACTAAAATATACACTAATAAAATCACGTTTGCTTTTTATTATGGACTGTCTCCATGCACAAACATTGTAAGCTGTAAGGAGTTTCTGGTCACAGTGAGTGTAACACTAGATTATTCACCAATTAATGTATTTGTTATGCTATCTTTGGTAGTTGTTGCTAAAGAAAACATGACAGATTTTTACTGTCCTTCCAGCACTTTGCAAACATACTCTCTTTTTAGAGGCATTACATGTATTTCAGCCTCATAAGAGAAATAATTCAGTCTGGGTAAGCTATTACAATTTACAACACTTCTCCCTATCTGATGTTATACAACTGGCTGAGAGAAGATTCTGTATTAGAAATTCACTAGATACTTGGTGCCTTATCTTGCTATTGATCCCTTGAAGTCAACAGGCTTGGATACAAAAATCAATGGCAGAATGTGACCCAGAGTGCTTTTACAAAGCTAAGACAGTGCAAAAATTATCCATAAGCATCCACTTCACACACAAAGTAAAAGAAAACTTGTATTAAAGGGACAGATTTTTAAAGGCATTTAAAATGCCTTTGTCCCATGTAAATCAGTGGAAGCAAGGCCTCTAGATACCTTCAAAAATACGATCCAAAGAGCCCACTACATACAAGTGCAGAGGATTGCTTCTGGACAGATGCATACTATCAAGGGGCATTAATGCACATGCTCCTGTGGGTGGTGAGAGGGGGCACTTTAATTAGAATGGCTCTGAGAGCTGCTCTAATTAAAGCACCCAGAGCGTCTTGTGTATCAGTGTCTCCATGCTTAAAAATGGCAGAGGGGGGCGCTTTATCTAAAGCTTGTTGAATGAGCTTTAAACTGCAGATGGAAACGACCATTTTCACCTGATATGGCCACAGAAAACAGTTTATAGCTGTGACCAAACACAAGTGCATGGCTGCAAACAGCTTAAAAAATGACTGATTGAGTGAAAATTGACCCCTTATTGCGTAAGATATCAGATAAAGATGTTACAAAATGTAGCATCTTTTGTAACTTGTGCCTGCGGGGCTCCCAGCTTGCCACTGTTTTCAGAATGGGAGGGAGGGAAAGGGAGCAGAGGAAGTTCAGTCGGGGGGTGGGGTTTAGCCCCCACTGGATGGTGGGGCACCTGTATTGCAGCATCCCGAGGTGGGGGGGGGGTCCAATTCACCCACCCCACCATTCTGGAGAGCCCCAAGGATGATCTCCCTTTGCTGCCTTTCTCCTCTCCCATTCTGAAAACAGCAAGCACGGGCAGAGAGCCTGGCCACTGCTATGGGAACCTGGTTGCAGCCCAGCTAGATTCCCCTCTCCCCGGGAACCAACAGTGAACTTCTGTTTGGTCTGGGGTAACATTGTAATGCAGCAAAAATTGTTCTGAGTTACAGCTGGAAGCTGCACTTGTGTCTGCACCCTTAGATACAGCACCCCTGCCACCATTTTTAACCGCAGGGATGCTGACACACAAGACATTGGAGTCTGTCGGTGCGTGGTAATTACCACATGCCAGCAGACTCAATTAATCGAGTCTGCTCCAATGCATTGTAATTACAGCACATCGGAGCAGCCTCACTCCTTGTGTATAGACACCCACATTGCTCAGGGCTTGTGTGTAGACACCCATGATGCTCTGTCATTGTTAGGATGAGATTAGTCAGCAAGGGGAGAGAAAGGTTGGTCAGAAATGATGAAGTGGTAAAATACAGGGAAAAGTCTTCCCACCAGGCTTCAGCAAATACATTACCGGAAATAATACTGAGATTGGATTAAGGGAAGATATAGGGGATTTTACATTTCAGACCCAGAAAGCAAATCTTGTCAGGAAAAGTAACATTTGCCAGTAGGTGTGGCCTCTATTTAAGTCCCTTTAGTGGAGTCTAACTGTTTACCAGCGAAGTGGTAAGATCATGACTCCGTGGAGAGCAGTAACCTGGGAAAGAAGTGTTGTTAACCTTACAGTGGGGATATTGATCCTTATTAGGAAATACAATATTAGTCTAGTGCATACAGTAGATTATTACATACCATAAGAAACACATCATGTACATCTTAAATGGTGTTAGACACTATGCTGATAAACACTATAGAAAACATAAATACAACGTCAGAGAAAATTTTGCCACACCATTTCATTAAGGGTAGGTCTAATAAATCAAATTATTTATTTTCATTTTGGGATGTAACTTCCCCTATGCTAGAACCATTCGGTAACAGTGGAAGAATGAAAATATTTTTTTTCCTGCATACTAATGTGTGATGATGATATGCTGAAGAAGCATAGTCACCTGCACTATATACCAGATCCCTGGAACTATTTGAGGTATATTTTTCAAAATCAACATGTAGGAGGAAAATAAAAACTCAGGTGTGAAAAACTCCCAGTTTTCCCTTTGTGACTATGCACTTTGAAAAGTGTTATTACATTTTCATGATGTTCCACACTTCGGTGGAACCTGTTCATTTTTAACTTTCAGCTCTAATTCCCAACATAAACCACTCTTAAAATAGCATTCCAGCCTGCTTCCATGTTCATTACTTGAATTAATCATCTATGGATTTAGAGTCCTAAACCTGAAAAACTTTAACCCCTTTACACATATGCAAAATCAGTTGCCTCATGTGTATGTACATTCACCCCACCATCACAGGGAAGTAAAAACTGTGCCCCATCCTAACATTGATTGCTCCATGCCACGCAATGGTAACAGAACGACTGTCACCCACAAACAGAACTTTTTGTTAATGAAAAATATCTTTAGGATTCAGCTGAGAGATATGTTTAATCAAGAAAGTCCCTGATGATTCTTTGAAGTGCTTTGGTAGGGAGGCTTTTCTTGCATGGCTAGTAATACTGCAGTTACAGTTCGGATGCCCACAATCTGGGTCCTGCTGTTGGATTATTGAACCTTCTAGCTCAAGGATTTCTCTAGACCTTTTAGATGTTGATGATTCTGCTTCTCGTTTACCCTATGCAGCCTTTCTCCCATTCTGGCAATATAACAGGGCCACAAAAGTTAATGTGTGCCTTTAAATAGGTGGGCCATAACCAGTGTAGTGCTACATCTAGCTCTGTGAGAGTAGGCACTTTGTTTCACAAACTTATAAACATTCAAAATGTTTCCAATTAACTGCATGGACTGATCTAAATAATCGCAGTTCTTCAAAGCACTGAAATAATGCAACCAGTTCTCATTGAAATTAAATTGATCTCTTAGTCAAGTCTCTCTTTCTGGTGCAGAAACAGAGTGATCAAAGATTACTAAGATTTCCAAAACTCAAACAACATTCCTACTATGTGCCTTGTCCACAGGAGTAAGGATTGTCTCAGGATGTTGAGCTCTGCCCTGCAAGATGTCTTGAGCACCCGCTGCTCAGCAGTATAGGCCTTGAAAGAAATGGAAAGAACCCAGATCCTTTGACCTTCTCTCCCCAGGCAGTGGGGGACGACGAGAGGTGAGGAGTTTGTTGAGAAAGCTAACAAATGAGGACCTTGGAGGACTAAATGGGGAGTCAATAGAGTTGAACAACTTTGGGTTACAATTTTTCTGAGGTATCAGATGTTTAGAACTCACGTGGATTAAAACCGGTTGGTGTTCCACGTCTCTGGAAAAAGCAGGACCTTCGCGCTTTGCAGGAGGTGCTTGGCATTTTGCAGGTTTGAGCCCTTGGTCATAAAAATATATATTCTATATATAAAAATACAGCAGATTTACTTGTAAAAGTCAATTCGTAAGTGTCCCTCCCCCCCCCCAACTATGTTTTATGCATTCACAAAGATGTTCGGGATAGATTTTTGAACAGTGCAAAAGACTGTTTTATATTCATAAAAACATATGTTGTAGTACTTTTAAACACCAATTGGAAAAAAGCGGTTGAAAAAGTTTCACCCTCAGAAATTCTGGTCCGAGTCGAACTTTTGCGTAGCAAATTGTAAACAAACTTCTTAGACGGCTAAGACTTCTCATTTCTTTCCAGCTAAAGCAGTCTCAAACACATCAAGTCCTGCTTTGAAGTAAACCTGAGCTGAATTGATGCTGTTCAACACCTTTGACAAGGCTGCTTGAAGGGTCTCATTTGACTGATGTAGCTTGCAGTGTGCCAGCGCCTCTAGCAGTACTGAAAATTGGCTCGTCCTTTCATCCAGCCTATAAAGAATGTTTCTAAAAAAGAACAATGGAAAACAGTAAGCCCTTTCCTCAAACAGATAAAAACAATTACCCCATCAAAAGTCATTGCGGATCCCTCAGAGTAAGAGCCACACTTTACAAATGATACACATTAGCTACAGTAAACCTAACCTGCAGCAAATTGAAGAGAGGATGTATTTATTTTTGTTTTGCTGGAGCATGTATGCCAAAATCATTGACAAACTCCATCAAAGACATCTTAGACTCCTCCCTGCCTATTCAGCCATTCAGAATTTCAGCAGAATCGCATGCTGGAGAGCAATTTATCTCCTTTGAAGTATTTTGCATTATCAAGAGTACTGCTTTTTTTTTTTTTTTCTTCTTCCTAGAAAAAAGGGTTTCAGGTATTACTGGCAACCTTGTACATGGAAAAAAAAATCCAATCTGCACACCTTATTTCACACCTTAAAGGTGAAAGTCTGGCTTCCTGAAGTCAAAAGGAAAAAACTCTCATTGACTGCAAAAGAGTGATTATTTTACCCATAGCCCTCTCTGATGTCACAACCACATTTAATGTTATGCACTTAAAGCGGGACGTAAGCACAAGGAACAGCTAAAGGTGTATGAAATTACATGGGTTTTCATGTAAACATCCTTAGGATTTTTTTTTTAAATGAGGAGAAAATCACAGAAATAGGAGTGGACTTGTTTAGTCAATCCTGCAGTTGTTATTGCAGCAACAATTACCATAGGACTCTTTGGAGATTTTGTCTGTGGAAGAACCAGAATTTAAAGCTATTCAAAGATTTCCATGAGGCTCTGATACGACTCTGAAAGCAGGCTATAAATGTTATCTAAAACCAGATTTAATTATTATCCTAATTAGAGAAGCACATAAATAGCATAAATCTCCACCTGTGAGCTTCTCTGATTGTAAACCAAAGTGTAGGAAGTTTTACATAAAAAGATGGCAGGTGATTCGATTACAAAACCTTTGCTTAAACACATAGGGAGGAAGAAATTTCACCGAAAGAAAAGAAAACAGTAACAAAGAAACCAGGACAGTCTATATACTTCATTAGTAATCTAATTACATGACAGGCCCAGTGGCAATTCTAAATTAGTAATAAAACTGCCAGGGATATTCACCTAGAAGACAGAAGACCACAAAAGAGTATCTTTAGTAGATTACTATCAGCATTGTCTAATTACCAGTCTACAAGAGAGAGAGGTAATGAAGTGACAGGTTAAATGGTAGCTCAGTACAGACACTTAGGCTTAGGAATGATTTGTGTCTATCAGTTCATAAAAAAAATATGGTTGGGAATAAAAGAAACCTTTTCAAATATTATACAAATCTATACATAAATCCCATATCTTTTTAAATGCATTTCTTCCTAGCTGAACTCTTTCTCTTCTTTTCCTCCTATAACGAGTATATACATTATATAGTCATAGCACCAAAATAACCATTTTAGGAATAAGCATTGCACCCAACAGGAATACTCAGAGCATATGCTGAGCACTACAAATAATCTAACTATGGAAAAACTACACTAGTATTATGCTCATTTCTATGTTCTGTGCTAAACTTTGGTGTTACTTATGAATACAGTATTTCCAAGCCTTAAAGGCAAATGGATTATACTCCATGCTTTCATTTGGGAATATAGTGAACTGTAACAGGTAGGATCTGAGCATGCTGACAGTCACAGGGTTTTTATGGAGGGTTTGGGGAATATTGCCAACTTTGAGCTGGGTCCCAGAGCAGTCATACCCTTGGGAACACAAGGAAGAACAAAGACTGTTGCATGCATTATCACTAATCTTCTCTTTTTGAAGTCAGTGCAAAAAGTTTCCCACTGACTTCAATGGGAATGATATAGCTAAGAAGCCCCATTTAGTATTTAATAAAGTGTATTGCATTATGCATGTCAGGGGCACTGAGGTCTGGTCATACCTCCAAGCCAGCAAGCCAGGCCATAAACTACCTTAAGCAGCAGGAATTACAGGAGTCAGTCACTTTCCCTAGTGCTTTCAAGTCATATGGACTGCCATAAGGCGGGGTGGGAAGAAGAGACTCCCTGTCTTTTTATTCATGTACTAATATTTCATTTGCAAGAAAAATAATAAAGACTTAAAATCGTAACATTAATAAGTAATCAATTGTTAATGAAATGTTAATTGTAAAAAGAATTACTTGTTACTATTACCAACATTAATTTTCAATTTAATTTGAATCGTCTTCAATGATTTTAAAAACAAGATTATGACATGCACCAAAATGTAGCTACAAAATTAGGATTTTAAACACATTTTAAACACTGAAAGGGAAATCCTGGTGCCACTGAAGTAAAATGAGAGTTTTCACAATGACCTCAGTGAATCCAAGGTTCCCTTTGCAGCCAAAAACGTTCTATATGGCGAAAACTACAGAGCACCCAAATATATATCCAGACTCTCACCTTGTATAAACTGGCATTGGTCACTTGACATTAAAGGAGAGATGGCAATTTACTCTAGCCAGAGAATTGGCCCATAGTGAAGAGATAGCAATCATAAGGTGTCACTATTTTGAGGCCTCCGAGAAATGGAATTTCTAAAAGAAGTGTTTGGGGTAATAGCTTCACCATTTTAAAGTTTACTGCAAACGAACCAAAAGGACAAAAATGTTTCTTTTCTTTATGGACCTAACCTGCACAACTCTGAGCATATTTTCTGTCTGCTATTGTTAGTCCAATGGCAGGCTGGTAACGGGCTATCGTATAAGACAAATACTTCAAGTCCCAGAACATCTGACTAGTACAAATCAGCATAGAAGAAGGCATATTTAGTTATTTGATGAATGTAAGAAACAGGCAGATTTTATCATCATTTGAAAGAAAATCTTGACTTTTGCAATAGTAATATAATTTAGGCACGGTTGATATATTGCATGGCATTATGCAATCTATTTTTCGTGTTGATGTATGACAGTACTTTAAAAGAATAATAAGTAATTTTATAAGTGCCTGCTTTTTTCTTCCCAAATTTTCTGCCACGGATTCTCAACAGGACCATATATTTTCCAATTAGTTATTTTTGTATTGCAAGTGATGCCACCTTTTTGTTGGATAAACTCATTTCTCTCTTGATGCATCCTCATGAGAGAGTCAATATATGTGATTTCACTTGCTATCTCTGCCTGTATTTCTTCATATGAAGGAACAGATATAATATTCCATTTTTGTCTTTCCATATTTGTATCAGTCGGTTAAAATTACAATTGAATTGAAAAATAAACTTCAGCCATTTAGCTGGCATACAATAGTGACATATGATTGCTACATATTTAGCCATATGAAAGATGCCTATGTACACTTTATATAATTCAATCACTTTAACATTCTGTAATCAAAATCATCTTTGTAGCCTGCACATTTTGAAACAACACTAATTCCACTCTCTTGCCTAACCACTTCAATATCTGCCTTCGTTTTCAACTATTTTGATCTTATAAAAATAATTCACACAGCCAGCCTGACCCACACAAAACACAAAAGAGACTCCTGAAAGGAAAGTGTAATATATTACTGATGACACTAATGAAATTACAACACACATCACTCATCTTAATAGGTCTGTTTCAATGACACATCACTGTGACCTGAAAAGTACAGCACCAAACTAGGAAACCTAATTAATAACTCCAGGCAGTACTACTGAAAGAGATAAAGCATCTTTATATAACTGACAAATCAGTCCTAAACTAAAGCAAAGGGACATACAAAAATGCAGGTTAAAAATAAAGGCAACCGTTCTTTTTATGAGTAATTTCCATGGCTATGAATATTCCCAGTGTTGATAAAAACAATGACCTGTATTTAAATTTTTTTTTATATACCTGCCTTTACCAATTTAGTATTACTCTGCATTAGACCTCATGACCAGAAATACCTGAATACTAAATCAAACTATTGACTACTATGATGTCTTTCAAAATGAACTAAGCTTCACATACAGTACCATATACAAGGACCTGCTTTCTTTCTAACAATTACCACTGACTATTGTTGGGCTTACGCGAAAGAATGGATTCTATGGTTAAAAGAAGATGACTGTATTTACCTTGTCATTGAAAAGAATTATTTTACTTGGGAGACAATCATGTATGTAAGTAATGACAAACACACGAAATCAATTATTATGCCATTTACAAATATCTTCTGATCAAAGAGCTCAGATTTGGACTTTGCAGACATAAAAGTAATTACTAAATCATTGGGATGTGACAGCAAGTAAAAGGTCCCACATGAGATGAGTTCAGGTGGTCTCAACAGGATCACATAAAAATCGTTTATGGGAAAGTGCAATGGGCACCTCTGTCTAGTCTAGTTACAAAAGTGCTGTGACTACAGCTGCCTCAAACACCCTTGCACATTCATTTTGTACGTCTTTAACTGCTTTGCACAGACTCTCTGAATGATTTCGGCACGTCTGTTTTTCCTCCTCATCATGAACTTGGTCTGTTCTGAATATATTTTTCTCAAGGCACAGGATCCAGTCTCCTTACATATTTGCCTAACGTCAAGCACACTGCCAGTGAAGTGTAATAAATAATTACAACAAAAATATTCACATGCAGAGATTTACAAATTTACAGGATCTGAGCCGGCTACAGAATGATAGACATAATACCTTTACTGGCACTAAAAATTGCATGAGCTTTTTAAAAATTTTTTATATCAGCTTGTACCTATGAAAACTTTATGTGTTGGTGCAGATGAAGGTTTCCCATTTCCTCTTCTATGTAATCTCTCCTCCCTCAATCCTTTTCCTTGCCTTTTTTTCCTCGCTGTGTTGACACACTACAAATTGGTTATTGCGATGTGTTGTGACTATGGCGTAATTGAATGCTGATACTGTAACATACAAACGGCATTACAAAACTCTACCCTAGGGTACATCATTTTTGTTGCTAGCCAAGTAGAAATACTATTAGCTTTTTATCATTATTGTCATCATTGATGTATAGATTTTATGCTGCACTACTAGACTGCCCTGACACATTTGAAAGACCGAATGAGTGAAATCACTCCCCCTTCCTATCTTTTTCTCATTCCTTTACATAGCTCAGTCCTATTGGACAAATGTGTCCAACAGCAAGCTAGTCACAACCTCTGTACTCCAACTTTCTTGCAATCGCCCTCCAGTATTTAAGCATAACTAATCAGGATTGCTACAAGAAGCTGATTACACCCACTTAATGAATGTATTGCAAGAATATAAAAGAGAGCAGATCTTGTCTTTACAACCAATTTCTCTATACACATACTAATGTAAATCAGGACAAACTGCCATGAAGTCATTGGTGTTTCAATGGCAGGAAGAGGTACACAGTGAATGAAGACAGACATAGGGAAAGATTTGGATGGTAGATGCCACTTCTGTCATCTACCATGCATTTGATTTCAGAGGGTCCAATGGAGGCACACGGGGCAGCATTCACAGCCCCTGCCGCATAACTCATGACGGTCTTTTCAGCCTTCCCATAGGATTCAAGTCTGGGTTTTGCATGATCCTTCCTCCTCACAACAAGAACAAAGGATCCAAAAATGGGGACTCCTTGGTCAGTAAAGACTACAGGGCTTTTCTGCATACCAGTGGAGGCACAAAGTTACCAGGGTAACTCCAGGTCTCCTTTACTTGTGGGAGCTATACCTTTGGCTTTTTATCTACACTGGGCAACAGTGATGAGTGGGGGTGAATGGAATACTACTACAGATTATTGATTTTAATCTCTAAACCCTATGGTTATGAACATAACTGTGTCTCTGATGCTGTGAGGGAGGCAACACCCCCTACCACTCCCCCAGGACTTTAGCTTTAACAGGAGAATTTTTTGCCCTGACCCCCAAAACGTAACTGGACTGAACTTCCAGGATCCTAAAAAACATTGCTCCTATCTACAGATACAGGGATGAAAACAAGGCAGTCATAAAGAGCAAGAAACTCCAAACACCCCGGCAAGTGAGAGGCCCATTAGCAACTATCTCCTGTTGTCTCGTCAACAGGACAGAGATACCCCTTGGACCTTCCCTCCATTTTTCAGTACATATCTTTAGCCACAAGCACAGAAAATGTCTAAGGATTTGGATTTTAGAATTAGATTGTTCAAGGAAACTGGAGCTGGATAGATTTTTCCCCCTTTATGTTTAATGACCAAACATCGGCATTTCTGTTCATGCATGTTCCATAGAATATAAATAGCAAATAATTTAAAACCAAGTCAGATCATTCCTATCGCTGAAGAAAATTGGCACAATTACTAACAAAGTTAACAGAATGTTAGCCCTGATTTGCTATTAATAGATCACTGCTCTGGAATTGGTTAAAGATTTCAAAGAGAAGACGGTATCCATGACAACTCAAAGTTAACTTTTCCAACTTTCATCACATAAAATAATAATTACTTTATTTTTTTTCCTTTCAAATGTTATATTTTTATGGTTTTAAATAGCAAAAACAGCCTCCAGCATTTCTTGGTAGTTTTTCACTGAGTAGGTTGCAGGCCCACAAAGATATACGTCCTCAAACCAGCTAGGCATTCAGTGGCAGGAAGTGTCCTCCCTGTTCAATCTTACTGTTTCAGTGAATTGTATTGATGTCAGTGTCTCTAACTTTGTAACCTCCTTCTGCATGGATTTGTTTCATTGGGGTTTTACATACCAGTAGAAGCCTGCCTAAATGGAACATAGCACTGGATCAGGATCTATGCTTATACAAGTCTGTGTCTCATAAAGAGATGAACAATTAGTCCCAACTTTTCTAATTTAATTTACAGATAAATAGTTATCACAGTCACCCTTGGAGTGAGGCACAGATTGTTACATACCTGGTATGAAACCGCCCCCCACAAACAAATGGTTACTAAAATACTAATGTCTCCATGATATGAGGGTCCCTTCTCCTCTTATCCAAGGAACTCGTGGAGTACCTTGTTTGATCTCACTAATTACTGAAGCTAACAGACAATTTTGGCACAATGTATGTGAAGCGCCCATTACTATATTTAGTACTGTGCGGGCCGGGCCCCGATCCTGCCCTCGTCGCCACGGGCGGCGGTGATTCCGATCCCACTCTGGCCACCATGGGCTAGCCGGGGGCGAACCGGGGTCGAACCGGACCCGTCTTCGGTGCACTCGGGCTGTGGCCAGCAGCCCGGGCACGCGGGGCGGGAGAGAACTGCGGAGTGGTTTAGCGCTCGCGAGTTAGACTTAGTTACGGAGGCGTAATGGTTGATTGAAAAGATTGTTTACTTATGCCGAAGATGGCATTGGTGTAGGCTGGACAGGTTTCCAGGCACGGCTCCCGCTTGAACCCTTGTTGGAGGACTCTGACAAATCGATTGCTCCCACGGAGTTTGCTAGGCTCCGTGGGTCCGGTTAAGTTGTATTCGAAAAGTTTCCCCAGAGCTATTTAGGCTCTGCGGGTCCGATAAGTTTTCCCCGGAGTTTGCTAGGCTCCGCGGGGTCTGAAGTTACAGGAAAGGGATACGTCTGGGATTGCGCTCGGCGACAGGGAAAGGCAAGAAGCAAAAGCTCCGTAGGCTCGGTTCTACTGCCGCTCTTGCCTGCTTAGGGGAGGCACGCCAGGTCCGCGAGGGTCCGCAGCACTTGGAGATCTTCACACAGAATCTCTCTCGTCCTCCCTCCTCTGACTTGGGCGGAAGCTACCCAAGCCTTTTGTACGGCTAGCAAGCCAATCGCTAGCCGCCATGCGTGCCTATATTAGGAATGGGCCAATAACGTGGCGTGAATCCTAATACAAATGGCGGGAACTTCTTTACAGCATGTATCACTACGATGCAAAAGAGATGCACACTGCAACGTAGCTACAATTTGGCGGGAAATCCCCCGTTGCACCAGGGTTCTCTCTAGCAGCAGAGACCTCTACCATGCAAAGAAAGCGACAAATTGGCGGGAAATAATTTAGCAGTGCCGAAGCGCACACACAAACAAAAAATCACAACTTTGGGTTGTGACAAGTACAAAAATTAGAAGGTAGTTTTAACCATCACAGGAGCAAGGTTCTCAAAGTATATGAACAGGGTTAGTAGGGGTAAGAAATGTAACTAGCTTTAAAGTACTTGATCAGTTTATAAAAGGGATTATATGATGTGATTGTCTTCAGGAACGTGACTTGATCTTATGTACCATGTTCCTTCCTGATTTTTCTACTAGTAAAATGCTATTGTACTCATTGGAATTACTCTCAAGATACTCCAGGGTATATCAAATCTGAATTGGATTTCTGACCTCTGCAGTGTAGAATAAAGCCAAAAGAAAGAGAACTGGAATGCAAAGGAAAATATCAGGTAATACTGATGGTCTTCAGAAATCAGAAGTGCCTATTTATCACTGTAAAAGAACAATCTTCTGTCATTAATTAAGCCTGATTCCTCTGGAGTCCTAGAGAAGTCAATGTGAAATTCAATCAAATTTAACAAAGACTTAGATCTTTATCACACAATTTTTAAACAGATTTTTGACTGGAGAATAATATCCACTTTGCAGAAACCTATAGTTGTATTAAAAAATCCTTTAGATTTTTTTCCATAAATGCTTCAACAGCTAACTGGTACCTTCAAGAGGGATTAATCATTTCTAAAATGAAAAATAACTTTATTTTAAAATATGCTATTTACTGAGAACACATAAGTCAAACGGTGTTAAATATACTTTCTGTTGTTTGCTGAAATATACTTAAAATATAAATCTCTCTCTCTCCATATATATCTACTGATGGTAATAAATCTGAACCCATTCCTTTTAGGCAGATTTATGTTATGCTATTACATTTCACGTGAAAGGAGCATATGTTAGGCTGAACAATTTGAAACAAATTATTTTAGTTCTGAAGGTGTCTCAGGTTGGAATACTCACATTCAAAATAGATACGCTGCCAGAAAAATGGGACTGGAAGGGACCTCTAGAGGTCATGTAATTCAACCCCTGGCTCAAGATAGGATCATCACCTACTGAGCAATTCTAGACGAGTATTTGTCTAACCTGCCCTTACAATCTTCCAAGAATAGAGATTCTAGAACCTCTCTGGACAGCTTGTTCCAATGCTCACACTCTCATAGTGAGAAAGTTCCTAATATCCAACTGAAATTTCTTTACTGTAATTTAAGACTTTTACTTAACCTGTCCCCAGCAACCACAAAAAATAATCTATTACCATGCTCTTTATGACCTCCCCCCTTCATGTATTTGAGTATTTGAACACTCATCAAATCTTGCCTCTGTTTACTCTCCTCCAGACTAAATAATCCCAGGTCTTCCAATCCTTCCTTAGGCCATGCTTTCTAGTCTTATCGTTTTTGTAAATTTCCATTATATTCTCTCCTATCTTGCTACATATTTTATGAAGTGGTTGAAGGAACTGAGAGAAGTTAATTCATAGAATATTTCCAAATGGAACATGTGGTATTCTGAGGCTGCCTATTTCCATTTGGAAGTCCTATCAAAAAAAAAAAGGCCCTGGTGATTTCCAATGAGAAATGTCAATTAAAAAAGAAGGAGCCAATAATCATTAGAGTACAGTACTTGAAGTCACATGGCTTGAATACCATTCCCCTTGTCCAACAGATTAGCTGGTTTTTGCACAATTGTTACAAAAGTTCAGACCAATGCTGTTTTTACAATAGTCCACTGTCAGGGACAGTGGTTAATCTGAGATGCTTCTAAAATAAATGTTAGTAATCTATGATGATTAATTGACCAACAACATGCCCTCGAAGGAATTTTCTTCCTAGCCCCTAAAGTAAAAAAATTGTATTATATTCAAGCACAAGAGCATAAATCACTTGTATATTTTTACCTGGGCTACATTTTTTTTAATGATCAGCCAAAGATGCCATCCTTTTTACAATACTACTGAGTTCTTTTCTGGGTAATGCCTTGTGGCAGTGAGTACCTCATGTTAATTACTCCCTTTTTAGTTTAACTGAGTGCCCTTTGCTTCTCAAGTACAGCGGATGAACAAGACTCCGTGATTAATCTTTTATCAATGCAGTAGTGATTCTTAGTTTTTCTAAAACGCGAGTCTAATTATGAGGCCATAAGTTTGCTGGACCCCATTAAGTTAAAAATACATTATATTTATAATTTATATATAAATTACTGAGCTACTAAGTACTACTGACGAAGATAGGATTCTCTTCCATAATCTGATATTACCAGTATTTGAATATATATGCCTGTGAACAGTCATAATTGTTTTGGTATCTGGATGAGTGATGTAACAGTTTTATCTGCACGCTTCTGTAGTGATACAAGGTTAGCAAGACGATTGCAACTTTAACCTTGTTTCATGCATTCTTTGGATAACTTGCATCACCAACAGAGCAGTGAGCTATAATGGTAACATCATAGTAGCTGAGGTGGCTTCCCCAGCAACCCCCTGCCCTGCATTTTTAAAACACTTAAAATTTTTACTGATCCATACATTCCTTTGATTATCAGTACTGTCACATTTTTAAAGCTATATATGGGAGCAGATGCTCTTGGCTTCATTTTTTTTTTTAGTCAAGGCCCCTCTGCTTGTTACATTCAGGTCACAATTAACATGTTTTCGTTATTTTTATTTAATGAAAGACATTGTGAATAATTATAAAAAGTAAAATATAAATATAAAATATACAAGCATGATGAATAGTGTCATAAATAATTCTGTGGATAGCCGACAGCACTTATTGTTGGGCCCCTGTTGCTCAGATCTTGGAAGTAGTGCTAATGAGAATGCTTAATTTTGCGTAGCATTTTCCTTCTGCAGGTCTCAAAGTACTTCACAACAGAAAATAAATATTATTAGCCCTCTGTATATAGTAAAGCAGACACAGAGGTGCCCTGACTAGTAATCTGTTCAAAGCAATAATTTTAGTATATAGGGCTTATAAATGGACATTAAAATGCATTAAAGAGGTTCAAATAGTGGGAGCTGAAGGGAGGACTCACTAAAGACTTCGAAGGCTTTCATCTGTTGGGGACTGGTTTGCACCCAAATCAATCAATCAAACCCAAAATCAATGGGGATAAAAGTCCTTACTATCCAATGGCTCTTCAGTAACCTAGTAGAAGTGCTGCTCTTACGAGTACTCCTTGTACAGGATTGCTGAATATTCTAAACAAGTCTCTTATGCCTCCAATACTTGCATGTAAAATTCAGGTAATGTTCATGGTCAAGAGATGCTTGAAGCACATTAATAGGCAGCTTGAAGAATCATGTCTCCAGTCTTAAGGGGCTATTGATCTTCGTTATAAACATTATTGAAATTTTTTATTAACACTATACTCACTTTATTAAAACTAAATCTACAAGATGAAGTTCAAAGGTGTGGAAACCACAGAGAAAACTGTAAAAGTGTACAAATCAGCCTAATTAAGTAGATGTGAGAACATTCACCAAAAGTACTTGAGAAAGCAACCGAAGGTTACATTATAGATTCCAATTTAAAAGTGGATAACATAAAGGAATTTTTTCCATTTTTTCCTGAAATGTTCAACTGTGTACTAATGATAATTTACATTAATAGATCAGAAACTATGAGGAGTGTCTACTCTCAATCATTTAACATTGAAAACCCAATTAGTCACAGGTATATACCAGGTGACACAAAAAGTACACAAATAAATAAATAAAATTAGAGGTACACACTTGCTATGACTTAGTTGTTGCTATATTTGTATAACATTCAACATGCTCTTCCATTTAAATTAATTCTGTCTATATTTAGCTTACCATAGTTACTAAAACAAATCCAGCCCAAAGGTACAGTGCTGATAAGAATAAACAATAAAATCTTTGCTGAATCTGCTACTGTGCTGGTAGGCAGCAAGAAAATGGTGAGCATTTACTGGTAAATGCAGAGTATTTTTAAGGCTGCCAAAGTTTAAAGGGCAGCGTTATTCAAGTATTATTTATTTCTAGGATCAGACAGCCACTGAATCAGAGTCCTTGGATCATAATTTTGGAGTTAGGCACTTTTAATTCTGGATGTGGACTTTATTCTGTGTTACAGCAAGAGTATAACAACAAAAGCAACTAAGATAACAGAAAGCTGCATTTAGTGACAGTGCTATCAAATGGCAATCTCATGAAACCAGAAGAAGATAATATTGATTTTAAGAGGATTACACACTAGTGAGGCAGTCAGGCCTTACCTTGCACAAATGAAATCAATGGAAGTTTTCCACAGACAGCAATGGCTCATATTGTACGGTAGTAGCTAACTGACAATGGAAAGCTTCCTTACAGGAAAATTTGTATCTAGTATTTGTTTCTTTGAAAAAAAGTTTCTTCATCCAGTTAAGCTCATCTTCACTTGCTGAAATGTTATCAAGCTTAAAGTCTATATTTGACAGATCTGTTATAAACTTGGGCAATGCCATAAAAGCCAACAGAGTTCACTTCTCCAAAGTAGCACAAACCTCAACTGTGCATTTGTAATTACATGTGTAATAGTAATAACCGCTTGGAACTAAATCCTTTTAAAACTTGCAGTGCATTTTTTAAACATGCATTAATTAAAGAAAAATGACTGCAGTACACAGATCAGAAGGGAAAGACTCTCACAACTCATAATAAGGTACAATTGTGACTGCCTGTGTTTGCTTTCCCATCTGGTACCACAGGACTGTGTCTTAGGGAAACAAAATGGCTTATTCCCAGCTCTGCTACATATCTTCTTTGTGACCTTAGGCAAGTCAGTTAGACTGAAATTTCCAAAAGGACATGAATGATTAAGAACCTAAATCCTATATTCACTAAGTGACTGATCTCTCAAATGGCAGTTATCTAGATACTTTTGAAAATGTATCTTCTTTCCTCTTGTGCCCCAGATCTCAAATGTCTTAGGTCAATGGTCACCAACCAGTTGGTCGCAATCAACTGGTCAATCAGGGAGCATCTGACAGTCGATCTCAGTCTGAGGGGGCTGAGCCCCCCCAGATTGAGATCGACTGTCAGAGGCTCTGTGATCAGGAATAGCAGGACGCCTATGGGGAGCAGTGGGACGCACATGGCTGGGCTGAGCCATGCTCCCTGCCCTTGGGGCCAAGCCAGGGAAGTGGGACAATCCCCTGCTGCGCCCCCTGCCACTGGCTGAGTGGGACCCTGGCTGGGCCAGACTGGGGGAGGGGCAGAGCTAGGTCAGCTCATCCAGGATCATGGGGAGGGGGGGCTCTCACCACTGCACACACCCTGGTGGAGGCACGTGCTCCCCACTCCACCCAATCTGCGTGTGGGGCAAGGTGGCTGCCCCGGGATCCTCATTAGCAGGGAAGTGAAAGCTGTAGTATTAAACTCAGTGCCCATTTTTGGCACCAAGTTTAAAACTGCGGCTTTCACATTTGTTTCCCTGGGAGCTGGGGCCCCTTCACCAATGGGACTGGGGGGAGGGAGGGTGCAGGGTAGGGTTGGGTCAGGAGAGTCATGCCACACCTGGGTGAGAGGGGTGGGCTGGGTAGCGCCACATCTGGGGGGGAGGAGGCTGAGCCAGGTTGGGAGAGCCATGCGCCACCTGGTAGGTAGGGGGTGGTGGTTGGGGCTGGGCAGGCCAGCCCAGGAGTGCCACTGTGCCAAGCTGCACCTTTCTGGGTGGCAGCACTAGGAGGGCCTTTGGGGCTATAGCCCCCCCCAATTCATCTTAACCCCCCTGCAGCCACCCTCTCAGTGCTGCCACCTGCCCACAGAGACATGGCATGGTGCTCTTGGCCTGGCCCGGCCCAGCCCAGCCCAGCCCAGCCCAGCCCAGCCCAGCCCAGCCCTCTGCATCTGCATGGACAGTTGGGCAGCAGCTCTCTGCAAGTAAGTGTAATGGGGGCCAGGTGGGGAGCAAGACTGAGCTGCAAGCAGTTTGCAGTGGGAGAGGAAAGGGAGGGAAGGGCTGCCTCCGTGTGATCTAGAGTGGGGAGGGGGAGAGGTCTTGTGAGGCGAAAGTGTGTGTCTGTCTGTGTGCATCTGTCTGTGTGTATGTCCATGTCCATGTGCAGAGAGTGAGACTACACTGTGCACACCTGTGTCTGTGCATACGTGTGTGTGTACATTTGACCATAGTGGGGGTGGGAGCAGAGAAAAGAGGCGGGTATGTGCCCCCCAGCCTGGTGGGGTCCACCCAGCCTCCCCCACCAGCACTAGGAGGGGAAGGGGCCCCTCTCCCCCACGGAAGCCCAGCTTCCATGGGGGGAGGGACCTCCAATTTTGTGCTTGCCCAGGGCCCTAGAACACCTTAAACCACCTCTGCCCACCCCACCCCCCCATGGACCTGCTGGGCCAGGGGGGTGGGGGCGCAGTAGATCCTGGTTTGCCCTTTCTTTCAAAAAGAGATCTTCACCTTAAAAAGGTTGGAGACCACTGCCTTGGGCTGTACCTAAGAGGATTTTTTTTTAAGTGAATACTTTATTCAGCCCAAACCTATTTGAAATTTCCTGGTGAAGTTACAACATAGTTTTCTCCATAAAAATAATTTGGGTGGGGGCAGCCTACAGTCACAGTGGTGAGGAGGAGTCATTATCCCTCTTTGGGCATGTCTACACATTGTCCTATGGTGACAAAAGGAAGTACTAAAGCATGGCACAGTAACAACGTCACCTTTTGGAAGTACTAAACCATGGTGCAATAACCACTGGTACTGAGCTGTGCATGCAGGGGACAGTTAGTTTTCACTGCTACTTTGCCATATCAGTGCACTAACATGAGGGAGTGTGCTGCTACAACAAAGTAGCTGTCGACCATGTGTAGACTCACGTGATCATTACATTACCATAGCGCATCACCTACAGTGACATAGGGTGATTTGTAGATGCGCCCTCTTTTACATAATACTGGAGTATTCACTCAAGCTATGGGACACCAACATTCAAGTTCCACCTCTCCCTGAGGGGATCTGAATACATATTTTTAATGGAAATGAACCAACACAGCGCAGACAAACTCACCCCAAGTTGGATCCAAAGCATGGGGCTCCTTTTGGACCAGATCTGTGGAGCCAGCAGCAGCTACAGTGATTTCTGGTCTGGGAGCGGGCAGAGACATGGGTTGGAAATCAAGTGGCAGTGGACACTGAGGAGTGGGTGGAAGCATGGATCCAGGGCAGGCAACAACAGGGCAAGCAAAGGCTGTATTTGCACAGACTTCACTCAACCCTTGCCACCAATGGCCATGTCTGTTGGTGCCCAGCGACCGTGAATTCTTCAGCACGGTCCACTTCCCAGAATTTCTGGCAGTTTGCTAGACTACCAATGAGCCAGATGGAGCAGTTCTGTGGGCTGTATGTTTGACACCCTGGGCCTAATCCATGCTATATATTCTGGGGTAGTGAGATTCTATAGACCAACAGTTCCCAAACTCTAACAGATTGTGTACCACCCATTTAAAATGATAAAACCTTCAGTACCACCAGCAAATTTTTCAGTTTAACCTTCAGTACCACCAGCAAATTTTTGTCATGTAAAGTAGGGGTGCACTGATACAGATTTTTTGGGCTGATATGGATGGCCGATTTTTAACAAGCAATATTGGCTGATACCAATCCGATTGCCAATATGCTGCCTGGCAGCGTGGAAAGCAGCATCTGGCTGGTAAGTCTGTCATGGTGGAAGGGGTGGACAGAAGGAAGGGGTGGCAGATCGAGGCCCCTGTGGTAAGGGAGTTAGTGGGAGTGGGGCTGGGGCAGGGGCAGATGCTACCCAGCCAGGGTGGGGTGGGGCATAGGATGGAGCTGTGAGTGGCTCATCCGGGGGGCTCAGGGAGGGAGTGGTAGCTGCTGCTGCTACGCTCACCCCAGGAGGACATGCAGGGCATGTGCTACCTGGCTCTGCATGCAGGGCCAGGGTGGGCTCTAGCTGTGGGCTGGGACTGGCGCGGTGCTGGGCTCTTCCCAGCAGGGGGCTGGGCCAGGCTGCACTCGGGGTGGGTGGCAGTGGCGTTGGGAGTGGGGCTATGGCAGGGGTTGCAGCCACCCTAAAATTCACTGTAGCCCTCTCCCAGCACTGCTGCCACTCACCCCAAGTGCAGCTTGGTCCAGCCACCCACCAGGAAGAGCCTGGTGCCATCCTGGTCCCAGCCTGAAACTACAGCCTGCCCTGACCCTGTGCACAGATCCAAAGGCATGTGTCCGCCATGCCCTCCCGGGGTGTGTAGCAGCAGGAGCTGTCCCCCTGTCAAGCCACTTGTGGCTCCATCCCGTACCCCACCCCAGCTGGGCAGTGCCTGCCCCAGGCCCAGCCCCACTCCCACTCCCTCACTCACTGCAGGGGCCTTGATCTGCCCCCCCACACTCCTTTCCTCACAACAGACTTACCAGCCAGACCCAGCTGCTCTTCACGCTGCCGGGCTGCACTCCTCGCCACCTGCATGCTGCACTGCAGCTGCACGCATACACGGGTCATTTATCAGTCATATTATCAGCCATATCAGCCAAAAAAAGCTGATTGCTGATACTGTCAATTTTCCTTATATCGATGCCAGTCCGATATGGGACCGATGTATCGGTGCAACTCTAATATAAAGTAATTATAATAAATCTGTTAACATGTGCCACTGACATGTTGTTTGCATGCCACTGGTGGTACATGTACCATAGATTGGGAACTGTTGCTATAGACTGATGCTTGGGAAATGCATAGGGACCTGCAACCTAGAATCCATATTCAGCTTAATTCAGAGGCAGAATTTGAACTAATGTCACTCAGGAGAGTGCCCTAATCACTAGGATATTCTGAAGCAAGTCTCAGCCTCTCCTATTGCTGAATACTGAAATATCCCTTAAGAGAGAAAGTGAGAGTGGCATAGGCCTGGTGCTTAGTACATTCACCTAGAAATGAGACACCTGGGTTTCACCCACTGTTCCAATTAATAGTTAGATTTATATACATTCCTGGCCAATTACTGGCTATTTTAAAACTAGTATCTAAAGGACAGATTGTGATGTTCCCTATCCAGGACAGCCTAGAACATGGACATTTTCCTGAATTAAGGGAGCTGGGATACAACTCCTCTGAATTAAAGGAAGAAATTCAACCTTGGATGCCTATCTACTAGATAAATACAATAGTCACTGGGCTGTGGAAGGACAGGTGCACTGCTACCAACAACTCCATTCTGTGAATGTGTTTAAGTCTGATTCTTCACTTTCATTTCTTAGGTCGGCCTTTTTAATTAAAACAAAAAAATCTGGGGTTTTTTACACAGCCTCAATTTTACCCTTCCTTCACCCTAATCTATTTAGGCAGCAAATGCTTCAGGGTGGGGAGTGTCTGGCTCTCTGGTTTTACAGCACTTAGCACATTGAGAACCCTGACCTGGCTGGGGCCTAATACATATGCCTATTGTAATGCAAACACCGCATTTTTAAAGATATATTTGAAAGTCCAAACTCATACATTAAATATGACTATTATATTCCTGGGCAATTACCACTCATTAGGCTTATAACAATTTTCCTGTAGGCTGAAACTAAAATATTTACCATGTCTGAGGGAGGTTAAAACAATTCAAACATGTAAAGTATCTTAATATTTTCGCAGATTCATAGACGTTAGGGTTGGAAGGGACCTCAGTAGGTCATCGAATTCGACTCCCTGTGCTGAGCAAGAAAGAGCGCTGGGGTCAGATGATCCAAGCTAGGTACTTGTCCAGTCTCCTCTTGGAGACCCCCAAGGTAGGGGAGAGCACTACCTCCCTTGGAAGCCCATTCCAGATTCTGGCAACCCTTACTGTGAAGAAATTCTTTCTAATGTCCAACCTAATCTGCTTTCCATCAATTTGTGGCCATTGTTCCTAGTTACTCCAGGGGGTGCCCTAGTAAATAGAGCATCTCCTATTCCCTGCTGCCCTCCCCTGATGAATTTATAAGCAGCCACAAGATCACCTCTCAGCCTTCTCTTGCAAAGGCTGAAGACATCTAGGTCCCTCAGTCTCTCCTTGTAGGACCTTGCCTGCAGGCCTCTGACCATATGAGTGGCCTCCTCTGAACCCTCTCGAGATTCTCCGCGTTCCTCTTGAAGTGCAGTGCCCAAAACTGGATGCTCTAACTTCGGCCTGACCAGTGCCTTATAGAGGGGAAGCATTGCCTTCCCGGACCTGTTTGTCACGCATCTGCTAATGTATGATAAAGTGCAGTTAGCCTTGTTGATCACTTCATCATGTTGACAACTCATGTTCATCTTGAAGTCATCTATTACTCCAAGATCCCTTTCTGTTGGTGTGCTGCTGAGAAGGTCATCTCCCACCTGTGTGTTGCTGGTTCTTTTTGCCCAGGTGCAGCACTTGTCTTTGTTAACCTGCATCCTATTTTGTTCTGCCCATTTTTCCAACCTGTTCAGATCCACCTGGATCCATTCCCTACCCTCTGGTATATTAACTTTGCCCCATAATTTGGTATCATCTGCAAACTTGGACAGGGTGCTCTCCATGCCCTCATCCAAGTCACTGATGAAGACATTGAATAGCACCAGTCCAAGGACTGAGCCTTGCGGGACTCCACTGCCCACATCTTTCCAGGTCAATATCGACCTGTCCACCACCACTGTCTGGGTGTGACCCCTAAGCCAATTTACCACCCACCTGACTGTGTAATCATCTACATCACAGCCTGTCAATTTATTTACAAGAACAGAATGAGATACTGTATTGAAGGCCTTCTTAAAGTCTAGGTAGATGACATCTACCTCGACTCCTGCATCTAAGCATTTTGTGACCTGACCATAAAAAGAAACAAGTTTAGTCAGGCAGGATCTACCTGTAATGAATCTGTGATGACTTCCTTTTAGCATTATTTCCCCTCCTGAGCTCCCACAAATGTGATCCTTAATGATTTTTCCAGAGTTTTCCCAAGGATACAGGTAAGACTAACTGGCCTATAGTTTCCCAGTTTCTCCCTCCTCCCCTTCTTGAAAATAGGGACCACATTGGCCCTTGCAGCAGTTCTCTGGGACCTGACTGGAGCACCATGAGTGCTCGAACAGCAATGCCAGTGGCTCTGCTATGACACTGGCCAATTCCTTCAGCACCCTTGGATGAAGTTCATCCGGGCCAACTGATTTGAATGCATCCAGTTCCTCCATGTGTCCCTTTGCTAAGTCTATGCTAACAATTGCTGGGCTGATGTCCCTCCTGTGTCTATCTATGATCCAATTGGGAGATTTTTCTTGGTCTGTGTCTAGGAATACAGATGCAAAGAATTCATTGAAGAGCTCAGTTTTGTCCCCTTTCTCTGTCACCAATTGCCCTAGTTTGCCCTGTAGGGGTCCTATGCTACCCTGCACCTTCCTTTTGCTCCCTATATACCTGAAGAAAGACTTTTTGTTGTCCTTAATTTTTGTTGCCAACCTAAGTTCTAATCCTGCTTTGCCCTTCCTAACTGATTCCCTGCAAGTGCGAGCCAGGGAGGTATACTCCTCCTTGGTAGCTAACCCCCTGTTTCCACAGCCTGTATACCTCTTTCTTTGCCCTTAGGTTTTCCTGGACTTCTCTGTTCCGTGAAGAGGACTTCTTTGCCCCCTTTTATGTGCAATGGGATTGTCTCCTTTTGTGCCCATAGGATCACTCCCTTGAGGAATGACCGCCTTTCCTGGACCCCCATTTTGCCAATGCTCTTGAGCTTTAATGCCTCACTAACTAATCTCCTGAGCACACTGAAGTTAGCCTTTCTGAACTCTATGACTTCAGCCCTGCTGGTTAGTTTACCCACCCTGCATTTTAAATTTCAGCATTTAAAGTGCTGAAATTTAAAGTTCAGCATTTCAGCATGACTTCATGAGCATGACACTTTGTCACCAATATGAACTTCATATTTAGCCTACATAAAAATATGTATAGTATGGCAGTTTCCCTCATCTCTCATGTTAATACTTTACAAAAGTCCATATGTGTGAGGATAAAATCAATGACTGAACTCTCCCCCCAACAATACCCATTTGATAATCTCAAATTTCAGAATGTTTTCTACTCTTTACAGCTGAACTGATTTTTAATGTTTCTTGTTCAGCTAAGCTTGAATGTCAACCATAATTAAGTCACTGCAGATCAAATGGTCAACATTGAGATTTCTTATTAAAATGTAAAGAAACTGCAAGATGCAACAAATTCATTCTGCTTCATCATCTGGTTCATTACATAATTGTCATTCTCAAACGCAAACTATTTGTGTTATCATATTAGACACACTAAAAATCATTGTCTGTACTATGGTAGTTTTCCAGAACTCATACTCTGTACCTTCCATGAGCAGAGAGTAGTTAGCCATTAGTGTGAAGTCAAGAAGAAGGCAGGATATAAGAGCACCTTGCAGACTAACAGCACCTCTATCCCTCCTTCTTTCCTGTATTTTTTCTTTTATAAGCCTAAATGGGTAAGATATTTAGAGTATGGGCTACACTCAACATACTAACTTCAATTAATATTAAGACAGGACATAATTCAGCAGGATTAGCAATAATGAAAAAAATTACAACCACAGCAGGAATGGGTAAAAGGCTTATCAGATCAATAACTGCATACCCCCTGTAGGCTGAATTTCTTGCTTCAAACACAAGCGAATGTTAAAGGAAAAAGTCACAGTCCCAAAGATTAGATCTGAGTTGTTGTGAGACACCAGTTCTTATCATCTGAAGGGGAATTTGTGAGTAGACTGAGGCACACAATCTTTCCCAGAGTTCCCCAGCATGCCGGGAATGCATGTACCTATGCTTTAGGATGTCTCAGACCATTCTGAGAGGGTATCCTGCTTCCTTCTACTCTGCTGTATCTCCTTTGGGGAAAATTGCACCTCCGAAGGCTCACCAAAAGAAATCCTCTCGCCCCTTCACAATGATTATTGTAGGGCCTTAGGTTGGGCAGGGAAAGTGTTTTGTACCCTTTGGCAGTACAGCTTGTTTTACTTGGTAGGCTGATTTTGCTTTGTGGCTTGGTAGAGAGCTGGGCTATACCCCTGCCTGGCTCTCCTAGTCTCCTTTTATGTATTGTGAACCATCCCAAGGAACTGGACACATTTCTCATTGTGCCCATTTCTTAAGCTGGCTGAGCATGATAGGACAAAGTTCCTATGCCTATGACACACAGTACACCTATGAAACAACTGGGTGTGATCTAGAAAAGGAGTGCTTTTCAAAAAAGACCTAAACAATTCTGTTCCACCCTTAAATTGAATGCCTTACTCTACATTCCACAGTGGAAGAGAATCTGACTTAAGCTATGGTATGAACTAAATGAACACGGCTAACCCATTAAAAAAGGTAGAGATGGTTATATACGTGATATAAGTGCTATTAAAATGCAGTGCTCAGTTTTTGATTGGAAATTGTATAATTATTACTTTGCATGGTGCATAAAATATATATAGCGAGGTGTGGGTGTTTGCCATATAGTTAAAATTGCATAATTGTTTCTCATGTCATTAATTGCAAGAGTAATGTCTCACTCTGAAAAGATGAATTGGAGATTAAGAATTGCCATCACACTTTTTTTTTCAATTAGTTTTAAATGGAAGCGTATTGTACAGAAAATGTCTGTGTACTTAGTTTATGAACAAAACAGTTTTTACTATGCTGCAAACATGTTGAATACTGGAGTCACCAGATACGTTAACCTTGATGGGTTGCCTTAACTTGCTCAAAGTACATGAGCTGCTCCTCTCCATAGACATCACCTTACTCCAGTTGTGCTCCAAACACCAGAAGAGAGACAAGTATTTGGCAGTCTGATTTTTAAGGGGGGCTTTGCTCTTCTCTGCTTATGTCTAATCTCTCCAACTTTGATTGACTCTAATTAGGGGCACTGAAGACAGGGAACAGAGTGCAGAAGCCAGGCACTGACAGATTCCTGTGTTTCTGGCTTTTAGCCTGGGCAAATTCTGAACATGTTACAGCGGAGTGCAAGACTAGACAAGAGGCAGACTGGACCTCAAACTCTAGCACACAGGAGAGCTTAAGAATATAAGAAGTGCCATACTGGGTGAGGTCCATCTACCTCAATATCCTGTATCCCACAGTGGCATAGAGCTGATGCTACAGCAGTGACTGTCAGCTAGAATGCCCTGAGACCCTTTCAGGGTCATGGAGCACCATGCAATGTTAGCACTGTTAGTTGTGCAAATGTAATTCAAAAGTTAAATGCAGGGATTTCAAACAGGAACCCCAGTGTTAAAAGTCTGTTTTGGTCTTTCTGAATTCTCTGTAACAGAAGACTTGCTCTATTATTTCTCTGTAGTAAAAAACAATCAAGTGAAAAGACCTGACATTTTCCAAGGGGTGCCTTGACTCTGAGGGGTGCCTTGAATCTAAAAAGTTTGAGAACCACTGTGCTAATGGGAACAGTATATATGGAAGATTTTACCAGATTAAACCATCTCCTGTCCTTCTCTTACACACTTTAGCATTCAGAGGCCTAGGAAATCCTAATGTGAAGGCTGTGGCCCTAACAATTATATTTAATATTGGCAGATGGACATTGTGGTGGGCCAGTAGGGGGTGCTCCTGCACTGAGCCACCCACCTCACTGTGCCTGACCGCCTTCCAGGCTCCGAGTGCCTGCCTGGGGGCACCTCACATCTGGCCGACCCCCTCTTCCTGGAGCACATCCGCCAGCCCAGGGGTAGCACCGCCACCACCCAGGGTCTGGAGTGATCCTGGCTCTGTGCCCCCTGGGAAACACAGGCCTAGTAGTCCTTGAGGGTACTTGACCCACTTCAAGAGCTTGGGGTGCTTCCCTCAGTCTGAAGCACAAATAGTCAGCCGAACCAAGGGGACCCCAAGGCATAATCTAGACCCTCTCCCAATAAGTCTCCCATGTTAGGTACAAAGGAGAACTTTACTGGTTACTAGGAATAGGTTTGGAATAAGGTACAGGGTAGAGCAATATCAGAGAAATCCCATAGAGCAAACTGGCATGGCTGGGTAGCCTTTGATCATGCATCTGAGTTACTGCAAGCTATATATCTAGTTAAAGCTCCAGTAGCTTACTCATGAGTATCATCCAGAGGCAGGTGGAGATTCCCTCTGGAGGCAGGCAGTTCACTAATCATGAGTTTCAAGAGAGAGAGCAAGTTTCAGATGGTCCAGCTCTTCTCTCTCATGGACTTTCTAGTAACTGCTGGCATAGACCAGGAGCAAATTTTCTTTCAAGCAGGCACATGCCCTGACAAACCTCAATTTTATAAAATACAATGTTTGCAATGTTCTGCTGGAATGCGGTGGTTAGTTTTCTGCTATCTCTTGAAAATATGTGTTGCCTTCCCACACTTTCAACATACTGAATATCCTTGGGTTATTTCCTGTGATTTTTTTTTTCTGATTTAGTAGTTCAAGAAGAGGTAAATCTTAGTGGCATATTGTGTCACTTTTTCAATCTGTAATATTTGATCTCATCAACTTTGATTTAAACCAACATAAACCATAATTGGATTGCAAAGAAACGGCAGAGGTTTAAGGTAAAGGAGAGTGGGGAGAGATTCCTGGTGAGAAAAGCAAGGTAGGAAGGATTTATGAAAGAAATATATTTTAAAGAGGGAACTGATGGACAAAAATTAGATATCCAGTATATGGGGGCAGAATGAAAAAAGGCAATGCTAAGAGTATAAAGGAGAAGTAAAAATTGAGGACTAGAAGACATGTAGGGAAGAAGAAAGGGACATGAAGAATGAACAGGGATGTAGTTGCGGGGAAGACTGCAGAGGCCCTCAAAGGTAACTTAATTTTATGAAGCGAAGAAATAACCAGGAAATGCCTGAAGGGCAAGGGAGGAAGCAAGCACATGATAGATACTGGGAACCCTGCAAAATATTGTATGCAAAGTGAGCAATGAGCGTGGACCAGAATTTAGCAGAGGATAGATAAGAAAAAATGTTGGGTTTTTTTTGTTTTTTGTTTGCAGTTATTCAATCAGACAGACTTAGTTTGGCTATGTGAAGAAAAGGAGTTAAATACATCCTTGAAGTTGACAGCTTGAGAAGATACTGAAGATATCAGTGGTGATACAGCAGGCAACCATTGGTCAAGGATCAGGAAAACAGATAATAGAGTTTTGAGATGGCAGTTGGATCTCCAAGAGTTACTATGAAAGAAAAATGTATGGAAATGTGGTCAGATACAGAGATATAGGACTGGGAAATCAGATTTTAAATCATCAGCATTCAGGAAGAAGAGGAAAGAATTTGCTTATCCTCCCAGAATGTCCTAAACTGAGATATGCTTTATAATTCTAAAACTTTAAACGATCCGTTTTTTTCCCCAGCAGGACAGTACCCCACTGTTACATCATACACGTCACACAGTATTTTTATAAAACAAGATACTTAACATCTATTGTTGTTAATTTAACATCGTTTTTGTGGTAACCTTAATTCTAGGGATTTTCAAGAGGGAAAAAGCACAATAAAAATTACCATTATTGTGCATTTGTTTGATTAGGTCAACAATAAAAAAAAAATCTCATATCCAAGGTGATAGACATGTTACTACTAAGATATAATCATAGAAAATTAGGGTTGGAAGGGACCGAAGAAGGCCATCTAGTCCAACCCCCTGCTCAAAGCAGGACCATCCAAAACTAGATCATCCCAGCCAAAGCTTTGTAAAAACTGTGTTTTGAAAACTTCCAAGGATGGAGATTCCACCACCTCTCTGGGTAACCTGTTTCGGTGCTTTACTACCCTCCTAGTGAGAAAAGTCTTCCTAACAATATCTAACCTAAACTTCCCTTGCTGCAACTTGAAACCATTGCCCTTTGTTCTGTCATCTGCCACCACTGAGAACAGTTTATCTCCATCGTCTTTCCAAAGCCACTTCAGGTGCACGTTTCCCTTGTGCGGTATGTGTGTTTCTGGAAAATTGTGCATAACCTGAATTTGCATAAAGGAAACTCACTTTACAATGTAACAAACAAGGATACATGCCAAGACCTCGACCGTACCCACTGCAGTGAGGGAGTGGGGCTGGGGCCCTGGCTGCGCCGGGTGGTGGGACAAGCAGAGGCCTGGGGGGCATGTGTCCCCAGATCTGCACACAGGATGAGGGCGGGCTCCACTGTGGGCTGGGGCCAGGCGTGGCACCGGGCTCTTCCCAGTGGGGGGCTGGGCAGAGTGGCCAAGGCCCCAGCAGTGAGGGCACAGACAGTAGCAGGGGCTGGGGTAAGTATGGCCCCAGCTGGGCCAGGTGGTGGGATAAGCAGAGACCTGGGGAGCACATGCCCCCTTGATCTGTGCGTGGGGTGGAGTCAGTTGCTGCTGTGCGCTGTGCTTTGCTTCCTGCTGCAGCTGCCCCAGAAGCGGCTCTTAGGGCAGCAGGGCTCAAAGCCCATTCAGTGAAGAACCCACACTTCCCCTGATCTTCCTCTTCTTGCTGACATACTTGTAGAAACCCTTCTTTTTATCCTTCATGTCCCTTGCTAGCTGCAACTCCAAGTGCACTTTGGCCTTCCTGATTTCATCTCTGCATGTCTCAGCAATAATCTTATGCTCCTCTCTAGTCTTTTATCAAAGTTTCCATGTCTTGTAAACATCCTTTTTGTGTTTTAGCACACTAAAAATTTCCCTTCTAATCTGGTCTTCTGTCATATTTGCTAGTCTTCCTGGGCATCAGGATGGTTCATTCCTGTGCCCTCAATAAGGTTTTTTTTAAAGTACAACCAGCTCTTCTGGACTCCTTTCCCACTCAAACTGGCCTCCCAGGGAATCCTGCCCATCAGTACACTGAGTGAATCGAAGTCTGGTTCCCTGAAGTCCAGGGTCTTTACTCTGCTGTTCTCCTTCCTTCCTTTCCTCAGGATCCTGGACTCAATCATGTTGTGGTCACTGCTGTCCAAGTTGCCATCCACTACTACATTCCCCACCAATTGTCCCTGTTTGTGAGCAGCAGGTCAAGAAGAGCATGGTCTCTAGTTAGCCTCTCCAACACTTGCACCAGGAAGTTGTCCCCAATACTCTCCAGGAACTTCCTGGATTGCCTATGCATTGCTGTACTGCCCTGCCAGCAGATGTCAGGGCAATTGAATTCTCCCATGAAAGCCAGGGCCTGTGATCAGGAAACCTCTACTAACTGTTTGAATTCACCTCATTCAGTCTGGTGGTTTATAGCAGACTCCCACCACGACATCACTCTTGCTGCTCTCCCTTCTGACCCCAACCCAGAGATTTTCACCCGGCCTAGCATCAGTTTCATTCTGGAGCTGTACATAAAGTGAAAGTCCTCCTCTTCTCCCCTACCTGTCCTTCCTGAACAGTTTGTACCCATCCATGACGGTGCTCCAGTCATGAGAGCTCCCACCATGTCTCTGCTATTCCAATCACATCATAGTTCCATGACTGTATGAGAACTTCCAATTCTTCCTGCTTGTTTCCCAGGCTCTGTGCATTCACGTACAGACACCTGATTTAACTAGCCCAATGCCCTACTTTCTCAAGAAGAGAGAGAAGGCCTCCTCCATTGCCCCCTCTTGCTTCTGCTTCCTCCAAGTCACCTGCTTCCTCACTTACCTCAGGGCTTTGGTCTCTATCCCCCGATGAACCTAGGTTAAAGCTCAAGGCTCATGATGAATTCAACATAGGAAAAAAATAAACAGAGTTTATATGGCTCTAAAGAATTACTATAAGTCAACAACTCTTTGCTGCCATTGTTTTTAAAAGAATGACATTGCACTATGTATTTAACCATGTCACTACAGAAGATTAGCAGGTCTTCTGGGAATATTGGTATCAGTGATGCTTGTCCTCTATAAAGTCCAATGAAAAGCTTATTTACACATAAAGGTTTTAAATGGACTTTAATTTTCTTAATAAATATATCTTTTGAAGATGGAGTCATGGGGGTATGTGAATTTTGTCACCTGAAAATCTGCTACAGCTTATCAGCAAACAGAAATAAATCAAGCAGACTCTGTACATAGTACAGAAGTGAATGTAACAGGGAAAGACAAAACTCAATCTGAAAGAAAAATATTTGTTCTAGCGAACAACAAACACCAGCGTGTCATGAGATGAGCAATAATGCAAATTATATTTCCCAGTGGCATTAAAAGCATTTTTGATAGTGTTCTCTTTTCATTATGGTCCTAGATCCCTCGCTATATCGACCATACTCTTCTCAGCAAAACATTTTAACATCGATGCAGGCTGCTGGTCTCTCCAGCCCAGGAAAAAACCACTGTCAAAGCAAAGTGAAGGTTTGACCTTGTCTTGAAGCTGAAAACAGTTTTATTCAGAATCATTTTCGTTCAATCCATATCCCACAAATTTAGAACATCAATCATCTATTCCCAAAATCTCCTGCAGAGCCAACCTGTTTCTCCACCAATTCAGTTACAGTTTCTCTGTCTGCCAGTCTCCCTACTGCAACGAGCGCCACAGAAAACAAGGGACTTCTGTTCTCAACTCTAACACCTTTCTGGTTTATATAGTCATCCACACTTAGAGACTCCCATATACTTTCCATGGGGTATCTAAAGCTAGTTCACCCTCTATAATCCCTTGCTTGCTAGCTGATTATTTCAGTTGGGAGGTACCTGATCCTTCAGAAGTGAGTCTAGTCCCAGCATGGTTTAAAGGACAGCCACTATGGGTGTTTACAGACATGCTCCAGGGGAGGGCAGCACACTTTAATTAATGCAGCTCAAAGAGCCGCTCTAATTAAAGCACCCGGAGCATCTCGTGTATCAGCATCCCCACACTGAAAAATGATGGCAGGGGTGCATTAACTAAAATTAAGTGGATGAGCTTTAGTTAAAGCACCCCCACTGCCATTTTTCAGCACGGCGACGCTGATCCATGTGATGCTGGACTGCGATAGTTACCACGCTCCAGCAGACTCGATTAATCGAATCTGCTCCAGCGTGTACAATGTGTCAGAGCAGCCACCCTGCATGTGCATAGGTGCCTTATGTGATAGATAAACTAGTAAAAAACAAATTACATTTCACATGATAGATTACTTCAATATATGGTGGTCACTGAATAAATATGATCTGAAAATAGGAAGCACGAAGAAACTGGCCTTGTACTGGAATCGTGAATAATACAAAACGGCTAGAAATTCTTCCCGAAAAAATTGTTGATGCCAGCCTTCTCCTGAGCTGCCAGAGACATCACAGCAACCCTTGCAACAAACTTCATCCACAAATGGTAACATATACATACAGCCTCAACTGACAGGCTAAACTTGACAAGCAGTGAAAGATGCACCTCAGCAATGAAAGGTCTTGTGCAAAGCTGAATTAGGGAAAACTGGTAGAATCATTATAAAGTAGGTGCCTGTCAAGAGATGCCCGTTTCAGAAGCTGTGACTCACTATAATATGACAAGCTTGAAAAGAAGCGACCTTGTATATCTTTTTTTGTCCTTTGCTTTTGAATAGTGAAGACAATGGTTATGTTTTTAGTATTTTCTTCAGCTTTGGAAAATATAATGGATGTACCAAGTCAAGAAAGCCTGCTCTGTAAGAGAGGAAAGTGCCATTAAAGGAAGGAGCAAACAAGATGAGTTGTGAAGAAAGACCAGAATGGAAGAAGCCAATACCCTAATAGAGAGGAAAGATATTTGTTTGCATTGCATGTGCATGCTTGATATGAAACACCACTAATATACAGGGGCATGTGGGTGTCTATGTGTGTAGTGGTGTTTCATTTTAATGATGATTAAATATGATGATTAACATGAAAACACCACTAGATATATATAATGGTGTTTCATTTTAATCATGGAAAATATGGATTTTGGGTTACTTTTTTATATCCTAAAATTGGAGGCTTTTCTGATCAGAGAAAACCCAGATCATAGATTCATAGATGTTAGGGTCGGAAGGGACCTCAATAGATCATCGAGTCCGACCCCCTACATAGGCAGGAAAGAGTGCTGGGTCTAGATGACCCCAGCTAGATGGTTATCTAACCTCCTCTTGAAGACCCCCAGGGTAGGGGAGAGCACCACCTCCCTTGGGAGCCCGTTCCAGACCTTGGCCACTCGAACTGTGAAGAAGTTCCTCCTAATGTCCAATCTAAATCTGCTCTCTGCTAACCAGACAAAAGAACAGATCCTTGCTGATGATGTAAGAACCAGAATGCAATACATTAAAAGCAGGAGGAATGTTTTTACTCAGGCTAGGGATGCCTAAGTCTTAATGTTGCAACACTTTTAACACATTTTGGTGTATATGCCACTATTGACATGGCTAATATGCCATAGAAGGTCTTTGAAAGGAGCTGAGGATAAAAAAAAAAAAAACCCAACTGAAGAAGACAAAAATACCTGGGGAGGGAAGCAGACAAAGAAAAGATATGTTTAGCATCAATGCATTTGGCTAATTAGCTAACAGATCAATGGACGTCTGATTAATAAGTATTAGAGTAAGGTGTCAACTAGAACATTTTTCAGTGTATTAGGCATGCTGCTTGTACTGCAAACAATTAGTTTCAGTTCCGTCTACTGCTTTCTAGTCCCCCGTCCCAATTTTTCTTTGGTACCTACCTTTTGTTTAAAAATGGGGAATCTTCTCCTTGACATTCACCTGTGCCTACTTTCGTGAATGTTGATGGGAGTCAGACTTTCTAATTTATCAGCATGTATAAAATTAGTGTTTACTGCTGCTAATATTGACTATCACACAGAAAGGAAAATGTGTAAATTCTGTAAATATGGGAAATTACATCTTTCTACAGACATTATCAATTAACTGCCAAGTTGATGCATGGTTTGTAATTCAGTGAAGGCAGTTGGAAGGTTCCTACTGACTTTAGCTCAGGACACTAATGCTACACACATGCACATGTTAAAGGTTATATCTATATGAAGTTGTGCTTATTTTTTGGTTAGGCCATGCATAATGTGGTACAATGAGACTGAACCAGACAAAAGAACAGAAATGCTAAGACACAAGTTCTTTGTCAAGGTATAATGAACCAATGACATGAAATCTGTCTCCGCAAGACAAAATGCTAAATAACAGACACTGGAACACCAATGGCCTTTGCAACCCTTGACATAAGACAAAACCAAGTCATTTGGCTGAAGATTTTAATTGAATTTCCCTTCTGCTTCCTTGACAAAAAAAAGCCCTGTCAATAGAGTAACACCTTCTACCAGAGGTGCAACTGGCCAGTAAGTAGTTGTCTGGCTCCAGCAGTAGGAGGGCAAGAGCAGCAGCAGCAGCAGCAGCACTGAAGTAGCAACCTGAGGTTTTCTGCTGCTGGGGAGATGGACCCAACGTTTTTTTAGTACCAACATACAAGTCAAGGGAGCAAAAAAACACAAGTGGCTGCTGCTGGTGCTCCATGCACCACCAGTTATGTTTCTGTTTCCGAGTCTACCTTTCCAAACCCTAGTGCCACTTTCTCAAAGTTCAGAACTGTTTCCCAGAAAGCCCTTCCCAAAGCCTCACTCACTTGCCCACACTCTTGTGCTGCCTCTGCCCTACTCTCCCTACTGCATCATCCTAACCCAGAGCAAGGAGGGAGGATGGGATTGTGAGGCACACTCCCAGCTCCACTCCCCCTTAGGCAGTGCCCAGGGTTCATACCCCACTTACCCATCATTACACTACTGCCTTCTACCTTTGAAAGACTTAAAATGAATAGATAACAGATCATTATACCTTTTGGCGGGGGATAGAAAATGTCACAGATTAGTCCTCTAAATGTAGTCATTTTTTCCATCCTGCCCTTCCTGCCTCAATCTTAATTTCTAAATGTATAGTGCTAGCTGGAAGACAACAGAGGCCTGACGCTACATCCTTCATAGCATCCACACATCATTTGTGACAAACCAGAGTCTCTGACTCCAATGACAAGACAAAGTCTCTGACTCCAGTAAAGGATTAGTAAGTTCTTACCTCTTCAGCCTCCGCAAGAGAAGGTTGAGAGGTGAACTTGTGGCTGTCTATAAGTTCATCATGGGGGTGCAGAAGGGAATTGGTGAGGCTCTACTCACCAAGGCGCCCCTGGGGGTCACAAGAAATAATAGCCACAAGCTAGCAGAGAGCAGATTTAGACTGGACATTAGAAATAACTTCTTCACAGTTCGAGTGGCCAAGGTCTGGAATGGGCTCCCAGGGGAGGTGGTGCTCTCCCCTACCCTGGGGGTCTTCAAGAGGAGGTTAGATAGGCATCTGGCTGGGGTCATCTAAACCCAGCACTCTTTCCTGCCTATGCAGGGGGTTGGACTCGATGATTTATTGAGGTCCCTTCCGACCCTAGAATCCATGAACCTACTAAGTACATGGCTGTTTGGAGTCAAATGTAGTGACAAGTGTAAAACTTGGGCTATATAATCACAACATGTTCAACCCTCCAGGAAGCTGCTCTCTGCTATATATGTAAACAACACCTAAACAGTGAGGAACAATTATTCAAGGGCTGATCATTGCATAGGTTAAGAGGAGGATGCGATGAAAATAATGGCAAGGGGAGAGAGAGACCAGTCTTCTTGCTTAAAGTTACTGTAGCACCCATGTAATATAGCTGCCAATTTTTAGGGAGTTAGAGCACATACCTGTGATTTCTCTCGCTGGCATTCTTAGAAATTATGCCTTCTAGAGCATGACTAATCCCCATTTCACTGTAAGAGCATGTTTGAGGGGATGAAAGGATAGGACTTACAAGTCACATAACACCTTTTTCCTAGCCACAGAAGTATCTCAACAGTAAAAGTAAATGCTATCTAAAAGTGCCTAACTGGCCACAGACTCACAGACTACCATTTCTCTTTCTGTAAAAAAAAAAAAACCTAGTAAATTCAGTGACAAAAATCTTTGCTAACACAGCTGCTAACAGGTAGCATCTTGTGCTTTTCCAAAATAATGAGTTCAGGGAAATACAAACTTCTGATAACAAGAAAAATGAAGAATTAAGATATTGGCTCATACAACCTCAGCTCTGTCCTTTTTAATGATGTCCCAGGGTGCCTGCAACACCCTTTGAAGAGCACTAAAGAAAACCAAACTACATTTAAATACTTACCTTACCTCTACAGAAAGTGCTCAATTTTATAATGCCTTCCTCCACCCACCCCTAAAGTTTCACTTCCTAACAGACTGACAAATTACAGTCATCTTCCACCTGACAGTCTTCCTGGCAAGAAGGCTACTTTGTGTAACTACTGGCAGACTTAACCACTGAAGTGCTAGAATAAAGGAGAGTGCATCTGTCAAGAATTTGTACACACCTCTTTTCTTTTATCAAAAACAATGGTTGGGCAGAGAGGATCAATTCTCTCCTCATGGGTATGGTCATACTACATCCTTCCAGCCATTCCAACTAAATCATTTGCTATTCAATGCAAGGACACCTAATATGATGAACACAACTGGGACTTCCAGTTTGCTGGGACTTCCACTTCACTGTTGTGAATTCCAGGTAAACTACTTTTTCTTGGTTTTAATAAGGTTGACTTCTGCTGAGCTACAGCTTTCTAGACGGACAAGAGATATCATTTGGCATCCTTAAATCTGAATGTGCTGTGTTTTTTTGTCGTGGAATAATAATCTAATTCTGAGTAAGGAGACTCAAAAGGCTTACCTTTAGGCCATGTAAGACGTTCAGTTTCTACTGGAAGAATTGGCATTCTACCAGTAAAAACCAAAAGTGCAAACATTCAAGCTTTTTCTCCCGGAGCAAAAACGGCCACTCTGGGAGAAAAATAATCCAACAACAACCAGGGAATAATCGCTACCAGCAGAGTTTCTTCTTGGAGATATTTGCACACTTTCCTCTGACATAACTCCTCCTGGGGATCAGGAGCTGGTGGAAAAGCTCCAATGCCTTCCAGGGGTCATGCCAGCTTGGAGAAGCCAGGGGGGGCAGCTCCTCCCACCTTTCCTGTAGACCAGGAGGGAAGGGGTGGAGTAGCAGCTGCAGATGAAATGTCTGGAAACATTCCACCACTGGAAATGAAGGTTTGCACATGGTCTTACAAGGCTTATTTCAATTCCATAGCTAGGGAAATCATTAAACAGTTTGTTCTACCATCTCTCCATTTCTAGTAGAAGGTTATTGCATACTAGACACTTTTTTTTTTTTGTCTTTCTTTAAGGTGTGGATCAGATGCTTGGATCACCTGGGGATCTCTCACCTAATCTGCCCTCTACCACTGCAGGAACCTCAGATATTGGGGCAACTTGGCTTCCCCTGTTGTGTTCCTGCAGTGTATAACCATTAAATTGGGAGATGCTTTAAACTAACTAAGTTTACTGAGTCAATGCAGGGAGTGTAAGAAAAACGTAGTGGCCTAATAGATACAGAAGATCACACTAGATGACTTAGTGGTTGAAGTCTGTGAAATGTAAGAAAAACTATGGAACACAGCAAAAACCAAGACAAAACAAAACAAAACAAACTAGTACCCAGAAATATCATCCCAAAACATTTGCATCTCTTAATTAGAACAAAATGCTTCATGAAGTACATGACATTTCTAATTTTTATATGCATATATGGTTAATTATAACATTGGGGAAACATTTCAATTCAGATTCGGATATTTGTCCAATATTTTGGACAAAAACTTGGGATGGCATTAATTTTTCTGGCTCCTCTTCTCCTCCCCTTATCTGGACTTCATTTTTTCCCTCAAAATGTCTCTTTCCTTCTTTTTGTCTGAGCTAAACAATGCTTCAAACGAAAGCCATATGTTCTTTGTGCAAGCAAGTGAAGTATTAGAAAATATGGCTGAGAATTCTTGTAAACTGTGGTCCTGAAAAGGGTCCTGTGGTCTCTATGGCAATGAAAATACCCATTTCTCTGCTGTTAGAGTATTACAGGAGTGCATACAGGACCTGACTGAACTTGAGGCCCTACTGTGTTAAATATAAATGCATAGTAAGTAGTTGTTGTAAGCCAGACAGCTTACAGTGTATACAGCCATGGCCTAGAAAGGAAGCATAATTATTCCCATTTTACAGGTAAGACATTAGGTCGCAGAATGATTATAAGATTTGCCCAAGAAATTTGTACAAGAAGTCTGTGGGCAGAGACTTCCCAAGCCCCATCCAGTCCCTTTTACACAAAGCCATCCCTTCTTTTCAAGCTTTGACTCTAAAGGAGAAAAATGCAATGGAGGTTCAAAGACACGAGGATTAAGTATAAACATAAGCCTGCCAGCAGTGACTGAGAAGTGATGCCTGAACTTTGTCAAGCATCTTGATTGAGGTTGAGAATATGAGCTCAAATGAATATACAGGAAGCAATCATTTTTTCATGAGGAATATGTGCTTTATTGTGCACACATATTCTTCCTTCAGAAGACTGTAAATTACAGTATTTATGGAATCTTAATGAACTAAGCACAGTTGGAGCCTGAAGGTCAAGGCTGCAAACTGCATCCTAAATTTCTGTTTACAGATGAAGTACAGTATTTATTGCGGCACTGTTTGTGCTGCTATAGTTAAAGGTCTGCCAGCGTTTCCATTATAAACCACTATTTCAGGGGTTTATAACTCGCCCATCAATCTTCACACTGGGATGAAACATGGCGTTCAAGGTCTTGGCTTTGGGAACACTTTTTTTGTTTTGGTTTCTTTACCTAATTGAAAAAAAATCTGTGCGCTGAGTTTTAAAGGTATGAAAACAATAGCATATCTATTGTTTCACATATTTCATTTTACTGACACAGTAATTTTACTGTTCTGTAGCTTTCAAAGTAATACTGAGATCTGCCTACTATTTAAACAATAATTACAACAGTTGCACAAGGGTTTGAGCAAAGATCTGTCCCTCCAGAAATGTTAATAAAACAACCCCGCCTAAAGATGTATCAGTGGGTTAATTGCCTTTACGTTTTCTACTCCCAAAATGACTTAGTGGGTTGCAAGTCAGTGATTTTCAAACATCCCAGATTATATTTGCTTAGTTATAAAGTTAGGAAAACAATCTTAATGCTACGTGCCTGGGATATGAGAGTGAATTGGATCCTTTCATGTAATAAAGGGTATGTCCTCACAGCATAATGAAATCATGATTCTAGCATGTACTAGCATCTTAATTTTAATCTATTGGAACAGATCAAACAGGAGTGAAGATGCAACAGATAAGTTTTATGGCATCCCACCAAACAAACCACATATCCAGGCTCCCTGGAAGACTTGTTTGCTGGTTGACAGCACATACTAAAAGCCTATGTCATTCTCTTCCCAGTTTCCCAGTGGAGCTCTGTATTGCTGAGACTTGACTGCTTATAATGCCTGAGCTACCTCATGCAAAGCAAGCCCGAGTAACTCTACACTATAGACATATTCTTAAGTGATCCCAGGTGTGAATAAGGATCACAAGAATGGGGCCAACCATTTCATTCCTACATTGCAGCACATGAGAAGAGGGAAAGAGGTGCTGGGGGGAAGAATTAATTCTTTTCAAGGGACTAACTGAAGTTCCCAATGAAGAGAATCACATACCTTTGTTATACTCTACCGTATATGTTACAGAGAATACATTAAAGCAAAGGAAGAGACTGAAACGAGTCATCATGGAAGAAGGAATCTATATCCGAACCGTTGCCACAGAACATCAAGCATTTTCATGGTTTGCTTTAAAAAATTCTCATGCCCAATTTAATGAAACCACTAGGGAATAAGTTACAGGATTTTCTCCAAGTTACCTGCTTAGTCATTCTCAGTAACGTGTCCTATCTGTACTTAGGAGAGCAGAAGTACTGCTTAGACCATTTTCTGTAGACTAGAGAAAGGCGAAGAGCAAAAGGAAAGCGCCAAATTTACATTGCACCCATAAGCAGGCAATTATGTAAGGAACACATGATAAGCATTACAAGGATATGAAAATGAAAAGGATGTAGTTTTGCATGACAAAGAGTTTCACTATCCCGAATGTGGTGTTTTCCTTTTTGTAAAGAAAAAATAAGTACACATCTGCTGCAGTCTCATCGTGTCACGCTAGATAGTATGCCCCTGTGGCGCAAATGCAACTGGCAATTAATTTTATCTGGCTATTTCATGATTGCCTTGAAAAGTCAGAGCAACTCAAAGTAACTGTGGAATATTCCTGACTCTGGTCCACTAATTCTTATTCAATTGCTCTTTGGTGAATATCTTCCTTCACGGTGTACATGCAAACACTGGGGCAGTGAGGTAGGATGTTCCCACCACAAATTTCACTCTTTTGCTCATGGCTGTATTTCCACCAAAGTTCCCTCCACAACTTACTTTTCTTCAGTGACATGCTTTGAGCCACTTCCACAGCTTGGAACAGTTTCCCTCTCCCTGTGTTCCCGACGTCCTTATGCCCCCCAAGCCCCACCCCAAGGGCACAAACCAAAGCCTATAGATCTCCACATCTTGCAGCAGTTCAAGGGGCAATAATGTTTTCCTTTGAGAGAACTACAAAAGAATATGATAATACTTGATTACTACTGACTAGGCCTTAAAACCTACATCTGAGGGTTAGAAAAGTGCTCAGAACTGTTTTAGGACTAATGGAACAGCAAAATGGTTTCCTTTGACCAAACACATTTTGTTATCTAATGAGAGCCATAAATGTTTCCAATGGCTAAGTTAGCTTTGAAATACGCAGTGAGACACACGAAGGCGCAGCTTTTTTCTCAAGAAGCTGAAAGGTAGATTGCTCAAGACGTTTAAAGCTAAACACTTCAATGTACTCTAGGAAACAAACCTTCCCAGGTAAAGGGAGACAAACATTTTGCCTTAAAAGTTCTTTTCTATCTCAGATTTCTATGAGGATCAGTTAGGTTCAGGCAAATTAAAGCCTTAACATGCAGTCCGAGGGGCCACCTTTGTTCTGTTGAAAACGTCTGAAGAGGGCAAAGAAAAAATGCCATATTAATGCAGATTTGATGCAACACAAAACTGGATCTTCAGTAATGCAGTGTTTTGAAGATTTTATTTTTAAAGTTTTTTTAATAAAACACAGACGAGCATGTCAAATGCAATTAGATTTCAAAATATTTTTTTCTTTTTGAAAGCTTATTTTACCATCTAACATAAGTAGCTGTCATGCAGCCTGAGCTGCTATCCCACAGTACATCTTGTTAGCAGTGATGTCATGACAGAAATGTTACAACACTGCATTCTAATCACCTTGCACACTGGTATGAATTTAAAATTTTCTGCTGAAAGGATAAATTTTTTTTAAAAGAAAAAATTAGCTTTTATCTTGGATTCTCACAGAGATTTTTAAGAGCGGCATGACAGTTTTGAAAGCCAAGCAATGCAAGACTACCATTCGAATTGATACAAATGAATGGGAAACGTATTGAACATCTTACCTGTAAAATCCTGGAGGTGCTTGTTGAACTAAGAAGTTTTTCTCCAGGCTCTGCAACACATCATTAAGCATTCTGACTCGGATGGGCGCTCTCTCCTTGGGATCATTAGCTGGACGCATCTCATCTGACTGGAACAATTCTGCACTGTCCCTCAGACTGGAAGCCAGTGCCAATAACTGATGAGTATCTAACTGGTCACCTAATAATGGAGAAAAGTACATGCAGACAAACAATTGAGAGGCAATTATTTATGACTCTTGTCTAAAAATAACAAATCCTTTTGAACAAAAAGGCAATATTGTCGTCTTTATCAGGGCCCAAGCCATGCCTGGTAGAATTACACCAGGGATCAATATGGCCCATACGTTATTTCAAGTTTATTGTGTTTTTGCACAGTACAAACTTGTGATCTCTTGAGACTTCACAAACCAAAGAGAGTTAGACCTGGATAACAGTTGAGTGGAAACTCTCCAAAGAAATCTCAGAGTTCACCAGAAAGTAGTAGTTTACTATCAGTAACTGGAGCTTTTCCCCCCCGAGACAGTACTTTTGGATGCCAGTTCTCGTGAAGGGGAAGGAATGGGAGCTTATGCTTAGATATCACAGTGATAACAGCTTCTCTTCATAAAAGCTTAATGCAGAGCTTACCTGAATTCTGTCTAGCACCCTACAATGCTACGAATGCAGAGAGTGTGTAAGGGGTGTACTTGGTAGCCGTGTTGGTCTGAGACAAAAAGACATACAAAAACTAGAACTCTTGGTTCCAAAATGATACCTTTTATTAGACCAACTGGAAAATGGCAAGAAAATTGTCCTTTTCTGCAAAAAAAACGTGTAAGGGGTATAAGGGGTGATCATAGGTACTGACTGAGTATGAATTCATTTCCATGGCTTTAAGCCAAATGAACACAACTTAAATGGACATTGGGCGTATGTACATGTGCATTTGGTGTGAGTAAATTACTTGCTAGTAAATGGTGCAGGCAAGCATCTACATGTGCAGGGAAGCAGGAGCAGATTCACTGCCAATCTGCTCCTGCTTCCTGGGGCCCTGTAATGGGCCCCTGCCAGCACTGGGGGGAGCTCCAGGCTCTGGCTGCAGATGCCACCAGTTGGCAGCCCTCTTCAAAAGCCAGCCCTGCTTGCTGCTCTCTGGCCAGCCACTTCCCTGGCCAGGAGAAGTATGCCTAGCGCAGGAACAGTATGCAGCAGTGCTCTCCTCCCTGCCTTTGCCTCCCCGTACTATGGCGGATCCAGCCTCTGATCATGGCAGCGACAACAAACACCCCTGGCTGGCTGCCATGCTAGCCCTGCTGGCCTGCCATGCTGACCACTGGCTGGCCCACAGCAGTCTCACCCCTTCCAGCTCTGCCACATGCAGCAACTGCCTGCCTGCTTGCTGCAAGCTGTCCCAAGGCTCTCGCCATGCACCTGCCACCTTGACCCCGCCCACCTGGGTGGACCCCAGCAGGGACACCAGTGACAGACTCCAAGATGCCACCGCCAGGGCCACTGTTGCCCTCCTGGATCTCCAGCCCTGCCACCTCTGGGCCTGCCAGGCCAGCCAGAACTGGTGGTGGCATGTGGTCCAGCATACTTGGGATGATGAGCAGTGGCTGGAGGCCTTCTGCATGACACATGCCACCTTTTGGGTCCTCTTGGAGCACCTGGAGCAGAAGGACACCGGCATGTGGCTGCCCCTGCCCATGGACACATGCCTGGTCCTCAGCCTGGTCAAGCTGTTCATGCCCACCAGCTTGCAATATGTCAGCAACCTGTTTAGTGTGGGCACGGTCACCACCAGGGAGGCTGTCCTGGAGGTTTGTGGCATCCTCCAGGATGTGATGAGGGCCAACGTGCTCTGCAAGCACAATGCCTTGGCAGTGGTAGCAGGGTTCAGTGCTCTGGGATTCCCCCAGTGCGTCAGGGCCCTCTATAGGACTCGCATCCCTGTCACCTGCCCGCTGCACAGAGGCTGTCCCTACTACAGCCAGAGGGGCTTTCACTCTGTGGTGCTCCAAGCCACTGTGGACCACCGCGGGGCCTTCATGCACGTGAGTGCTGGCTGGGCAGGCAGTGCTGACAATGCCTGTGTCTTCTGGAACTCTGGCCTGCCAGGTCTGGTAGAGAGTGGGCATTTTGCACTGAGGCTGCTAGACCTGCAGTTGGGCACTATGGTGGTCCCACTGCTCCTCATCAGAGACCCTTCCTACCTGCTCCTGCCCTAACTCACGTGGCCTACATCAGCCACCTGGATGCCTACGAGGCCCACTTCAACTGCTGCCTGGGCCAGACCTGCACCTTTAGCCACCTCAAGAGCTGCTGGGCACACCCTTGCCACCTTCCTTGACTTTGACAACCTCACCTGGGTCATCATTGCAGCCTGTGTGATGCATAACATCTGCGAGCCCGAGGGGGAGTTCTTCTGTGAGGCCTGGGCAGAGGTGTGGCGCATAGAGGACACCTAGCAGTAGGAGCATCACCTGCAGCAGCACCAGTGCCCCCCCACACACACACACACTGAGGCCCCAAGAGAAATGTGCACCCTCCAGAAGGGGCCAGGGCACTTGGTACAGGAAGCACTGGCTGAGCACCTCCTCCAGCACTTCCACCTCTAACCCACCTGCACCTCCACCCATGGATCCCACTCCACCCCTCCTGTCCATCCCCCAGCACCATGCTCACTGCAGATATGTCTCACAAGAACAAGTTTTTACTCCCCTCACATCAAACAATGTCCCCAACACAAACAGAGCCCCCCTCGTTCCCCAACAGAGTCCTTCCACAACACACCCCACCCACCAACACCAAAACACCTTCTTCCCAGTGAAAACTTTGTTCAATGTCCTTTATCTGCCGTCCCAGGGTGGGGAGCCATGGGGTGGGGACACCTAAGGGACAGAGCACAGGGACAGGTGGCCAACACACCTGCCTCTGGCTGCTCCCAATGAGTGCAGTGGGTGGTGAGGCTCACCCAGGTGCAAAGGCAGCTGGTGCTCCCACAGCACAGGTGGCTAACCCTCCAACAGCCAGTGTCCAGGCCCAGCAGGGTCAGCGTGTGGTCCCGACCCTGCTGCAGGCAGCTCTGGCTCTGTGCCCACAAGGAAGCAGAGCCATAACTTGGGTAGGGCAAATCAGGATGACTGCCCCAGGCCCTGCACTTTGGGGGGCCCCATGGAGCTGGGCAGAGCAGCCATGGACCCTCCTACAGGGCCTACCTGGAGCTGGTGGCTCTTCCCCATGCTACATAAGAAGCATCTGGCTACCCATCAGCCCCTCCTCACACTGAGCGTTAAAGGGCCCTGCACAGGCTGATTTGCCCTGGGTCCTGCATCCCGCTAGGGTTGACTTTGAGGGTGGGGCTGGGAGGCACCAGACCTGTGGATGGGGCCAGGCCAGAGGCTCCTGGCTGCTGGAGGTGGTGCAGGACCTCCTCCCAGGCCCCACTGGAGGCCTGCTGCTGGATGGTGGGTGGTTTTCATAGATATCATAGACATTAGGGCTGGAAGGGACCTCGGAAGATCATCGAGTCCAGCCCCCCGCCCAAAGGGCAGGAAGTCAGCTGGGGTCATAGGATTGCCAGGGTACAGGCAGGGCTAGGGTCAGGGGCCAGGCAGCAAGCAGCATGAAGGTAACCATCAGGGCCAGAAGAGTGTCCAGCAACCAGCAGTCATTGTCTGTGGCTTACACTACCTGGTCCAGGATGGCATTCTATTCCTGCAGGGCATCCACCCACTTGCATTCCAGGACCAGGAGCTGTGCCCAGAACTCCCAGTCCTATGCTTCCTCGTAGTGGGTGACATCCTCCATCCGCCACCTATCCTGGCGGGCTACATCCTCCGCCCACCACCTGTCCTGATAGGCCAGGTCCTCCACCTGCCAGGCCCAAACATCCCCTAGCTGGTCCTCTGACAACATGACCAGGTGGTCCAGGAGGAGGGTCCTCTCCCACGTCCTCCTATAGCAGATCTAGTGCATCTGGCTGTGAGCAGTGGTAGCACTGAGGCTGCATTCTGGATGCCAAGGGTGGCCTCTCCACGGTCTGCAGGTGCAGACCCTGTAGAGCCATGAGACAGAAGCTGTTTGTGTGAGTTCGCAACATTTCAGAGATAAGAAGTTCTGTACCAGGGGCTGTGCTCTGCTAGGCCTCAGATCAGGGGTCAGGCATGCACAGGTGACCAGGGACCATGGTAAGTTGTCCTGGCAGGCCTGCGCCCAGGCAGTTGCTTGCTGAGCCCTGCATCCCTGCTTGTTCCCCTGGGGCTGGCAGGTCGCTGAGTGCCAGCTGCAGGCAGCCTGCCCACCCTAACCCCTTCCCAGGGTGGAACAGGCCAAGCACCTGGCAGTTCCTGCTACTGTGGCTCCAGACCCTGCTCCCCCCACCCCACATCTCCTCCTGCAGGCTAACCACTCTCTGCTATACTACCACCCAGCCCATGGCATCCAGGCTTGGGAGGCATGGGGCTCCCAGGTGACTGGGATGAGCAGCTGCCTGTGGTCCCATTGTCCCAGCAGGAGACCTCTCTGGGGAAGTGCCCTAAGGCCAGACTTCTCTAAACCACCACTTCTCCCCAAGTGTTCCCCCGCTGTGCGTGCCCTGGACGGTGCAAAAGGAGCTGTTTGTGTGGACCAAGAAGTACCTGACCCACTATGCCCTGCTGCTGCTGATGGCCATGGTGCCCTGGGCACACCTGCGCACCTGGTACAGGACCCTGAGCTATGACAGCACAGGGAAAAAGCCGTGCCACTTCCTGGAGGACTACTCATGGCTGAGCTACATGTCCCTGCCCACCACAGCTGAAGAAGATATTGCCACCAACATTGGCACATTCCTTGGTGTTTGAAAGGCCCATGTCCACCTAGCTTCAGGGGCATGGGCTAATCACAGTTTGGCACTCTCTCCCACCTCCCTGTGTGCTGTGGAGGAGGAACTGGGGATAGGGAAGTGCAGGCAGGCTGTGGGGGTAGGGCAGGGCCCAGAGCTGGGGCCAAGGCCAGGGGCAGGAAGAGCCTTCCCCACAGAGTGGGGCTTGCCATGTGGTCAGAACTGGGGTTGCTGGTGGCCTTGGATGTTCACAGCTGTCAGCGATGGTATGTGGTTCCAGGCAGTGTCTTCAGATGGTAGGGCACAGCAGGTAGGCACCTGGCCAGGGTCCACCCCCAGGGAGAAGCTTGTGCTGCTGGTGGCTGGTAGTGTCATGGCTGGCCACACCTCATCGCAAGAGCTGGGGCTGTGGATCTGGTGTGACAGGCTCTGGCCAGGGCTCCCCGAGCTGCTGGCAGGTGGGGAAGGGATGCAGCCACAGAGCTTGGTGGGACGGACTGCTGGATGCCCAAAGGGCTCTCTCTCGGTGATATGTAACTGGAGGTGCCAAGCTGGGGTGAGAGCTCTAGCAGGCTGCCTGTACTTCTATAGCAAGTGTGGTTGTAGCCTGGGTCTCAGGGCATGAATATGTCTGTTATTTGCTGCATAAAGGGCATGGACTTCTGAGCACTCCCCAAACAACAATTGTGGTCAGTGATGGAAACTCACTGTGCCCACTAGGCCTTGATTTTTATGCAGCACTGCTACACCAACTGGTCATGCCCATGCTCCCACATCCAGGCTGACAATCCCTCATAGACGTAGGCATTGGAGCACCTGCCCCACTTGAATGGGCACTGCACCAGCACCTCGCCCCACAGTGCCACAAAGTCGCCGGTCTCTTCCTCTGACAGTTGGGGCCCTTGATGGTGGGCACAGGTGTGGGCACTGCTACGAATGAGGAGGACACCATTGTGGGTCATGCTCTGGCTCTCTAGGCCCCTGTGTGGCTGTCCCTGTGCTGCTGGCCTGGACAGCTGCCTGCAGTGCCCAATGCACGGGCCTGGCATGGGACTGGCAGCTGCGTGGCAGAGGCAATGCCCAGCAGCACCTGCAAGTTCAGTGGTGGGCTGTGGGCAGGTGAAGCCTGCCCCGGCAGCCAGAAGCTGCCTGCAGCTGAGCCTGCAGGGTTGGAAGGCTTAGCTAGAGCCTGCAGCAGCTTGGAGCCTGCAGGCCTGGATGGCACAGGCCTGGCAACCACCTGGCAGTGCAGTGCCAGGCAGCAGTGCTGGGGTACAGGCAGACTAGGGTAGCTGGGCTGTGGCCTGCCCAGGGGATACAGGAACCTGGAGTGGCCTCAGGCTCCCTAGTGGTGTGCCCCAGGGCTCTGAGTGCCAGCAGGCTTTTAAGGGCCTGAGGCAGGGGCTGCCATAGAGGCAGCACAGCCCTGGGGCAGGAGAGGCTTCCAGCCTAGAGCCCTGGGCCTCCCTCTAGTGGCAGGGCTGACCTGGGAGCAAACTTGCTCTAGGGTTGCATCTACATGTGCATGACTGCACAATAAGTAATTGTGCAAAAATGTCCTACCTGTACTTGCAGGCAGCAAATTTACTCGGTATCAGGGGTTTTTACTGCACAGTAAGCATGCACATGTGTAGACATGCGCACTTACTGCTCAGTAAAGTAAGTACTGTGCAATTAAGCATCTCATGCACACATGCCCATTTAAACGTTAACTCTGCTGAACTGGTGTTTATCGGACTGTATCCTATTCCCACCTGTGGTGCTGGGAAAGGGTCTGTCCTTTTTTCCCAGTGCTTGCAAAGATTCCATTAAGATTAACAGAATTTATACATGCACATGTGGCAGAAAATGGACTTCTCTTCAGATCCTAATGCCAAAAGCAACTTGAAAGACAACAGAAATACCTCTGCAAGGTTCTTATAAGGACATGGTCAACTTACCCTATCAATGACAGGGAAAGAGAACAGTAAGTGAGATAAGCCTCAAACTTTTACATTCAGATTTGATCCAGGGCTTTAGAAGTTTACCTATCAGTAGCTTAAAATGCACTCTTCAAATACATCAGAACCTAAGATTATTTCTCCTGGGCGTGCGAAGAATAGATGTCTTCAAGCAGCAAGTTAAACATATAGCAGCCTTTCCTGGTCAGCAAACATAAGCAAATATCACAACCAATTAGTTAATAATGCCACAGAAACTTTCTTCCCGTGACATGCACCAGTGATATTAGAAGGGAAGTGTGTGTAAACATGATGGAAATGCTAGAGAGTAAAGCTGCAGAATTCAGAAACCTCCCTGGACTTCCTTTCTCCCCCTGGCTCTGAAAAAGGTACTTACTATTGGATGTAGCTCACCAAGAAAATTATAGATCTCACACACCCTCCTCAGAGCCTTTTGACTGCTGCACCCTGGAGTAATCTAAAATGCAACATTCTGTGGAGATAATCAGATTTGCTGATATATCAAGATGGATTTCAACAAAGGAAGACTTTAGGGATCAAAGAAAAGTGAGAGAGGGCAGGTTAGGTTTGGTTTAGGATAAGATTTTTTAGAAGTTGGTGAAAGAGAGCTCTCCATTTCCCAATAAAGATAGCTGATAGACACTAAGCTTGAAATACAGCCCTTGAAATATAGTCTGAGCTTACTACTATGTAACTCAAAGACTTATTACATTAGGTTGACATTTCAGGAAAATATGCATTGAAGTTATATTATATAGGCAAAATCAAATATTTTTGTAAAAAATATCTATTATCAAAGCTCATCTTCAACTGATGTTGGATCCCACCACTACTGCATACAAAGTTGCAGATTTTAGCTCACGTATTAGTTTTTGGCTTTTCCTAAATTTCAGCTACATTTCATAAGGCTCAGAGCACATCTGACTATTAATCGTCCTAAAAAAAAACAACTGACAGTGTAATCTCTCTATAAACTGTGCCAATTAGTGGAAGAAATGCAATCATCTAATGTCAGAATTGCAAAGTAACAGAAGTCTAATATTTATGCCAATATGTTTTTCATAAAATCTTTTACTTTACTCGGTACCCTTGTCTTTCTGCTAATAAACATCAGCAGCCAGCCAGAACTTATTGCTGTGAAAATGAAAAAGGAAAGGAAATATATGCTTTGACCTAGATTTCCATGATAGTGTCTCCTGCTGTTTTGAATGTAAAAGATGTCTGACAATTTGGGACATGCGGTTTCAAGTGACTTCTTAAATGAGCTTCACAGAATTGGCGTGTCATTCCTGTTTCCACAAATCCCATAAAAGTGTTTTCATTTTATTCTTAGATTATAACATTCAGTATGTTTTTTTAATGCAAAAATCTAACCAGATACCAACAAACTAACTTAAGGTTTAGCACTGACAGTAGGCTTAAATAACCTCACAATCTCATTATGGTCCAGTGAGAATATTTAAGAAATAAAAACCATTCCCTACAAAATACACCTGATGGTTTTGAACCACTGACTGAGGGAAGGGATGAAATAAAAAGTAAATTTGTGGTTAAAACAATTTTGAAAAATTCTGAGGTAGGCAGTGGGTGCAAATGCTAAAGGCTAACTTGTGACATACATAGACAACCTATTGGAAGTTCTCCTCTTTTCGTATCAATACTGGTCCAGCCAATCTATCTTCACATCTCTTGCTGGAGTGCACAAAAGAAGCAGTGAAAACACAAGGGGAGTAGGAATTTTGAGAGTTGTCTTGTGCACAGGCCTGTATTTTATGTTGTCAAAGGTAACCAAAGTCCAAAGCAGATTGTTACATAAGATTATGAAGAGCAGACTGAATTAGTCCAAACAAAAAAGGTCTGACACCATTCAAAGACTGTGTCGAGATAACAACTGATAAAGAAAGAAGAATGGGATTAGAAATACAGAGACCAAAAATAGCAACTTCGGCTGCTTTTCACTGCAATACTGCTGGCCTCCACTGTCTTGATTCTCAGGATTTTTCTGAGCAGACCAAGCAGAGACAGGGAACAAAACATTTCACTTTAACTGGCATTAGCTAAACTCTGAACATACCTGGGAATGTGAGACTTGGGCTCCTGGTCTTGCATCCACCCCTATATGTCGCTTTCTTTCCCTTCTTTATGGCTAGGGACAGACATTCAAAAAGCCGGAGCCTGAATTGATTCAACTTTTGCAAGTTAATCTAACCTGCCTAGGTTGAACTGGTTTGTAACAGCACAGACGTTCCTTATGGACTGAGGAAATGTGGGTACACGCTTGCAATTGCTCAGGCCAGTAGCCAGGGGATGCTAGAGTGTGCCTTCGGCTGCAGGAAAGCTATGCTGAGGGGGCATGGCCAGCCCGGGCGTAGCCTGGCCTGAACTGGCCGGAAAGGGGTTTAATTCCCCCCTCCCTGTCCCACCAGCACAGACCCAAGCCAGGTCTGCGGGGCACTCCCCCTTCACTGCTGCAGCGGTGGGTTGGCATGGCCCCCGAGGCAGAGGAGGCAGGGAGTGGGGTAGGATCGGTAGGACAGGGATGTGGGGAATTAAACCCTTCTCTGGCCAGTCCCCCACCCTTGCCTGTCCCTGCTTGGCTGGGGAGCAGAGGGATGGGGCCAGCCCTGCTGCGCTGGAGCAGAGCCCAGACAAGAGTGCATGCCGGGATGCTGGGGGACTCTGGCTTAAGTTAAACCAGGAAGGGGTCTGGGACAGGCATTACACTAACTGGTTTGAGCTCAATCAGTTAAGTCTGATACTACACTTAACCAGGTTTACCTCAAACTGATTTTGGCCATTTTGAAACCGGTTTATGTGCACTGAATGTCTGTTGTGTTACAGGTTTAAACCAGTTTCTGATCACTTAAACCGGTTTGTGTGTAATGTCTGTCCCTAGTCTATTTTTCCTCTTTTCTACTTTTCATCTCTTGCTTTCTGTCTAAATGAAAGTCTGGTTTGGATGACCAAGAATATGTATAATATTGCTGTGATCTTGTGACCAAAGAAGAAGCCAGACAAGACAATAATGCACTGCAGAAGCTCAGTGTTGGTAGGAGTTTGCCTGGTTAGCAGCTGCGTGCTGTGCCTATAGTTCTCCATTAAGGAGACTGAAAATAGTAAGAACTAGAGACAAAAGCTGTATTTTCTATTTTTGCTTTTCCTGCTTTCCCCTTTTTGTGTATTTGCCTTATTTTCTCTTCAAGAAAAGGTCATTAGATTCTAGACTATCTTTTTTTTTCAAAAAAGGACAGTTATCACCGTCTAAAATGTTTTCTTCCTGTAAACACTGCACAGTTATAGACAAATGGAATAAGGGAACACTATTGAGACAAACACTGTCATATATACATTGTTACATTGTAATATATACATTGTTAATACTTCAAATATTCTTCTCTTCTCCCTGAATATTTAATAAAAGTTAAATAAGTTTTCATGATGACTCTTGCCATAGCATGAAGGGGACTGAGTTTTCTGGATGCAAACCTCTGGTCTACATTTAACTGTTTAGCTTTGTACAATGCTGCTCTTTGACCCTCTGGGTCCCTTTATTCCACTCACGATAACAGACCAAGCCCTACCCATACAAGCAAAGGTACGACAATTATCTAATGCTGCTAGAAGATACAGAGTGATACACTGCAACTATTATCTCTGCCTTAGGACGCCTTTTAATATTCCATGTACAATTATTGCATTATGCATAGGGACCTATCCAATTCATGGCAGAAACTGGCTACTTAGCAGCTCCCTTAATCTTGCAGGTTCCCCCACATGACCTCCCCCTCTCCCCCAGCTGATTGGCAGAGAAGCCCTGCTGCTCATTCCTGATTGGCAGGAAGGCAAAAACTGTAGTTTTAAATATGGTACCATTTTTGCCTCATGGCCAGTCAGCACCAAAGAACAGGGCCACTGGGACCCCTCAGCCAATCAGCAATGTGGGGGGGGACGACACTGCAGGGGAGCCTACAAAATTAAGGAGCTGCTGTGCAGCACACCTCCATCATGAATTTGGTAGGTTCTTAATTCTGCATACATGGTTATGGCAGTTTTGGTGATAAGGAAAGTTCAAAACTTTCTCCATTAGAAATTCTTTTTTTTTGTTAGTTTTACCAGCAGTGTTTCATAGACGAAACAACATGCATTATTTAAAATTGTCACTCTAAACAGAAAATAAATGGTTATGAATCCCAACAGTGAGCTCAGGCTTAAGGGACAAGTACATCCTTCTGCCTTTGGAAACAAGGCTATGTAGACCAGTCTTTCAAATACAAAACTAGGAAAATGCCAGTACTGTTTTTTCTCTGTAAATATGACATTGTCCTCTAATTCATTACATTTTGATAGGTAGTCATTAAATCATCCACTAAAACTGCATTCATTTTATAAAGCTAGCAAATAGTCTCTTTCTTTAATAGTCTTTTACAAGGCTCTAAGTATTTATGGATACTGTGAGCAAAAGGAACTAAGGACATTCTTTTAAGGGTACAGCAGATAAACTATCATAATCCACTGGACTTCACTGACATATACTGACAGGCAGAAGTGTGATTTATGATTGATGCTGAAACACAGATGCTGAAATCGGAGAGGCAGATTATTCTGAAGACAAAGATGCATTAACTAATATCATCTTATACATCTTGTGGCACAACTCTGGAGGGAAGAAAAAACCCCCCTCACAAGTGTTATTTCACTCCAGGGAAAACAACAGCACTTTATTATTCTATCTTTCCTATTTGTTGTGCTGGGCTCTCCGCTATGAATCATGATGAATGATCCAAACTAGTTATTTAGTTGTTAAATGAATAAAACTGCAGGTACAAGAAAGGGACTGGGGAACTTGCATGCTGTTGATCACTGAATTATACAGCTGACTTTCATTACACATGCTATATGTAACTGGATTATATTAAAAAATAGCTTCCACCAGATGGATATTTGTTCTATACAGCAGGATTGAATGCAATAACATTTCTCTGTGTAATCAATTGCTCTTATAAAACAAAGTACTGCTGGATGTTTAACATTTATAAAGTACATTTCTGCCTCCTGGCAGTAATATGCTTGCCCAGCACAACTTAAAGGAAGACTGATTCATCATAACCAAAACAGCACAGGGTTCTCCACTTCATATATAGTCCTGCATTTCTCTGAGACAGAGGAAGACAGTTGATTTGGCCTATGACTGGCTGGGGCTCCAGGGCCAGAAAGAGGTGCATTATTATGCACATATGACAATTTTTGGAATGGAGACAGATCTGGGATGGCCAGCAACAGCAGCAGAACCTCAGGATGACAAAAGAAATCTTTTTTTCTTTTCTAGAAATCTGTGCGTAGCTCACCCCAGAACTACAACATGGATAAAAGCATTGCCAATACTGTTTGGAAGCTTGGCACTCCCAACTGCTACCATCTAGAAGAAAACCAATTTACTCCTGGAAGAGCAACTGTTTGGGTTTGCGCTGATACAGGTTTGTAATAGTACTATGAATATGCTGTTGCACCATGTCATAAAGCTTGATACCACACAGGAATCTAATTACAGCCCTGCATGGATGTGGTCCCTAACCTGCTTAATGGGATACTGGTGCCTATCCTGAGCCTATTTTTTCCTCCCCACACCAAGCCAAGGACTTTCTCCGCAGGGTGGAGTGCCTCTCCATGGTGCTGAAAGGTCTGACTGACCACTGTGATGTCCTCTGGGGTGGACTGGAAGGTCCATGATGGTCCAGGAGAGCTCAGGCCCATTTACTGAAAGGAGCAGCAAAAGTGCTGTTTCTTATTCTGATACATAACCACAGCTGCTTGCCAGTGTGCCACTGGCATTTTCCTTTCCACCATCATATGCTTCTTTTCTAACATCATGCCCTCCAGCTCAGTCCTTTGTTCACTGCTTTAAGAAACCAACCTCCCACAATTCTACCTTAATGGACTTCTGCTAGCATGCATTCATTGATACCTGGGATAGATTCTCCCTTATCTTTTTCCATCACAGATTTGGCTTTTTTTCACAGGATAACAGGAGCTGGATCAGCACTGTTTTCCATTCCATCATCCTTCGAGATTTCAAAATTTTCCCCATTCCAAGTGAGGATGAAACTTAGACCCTTTGAAGTTTTTGACAAAAGCCCAAGGGAGAACAACCTACCCCAACATGAATAGTTTGGCAGTTTGGGCATACAAAAAATTCAGAGAAGGGACTTTAATTTGGGTCTCATTTATCCTGAGTGTGCTACCATCCACGTTAGGTGGTATTTTTAGGTAGGCCTTACTCTATGTCATCTGTTAGAGCTATTCCAAGAATTAAATATGCAGAGAGGCAGACAGACACTATAGATCACTGGGTAGCACTGACCAAAAATGGAGAGAAGTATCTGGTCCAGTGACTATTTAACTGTTACGTATCCATCCATTGCATCATTCTTTGGTATAGCAGTTGACATACTTGCTAAAGTATAGTCCAGTTCCACAGAGTACAGGTAAGTAGTGGAAGCATTACTACTACAGGTACTGTTCTGGTCCCTTGTCCTTAGCTATTCCTGTCAGTACTAGGCCCAAGTCCAGGAGAACCCCTCCCTCCCCCTATTTCTAGTAAGTGTTTTACAGAGCTTTCCAAAGAAGACAATCAAGTCTAAGATCTCTGCATGGGACTACCTAGGTGTACAGACAGACCTGGGGTAATGTGACTTTTGGAGTGTGAATCCAATACTATCTTAAAAAATAGTACCTAGACCTTACCATTGCTCACCAGAATTTAATGGAAAGGTGGTGGCAACCAATCAAAATGAAACCCAGAGCAGCAGAGGGTCTACAGGTACACAGAGAGGTCAACCCAGGTGCACAGAGTACAGCATGGGATGGTAATTAGAGGACTGCAAGAAATGAAATTAATAGCAATACATCCCCATGCACCACAAAGAGAGCAAAGAAAATGAGGCTACTCCTCGCCCTGCAAGTTTACTTACTGCAACCTAAAACAACAAATCATTTCCTATATCCCATAATTACAGTTTCAATTGGCTGGGTTCCAGGGACAAATTGTCATCAACAGGCATTATCAACATGGTATTCTCAACCCATTTCCCTTTCCTTTGGAGCTAGAGCCCTTATCTTATCTCTGACAGCAAAAACTGGTAGCTTTTGGGCATGATGCTAAGCATATTTATTTGGACTAGCTTTGTTAATCTGTGGTGTGTTTTTGGTTGTCAGTTTATTTCTAGCAGCAACACGGTTCATTTATATCATGGAACCTAATATTGGTAAATCATGGGGCTAACTAGACAGTATTTTGTACCTGTGGGGAGCTCCATAGGCTTTCATGGCAATGATTTAGCCTCAGAGAGAAAAGGACTCCAGTATTTTAAACTGTTCTTAACATTGCCTTCCTGCTACCATTATAGATGCTATATGATCTCTAGGACCTGACCCTTTTGGGGAGCAAAAAGGGGCTAAGCAGTGTGTAGCAAGGGTTTAGGTGGTGTTGTATGATCTCCAGGTGGGCTCAAGCTGGCATAATTGCTCTACCACGGCAACTCATGCCCCTCCTTAACACAGGAACAATATTAAGGGGGAAAGGAGCATGCCTGATGTAGTGATCCACTCCAACAATTGCTAAATTCCATCTTAGAAAGCATTATTAGCCACCCACTGGTTACTCAAATTGTTCCCCAATGTAGCTGGCCCTCAAGAAGACCCCAGACTGCAATCTCATACCCCACAGAGTGCACCTTCAGCAAGCCTGCAGGTGACACCAAGCCGGGGGGAGTAACAGATATGCTGAGGACAGGACTAGGATTCAGAGTGACCTAGACAAATTGGAGGATTGGGCCAAAAGGAATCTCATGAGTTTCAATAAGGACAAGTGCAAACTCCAGCACTTAGGATAGAACAATCCCTTGCACCAGTACAGGCTGGGGGGTTGACTGGCTGGGCAGCAGCTCTGCAGAAAAGGACCTGGGAGTTACAGTGTACAATCAGCTGAAAAGAAGCCAGTAGTATGCCCATGTTGCCAAGAAGGTTATCGGCATACTGGGCTATACTGGTAAGGGGGTTGCCATAAGGTCAAGGGAAGTGATTATTACCTTCTATTCAGCAATGGTGAGGCCACATTTGGAGTACTGTGTTCAGTGGGGCATGTGACTTCTGAGGAGAGGCTGAGGGGACTCCTCTTATTTAGTCTAGCGAAGAGAAGACTGAGAGGGAATAGCAGCCTTCAACTACCTGAAGTGGGGTTTGAAAGAGGATGGAGCTAGACCAGGGGTTGCCAACTGGGGCTACGTGTATGTTTGGGGGTACTTGGGACAGTCCCAGGGGATATGCACGGCAGCACAGGGAAGCGGTGTGTGGCAGCGGAGCACAGTGGTGAATGGCGGCCTACGCCGTTGTGACCAAGCTCCCCACTCCTGCCATTCACCACTGCGTGCCACTGCCAGCTTCATGTCTGGCCAGCCATAAGAACCCCCCACCCCCACCACTTGCGTGCTGGCCATCAGCACCCCCCCCCCACCTGGAAGAGGTACACTGCAGATGGGGTACCCACCAGAAGGGGTACAGCTCCTTAAAAAAGGTTGAAAACCCCTGAGCTAGACTGCTCTGAGTGGTAACAGATGACAGAACAAGGAGCAATAGTCTCAAGTTGCAGCAAGGGAAGTTTAGATTAGATATTAGGAAGAATTTCCCACTAGGAGGGTAGTAAAAATGGAACAGGTTACCCAGAGAGATTGTGGAATCTCCATCCTTGGAGGTTTTTAAGACCCAGCTAGACAAAGCCTTGGCTGGGATGATCTAGTTGGGGATTGTCCTGCTTTGAGCAGGGCGTTGGACTACATGACCTCCCTTCCAACCCTAATTTTCTATGATTCTATGATTTCAAGTTCTTACCAGATGCATCCGTCATGATGAGCTCACTGTCAAATATTCAATTTTAATGACGGTCAAGTAAGAATATGAGAGTAAAACAGGCTGACATGGAAGGAGCCTTATTTTCAGAGTGTTTGCACCACCTGAGTCTTCATATAAACTTGTGTGAATTAAAGCCCTTAGATGTAATCCAACTATTTGTATTTTCCATGAACCAGATTTGACAAACTGTCTGTCCCACTCTTCAAAATTAAATTTGTTTTTCTTCATCCCAGGCAAGATTTCAGGAGATAATTCTTGCATTTGATTCAAATTGCAACGTGTCCTGATTGTAAATGGTTTTAAATAAGGAACAAAGTTGCAAAGTGCCATTTCATAGAAAAGGCTTTAGTTGTCATCTGCTTATGAATGGATAGAATCATCTTCAAAATCCACATCTGTGAATAAACAGATATTTTGCGCTGCTACGGAGACTAACTGCTTATAATAATGACTTAATTCTCATAAAAGCCTTACACATAAATAATTCCTGATTTCTTATCTAGTGTAATCACTACACTGTCTCTTTTCTCCCAAGCCCTAATTATAGAAGATGCTGTCTCTGGAATGCAACACAATTTCATCTCCTTCAACTTCAACAGGACCTGAGGGCACCTAGCACAGCACATGCTTAAGCTCTCCAAAATATCTACATTGAAAATCCTGTGAACATACAAAAGTTTTGTAATAGACCATGAGGCTCCCATGAACCAAAGCACTTAGGCTTGTGATTAACGACAAATATATGGACAGTTCCCCTAGTCAACAGAACTAGTGGTGCGATTAAGTGTTCACTGAATTGTAGCATAGCTCCATAGAATAAGGCCTAAGAAGCTTTGTAGTACACTGGACAAATTCCCTAAACTCTTTTATAGCAGAACTAAACCCTGTCTGCCTATAATGCTGACCCTGACCATTCAAAATGCCTTGCACAGCCAGACACGCAACTGGACACTCAACATTTGGCAAAACAGGAAACATGGGGATGTGTGAGCCCCCAGACATCTAGTTTAGTGGCAAGAAAAAGAATATCTGAGTAGCAATCTGGGAAAGCACAGGCTCTAAGTATGAGAGACAGCAGCAGAAAGTTAGGAAAGGGAACCAGAACGTAAACGAGGAGCAGCTACTCAAGGAATTGAGGGAAAGACCAGAGAAGAAATGTGTGTCAAAATAGTGTTTCCTGACAAAACACTAACAAAAAAGATAAAACACTAACAAAGTCAATATACATCTGAACAAATAAACCCCTAAACCACTGTGCTCAGGCTTTTAGCCCTGTGGGCTAGATGAATGGCATGGTGCCAGTTTATGGACCAGATTGGGTTCCACACCACTCAAGATGCTGGGATTGGAGCCAGGATGCCCCACGCTGAGGTCCGCCCAGCTGGGATCAGGCTCTGGAGACCCTGCATAACCTTTGACTGGGTAGGATTGGGCTCCAGGGGCCTGCACCACCTCTGCTCAGCTAGGATTGGGCTCCTGAGGCCCTGCACCACTGCCATGTCGTCAGGATCAGCCTCTGGGGGCCCACACTGCCCCCCATGTGCTTCCCTGCATACCCAACCTAGAATGTAGGACCATGTCCAATAGAGCTACCCAGGGATTTGTGGGAAGCCCTTCAGACTAGATGACATGGCACCGCAGGGCAGATCTGGTTCACAGGCTGAGGTTTGAGCACCCCTGCCCTAAACTATATCTAGTAACAGATGGAGAACAGGAACACTCATGAGGTGTCTTATAAATGATAATGTCTCCTTTAAAGTAGCTAGGAAAAATGTCGTGTAGGTTTTCAAAATGAAGGGGATCATTAGGTTACAGCAGTCCCAAATAAGTACAACACAAAGTCACAGAAGACCTTGTTAAGCAAAACTGCTAAGTTAACAAGAGTCATTCAATCAGCTATCAGATAAAAGTGCCAAAAAGACCTACTGAAGTGCGTGATCTATACAGGTGTTGGGTGAGCTGGGTCAAACTAACGCGATGCCTCTTCTGGCCATGTGCTGAGCTTAGTGTCGAGGAGTGCCAAGCTTAAAGCAAAGCGCTGTTTTGTTCTGTTTTTTCATGTCTGTAAGCAGCCTGAATGCATAGACCAAGGTCATTCAGTTTCAAACACAGAGCTTTCAGGAACTGATCTGTAAATCAACTCAAGCAAATTATTTAGCAGTAAATTATCCTGCTTCCTAGTGGCTCTGAGAATAGCGGCAGGTTGGAGTGATCTGCTGCCAACGTGAACTACTGCAATAAATAAATGAGCGAGATGGTCTCTCATCAAATGGTGAAAATTACAGAGCCTAAATGGTAATGAGGTTTAGAGCCCCTTCCGACTTGTGTTGAGTGCATTCCTGAGTGGAAACACAATCTTGCAGCTCAGTGACGGATGTTGTTTATCTTTGACTCTAATTATGAGATTTTAATACTAATTATTAACTGTCATAGTTAAGATCAGAAGAATGTAAACAATTTATGTCTCTATTAAGCAACTAAATTATGTTTCATTTAACACCATAATATGACACCGTTTAACTAATAAAATCAGCAGGTATTGTTTATTCTGAAATTGGAAGTCTCAGTATTGGAAAGTAGATGAACCTTTTTTCCTCCCCTCATGTTAGCTGAAATTACTATTGCTGTATGAAAATTACCTTTAAGGCTGTTCTGAACTTCTAATGCAATGTCCAGGGCATTAAAGGGCAGAACTGGTTCATTGGCAATTTGCAAAGTCACCTCTCCCGTTAGCTGAAAGAAATCAAAAGAGATCAAATAATTTCTAACATGTTTAATACTCAGCATTTCTTTTGGAAGGCCAGATAACTTCATTAGAGTACTTTTTCAGGGAAAGCTGAATAAAATGCTGCTAATGCACAGATTTTAAGGAGGAAACTAAAAAATAAAACCATCAGACTCTATTAACAGAACATCCCACTACAAAAGGTTACAATTTATAGCCATGTACAAAGAATCTGTTCAATCTTTTGCTTATATAATGGAATATTATGAGAGTATTTTTTATTTTTGTTTTGTCTTTTATTAAAACATGGAGCAACAAAACAAAAAAAATCAGGAGTAAATTTGAAGGGTTTCTTTTTTTCCCCTGCAGTAGGCAGGTACAACAGTGAGACTCTAAAGCTAGGGAAAGACATTACACATAAATAGGTTTAAGTGATCAGAAACAGGTTTAAACCTGTAACAGAACAGAAGTTCAGTGCACATAAACCAGTTTCAAAATGGCTGAAACTGGCTTAAGATAAATTTGGCTGAATGTAGTATCAGAGTTAACTGATTTGGGTCAAACCGATTTATGCAGTGTCTGCCCCAGAACCCTTCCTAGTTTAAGTTAAACCAGAGTGACCCAGCATCCCAGATGCTTTGCAGCCCTGGGCTGGACTGTGCTAGGTTGTCTGCTCTAGAAAACAGGGCTGGCAGCTCTGCTCCCTAGCCAGAGCTCCGGCAGAGACTGCAGGAACAGCAAGGTCTGCCTGGCTTCCCTCTGCACCCCACCCCCTCCCTCGCCACTTGCTGCTCAAGCAGGGATCCCCTCCTCCCATCTCCCACAGCACAGACCCCAGCCCCACAGACCCTAGGCATGTGGTAGGCTAGCTAATGCTAAGAGGTGTCCATGTGTGTGTCTCCAATTTCACTGGGACAGGCAGACAGAACAGTGTCCACTTAGGGCTTTTCGGAGCTAATCAACAGATCAGCTGGTAATATCCCCCCTTTCCTTCCTTGGAAAAAGTTGTTTAAGAAGAGCTTGAACTAGGATAGGGCCTTTTGTTTTCTTGATGGGCTGCTAAACACTGTTATCAGCTCCCTGCTGGCTCCCTCTCCTGTCACATTTGCAGACAGTATGAAGAAACAGGGAGAGGGAGATTGAAAAGCTCAGTATCAGCAACAGATGCATGCACTGCACACCACCCCTTTGCCTCAGAGTGCTAGCCAGGGCCTGGGGTCTGGCAACACTCCTGCACCTAGAGCAGCGAGTGGGGAAAAGCCTGGGACTGTGAAGGCAGGGTCAGGGTTTAAACCCCTTCCTAATCAATACATCCTGCCAGGCACAGGGGTGGGCAAAATGCAGACCAGGAGCCAAATGCGGTCCATCAGGCTATTTTCTCTGGCCCACAGGGCCCCTAAAAATTTTAGAAAATTAATATTCATCTGCCCTGGGCTGCCTATCATGCGGCCCTTGATGGCTTGCCAAAACTCAGTAAGCAGCCCTCTGCCCAGAATAATTGCCTGCCCCTGTGCCAGGGCCTGGCCATGGTCTGCCCCTCCTCCCCTCCCCTCCCCTCCCCTCAGCTCAGCACTGTAGAAGGGAAGGGCTGTTCTGGCACCCCCTGGCTTCTAGCCTGCAGGCATGTGTCTGAATTTCCTCAGTCCAGAGGGAATGTCTGCACTTGCAAATCAGTTCAACCTAGGCAGGTTAGACTAACCTGCAAAGATTGAATCAATTCAGGCTCAGGCTGAATGTCTGCCCCTAGCCCACAAGTTTGATTCTAATGCTGCTAAAGACAAAGACAAACTTTTCACAGTCTTTAACGGAGTTTGGAACAGGCCTTTAGCTAGGAGTCACATGAATAAAATAAACTGAGCTGAAAAATCAGAGCATGAAACAACAAATATATGACAACTTGATATGAATGTAAGTTGGCCATGTGATCTGGTTTGAGTAGGACACTCCAGGATTCCATAGCCTGGTCCCAGCTGGTTGGTCAAAAGTCCCAGGCCCAGGCCAGTGTTTGGTGGGGAGGTGGAACAGCATGGTGCACCAGGCAGGTGGCTGGGCAGGCACCACTGTTCCTGTGCAGGAGCAAAGATATGTCACTTGTGGGCCAAGTGGCACCTGCTCCAGTCACCCACCTTGCTCCCACCTAGAAGCAGTGGTGCCTGCCTGGCTGTTTGCCAGGTGTACCATGCTCCTCTACCTCCTCGCCACTCCAGCCTAGTGAAAATTTAAACCCATTAAATGGATGTCACAGCTCAATTTGCAGTGGGCAGTTGCCTACATCACATCTCACCACTATCACTGGAACTTTTTTCGACAATCTCAGATGTGAAGCCATGGACTGGATGGACCTCAGAGACCAGTGTTTTTTCCACCTGTAAGAAACCTCTCCAGCTCCAGGCTTAGACACAATAAAGGATCCAGGCATGGAAACCTATATTACTGCTTCTGTGCTGTAACTATTGTTTGATTAAAGAGAGGATGTCAGTCTCCAGGGCTGTCCAGCCTATCTCTATTTACTAGCACTATAAAAACACATTGACAAAAAATATAGAAGAAAAATTCACTCATCCCATCTGTCACCTGATACTGCAAAAAAATGCTGTGGGGGTATTCTCCAAGATGGAAAAAGGACTACCAGAAATGGTGAGAATGCTCTTGATAAAAATGTTGAATAAAAGGAATCATACTGATCAATACTTCCAGAAGTTGTCAGAAAGCATTGAGATGATAAAACAGACCCTCCAAAATCTGGTTGCAGAGACTGAAAGCTGCATTTTAATTCTACAATATAAGACAACAGGGCTAACTACTATTGAAAACAATACCACAGGAAATGAAAAGGGAAAATCATATTCCTCCCAGCCTCCCTGTCCTTCAGAAAGCAGATGAAGATGAAATAACATAAATAGCAGAGGATTCCTGGTAAAAAGAAAAAAGATAATGGACTTGCAACAACATTTCTAAAAAGGCCATAAAAATATTGTATTTGACCTGCCCACTGACTGATTTTTGCACAGAGATAGAACATACTACATCAGTCTGAAACCCACATCCAAGTAGAGACCTATAGCAAAGCTATTAAGATTTAAATAAAAAATATTGCAAAAGGCAGGGAGATGATAATGTTGAGGAAGAAATGGTGGGAGAGGAGGAAGCAATGCTTTTCCAGGACTTCAGCAGGAAAACTGAAGAACTAAGGCACAACTGCAAGAAACATGGGCATATATTATAAAAGACTTGGGGTTCTATGCAATGATTCCAATGATCCTTAGCACAGCTATTTTTTATTCCAATTTATTATAACATCTTATTGGGACAGGCCATCACTGTCTTGCCATATGAATGCTTGGAGGTCATTAAAATATCTCTTTCAAAGCATATATTGAGATAGACAAGTTTGCGATCCAAGCATTTTTATGGCACATCCTAAAGCTGGTATGGAAGAAAAGTAGCTTATGAGTGAAAATTTCCCGGCTACTACAGAAACCTACAGAAATATAATACCACTCCCGGTTGCTGAGCACTTGAAATCCAGCCCTAAGGTCTTCTGAACATCTGGTTTTAAATGACCAAAATAATGTTCATATCGTTCCTCATGCTAATCCTGTATATTCTCTCAAAACACATTTGTGTTTTTGTCAAAACACACACTATATTACAGTGTGTGTACACTGTTGGAGAACATCAACAGTGGCTCTAAAACAGAGGTGGGCAAAATGCAGCCCATGAGTCAGATGTGGCCTGCCAGGCCATCCTATTCAGCCCACGAGGCCCCTAGAAATTTAGAAAATTAATATACATCTGCCCCTAGCTGCCTGTCACGTGGCCCTCAATGGCTTGCTGAAACTCAGTAAGTGGCCCTCTGCCCAAAATAATTGTCCACCCCTGCTCTAAAATAATGATAGTACCAAAAAGAAGGTCTTTTGACATTATAAAGATACCATCAGAGCATATATACGTCCTAACTCCTGGGACAGTGTCTGAACTATTTGCATGCAAATCTCCATTGGCTTTAATTCCATTAATAAAAACAAGCTATACATTTGGATTTATTTTACACTCAGTCTCTGCAAATAAGGGCTATGACACAAACTAGAAGAGCATAGGCAATAAGAGTAGAAAAGCACTGGGAAAACTTCTTTTTGATATATCAGAGGTATTATGGAAGAGAAACACTGCAGGAAGCCATCTCCCTGTTACCATCATACCTAATAAGATTAGTTGTGATTATGGTAAGTTCTTCTTCCTATTTATGTTTCTTGAAAGCAATTTTAATTTCACATCTTAACTACAGAAGGCCCATGCCTTTTTTGTGCCATCCATCAGATTAAGCTATACCCAGAAAAAGCCTTCCAACTGAAGCAATATGCATATCTCAGAGTATCAGTTTTACATAATTCTGTGGACTTTCTGCATGTTGGTTAATAAGGCAATAGCAATATTTATTAAACCATCTATTGGGTAAGTTAACCTGAAGAAATCAATCACTGAGAGGAAAGCTCAGAGCATTGATTTGAGCAGAGTGAGTAATAATGCTGCAGAAACATACATCAAGCCCACGTAATGCAGCAAGACAGAAAAGGCCACTGATTTTTTATTTATAGTCTTATTTTTGGATATTCCATCCCCAGAGTACAATATTGAATATACACGCCAAATAAAGACGTTTCTTTTCCCTTCCCCCTTTGAAACATGGCTCAGACTCACTACTGAATTATTAAATACAAGAATACTTTAGAAAGGGCTAAAAACAATATTCCTTTCATAAACTGAAGTATTAACGCAAACCAGCTGATTCCACCACGACACTAAATCAGTTATAACAATAATGACAAGTCCACAAATAACAGTTATACATAATAATCCATACACAATACTTGATGCAACACACACAATTATCCAGTCTAAAGAACAATGTTATAGTTTAGATGCTAATTGATTACGAGCCATTTTTATTCTGTGATTTAATCTGAAAAGAAAAAAAGCACTGAATAAAATTTCTATTATGTTTAAGCTTTGGGTATCTGTTGAGAAATTGTTTTCTTAACTAATCTATAACCTTTATAGTGCAGTTCCAATTATTTTCAAGAGAAATGCTAGTATAAAAGATAATGATAATGGCAAAGTGTTACTGTATATTACAAAAGGAATGAAAGGGGAGTAACATAAGATTATTTCTCTGAGCTGCTGCTATACAGAAAGAAGTTTGGAATATTCAAAACAGATTTTACTTTTGTAGTTCATAACCATATTTTTTCAGGCAGTTATAGAGAAAAAAAGGAGCTGGTGGAGGCTATCCTACTGATAGGTAGCTACAAGTTTCCAAACAACATAAAAAAGCACCTTAGAAAGATCCAATGGCAAACAGTAACTAAGAAATTCCCAGAGATGAGCTGTATGCTGGATCTGGCAAATCACCATTACTAGGCTTAGTATTTTTCACTTGGAGCCACTAGTTTTGATAAGACAGACACTCGACCCCCCTAAGAAACAAAACTATTTAGTATTTACTATCTGCATCAGTCCTTAAGTTCTTCTTGCAAAGATATGGTTTGGTAAGCCGACACAATCACTCACATGAAAACACAAAATATAGTTAAAATGAATGCTACAGGTGCCACTTCTAGGCCAAAATAGAAACCTGGAAAAATGTATTTGGTTAAAAAATCCTCAATTTGTTAAAAAAATAATAATAATTAAATATTATTCACTATACTGCAGTGTAGTTTGGTTCCAAAAACAAGAGACAGATCAAACCCACAATTTAACTTTTCCTTTAAAAAATACTTCATTATTTGGGGGTCAATGTCATGATTTTGCAGACTGTTATGGATTTGAGCCAGAAAAGTTTACTGCAGAAAAAAAAATCCTTTCCAGGCTTTCTAGGATGCATGGAAGTTCACTTAGCTGAAAAAACATAAAAGAAAATCCCATGTAATGGATATGCAGACTATGGGTTTTATTGTGATAGTTCTCTGTTAACTGTGTTCATGTTGTGCATGACTCATTTTATGTCATCCGAATGTGCACAGGGAATGAAGGGTAAGTACCAGGGCTGCTTATATGCAGGGAGAGACAAGATGAACCTTTAGCATCAAGGGTCTTGAATAGCTCTGTTGACATATTAATAAAAGGTGGGATGCCCAATGCCCAAGAGGTGTCCCTACATGACAATGGAAGAACAGGTTGGAGGTAAAGAAGCATATTCGTTTCTTCTAGGCCAGGGGTAGGCAACGTTTTTTGGCTGGAGTGCCAAAAAACCCACAATGTCTACCGTGGAAGGTGCCGGAGTGCCAACATGCCGGAGCCTGGAGCAGCTGTTTGCAGCCTTGTGGCTGCAGATGGCCCACAGAGCCCAGTCTGCTTGTAGCAGGGCTTGCAGCCTCCCAGCTGCCTGCTGGGAGCAGCCTGGGCTCTGTGGCTGGCAGCAGCTGCTTAGAGCCCGGGCTGGTGGTGGTGTGGCAAGCAAAATGGCCTTGCGTGCCATGCTTGGCACGTGTGCCAGGGGTTGATGACCCCTGTTCTAGGCTGTCTAAAGGAGTCTGGGGACTGACTGAGACAAGTGAAGGAGCTTTGGGGAGCTGGAAAGACAGAAAAGGGAACAGCTGCATATCTTTAAGGTTGTTAGAGCTGTGTGCACTGGGTTAGGGACAGAGCGACTGCTTTACGCTTTTGGCGGGGGCAGAGAACCTCTGGCTCAGAGGCCTTTGCCCCAATACATGCTTTTACTGAAAAGATTGTTTGCTGTCCTGCTTGGACCTTTGGCTTGTGCTCAATCCCCACAGAACAAGACATGAAGCCCCTCTTCCAGGAACTGGATGCTAGCAATTTGTCAGGACCTCAGACAACCAGGAAGGTGAGAGACCAAAAGATGAGAATCTCAGAGTGGAAAGGAGCCAAACCTTCCCCTTTCCTTTTGAAGTCGAGCCTGGGCTAGATACAAGGGACTCTCTTGGAGACCAGATAAGGTCATAGCAGTCTCAAGCAAGCAGCTGCTGGAGGGCACTCCGTGACAATGGCCAACTTCTTATATTCAAGGAGGGTATGTCTACATATGCATATTAATGTGCTGCAGTAAACTCCGGTGCTTATTGCACTGGAGTTTATTGCTCCTGGGCACACATTTGACTGTGTACCCAGGGACTGCAGCATGTTGAGTGGGGTCAGAGAAGCCCTGGCTGCCTAGAGGCTTAGGGGGGCCAGCCTGCCATCTGGGGCAACTCCCCCCAGTTCAACATGTTGTGCAGAGGCTGGCTGGGGCACAAGCGTGCTTCAGTGAGAGGCTGCCTTCTGGCTAGTCCTACACTGAGCACCCTCATGCCCCAGCCAGCCAGGGCAACATCTACATGTGCTTTGCTGTGGAGTTTTTTACTTTTGTATTTATAAGCACTATCCTGCTGTGGAGTAAAGTAGTCTACTCCAGCCTAATAGGGGTTCACATGTGTGACGTTTACTGCACAGCTAATTGGTCTACTGAGCAGTAAACATCTCATGTAGATGCACCTGGAAAGAATTACAGCCCCCTCCCCACTTCCTAACACCATCCAGGAATGACAGCATGAGAAAGCTTATGTTAGACAGGATTTGACATCACATGGATGCTTGGATTAATTTTCCATTTCTTCAACTGACGAGAAACTTAGCACATCTGCTTCTTAGGAAGCTCTGCCTTCTTGCAATTTTGCCCAAGTTATATCCAACTCACAGATCTAAATGCACTATAAAAGCCAACATTCAGGGACATCATGTGAATTTGTGACACTCCCTAGAGGACTATGTGGCCATAAAGCAACAAATGAATTATAGTTGTCTCTAGATGTAGTTTTTCACCAGTGACAGATACAATATTGGTAATACTCTTCATTTTGTTTTTTCATCAGTCTCTCCAAGTATAACACAATCTACTATTCTATTGCAAATTGCAAATATTCTTGACTTTATTAGTTCTTTCACAATATGTATGAGGGAATCTAAGTGAATGGAAATTGCTTCAAAATAGGGTGGCCTTTTCACAGAAGTGAAGGGCATACCAGAGCATTGTTTGGCTATTGAGGCAAACAACAGGGGGGCATGTCACCGGCGTTACATAAAACTAGTGTGTAATATGCCCTAACCTTTCCTACTGTACATACCTGTAACAGGGAACCCTTGCCCTGTTACTAGAAAGCAGGGCAGCCCCTTTCAGGACAGAATCTTCAGGGCACAGCCTACCAGCAGATATGGGGTTAAAGCGTAGCCCTGCTGGCCAATCAGCTGATTAGGGGCTATCACATGACTGGGAGAGAGCTCAGGCCAGAGCTATATAAGCCCTGGGTTGAGTCAGCCAGAGGACAGCCAGCCTGGGTTGTGGTGGAGTGTGGGCTCCTGAATGCCCAGAGGACTGGAAGAAAACAAGTCTGCAGGCTGGGGCAAAGGCTAGAGCAACCTGGAGAGAAAGAGACACGGGGTAAGCAGCCATGCTGCCTCTATTATTTTTCTTCTTTGTTCTAACTTGGGGCTTAGCATTTAAGTTATAGTTTAAACTGAGGTTTGCGTTGGGACAATAAGGGGAGGTTTTTGAAGGTCTCATTAGTGCCTGAGAGACACACAGTAACCTTGAGCCCTGCCAGAGGCAGGCCCAAGGTTCAGGCAGTTACTGAGACCGGAGTAGGCAGAGAGAGAGTGCTACGTGGCCATCACATGGGGGCCTGGGGCCCAGCAGATGGGGGCCAGAGGCCTGGGACCTGGTGTAAATGTGAGCTAGAACCTCAAAGCTAGACCCAATGCAGTGGATCTAGGCTAGATGGCCTAGCTAAAGTAAGAGAATGGAGGCTGGGGAAGCCAGAGCCTCAACAGTGATAAATGTAACATCTGTGATGCATAAGGCATGGTGTAGGAGTGGCATGGAGCCATGCAATTAGCTCTTAAGGCAGGAGCTCCTCACTTCTGGGTGTTCTTTGGAGCAAAGACCAGATCTGGGAAGCCCTGGGGCAGCTTCCCCTTTGGGAAGAAACAGAAGAAACATCAAGATGTGGCAGAAGAGTGAAGGGGAGACTGTTCTTGGAAGTGAATCAGAATAAGGGGGACTCTGGGGTGCCTCCAGGGGTTATTCAACCACCCTGGGGATGGCACCCTGTTACAATGCCACCAAGTGCTCTCCTATAGTACATGCCACAACTGTCATGTATGACCATTTCTTCAAATACCCTTGAAGTGTCTATCCTAAGACCTCTAAGAGCTTTTACCACATTGTGAAATGTAAAATATAAAGAATAAAATCCAAAACACAACAAATGTACTAAAGGCAACCAGCCATGGCCACCTAAATAATCCCACAACAAAATCATTAATTTATCTGAACACCTAGTTGGTCTTCTTGAACTGACTACACCAACTCTATCCCAGAACAAAAACTTAAAACAATGGATGCTTTTTATAGGATCATTTGGAACCTGATAGACCATGAACATTAACAAGATCCACATTTGTGAACTATGTATAAAAAGGCCAAACCACATTGTTTTGCTTCTTGTGAATGAACTTTCTTGGTTACCCAAACTAAGAAGAACAAAGGTAGCTTGTCAACCATGGAAGTCTTTTTGAATGTTGTTCTAACATATTCAATATTTACATAGTTGATGGCAATCCAATATTTACATTGGACTGATCCAAAACTTATTGGATCAGGGGATCCCCCAGGGGGGTGACGAGAAAGGGGTGGGAGACCACTCCTGCAATGTGGGTTATGGCAGGGGCAGCTTGCCATGACTCCAAGAAGAAAAGACCTGAGAACAAGACAAACTTACCCCTAACAGGTACAGCCAGGCTGGATGAGCTGTGAAGGGACGGGGCACTTGCGCAGTTCATCAGCTGCTTTTCTCTGAGGCTGAGGCTGACATCATCAAAGAAAGCTACCCGGCTGAGATAAAAGCCAGCAGCAGGGAAACAACTGGGGCGGGGGGGGGGGGGGGGACACAGCAGGGAATGAACTGTGAGACCTCCCCCCGGGCCTAGCCAAGGCCTCCCAACCACTGCAGGGAGAGGCCAAAGAGGGACCCAACACAGGGTTCTGGGATATATTTACAGTGATATGTCAACCTGGATGGCAAGGAAGATGGATCAGAGGAAGATGCTCAGGGACGGTGAAGTCGTTGGATGCAGGACGCATAAGTGGGGAGTGGGTGGAGGCCCCTCCCTGGAATTTCTGTTATTTGCTTCTCTTTTGTTTCATTTAAAGCCCCAGAGGCCAGGAGAAAGGCCACAGGATATATGCTGAGGGATGAGTGGGCCGGGGCTGCTTGGGGACCCTTGACGCTAATAGGCCAGACCCATCACCACCGTTGCCTCACCACCCAAGTAAACCCGTGTGGTGGAGAGGAAAACTGTTGTAAACATAGAGGGCCAGAAGGATGTCACGTCCCGGGTCTCTCTCACTCTAAGTGGAGTCGAACTGTCCATCGTCTGGCTGTACCTACAGGCTGATGCATGGCTAGGGTGTAGGGGAGGTGGAGCCCCAGAAGCACCCGCTAGTGATGACGCCCGGCGCATCCCCCCCGCAGAAGGGAACCCCACTACTGAACATAATATCCAAGATATGGCAGGCGAGTATCAGGGTATTCCTTCTGAAGAACGTGACTAAACATGATGGCAGCAGGAGCAGCCTTCATGGCAGGCTCCAAGCTCCAACTCTAGGGCCACACGAGAGAGGCTCCATGAAGCCAGGTGGGTACAAACCTCCACTGACTTAATTTGTTACTGGATAAGAAGGCCCTAATGAATATTATTCTGTCATTTTAAGAAACTATTTTCAGATATCCATTTGATAAACATGAGAGGTACTATAGATAATTATTTTTTATTATCTCAAGGCCTGTAAGTACAGTTGGTTTGGGCTGGGAGAGGATCTTCTTTAGGTGAGAGGCAGGGGAGCAGGGGTTTGAAGGTTAGAATGTTTTTAATTTTGTGGTATTGTTTGGGGGAATTGTTTTGTTACCTTATTTTATTACTTCATTCTGCTGGGTTTTTTTTTCCTTTATAGTGGATGGACCCAAGCCTTTATTGGGAAAGGTGTCATATAAACCAAACAACTAAATGGTTTTACTTTATTATTGAGTTTAGTCTTCAGCTTTGAGTAAAACATTTACAAATTCCAAAACAATATAACAAAATGTAAGTCCTAAGTTAGTCACTAAATGTCAATTATTTGGAAAAAAAATGCATTTAGAAAAAATAGATATATGTATTTACATTAGTTATCTTTGGCTACAACGATTAGAGCAACCATGTATAAACTCGAAGGAACAGTAATGAGTATGTGCACTACTTACATGTACGTTAATTAACTTGCTTGCCTACAGTTTCAAAGTATTTGTTATTTCGGGCACTGATATGGCCAGGATCCCACAACTGACTGCCCTGTTTCTATCTGAAGCCCTGCTCATTTCAACAGGCTCCACACACGGATTGTCGCAGAGGTCCTCTTGCAAGATTAGGGAATATGTTGGTAAAGAACCAACTTACAAATCTGATGTGGAGAGGAAACCACCTTTTCCCCCTTTTGCCCAATAGACAACCTCTCCATGAACACAAGCCACAGTAGTATAGAAATCCTGTTTGCAGTGAGATGCTGTGAATAGAAACACAGCTGCCAAAATTAATATCAGAATATTATGCCTGTGGTACTGCTGTTTTAGCAGGGTTACCCCACACCCTGGGAATTCAGAATGGTGCTCTCAGTCAACTACCTATAGTGCAAGCCTCATTGCTGTGTGCGTTGAGCACATAATTGTAATACTTCAGGAGCTATTTTAGTTATTGAAGGGTGCAGAGTTCCAGCTAGGAATCTCCAAATCATTCATGAACCAAGTTACAAACAAAATAAAAAGGCAGGTAACTGCCATGTTTAGGCTTTTGTGACACAGTTCTTCAGCGCTGCTTCTCTCCAATTCCATCTGCTACTGTGAATTAGGAACAGGTACTTGAAGTATGAATTGTGTGCTGGCACCGCCTTTCCATTTCAGTCAGTGTGTTACTTATGCTGTACTACTTATCCTCTTGTATGCTCTATCATAATGTTCAGTGTTTGCTAATACCTTCTAGTCTTCTGTGCGTTAAAAAAAAAAAATCTGATCTGTATGCATGTATCGCCAAGTACTAAAGAAAACTGGCAGATGCCAAGCAGCTGATGGTACCCAATACCTGGCATAAAAGAAGAATCTGACAGTAGCTGTGGCATAGCGGATTTGAGACCTGGCTTGCATTTCCAGCTCTTGCTGGAGATTTATTATGTAACCTTGTGCAGTGGATTTAGACAAGATGCTCTACTTTCCCTACTTCTAAAATAGGCTCCATTCGATTACTCAACTCTTTTCCTCTGTATCAATAACCCTTAGGGTTGGCAGTTGGAGGGAAGGAACAGAGTGGTATCATGCTGGCTGAAGCAGTTGAGCAATAACAGGGGGAGGATTATTTGGGATAGTTTAAGCTACTTTAAAAGTAAAACACACACAAATCACAAAACCATACACCTCTGGCACATTGCTTTTATATAGCTTAGCCATTATTTCCTGTCTTGCATCTTGACATTATTAGTTCTTTGCAGCAGGGACTACACTTGCCCATGTATGCATCCTGTGTCCAGAACAAAGGAGTCCAGGGCCTGATGGGGCCCTTTGGGCACTACCGAAGCACAAACATCGACAGGAAGATGTCCTGACCCTAATAAATAAATAATATTTCTGTGCCTATATTGAGTGACTTCCAAATGAGAATCTGGCAGTTGCTGGGATGTTCAAAAATCATAAATCCAGGCCCATAAATAATACGTTTTTTAAATAATAAATATGAGCCGGTTTGGTTTCTTTTCCTCCTTGTTTTCAGAAGATATTTTTCTTCACATTTTCAAGCTTTTTCTTGCAACCATGAAGGTTTTTTTTTTCTCTTTAAAACACCCTGGCAATAGCATGACTCATCAGCCAGTACTTTAAAAAAAGCACTGAAAACAATGGGATGTGGAATCTCAGTGTGCTCTTGAAGCATTCCTCACACAATCAAGCCTCACAATACCCATTATTATGCTGATTGGCTGGAAAAGAGTTAAGTGAATCACCCAAGGTGATACAAGAAAAGACTAAGGCAAAGGCAGACACAAGATCCCGTTACTATGACTTCTGGCCTTCTGCTCCAGCCTTAAGACAGTTGTCCTTCTGTGCCTGTGGGCAGCAGAGTCAGAAGAATCTCTATTTTAAAAGTACAAAAGAAAAGTGAATCAGGCTTAATTTGGCTTGTTTATGTTAGCTAACTTTGGCTGTTGCAAAATCTGGCATTAGAAGGCAGGGCAGACTTGTACCTTATAGATGAACTAATTCAGATACCTATAGCATGAGTTTTGGCATGTAAGAAACACAAAAGAAAACAGGATGGGGATTTTTGTTTAGACATCCTTGCTTGGGATGAAGATTGTCAAAGCACAGATGGAACGCTTTTTTTCCAACACATAAGTAGCTTCGTATGTATTATCTGTTCCTACAGTTTGAAGCAGCCTCAGCACCGTATTGGCAATCAAAGATAAGAGTTAGATATATTTGGGCATTTTTAACACTCAATTCAGCACACATTATCTGACAGTTTGCATTTCAGGTCAGCAGAGGGCTCTCTTAGAGAAGAGTACAATAATTCTAAGGCTATAACAGATGAACTAGAGCATAATAATTCACAACAGATAGTTGTTTCTGAACAAGAGAAGGTATTAATCATATCATGAAGTGTTATAAATATTATATGCATTATTCCAAAGGAAAACATTGCACATGATTTCAATTTGTTATCAGGTCAGGAAATACTGTTCAGGAAGTAGAAGTGTTAATGGACAAGTCAGTGTGTGTGTGTGTGTGTGTGTGTGTGTGTGTGTGTGTGTGTGTGTGTACATACACACATCCAGATGAGCATGGCTGTGCAGTCTATCTATCTATCTATCTATCTATCTATCTATCTATCTATCTATATATATTATACACAAAGTGCTACATTAAAGTAACTTTGGCCGCATCCACACGAGCATGGGCATTTGTTTCCCTGGGGACAAGCAGTGGCCAGGTTACCCTGGGTGGGGTAGGGGAGGCTGGGTCCAGCACTGGGTTGGCCCCAACAGCCTTACCTGGGGTCCTGGGAGCCTCCTGGGGCTACAGCAGTGGTGATCCTGCCGCTCAGAGTCTGGCTGCAGCTGCAGCCAGGCTCTGGTTTTGAGCAGCGCGTGCTGCCCCCGCGTGTGCCACTCCGCTTTTGTTTTGCTTTTTTGTGAGGGTTTTTTCTTCCCTGGGATTTCCCAGGGTCAACCCTCCCCTCCCATGCTGCTACCTTGCAGTGTAGAGAACAGCTGAATGTGCAGCTGAATGTACGTCTGCACAGCCAAATACTGCGCAGCCACGCTCATCTGGATGCGGCCTTTAAGATTGCAGTGTTAAACGCTTAAAAGTTAGAAGTTGAGAGTGACAGAATTAAAGTTGTCTATACAAGTTACTTCAACCTCTTTGAGAAAATGCATTATGCTATATTCTTTAATTACATGACTGCATGCTGTTTTTTCCAGAGGTCCCCACTTCACTCAGTGCACAGAATGGATGTTGGTCATTTAATGAACAGCTATTCAATATTTAGTTTTATTCTTATTGTTCAGTGTATGGCCCTAAGCATTATTTAATACACACTAGGCAGGCTGTGCTCTGAAGACAGAATTATTGATTTCCTCATGGGCTGTTCTATGGTACTCATCACTATAATATCCAAGAGGATCACAACCATTAATTAATTTATCTTCACATCACCCCCATGAAACAAAGGAGGTACTATCATCTCCATCTTGTGGATGAGAAATGTAGTCACAGACAGATTAAGGTGAAAAGTATCCTTTAATTTTGGGCGCTCACTTTGAGATGCCAAGGACTTAATTTGTTAACACACTTGGTTATTATATAGTACTTTATTTGTGCAAAGCACATTTTTTATTGATTGAAGTCACAGCTATGAAACTTCAGCGCTTCTACAATCAATCAAGTCAGGACCTAGAAAATAAGCAGCCTAAATATTGGGGGTTTTTTAAAGAAAAAAACACCTTGTGTTTTTAGCATTTATGTAGACACACACATGCACATACATCTAGGCTGGCATTTTATCAACACACAAAACATACATCTATTCACCCCCCCCCACACACACTTCAAATATTTTGAATTTCTAATGGGCAGATCATATCCTATAGGACTAACAGGGTATAACCAGTTGCATTCCTAGGGTTGGGCAGATGGGCAATCGAACCCCAAGCACTGATTTGTTTCTTGGGAACCCAAGGTAGCAGCACACGAGGTTCCCACATGGAGTGAGATAAGACTCTCTAAGCACTGAACTCCCATTTCCTCCATCTCCCCAGCTCTCCTTCCTCCTTGGTCCCCAAGGGGACAACATTCTTCGCTCAGCCGTTGGGTATAAAGATCAAGTAAACCCTAAAAATTTTTGCACAGAGGGAGCTAAAGATGGAAGTCTGTCCCTCTGGGTCCATGAGTGTCTTTGTGAGCTGTGTTGAGTAGCTCTTTGATGTGTTGATCAGGTAGAATTCCTTCCCTGGAAGTGTCAGATAGCAGGCAGGGAGGCAAAAAAAAACTTCCTCATGGACCCAGAGGGACAGACGTCCATCTTCAGCTGTTTCCGTGCAAAAATGAAGTTTATTTCCTACCTATGGGGACTTTTTACTATCTTGTACCATCTACACTTTTCCCAGAGCCTGATGAAGGGACTTTGATCCCAAAAGCTTGCAGAAAAGGACAATCTTCTTGCCATTTTCCAGTTGGTCTAATAAAAGGTATCATTTTGGAACCAAGAGTGCTAGCTTTTTGTATATCTTTTTGTCTCAGACCAGCACGGCTACCAAGTACACTATCCATCAAGATTTTTTGAAGCACAATTTCTTCCATGGGTTCCTGGGAAGCCTGGCTACAGGCTTGCCTCTACAGAATGGTAGATATAAAGGATGTGCACTGGCAGATCAACACAGAACAGAAACAGCCTGCAAAAGGCTGGGGAAAGCACACATGTACCTTGCACTGATATATTTTCTATTGAAATCTGTAAAACTCTAGGAGTCTCTAAAAATACAAAATTGACAAATAGAGAAGGCAACTCCTCCAAACTTCCGTCTTTTAAGAAAAAAATATTCAGCCCCACTTAGATTTTTTTTCCAGACTGTAGTCTATTTTAGCAGAGTAATGAGCAGGCACTGAGGAAGGGATACAATAGAATAGACAGACCTTTCTTATGACATCCTTCTGTATGCCAATAAAATCATTATGACACTACATGGCCTCATGCGTGTCTCTGCTTCCTTTTTAGAGAAAAAAAGCTTTTTTTTTTTTTAAAGAGTTTTAAAAGTTTATATTAGTATTAATACAACTCGCCAACTGTAAAGCTAGGTTACCTTGGTTACCATCCGCAGGCCTGCCAGTGACAAATATAGAAAGGTTTTTTTGTTGTGAAATCCCAATAATTTTATATAACAGCTCTCTCATAAATCAAGATGCTGTTATTTTATGGAAAATGACATTTTAAATTATTGTGTCCACTTTAGGGTGAGGGGGGAAAAGGGGTTGAAATCTGTGCTAGGCTCTTTTTTAAATAAGCAATGTCTGAAGCTGATGAGGAAGGGAGGTGGATAAGCTGCTATAAAAGCCATGTAAGATAGTCAATGAAACCAAAAAAAATAAATAAATAAAAATTCAGAGATATGCAATTCCTATTAATTGCTTTAAAACCAATTTTAAATTCCAAACTGTTTAATCACAAGGATCATGCATTGACATAGCCCCTTCCTGCTTGAAGAGTCCTGTATTTCATTACTAACTTAAATGGATACATGAACTATAAATTAACTTTTCTTTATTAGTCATTGAAACGCAGTCACATCTAAAGATGGCAACTATTTAACATCAAACAAGAATACTACGTCACAGTTTAGGACAATATTTTTCTCGTTTAAACTATTTCAAGTTGGAGTTTGAGTGACACTGGAGTTAGTTACCTTCCATAGTATACGGTTATGAAACAGCAACATAGGCTGTTGAAGGGCTGAATACAATGCCAGCACCTTGAAGATCCAACAGATAACACCTCCAGAAACACTGTGTTTTTCAACATTACGTGGGGCTTTGGCTGAGAAATTCTCATATATAATCCATTTCCTTAAGTACTTACATATTTCTTAGAGAGCTCCAGTTGAGTACTGACTCATACTCAACTTGTTTATTCATGAAATCTGATAGGTCATAACACAATATGGAAAGTCACAGGCAGGCCAAATTACACCGTTCAATTTCTTAGTGACTGGTGTCAACTCATCTTGAGTTCACTCCAAACGATACGTGGCAAAAGAATGGATTTGATTATCTATGCTTCCAAGAAGTAGTTCTGAAGTGCTACAGCAACGTAAGTTCCATCTTGTCAAGAATCCCTTATATAAAAAATATTATTTTGACCACGATTTACTCAAAAAACCCCCTCCTCATATGCTTTACGCAATGCACATGAATGAAATATCTTGCCAAACTGGGGTCTTACACAGGATCTTCCATCCAAGGACATCAAAGTGCTTGGCCAAATTTCCATTTGATCTATAAAAGCCATACTTCTGCTGAATCCATAGGATTCAATCAATCTGAAACTCCTGGCATTGTAAAAACTAGATGATAGTCATGAGAGGAGAGCAGTAATAGAAAATTCAGCAACAGCAAGTTTGAACCACAGTTTTCAGAGTAGGCCCTGATAGCATCTTTCTAATCACTTGCCATTTACAGAAATGGATTTGATTTAATTGAAGTTGTAAAAAAAGTCTCTAATCACACCTCATCAGCATACACTTATTATTCAAAGGAAGCCATATGTATTACCAAGCACTCTTAATTAAAATAATGCATATAATCTGCTTCAATACCTAACAGTCTTTCTCCTTGATGATTATCGCATAGTAATTCTTTTTTTTCCATCATTTTTTAAAAACATTTTTGATCTTTTTCTCCTGGTCACCAATTTCATTTGTAGACTCTTTTCAGTGTCACTGTCATGATGTTGGGTACAGGAAATGTCTTTGCTAATATACCACGCTTCAAACCTCAATACTTAGCAATGACCTTCAAAATATAACAGCATAAGAATAGACATATGTCCTGACTTGGTGTGGAAGTTAGAAAAGAGGGCCTGTTTGCCATAGCACATAGCCTTACCTTACAGGCTAACTAGCTATGACTTCTGAATGCCCAGAGCCCAGGGAGAATGGGAACTAGGATGAAGTAATTCCTATGCCTATAGAAGCTAAGGGGCTGGTGAGAGTTAGGGACAGTAGAAAAATTAAGGAAAAGAACGACAATGAGAAACTGAACAAGGGTTGAAGCAATGGCACTTCGGGGTCCTGGACCCGTGGAGTGTGTCACAGACCCTGCATGCCCAGTACCATGCTGCATGCCTGAAGAAAGACGACAGGGTTGGTTTTGTATTCTCTCTCCTCCTCAGTCTCAGAGTACCTAACATGTTTAGCTGTGATAGTGGAAAAATATTGCTCTTTTCCCTGCTGCCCATTCTTGATGCACAGATGTCTCAATTTTTCCGCTTAGGTCATCCTAATCAGTGGAGACTGGAGCACTGGCGGTTCATTAAAGATGACAGACTGGCCCTGAGGGAGACAAGCTAGCCTACCACAGCACCAGGATACCAAAGGAACTAGCAAGTACGTCGGATTGCAGTTCTTTGTAATGGAAAAGTAATGGAAAAGACCTGTAAAGATTACCAAGTCCTTCCCTGTTCAGGGCAGAACAGATCGGATGTGCAATTGATAACACACACAGTTGTAATAAAAATACAGGGAAATGCAGCAGAGATCCCTGTAGTACTCCACAAGGAGAGAGAGTTTGCCAATCACTGAAACAGGGCACAATTTTCTTTTCAGATGTGTGTACACACATACAAACCCCCTTCCACTCCCCATCAGATCTACTAGGACACACAGACACACACACACACACACACACCCTCCACTCCCCATCAGATCTCCTAGGGTTTTGTACATATTGCTGGTGCTATAGCTGGGTTAGACAACTTCTGTACACTTTTTGCAGCTACTCTGTTTTGTTTACAAGATATATGGCAATATAGTTTTCTAGAACTAAAAAATTACTGCTTTATTTCCAGGGGTGGAGTCAGGATTTGGCAAGTGGGGGGCAGTGCAGGAGCAGCTAACCCCTCTGCCAAGGTGGCTGCATCCCTTCTCCCAGGCACCTTCTCCCCACCCACACCTGTAGGGGCATACCCTGCTGCAACAGCCTCCAAAGCACATCCACTCCCTTAGAGGCACATCCGCTCCCTTCCCTTTCCCTGCCCCTCCCCTACTACTCCTACTGCTTTCCCTGCTGTCCTGGGGGGGTCTGAAAGCTCCAGAGCTGTTCCTGCCAGCTTTAGCTGGACTATATGGGGCTAGAAACAGTAACAGCTATAACAGCAAGATGGGTAAGGAATGGGCTCTCCCACCCTGCCTGCTGCCCCTGGGGAGCAATCACGGGAGGGGGAATACCTTGCCTCTCCTGCTTTCAGTGCTCCCAGCTGAGCCCACCCCAGGAGCAGCTTTGAAGCTTCCCTCTGCCCCAGACCATGGGAAAATCAGCAGCAGTAGCGGGGCGGGTGGGGGGGGGGGAAGGAAGGGAGAGGAGGAGGGGGTCATGCCTCTGAGAACAAAGGAGAAGGAGGTTGAGTCTTACATGCTTTGGAGACTTAAAAAAGGTCCCCAGAGGCTCCCAGGCTGGATCTAGTCTGAAAGGGGATACACCATTCGTGCCACTCTACTGCCTCCAGATCCACCCTCCTTTACTTATACTGAGTGAGACTAAGCATGCACCAGACTTATACTAATGTTGAATTATGTATATGGGAAATGCAGAAGAGACAATCCCTCCAAATCATACTCCTGCCCTGCAGTGAGACTATATAACTTAACAAATAAAGAGAAAAAAATATTTGTTTGATTTATTTTTACAATAAAATATTAATTAAAGAAGCATGTGTTTAGAATTGAATGAGTTTTTCTCAGACCTGGTAAAAATGCTAGGGCCAACAATCTCCTTGAGCCTTAGGGAATCTCAGGCCAGTGACTTAATGGACCTGGTGAAGTATTTTATAATTAGCCTCCATGCTCCTGAGGCTACCAATTTACCTAAAAAAGGAACTTTTCCTGCCCTTGGCAACAAATATGTCCCTTAGCAACAAAGAATAGAGTACTAAGCAGCAATATTTTTCATTTCAGTCTTTACATGACTTGCAAGAGAAAAGAATTATAGAAATGCAATCTGATATAGATCAAGGCTTAGGATTCATATGAAACATTAACAGTAAAACTCCAAAATGACTTGAAAGCAGACGGGAGGTATATGCCTATGTTTGGAGCCTTATTATGGTAAAAGGGGATAAACAAAGTCATTCAAATTGTGAGGACTGTTTCATTCCATTTACCATCTTCCTGTATGTGGATTATTTTAGGCCAAGTGATATACTACCATGGGCTGTCTGTTAAAACAATAAAGGCAGAATCACGTAACAGCAGCTAACTGCAACCACAGAGATTAAACAGAGAAACACATATTTAAAAGGTATCATCTTAATATATTGTAGAAAATACCATTATTCTGTCAAACAACAGCTTCTACTGTTAAAAAAAAAAATCAATATTTATCCCCAGTTACCACAACATGGTAACTCCAGTTATTTCCTACTCTAAGTATTTTGTTATTAATAATAGTTTTCAAGAACCAAAAATAATGCTCCATGCCTCACAAAAGAAGTGAAGAGACGTTCCCTTCCTTGAAGAGCATGCTGACTACCTTGAATGGGATCCAGCAAGCTAGTGTCAAACAGAGAAGCATAGATAAGAGAGATGAAAGATAAGGGTGACAAAGAGATCATAAGGTTACTCCATGATACGCCAGGGTGCCTGCAGCATGGAACATCTTACAGGATCATGGCTGAAGGCATGTATTCCTCTTGCTAGCTGGTTTTCTTTTGTGATGGTGTTGCTTTTATTCTTTTTCTTTTTTTGGTTTTGAGGAATATGTTTTCCTCCTACTTCAGGCATCTTCATGGAACAAGTTAGCTTTTTGGTGAGATTTCAATGCAGTAAGGGCCATGTTTTATCAGAAAAGTTTGATATGGGCATTCCAGACAAAGAACAACATGGAAGAAAGCCTAGGGCATTAGTAATAGGATATAATTAAACAGGATGAGATGTAGAAGACATGGAAGAAGGGAAACACAAAGAGAGGATCTGATTTGAGACACAGGCAAATAAATCTGATGGAAGGTACAATACAGAGCCCAGAGAATGTCTTAGGGGGTGACAAGATGTGAGGAAGCTCATTCTGACAGTGTTACTGTGGATGGATTGGAAAGAGGTAGGGTTAGTATAAGAAAGGGTTATGAAAAGAAGGTTGCAGTAGTCAAGATGGGAGAATTTAAAATGTGGATTTGTCCAGGAGGCAGGAAGGAATAGGTGGGTTTTAGAAGTGTGAAAAAAGGAAACCCCCCTGTGGTAGCTGGGTAACTGTCACTACTAGGGTAATCTGTTTATATTTGGAGCTTCTGTAACCTCAGCCTGATCCTCAACTACATTGTCTCTTAAACAGACGAACAATAATTACTGCAAGTTACAACACGGTCATTGATAATCAGTGAACAAATTAGCACAAGAGTTACCATCTCAAGCTAGGTTGTTTTCCAGAAAAAGAATAGATGGCTTGTTAAAGGAGAAATATTTCAATCTGTATTTTCAGAAGGCTCTTTTTGTTCTTGGGTGCTGACAGACATGCAGCTCTCCACTATAACTCATGGTGCTTTGCAAAAGGCACTATGAGTTACAGTGCCTCCCCCGCTCCCCACAACCCAACGCATGTTTGCTGTTCGGTCAGGTGGAAGGAAAGGGGGGAAAAAATCTAACTCCACTTTGCAGCTGATCCAATGGAGAGAGGCGGCAGCCTCTCTCCCCTAGCCCCACTCCTGTCCTTTCCCTCCTCCCTGCCCCCAGTTTTGGTGCTGCCTGCAGGATGGGAGGGGGAGAAGGCAGAAGAGGGGCAGCTCTGTTTTGGGGTTTGCCCATCCTGTGCTTGGGCAGGGGGAGGGGGCAGGTGAACTGAATACATAAATTAATTCACTGAGGCTTATAATGAAGTGACTGATCCAGGAAATGGAAAGATTATTAATCAAATCAGAAATTTTTCATGGGTTCAGGCCTGACAACTGGGGGACAACTTTTAGGAGAATCACAGATTTCATTTAAATATCTAAATGGACAGATTTTCAAAAGTTCTCTATGCCCAGTGACAAAAGAAAACATGGCTAAAAAAAAAGTTGTTGCGCTCTTTTAAAATCTGGTTCAAATTGTGACACACAACTCTAGAAAAATGACGTTCTAAATGTTGGAAAACATTCCCCCCCTTTTATACATTACATTCATGTGAATAAATATACGGCTCATTTTATGGCAGTATTACTTTAAGGTGGGGCTTGGACAGTGGTTTCAATTTGGGGTCAAGGAGAGGGTGGATTGTGCCTAACAAACATGCTTGAAAAACAACTCAGGTAGGGACAGTCAGGATTATGACTGTCATATTAACTGCTCCAGATTACAATGGAGGTAGGATAGTTTTCTGCCTTCCCTGCTGACAGTCTAAGAAAAAGAAAGGTGAATCAGGGAGGGAAAGACAAGCAAATAAACTCAAACCCACAGAAAACAGTCATGTTTAGGTCTGGGGTTCTGTTGGAGTAACCTGAATTTCACTGAGCTATATCTGAGAGAAGCCCTTTGACCTCACTGACCCAAACAGACTCAGAAATGGCACAAAACACTGTATGAGTAATTATTTCAGTGGATGTCACTTATTTGGAGACACAGTCACCTTAAATGGGATACAGCTTAATGTGGTTTGGTTGGAAGAGTGTTAGAGCCGTGTCATGAGAAAAGGCAAACAAATCCGAAGTGGGAGCAGCAGGTAGTCCAGGGGACGCTACCAGAAGGCAGGATGATATCCATATTTCAGGCATGATAGAATAGACTACATGGAGAGGCACATCCTTCTACACTTGCATGTCTGCTTATGTTTTATTGACACAGATGGTATTTGAATACCCATTTTCCAAGAGCAGGTCATATTGGGGGTCCACGTTTCCAGTTATTAAATTACATTTTAGAGATTAAAAATGCAAACATCCTTTCCCAATTATTTTCTGCCCCCTAATTTATAGATCTATGATCACACAGTAAAGTGGGTTGTAGCTCCTACGAGAGGGGAGGATATTTAAAAGACACTAATTTGACAGTGGCCTGATTTTTTCACGGTTTTTGTGCAATCCTATATAACCCTGCAAAGCAGATCAAAGTGCTACCAAATCTAAACATGGCACCTTTGTACATTGGTACAAGTCTGACCACACTAAACGCAAGGCAGGTGGAAACCAGACCCACAGTTTTATTGGCTTTTTCAGCTGGTTTCATCACCACAACGCTGGTTAAATGCATGTGTGTTGGGTGGTTTAGGTTGTAGCATGTGTGTTGGGGGGCAGGGGTATATTTGCATAGAACAATATCATAAAGGAGTCCAACAATTATCAGAGATTATTAATCTCCAAATACAATAATAGCCATATTAATCAAAAGACTAGCCTCTGCAGCAGATTGTGAAAAAGCCCTTTTAATTGTCATTCTTGCTAGCATTTACAACTGCTGACACAGGTTATCATTTTGTAATTTATAATTAAAGTGATAATGTATATCAGAATAATTTGATATCAAAATAAAGGATTCATTTACCAAAGAAATTAGGAGTACAGTGAATTATAGGACATTCAAGTTTGCTACCAGAAATTAAAAACATGGTGATAATTTGGGGAGGGCCAGGAGGAATAACTAAAATGAAGAGGGTGGAATTAAGGAAAAAGATATTGGTTGCGAGAGAAAAGGCTTCCCAACAAAATCCTATTAAATTGCATCGAATAACTATAAAAAGGTCTTTCCCTTCAAAAATGTAAACAGAATCCAACTCTTCTCCCTCTCCGAAAAAGCAACCTGCTCCTGCCCTCCCAATGATGGTATGACATGAGCTGAACTAAAAATTTCATAGGTTTTTATCATAATATAACAGGGGCATTGAGCAATTCATTTATCATGAGCTATAACATCATTTACTGCGAGTTTTCCTGGTGTGTCCCACTACCTTATCCAAGACACTTTACTTCAATTCTGTTTTTATGGTAGGGGTAAAAAGAGGCATCAGAATACAATCTGAGAGAGTGTACCTGAATTAATACACAGAAACAGATAGAATTAAGGTTCAGGTTAACCAAATGATTTACACGTATTGTAGTACATGTTCAACACTTGTGATAAGGAAAGATCAGCAGAACTTGGTTATTAAACTGGAAAGACTCTCCCTCCTCTAGAAAACATAAGTTCTTTTATTTTCTTTGAGGCTTCCTCTTATAAGGATGTATAGCTGCAGCCTGACCTTTGCAATAGAAGCTTTTGAAAATGTTATCCTCTAAGCTACTGAGAAACCTGTAACCCCCTCCTTTTTTTTTTTTTTTTTATCAAAAGTAACATAGTCCCCAAAGTTACTTTTGAAATGAGGACTTGCTCTGTAAGTAAAAGTTTCAACAATGCTTATTGACTTGACATGATTCGGTAACCAGGAGTGCTTGAGTTTCCATCTCAGTTCTGACAGTGTTACCCTTTATGGCCTTGGTCTGACTTCTCCATCCGGAAGGCTTGCATAACTCACAATAACACTAAAAGTTAGTCAGCAAAGCCTTATTCAAATTTCATTGATGTTTATAAAGGTCTTTGACTTAATTAGGTTTCCAAAAGCTGTTAATATTTAAAACACTTTTCAAACAAAAAAAGAGCCTGCTACAAATTACTGCCCTTCATCTGAAATTTGCCCTTCGTCACTACCTTCACATTACAGATCTGCTTTGTAGACAGAAAGTATGGCATCCATGTTCTTAAACTATATAAAAGTGGGCAAATTATGTAAAAGCTAGATTTTTTTTTAAATTTAAAGATGTTTGTGTTAACAGCCGATGACTGAAGCTCAGCTAAAATGTTTCCCACATGATCTGTCAAAGTAGCAAAATTTCTAGTTCTGCAGCCTTATGAGACACTGAAAGTCAAGATTATTGGAACAAATAGTACTTTATGTTTCTATTTCCTCAGGATATTATAAGATTTTTTTCACCCATAATGTTATGATTTAATCATTTTTAAGATCTAACACAGCAGTTTGAGGGAACTTGAGTTGAGAAGGGAAGTTTAAGAGCCTGCTACATCTACAGAAAGTTTGGTTAATGCAGTTCAACAGACATAATTATTTCTTGGGCCGAAGAAATATTGAGATTTAGCTACAGTCTGTGCTACACTGTGCCTTTGGTCTATGCTGCTGCCAGAAGGCCAATCTTTGTATGGCTAGAAATCAGTAGTAATGCTACTGCATAACAAATGCATTGGGCATGCGGGAGTTAAAAACTAAATTTCCATTTCTATTGCTTATTATGGTCAGATCTGGTAACATTGTCTATTATTAAGGTTGCCTGCCACTTCCTTTTAGAAAGCTGTCTTCCTTAGTTTATAACTCTGCCAAATTCTGACTATTTGTGCTCAAATTTGTCGGATCAGATGTCTGTCTCCCCCTGAATAATTCTGAAAGGGTGCCACATGGGCATGAGAGTCATTTCCAAAGGTGCTGTCACTTTTGAGCTTGATTTAAAATGTTTCCGGTACAACACCTTAAAACTGAACAGACGTTCCATGGCTTGGTGCAAGTTTGATGCCTTGCTGTAGTTTTGTGAAGTAGGAGGCGGGGGGGAGGGGGGCACTCTGTGATACTGCATAATGTATCCTGAGGTTGTGGGGAAGTCTAGAAAAGCCCCAGTTAAATACATGTGCAATAAAGGTAAACTAGGTAAGCTGAGACACACTATAGCAGTTTGCCTTACATTTGCAAGACATACAACAAAGTTTAATTAAGGTGACTTCCGCCATATTAAAAGCATTCTAAATTGCCCATGTATATTAAATAACAGCTTCAGAACACTTTAAATGGCAAAAATCGTAGCGTGTACAGGCACCCAACATTTCCTGCACATCCAAATGAATTCCTATGACTTCTGCACTGTAGATTCCACCTATGTTAAGTTTATGGTCTAGGTTATTTTATTTATACCAACCAGTGCCCCAGATTTCGGAAAACTGATCCTTTTAAATTCCAGATGTACAAATTATTATTTGAAGGAATTCTGTTTGTATAAAGTAAATGTAATGGAATCCTGATTATTAGCACAAAGGCAATTTAGTGAATCTTAGATTAGTGACTAACTAACCCTTTGTGTCAAAATGAGGTCCATTGTTGAATTACTTCAGACTATGTGTTCAGAGCTTTCTGTTTTAGAAATTCTAAAAAAGTTTTATTCCTGTCTATATGAAATGTCTTACAAGTACCCTCCCCTTTCGAGTCACCCACAATTGAGATATTTCTTCCTATAGCTTTCGGACAGATGTTATAGGAGAGTTCATCTGTTTGCTAGTGAGATCGGATGGTCTACAGCACTGCACCATTTGCAATATATATAATTACCCCCCATTACACCATCTTTACTTCCACTTGATTTACATACATAGATATTTGTATCCTTTTATTAATAAATGAAAACATTGTTTTTTAAATCTAAACAATCAACCCCCCTACCACTGAACTGCAGCCACCTGTTGGGTAGAATGCAGCAATTGCCTTCAGTGCAAAGTAGTAATATACAAGCATTAGGCACATAAGTGATTAACAAAGTATCCCATTTCAACTACCTATGGGATTTTGGGTTGGCAGAATATAACCATCCAAATTAATATTTGATAAGATTTGCTTAATGCCATTACCTTGACAAAAGGATCACAAGACTTTAATAACTGCAAGTAGCTGAGAACGCCTTAGGAGGATAAGATATGCAACCGCATACAGTGATCCTTAAACCATGCATTAGGCCAGTCCTAATTCAGAAGAAAAAGCACCACATATTACCTCATCAACACCATAGGTAAATTCCTTGATTTTTTTAAAGGTGTTCAGCTTAAGTATAACTTTGACCCAACTCTACTTATCTTGTCAGCCTAAGGTGGCATTTGGCTGCATAGCTGCAGGAGGATTAGTGGCCAGTGCCCTTATCTGTTCTTCCTCTGCTTTGCTGTAGTGAAGATAAAAAGGAGGACATTAAGGGCATCGGCCACCGCATGAATTTGAAATGAAGGACAAAAGTCAGAACTGAATTTGCAGTAGTATAGCACATACCACTGCGTAATGCATTCAAGGATTTTTACATTTATTTCAACTTATATTAAACAAAGAGTATTCTGTAGATGTCTTTTCTAAGAATTTAAAATACAGTCCTAAAACAAAAAGACATACATGAATTAATTAATATAGGCTGCCAATCTGTGAATGTCTTTTCTGTTTTAAGACTATATTTTTAATTTTTTAGAAAAGATATCTTATTCTCTGGATAGATATTTTTTCTGATTAAGTTATTAAGTTGGAATCATAGGTGATGCATAGGAGGGGTATGGGGGGGCACATGCCCCCCCTGAGAGCAAGCACTCTGGCTGGTAGGGGTCACGGAGAGTGCTCATGCCTCCCCTGAATTTGGCTCCACTGGCTGGCTGCTGGGGAACACCCCCCCCCCCAGTCACTGCCTGGCCACTAGGGAACCGCCCCCCAGTTGTACCCCGCTGTTGCCCCCTCCCCCCCAGACTCAGGAGACTCCAGACTCAGGACGACACTAGTCGCCCATGGCTGGAATAAATGTGAAAACCTCTGAATAAGGTAAAGATTTGCTCATGCCAGCTAGAGCATATTAACAGAGACTGTACCTTCTAGCTGACATGTCAAATCTTTACCTTATTCAAATGGATAACCAACTTTTCCCATAAGCATGGACCTTCCTTACAGTCCTCTCTCCATCCTCTCCCCAACAGCAGGTGAAAAATTGGGCTTGCAGCATGTCCTGATGGTCAAAAATTCTAAGCTATTTCAGAGCAAAGGAAGCTAAGGCATAAATTCCAAAGCTGAGGCCCCTTACAGAAGCATCTTGCATCAGCTTCTTCTGTCCTGAACCGTAGAGGACATTTTAACTGAATCTAGCCCTGGGAGCATTATAAAGAAAAATACATCTTTCAGCATGGTGTCCCCAAGCCATTTAGGGTGTAAATGTCAATGCCAAATGCAAAATTAAACATATGGTTTCCTATTCAGTTAACTAAAAAATGAAATCACTAAAACAGTCTCTATAACAGCTGCCGAAAAATAGAGTTCTGGAGCAGGGTTCTCAACATGAATATGAAAGCTATTGTTGTGATGGGATACGTATACTAAGAAGAGAGATCTGCTATTTAAATTTAAGGTGAGCCAATTTACTGCATAGCAGTTTTGTCTGATTTTTTATGAAAAAGAAAATTGCAAGTACTGAGCATAGAAAGGAAAAGAAACATGTGAATATGCAAGCTATTGTATATTTCAATAATCTCTCTAAGTCTCATTTACACAGTGCTAGAAGATCACATTAGACAATGCAAAAGTGGGGGGAAAGGTAAGTAAAACTATAAAAATTGCCTGTTAATAGTTTCTTGATTACAAGTGTATTCTGCTTATAAACCATCGCAAAGAGCATCCAGAAGAGTCCTCTCTAACTGTCAGTAAAGAGATTTTTCTAAGTCCTGAATGATTTATAACCAGTGTTACATGTTGTAGTTAAGCATATTAAAGGAACAGGTTCTTCATACTTGTATAGTTTGACGTCTCAAGAATTGCATTTCTCTGGAGACTGGGGTTCAAGATTGGCTTTGGTCACATGTTGTGAGTGGTTAACTAGTTTAGTTTACACAAAATCCAAAACCAACTTTCAAGTTCTTCCAGCCTGTGTGTCCAGGAATTCATTGGTGCCTAGAATAAAAGAGGACTGCCTCATAGCTAGTCAGAAGGATAAGGCGGCTATCCTTGCTGCCTTTCAAAAGTACCAAAGCTCCAAAAAAGGTTCAGTAAAAATCCCCTTTGTTCCAAGTGTGCTACAAGAAGAAAACAACAAGATACCAACAACCATGGGACAGTGATATAAGTAGCTTAAAATGGGATACCAGGAGGACATGACACATGAAAGGAGCATTTTAGAGGGCAAAGTGCCTGTATTTTTGTAGCTGACATTTTCAAAGATCTATTTTTTTTGAGATCCACATCAGCGATCTAATTCAAGCTGAAAGTTCCCAAGACTTGAAAGAGTTTTACCATGATCCAATGTATTTTGGTAGTATAAATCATAGGTTTTCTCAATTACATACAGAGCCACATAATATAGTCTCTGCATTATAATGGGAGCAAGTTAATGAACAGCTTTAATTTTATACACGTCCTCAGCTATCTCACACTTCCATGTGAGGCTTAATAGTCACTCAGATAAAGACTGCAGAAGTAACAAACAGAAATATTAATCATATAATTTTCAGTATGGTGACATTCTAAGAATTAAATTAGTTTCCAGTTAATGGAAACTTGTATTGTATGCCTTCTTGGACAACCCCTGCTGTATATATTTAGAAAAAAAAACAACTGAACTGTTGCTAATCAATGCTTCTTAAATGACTATAAACAACTTGTAAAAACAGAGCTCCTCACAGGATGGTTAGGTGGTTTGTCAACCAATATTTTATCAGGTAGCAAGATTCTCCCTAAATTCGAATTGAACTGTTGGATACAATATTCCCAGAGTCAATATAACTGAATTCCTAATTAATGTAAGAATGAGTGGACGTTCTTGTTATGATTCCTGTTTCTTTTCATAACCTCAAAAGACTTGTGCAAAAAAGAAGGCTCATAACTTGCATCGTGACTTGAAGGGGAAAAGTATTATTAAAATAAATAAGTTGAACAAAAAGCATATTTGTCCATTTTTACATTTCTCACACTGAGATTTTAATGGCCCCAGTTTTGTTTTTATTCTAATTTTTAAGTGTCTGATCTGATACTTGAGTTCATCAGGAGTTAAGATAGAATAATTAATGGACAAAAAATAAGTATTGAAAATCCTCATAAAAATGCAGTATTAAGCAAAAATTATCTGAGCTCCTAAATATGCAGCTGTTGCAAATCACATGGGTGATACCACTTTTACTTTATTTTCTCTATACGTAATGCTACTGGGAGCACTGATGTTCTTAAAGTCATATACAACCACAGCTGGAATAATGCCTCCCTATCCAAAAGGGTTGCTCAATTACAGGTTCATAGATTCATAGATGATGGTTGGCTGATCTCCTACACTGGGCTTTATACTAGGTTTGTCAGGGGACAGGGATGCTGATGACAGGGAGAGGCCAGGAAACACGAACCTCAAGCCAGGTGCTGGAACAGTCCAGGTAAGTACCAAGGGCCCTGCTAAGCATCAGAATGGGGAAGGAGCAAGGGCACCTACTGGGGGGCTTAGATGCCTCTATACTAATGCTAAGAACATGGGGAACAAGCAGGAGGAACTTGAACTCCTGCTTACAAATAAAGAATTCGACTTGGTTGGGCTAACAGAAACTTGGTGGGATCCTACCCACAACTGGACAGTTGACATTGAGGGCTACAGGCTGTACAGACAGGACAGAGTGGGGAAAAAGAACGGGGGGGCGTTGCTGTCTATGTTAAGGAGCAATATGCATTTTCCATAGTTAATTTGGGCCAGGAAGAAGGGCAAATTGATGTATTATGGGTCAGGATACAGGGGGGTTGGGGTGAAAGGGACTTGATAGTGGGGGTCTACTACAGACCCCCACACCAGGGGGATGAGTTAGGCCTAGAATTCTCTAGACACCCCCCCAGAGGCAGCGCACTCAAAGGATCTGGTCGTCATGGGTGACTTTTAACTTCCCAGACATCTGCTGGGAGAAACAGGCAGCCAGGTCTGCCCATTCACGAAGGTTTCTAACTTCCTTACAGGACCTTCACCTATTGCACGAGGTATGCGTTTCCACTAGGGGAAATGCCTTACTAGACTTAGTACTGGCCACAGGGGATGACTTGGTGGAAGATCTGCAGGTACAAGATAACCTAGGGGATAGTGACCACCTATTGATAGGGTTCACTATCCGGCAAAAGGTGGGGAAGATCACTAGTAGGGCTGAAGTGCTAGACTTCAGAAAGGCCAACTTCAACAAGCTCAGGAGATTAGTTAGGGAGGGACTGACGGGTAAAAGCATCAGAGAGATGGGAGTCCAGGAAGGGTGGGCATTTCTCAAGGGACTGATCCTGCAGGCACAGAAAGGCAGCATCCTAGTACAAATAAAGCACAGCAAATGAGCAAAGAAGTCCTCTTGGTTGAGCAGGGAAATCCAGAAGAGCCGGGGGGGAGGAGGCGCGGAAGAGAGGCCTGCAGGCTGTGGAGGCAGAGGGCAGCCATCAAGAAGGAGGATGCCTGCTTGGCTCGAGCTTGCAGGGAAGCACTGAGGAAAGCCAAAGTGGAAATGGAGCTGAGGCTGGCAGCAAAAGTTAAGGATAACAAATAGTCATTCTTTAAGTACATAGGAAGCAAACAGAATGTACAGGGTAACTTAGGGCCCCATTCAGGATGAACTAGGGCAACTGGTAACAGATAGGATGGCCAAAGCTGACCTTCTAAATGATTTCTTTGCATCTATGTTCCTGGACACGAATACAAATATGCATCTCATTGGGACCTTAAGTAAGACCAGTATAGATACCAACCCACCAACTGTTCATGCTGACCTAGTAAAGGGGCACCTGGAGGGGTTGAATGTATTTAAGTCAACAGGTCCTGATGATCTTCATCCCAGGCTACTTAGGGAATTAACTGGAATCATAATGGATCCACTGGCGCAACTGTTTGAGCACTTGTGGCACTCAGGACAGGTCCTGGAGGATTGGAAATGGGCCAATGTGGTCCCTATTTTCAAGAAGGGGAGGAAGGAGGAACTAGGTAACTATAGGCTGGTTAGTCTCACCTCTATCCTTGGCAAGACCTTTGAGAAAATTGTTAAGAATCACATTTGTGGGGGACCAGTGGGTAAAATGATGCTAAGAGGCAATCAGTATGGGTTCATAGCAGGCAGATCCTGCCCGACTAATCTGGTTTCATTTTACAAACAGAGGTAGATGTTATTTATTTAGGTAGATGTGCCTTTGACACAGTGTCGCACCCAATTCTTATAAATAAACTAAACAGTTGCAATGTAGATTATTACACAGTCTGGTGGGTAGAAAATTGGCTTATGGGATGCACCCAGAGAGTGGTGGTGGATGGGTCAGTTTCTACCTGGAGAAATATGGGCAGTGGAGTCCCACAAGGCTCTGTCCTGGGACTGGTACTATTTAATATCTTCATTAGTGACTTGGACAAGGGAGTAGAAAGCACCGTAAGTTTGCTGATGACACCAAACTACGGGGGGAGTTAAACAAACTCGAGGGCAGGGAGCAAATCCAGGTGGATTTGGACAGGCTGGAGAAATGGGCTGAACAGAATAGGATGCAGTTTAACAAAGATAAGAGTCATGTGCTGCACCTGGGGAGGAAGAATAATCAACACTCTTACAGCCTGGGAGGTACCACTCTAAGTAGCACAACTGCGGAAAGGGATCTCGGAGTCACAGTCGACTCCAAAATGAACATGAGTCACCAGCGTGATGAGGTGATAAGTAAAGCTAATTGCACCTTTTCTTGCATAAGTGGATGCATCACAAATAGGTCTAGGGAGCTGATACTTCCCCTCTATGTGGCATTGGTCAGGCTGCAGCTGGAGCACTGCGTCCAGTTTTGGGCACGGCAGTTCAGGAGGGATGTGCATGGCCTGGAGATGGTTCAGAGGAGGGCTACTCATCTGGTTAAAGACCTACAGAGAAAACCCTATGTGGACAGACTGGGAGACCTGAACCTCTTCAGCCTCCGCAAGAGGAGGCTGAGAGATCATCTTGTGGCTGCCTACAAACTCATCGGGAGGGCCAGCAAGAAATAGGAGATACAATGTTTAACAGGGCACCTGTCAGGGTAACTAGAAATAACGGCCACAAACTGGAAGAGAGCAAATTCAGATTGGACATCAGGAAAACATTCTTTACAGTGAGGGTTGCCAAAATATGGAATAAGCTTCCATGGGAGGTGGTCAAAAGGAGATTGGACAGACACCTGGCTGGGGTCATCTGACCCCAGTACTCATTCCTGCCCAGGGCAGGGGGGCGGATTCGATGATCTAATAGGTCCCTTCTGACCCTAACATCTATTAATTCCATTGCAACACACATGCAAAGCACCTACAAATCACTACCCAGTCAGAGGTAAGAAAATCAAACATGTGACACAAGTGCAACATACGTACTTCAAGTTAGTCAGAAACTGAAGTGCAGTAGCATAACTAAGGGGGGGGTGACAGGGGGGGACAACTGCATCAGTAGTGCAGGGAGGACAGAGAGAAGAAAAATAGCACTGTCATAGCTGGTGACTGGCCATACTACTGCAGCCACCACTCCCCCATGTGCCACCACTGCCCAGAGGGAGGAACTGCCCTCCTATGCTGGACAAGTGTAAACGTTAGCAAATAGAAAACTAATTCTCTTCTCAGACACAGTTTTATAACCACTCTGGAAGTTAAGCCCTTCTACCTGAGAATGAGAAGCAAGTCCTTTTACCTGAGATTAGAATCTGGACTCTAGTCTTTCAATCCTATATTTACTCTGGCTAAATATGCTTCAGTCAAGCACATTGTTAGTAGTCATATACTTTTCCAGAATGCAGAGGTAGAGAAAAAGTGCAGGTGTGTGGAAAGGAGAAATATACATAACAGCTATCTTTTTTTTTTTAAACACTTGATAACCTTTCCTTTCATTGCTGGTTAGTGTGAGGTTGGAAACATAAGTATACAGCTGGAAATACAGCTGGAATAGTACTGTAAGATAAAAACAGTTATTGCTTTTTGGGAAATACATCTACATATTAATTTGCTCAGGCCCTTTATTTTTCTTTTTTTTCCTGTTTGCTTCACTTTCCTTCCTTTTTCATGTCCACGTGTGACAAGGTACTTAGCAGAATTTGCAGATTCATTGGAATCCAACAGGGCCATACCGTGAGCACTTTTGCATGCATGGCTTGTTTGCTTTACCAGGAAAAAGCAAAATGCTCCAAGTATTTTTTCTTATCTGTTCCCTGCAAGTACAGCCCACCAGATGCCTAATAAAAAATCAGGACTAGATTATTTTAAGGGTTAGTTAATCCATTATTTTCAGAAGCAGTTTGTGTAGATTAGGAGGGCTTTAAACTAAGTTCACCACGTGAAGGAGACCAAACGCCTGAGGGAAGTGGGGAAACAGGTGACCTGGAGAAAACACAAATGAGACAGGGCAAGAGGAGAGGCCTTCTCATTATTCCTGAGAAAGTAGGGCAATGAACTACTTACCTCAGATATCTGTACACGAATGCACAGAGCCTGGGAAACAAGCAGGAAGAATTGGAAGTCCTTGCACAATCATGGAACGATGATGGGATTGCAATAACAGAGACTTGGTTAAAGAGCTTGCATGACTGGAGCACTGTCATGGATGTTCAGGAAGGACAGGTAGGGGAGAAGAGGAGGAGGAGTTGCACTTTATGTAAAAGAGCGATATGATTGCTCAGAGCTGCAATATGAAACAGAAAATAGGCCTGTTGAAAGTCTCTGGGTTAGGGTCAGAGGGGAAAGCAATGAGAATGGTGTTGTGGTGGGTGTGAGAGCTCATGCAAGTTTCCCAATCACAGACCCCGATTCTCATGGGGGAATCATCTGCTGGGAGGGCAATACAGCAATGCACAGGCAAGCCAGGAGGTTTTCTGGAAAGTGCTGGGAACAATTCCTGGTGCAGGTACTGGAGAGGCCAACTAGAGACCATGCTCCTATTGATTTGCTGCTTACCAACAAGGGAAGAATTGGTGGGGAATGTAGAATTTTGGATGGCAAATTGGGAAGCAGCAACCACAAGATGACTGAGTTCGGGATGCTGAGGAAAAGAAAGAAAGGAGATGAAACCAGGGAGGCTAAAACACAATTGGAGTTGCAGCAAGAAAGGGACATGAAGGGTAATAAGAAGGGTTTTTACAAGTATGTCAGCAACAAAAGGAAGGTCAGGGAAAGTGTGGATCCCTTCCTGAATGGGGGAGGCTAGTAAGAGATAATGCAGAAAGGGCTGAAGTATTCAGTGCCTTTTTTGCCTCAGTCTTCACAAATAAGATCAGCTCTCAGACTACTTCACTGGGCACCACAGTTTGGCGAGGAGGTCAGCAGCCAACAGTGGCAAAAGAACAGGTTAGAGACTATTTAGAAAAGCTGGATGTGCACAAGTCCATGGGACTAGACACAATGCACCTGAGGGTACTGTGCTGGCTGATTTGATTGCAGAGCCGCTGGCCATTATCTTTGAAAACTCATGGCATTCAGGAGAGGTCCCAAATGATTGGAAAAGGGCCATTATAGTGCCCATTTTTAAAAAAGGGAAGGAGGAGGGGATGGAGAACTACAGACCAGTCAGCTTTACCTCAGTCCTGGGACAAATCATAGAGCAGATCCCCAAGGAATCCATTCTAAGCACTTGGAGGAGTAAAAGGTGATTAGGAACAGTCAGCATGTATTCACCAGGGGCAAGTCATGCCTGATCAACCTGATTGCCTTCTATGATGAGATGACTGGCTCTGTGGATGCAGGGAGAGCAGTGGACATGACATGCCTTGACTTCAGAAAGGCTCTGATATGGTCTCCCACGACATACTTGCAAGCACGCTAAGGAAGTATGGGTTGAATAAATGGCCTGTAAGGTGGACAGAAAACTGGCTGCAGTATTGGGCTCAGTGGGTAGTAATCAAAGGCTCAATGTCTAGTTGGCAGCCAGTACCAAGTAGAGTGCCCCAGGGATCAGTCCTGGGGCCAGTTTTGCTCAGTATCAGTGACCAGGAAGATGGGCAGGAAGGCACCCTCAGGAAGTCTGCAGATGACACTGAGAGGGGGGAGTAATAGATATGCTGGCGGGTAGGGCTAGGATTTAGAGAGACCAAGACAAATTGGAGGATTGGACCAAAAGAAATCAAATGAGGTTCAGTAAGGACAAGTACAAAGTTCTGCACTTAGGACGGAAGAATCCCATACACTGATATGAGCTAAGGACTGACTGGCTAAGCAGCAGCTCTGCAGAAAAGGACCTGCGGGTCCTCACATAAATTGAATATGAGCCAACACTGTGCCCTTGCTGTGAAGTAGGCTAACAGCATACTGGGCTGCATTGGTACTGGTGAGGTTGCATTGGTACTGGCACTGGTAAGACCACATCTGGAGTACTGTGTCCAGTGTTGGGTCCCCCACTACAGAAAGGCTGTGAACAGATTGGAGACAGTTCAGCAGAGGGCAATGGAAATGGTAAGGGGGTGGGGTACCTGACTTTTGAGGAGAGGCTGAGGGAACTGGGCTTATTTAGTCTGGAGAAGAGAAGATAGAGGGGGAGATTTAATAGCAGCCTTCAAGTACCTGAACGGGAGTTCAAAAGAGGATGGAGCTGGACTGTTCTCAGTGGCAGCAGATGACATAACAAGGAGCAATGGGCTCAAGTTGCAACAAGAGAAGTTTAGGTTAGAGATAAAGAAAAAAATTCTCACTGGGAGGGTCGTGAAGCACTAGAACAGGTTACCAAGAGAGGTTGTGAAATCTCCACCCTTGGAGGTTTTTAAGACCTGGCTATACAAAACTTTGGCTGAGATGATTATTTGGGGCTGGCCCTTCTTTGAGCAGGGGATTGGGCTAGATGACGTCCTGAGGTCCCTTCCAATCCTAATTTTCGATGATTTTCTATGACTCTGTACTTCATTTATTTCCAAAGAATATTTTGAAAAATACCAGCACTTCAAGGCAAGTTGTAATCGTATATATTATAGCAAGATATCTATATCCTTTTTTATTTAAATACTGGCTTACAGGCTGACATATTAAAAATGTTTGCAGGAGTAGTGTATATTATTTTATCTTCATACTATTATTTTTCCTTCTATTTTCAGTGCTGTGGCTACTGGGACTTAGACATGCTATTAATGATCTCCACTTTGTGAACTGTGTGTTGTTTTTACAAGTTACAGGGAGAAATGTTTATATTTGTAATGGGAGATTTGTAATTAAAGAATTTTAATTGGGTGGAGTGCTACTGACCCATTCCCAGTGTGAAAGAAATGACTACACAATAAACTGTTGGTACAGCTCAGGAACAAAAACAAGCTTATATATTGGTTGCTTATTAAATTCTATGGTGAAGGACAGATGGTTAGATAGATGTTTTTCTAAGTTCAGTTAAAAAGATTCAATAATCATCATGACTATGTTTTTTCTCCATCTTCCAGTTGTTTCTGTCATTATCATAAGGCTGCTTCCAAAAATTCCATTTTATTACTTGTTTTGTGATATAGTATGACAAACTCCAGCAACATTTCTGTTTAGAATTATTTTCCTATGAATCTCTTGGCATTCACAACAGGAAAAAATCAGTGCAACAACAGCCTTACAATGCTCTGCTCTTTCTTCCTACACTGGTACGTACAGAAATTCATCCTAAACTCATCGGAACCAATAGAAGACCTTCAGCAGTCAGCTAATGTTACTAATGGTCACGCCATCCCCATGCAGTCAGCTAAGTGAAGTAGCAGAGATCACAAAGACAATTTGTGCCTTCATCTGAGGGGAGCCAAACATCTATAGTTCTTGCTGAAGTCACTGAGAATTGTGGATTCTTAATAACTCCTTTTGCTTGTGTTCTTGGTTCACTTGGTTGTGCTGCCTTCTATTACTGAGTTTATCATGGAAAAAGAGGAGCTTAGCCAGTGGCAGGGAACTTGTGGTAGACCCAGTGTCAATTTAATAGCTCCTGCTTTCATTCAGCAACAAAATAATCTAGGCTATAGGTAGTCAGAAAGAATCCCATTTCCCAAACTCTTTTTGCAACAAGTAGTAATAAAAAAACCCTGTCACTGATATATAACACTTAATTTTAAGTTATATTAGACATTGATAAGAGTAAAAATTGGACTTGCTTCTGAAATATAAAAGTTACCTCTGCTAGGCACCCAGATTGTACAGGATGGCACAAAGGGGAAAAATGTTTCCCTGACGTTCAGGCCTTATCTTTAATTGCAGGGCATCTGGAAGTACTGAATTCTTCAAACTCAGGTATCCTAGAGGCTGCCTCAGATCTGTGATCCTTGAAAATCCTGGTGTCCCTGAACCTGTGGCAGTCTGAAAGGTGAATGGAAGCAGAGCCGTGGATCCGAGGAAGTGTGGCCGTTCCAACACTACCACAGCTCTCCAGGCACGCTGCTGAGAAACCCGGGTGTTGAGCTGGCAGGAAACCAGGCTGAACACCTGCCTAGCAGGCAAGTTCTGAAATTTGCCGGTTTAATGGAAGATTTGCTGAAATTGCATCTCCACAGGATGATTTCTTTTTGTCTAAGCAGAATTTTGCAATGGTAAAAGGAGTCAGAACTGATTGCAGAGGTGACATTTTTTATTAGACCAAGTAGATATTTGCAAAAAAAATGTCTTTTTGTGTAAGTTTTCAGGCATGGTCACCCTTCCTCAGGCATAGGAGAATGCAAAGATTGTAACATTTCTCCTAGGTGGAAATGAAAGTTCATTTTTCACAAGAGAGCTGAAGGTGTTGTAAGATTTCCTGGTTGGAATAGTTAATTTTGTGCAAATTAGGCTCAGAAAAACATTAAAACAGGCTATTTACCTCAATGTTGTCTGGTGCCAAGAAGGATGTTGAACTATGTTTTCTTCTGGTTATATTTCATATTTCTCAGGAGAGTGGGTTATGGCAGAAATTCTCTTGTATTGAGGCAGCTTTGAGTTCTGTGAACATGAAGGTGTAGCTGGAATAATAGGCAGGAGCCAGGGTGTCAACTTTCAGGTTCCAAGGTGATAAATTTGCTTCCTTTTTGTAAAATCTGAACATTTCTGTCCAGCACTGCTTAACATATCTTATTTGAACATTTCAGATGTCTGCGGGAGTTTCTCCCCTCTGTTTTTGCTTGATAGAGGAATGCTATTGTCACAGGGAAGAACCTGTCAATATAGGGTTAAACCTGGCTCTTGTTTACAATTCTGTAGATCAACCGAAAAAACCTTACATAGACTTTCCTGGAATTATTTTGTCTTCATCCTGATGTAACTGAGGAGTGGAATCTGGGCTGCCTGAATTAATTCAGTCTTTGCAGGTTAGTCCAACCTGCAGAGTGAAGTGGTTTGCAAGCACATGCCCAGTGGCTTAGGACAGAAGCCTGTGGGGGCGCTAGAGCAGCCCTCCCTGCCACAGGGAAGCTCAGCTGAGGAGGGGGCTGTGGCCAGGCCCCGGCAGGCCCACCCCAGTGGCTCCGTGACAGACGGGAGCAATCTGGGCACACAGGGCTGCCTGGCCCCAGAAGAGAACTCTTCCCCCTCCTCCCTCTCCCCCACTGCTATGGGGCCAGGAGGGGGCCCTATTCAATGCTGTGGGGGCTCTTCTCCCTTCTCCTCCCCCCCAGAGTGGGGAGGGGCGGCCCTGTGAGGATACCTGGCCCTAGAGGGGGACTCTTCCCCCTGTTTCTCCCCCATTGCTGTGGGGTGGGGAGGGGGGGTCTCTATGGGATGCTGCCCAGCCCCAGAGGACTATTCCCATCCCCAGGGCAGGGAGAGGCTCTGTTCCATGCTGCGGGGAACTTTTCCCCCTCCTTCCCCACCCCTCAGAGGGAGCACGAAGTGAAGCTGGGCGGGGTGTGGGTGTGTGGGGTATGAGGGAGGGTGTGGGATGTACTCCCACCCCCCACTCCCTCCATGGCATGCAGCCCCCACTGCCTGGAAGCAGCAGCAGGTGGGGTGGTCAGGCTGCTTGTGCTCAGTGCAGGTGCAGCACAGGCCAGCGCTGTGCAGAAGGAGGGAGCGGAGCCTGCCTTATCCCCAAGGCTCTCCTCCCTGAGCCTCAGGCTGGAGCTCCAGCCCTCACAGCAGGGAAGCCGCACACTGGAGCCAGCTGCTTCCCCTGCTGTGCAGGTCCCGGTATTCTACCAGGAGTGGAGGGAGCCTCGCCCCCTGCTACCACGCAAAGTCCAGCACAAGGCTTTCCCTCTGTGAATATGGAGCTACAGGTGTGTGGCGCAAAGCCCAATGGATAGAAGTGGCTGGGCAGGTTGCACAGAGCTGCACTCGTCACCCCCAGCGCAGTGCTGGCCTCCTCAGCGCAGAGTTTTTCCCACTGCGAGGGCTGGAGCTGCAGGCTCAGGCTCAGGGAGCAGAGCCACGGGGATAAGGTGCAGAGCTGGCCGGAGCTGTGCCTGCACCGAGCATGAGCAGCCTGACCTCCTTGTCTGCTGCTGCTGTCAGGCAGCGGGGGCTGCACACCATGGAGGAGTGTGTGGGGGTCCCTACATGCCCCCCACCCTCCCTCACACCCCTGCCCAGCTGAGATCCTTATTCCCGCTGCCCCTCTGGGGGGAGGAGGAGGATGGGGAAGAGTTCCCCTCCGCATGGAACAGAGCCTCCCTCTACCCCCCGCCCCAGCATAGCATGGAGGACCCCCACTCCCAGCCCTGCAGCAGAAAGGCGGGAATGGGAGGAGGAGGAAGAGTCCCCATCCAGCATCTCACAGAGTCCCCTTCCCCACCCTGGGAGGAGGAAGGGGAAGAGTCCCCACCAGCACGGAAGAGAGCCCCCCTCCCCACCCTGCAGGACAACCTACATGGCCTCATTAAGGTGAAGGAGGCAGGGAAAAGGGTTAATTCCTCCCTCTGTCCCTTCCCTGCAGCTCAGGCCTACCAGCTCCAGGGGCCACTGCTGCAGCCCCCTCCCCTCTGCTCCCTGGCAGACAGGCTGACCCCAGCTACAGTGGGGAAAGAGCGGAAGGAGGGAAGAACTAACCCCCTCCCTGTCCACTTTGCCTTAATGGGACCATGCTGGCCAGCGTCTCTGCTAGGGCCAGCCTCTGCTCTGGCTAGAGAGCAGAGGGGTGGGATAGGCCCTGCAGCTGGAGCAGAGTGCCCCGCCCAGCCCAGCGAGCATGCTGGGGGAGTCTAGTTTATCTTAAACCAGCAAGAAGTCTGAGACAGACATTGCATAAATCATATTGAGCCAAATCAATTAAGTCTGATACTACATTCAACTAGGTTTATCTCAAACTGGTTTTGACCATTTTGAAACAGGTTTATGTGCACTGATTATCTGTTCTGTTACAGGTTTAAACCAGTTTTTGATCACTTAAACCGGTTTATGTGTAATGTCTGTCCCTATTAGATTTTAGCTGTGCTAGAAAATGGCTGAATAAATGACTATAGGTGTGACATATTTTATCTGGATTTCAGAAAGAGTTTAGGAAGAAATTCTACATAAGCTTCTGCTTACTCCTCTTCTTTGAGATTTTGAGTTGAGCACAAATTATCAGTTGCAATGGAAAAACAGAATGCAAATAAAAGAATCCCAACTCGGAAGGCATTGGAGCGTGGGGAAAATTTGAAACATGGACTAAGAGCCCTCGTGGTATTTAAATTTACTAAGAGAGTTACAGGCATGGTTTTATGGCTCAAACAGTATGATATAGTAAGCCTAACACTATAAGATGGTGGTTTCAGTACTTAAGCATTAAGAAGGAACAGGTTCTTTTCTCATCACCTCATTAGGTTCGCATGTAATGCTCCTGTCACACAGCAAGTTTGCTTGGTTTATCTCAAGGAAAGGGTATTGAAAAGCTTAGTGTTCTTTTCAGATATGTCAGTCAAAAGTACCAATAGGGCTGAACATGGCAGGCTGAGAAGAAAATTGTTCTTATCATTGGTAAAGAGAATCTTTCTGTCTCTGTTCCTTCTTCACTACTTCTGGGCATGTCGGTATTTACATGATGATATTGCTCCAGTCTTCAGACAGTGCTGAGCTATCTAAAGAGGCTTAGGCTACAGTTCCAATGCACGTGTCTCTATATTTGCTAGTTTCTTCACTGAAGAGATACTTTCTTTAGAGCTTAGGTAAAATGCAATTAAAATTTTAATTAGGCAAACGAAGCAAGACCCTAAACATAATTTTATGTTATTTCTATGTTTGTCTATGTGGAAATTGTGGAAATTGAAAAAAGTCCCTTAGCTTATCTAAGATTCTTTGCCTTGCTACAACTATTTATATATGGACGTATTCCTTCTTTTCAAATCAGTAGCAAAATTATGAATTCCTGATAAACATTACTTCCTCTTTAAGCATCTATGTTTTTCTTATATTTGTCATGGTGCCTTCATTGAATATATTAGGGTTTTCAGGTTGAGAGATGACTGATTTCATACAGTCAGAATTTAATTTTACTGTGTACTATACAGTATCGTATTTGTCTCATTTTTTAATTATACCATGCGATTTAGTAGAGGTCTATATCTTTTAATACATTAGATTGTCAGAGTTTATAAGAACATATGAAATGTCATACTACATCAGACAAATGGTCCATCTAGCCCAGTATCTTGTTTCCAACAGTGGCAGGAATGGATGTGTTAGAACAGGAGTGTCAAACTCACCCCAAGCACCAGATCTGCTTGGAGGCTCCTCTTGGCCCAGATTTGCATGGCCTGCAGCAACTGTGATGGTCCATGCGTGGGCAGCCATGTGGGTCCACATTCAGGCAGTAATATAGGGCTGAGAGCCATATTCAAGTGGTAGCTTGGAGCTGCAGCTGGGGATAGGCCAAAAGGGCTGGGCAGCAGCATGGGGCTGCATTTGAGTGGCAGCACAGGTCTGGTCAGTGACACGGATCCAGGAGTGGGTGGCTGAACAGGCGGTGGTGTGAACCTGGAGGCCTACTGCCAGAGGCCATTTCTATTGGGATCCATGAACCCTGAATTCTGCAGCTGGTCATGCACCCCAACTTCTAGTAGCCCGCAGGACTACTGGCAGGCCAGACTGAATGATTCCCTGGGCCATATTCAACCATAGTCAAATATGGCACAGAGGCCAAGTTTGACACCTCTGCTTTAGAGGGAGAATATTGAAATGGGTATATCTATGGAGATCATCTCTTGGTTGCTACCTTCCCGACCATCCACCATAATTGGTTTAGAGATGCCATAGGATACATCTCCAACTGCTTTAATACCTATTTAACAGAATTAGTTTCCATCCAGGAAGAGCACACACTAGGCATGTGCGAATAGGCAGCTATTCGATTCAGCTTTGGATCCGTCCGCTTTCGATGTCAGGGATCCAATCCAGACCTCCAGATTGGTTTCCTACTTGGATTCACGCAAAGCAGCTCTGAAGGTCTGGAGCCGCTTTGGAGATCTGGCCATAGGGTATAATGGGGCATCAATGACATATCTGTATCTTTGTTGTTTTTTGTCTGATTCAGATGAAACTTGCAGGGGTGCTGGCCTCTGGTGAGAGCATGAAGCCTGCCAAGCTTCAAGAATATTGGTGGAGGGGCTTGGGGGGAACTGCACCCCAAATTTCTGAAAGCAAAACTCATGTCACGTGTATGTGTTACACCACAGCAGGATGAAACCTACAGGGATGGTGGCCCCTGCTGAGACCACAAAGTCTGCCAAGTTTCAAGGTGATGGGTGCAGGGGGAGTCTGGCTTCTGGGGCCCTGCACCTCTGGCTGCTAACAGGCAAAACTCATGACATAGATGACCCTGTGTGTGTTAAGGTGCAGCGGGCTGAAAACTGCAGGGATGGCAGCTCCTGTGGAGGCTACAAAGCTTGCCAAGTTTCAAGGAGATAGGTGCAGGGGTTTTGGGGGAGCTGCACCTCAAGCTGCGGACAAGCAAAACTTGTGACATGGGTGACAGTGTGTGTGTTAAGGTGCAGCAGGGTGAAAGCTACAGGGATGGTGGCCCCTGATGAGTATCTGACTATCTCTGTCTTGGGGCAGTTGATTGTCCATATTGATTCTTTCCTCTCCTTAGTCTGTGGTTTTGTAGGTGTGAATCGTTGCTAATTAACTGGTTACATTATGTAGCAACTGTGTATTGAGCTGGTGTCTGCGTGAATCATGATTGATTTGTAACTGGTAACACAGCAGCCTAGCAGCCAAGCCTGCAGTAGTCGTCCCCACCCCATGCCCAAAGACAGACACCATTGCAAAAGTACCCACGTCATGAGTTTTGCCTGTCAGCAGCTAGGGGTGCAGGGCCCCAGAACCCAGAAGCCCAGCACCCATTTCCTTGACAGTTGGCAGGATTCATAGCCGCAGCAGGGGCTACCATCTCTGCAGCTTTCACCCTGCAGTGCCTTAACACACACAGTGTCACCCACGTCATGAGTTTTGCTTGTCCGCAGCTTGAGGTGCAGTTCCCCCCAAACCCCTGCACCTATCTCCTTAAAACTTGGCAGGCTTCACAGACTCAGCAGGGGCCACCACCCCTGCAGTTTTCAGCTTGCTGTGCCTTAACACACACAGTGTCACCCATGTCATGAATTTTGCCTGTCAGCAGCTTGAGGTGCAGTTCCCCTCAAACCTCTGCACTTATCTTCTTGAAACTTGGCAGGCTTCATAGCCTCAGCAGGGGCCACCATCCCTGCAGTTTTCACCCTGCTGTGGTGTAACATGTACACGAGACATGAGTTTTGCTTTCAAGAATTCGGGGGCTGCAGTTCCCCCCAAGCCCCTGCACTGATCTTCTTGAAACTTGTCAGGCTTTGTGGCATCACCAGGGGCTACCATCCCTGCAGTTTTCACCCCTCTGTGATGTAACACATACACATGACATGAGTTTTGCTTTCAAGAATTTGGGATGCAGTTCCCCCTGAACCCCTATATTGATCTTCTTGAAACTTGTCAGGTTTCATGCTCTCAGCAAGGGCTACCAGTTCTGCAAGTTTTGTCCAAATCAGACAAAAAACAACAAACTTATAGATATTTCATTGATTCCCCATTATACCCTATGGCTGGATCTCCAATGCGGTTTGGAAGCTCCAAACCACTTCAGAAAGCCTAAAGAAGCCAGCACGTTGATCTGGACATGATGCTTCAGCATCTGAAGTGTCCAAATCTTCTCCAGATCCGAAGCACAGTCTGAAGCCTCGCGCAGCCCTAGCACACACCAACTGCAAATGCTTCCTCAGCCTGACGAAGGGTATTTAAGCCCAAAAGCTTGCTAAGAAGAGTTTTTACAATTATTTGCATTGGTCTAATAAAAGATAGCAGATTTCCCCAAGGAACCTTGTCTGCCTATGTTCTTAGACCAATACAGCTATAACCTATACCCCTGTATTTATAGAACTATCATTCATGAATTTGTCTAGTCACTTTTTGAGCCTGGTTATACACTATCTGCCTCTACAACCTCCTGTAGTAATGTGTTCAACAAGTTAACTATATGTGGCTTACAAAAACCTAAGTGTTCTCTTGTTAGTTTCAAACCTGCCGTCTACTAATTTGTGTGGGTGTCCCCTAGTTCTAGTATTCTGGGATTTGATGAACAACAGCTCCCTATTCACTCTGTCTACTAGGGCTATATGAAACTTTGGTCCCTGACTCGATTCGAATCTCTAAATCCGAATCAAATCAGAGGATCTTTAATCTCTCCGAATCGATTCGGAGAGATTTGGAAAGATTCAGCAATTTGGCCACAGACACAGCTTTAAATGTTTTTTCACATATCTCTAGGTACCAGGTGGCTCATGAATGCTGCGATGGTGGGGTAGATGGAGTGTCCCACAGGAGTGTGGGGGGCTCCCCAGTGTGCTCAGCAGGAGACCCAGAAGTGGACCAGAATCACTGGGGGGCCCTCCGGTTCTTCCCTGGCTCAGTGACCGGTGCCTCCTGGGTCCAGGGGCACCAGGGGGCACCTGGGGTCCCCCTGCAGCTGATCACCGAGCCAGGGGGGCCATAGAGAGGCCCCCCGGCATGCTCCCCAGTGGACCTGGAAGTGGACCAGAAGTGCCACCAAGCACATGGGGACACGCTCTTGTGGGACACTCCATCTGCCCCAGCATTGCAGTGTTCACAAGCCCCACTGGTACCTCAAGGTACATAGAAAAAAGATTTAAAGCTGTGTCTATGTTCAAATCGCTGGTTCTTTGAATCTGAATCTGAAGATTCCCCCCTCAGTCGCCTTCTTTCCAAATGGAAGAATACTAGCCTTTTTAGTCTCTCCTCATATGGCAACTGCTTTATACCCTCCAACATTTTGATTGCCTTCTCTGTACCTTTTCTAATTCAACTATATCCTTTTCTAGGTTTAGAGCATTTTTAAACATCAGCATAAGACTATCAAGCACTTGAAGTCAAAGTTCAGTTCTAGTGGTATTGTTCCCTCTACAAAAATGTATTCAATATCAACCAATCACACAGAAATAAAGGTATTTTACATAGGTTTTAAATGCCAAGAATTGTGACCTCAAGGAACGTAGTGCTACGTCATAATAAGCAATGTGATGTTTATTAAATCTTGGGTTCTCTGCTCCAATTGTACGGTATGCTGCAGTTTTAAATTTTAAATGCTAATGATTTTTTACCCATATAAACACTATTTGGCACATTTTCTTAATTTTGTGATGAATGTAGGTTTCTGTGTCCTACAAGTCAATTAATATAGATGTTGAGAATATATAACATTCCAGAATATACTGCTATTAAACATCCTTGGGGTACTGCTAATCTGCACAGTATAAGTTTTGGTTGAGAACTTACCCTCTCTACCAGCCTCCCTACTGCTATTATATAGATCTAGATCTACTGTGCCAGGTTAGAGAATCATAAGTGACCAAAAGGCTAATTTCACAGCAGAAGACTTGTATAAACTACTGGATTTAACTAGAAGTAAAGAAGAGGTAGAAAAGCTGTCTCATCAGACTAAGCCTAAAAGAGCATCTCCTGGCATCTGTGTTTATTATTCAAATAGATAACTCAGTTATTAAAAACATTAGTTGGACTGGAATAAACATTAGTTCAAGAAAGGAAATAAGGGTTTGATGTGGTAAAGAAGTATGCCTGTCAGTCCACAGACATGGTATGAAGAGAGAACATTGTGGAACTTTTTTTTTCTTTTTTTTTTACACTACTACTACTATTTATTTGTTGTTTGTTTATTAAAAGGTGACTATGTAACAGCTGGCACTTTGGTTATTACAATTGATTACACCTAGGACTTCCAAAGTTGTGCTTGTGACTAAAATTAGTTAGATCCTAGCAGTGGAATCAGACCTGAGGTGTGCACAGCCATGACTACACATTTTTAAATGTTGGACAAAGTATTTCAACTTAAAAAAGCAAAACAGAAGGATAACAAACAACTTCTTGACTTGCTTTATATTCTATAGAGCCCACAGACAAAGCTTTCCTTTGTCTTCTTCTCTCGCAATTATACTCATGGTAGTTTTTAAAAGGTGACATTGTTACTATAAGACCACTGCCATAAAAATCTCTCTTGCAGTCAGCCAAGGAGTGAGAATGGCAAAGAATGAGTATAATGCAATGGGAAGGCAAGGATTTCTTAGGGTGATCTCTTTTCTTGGACAAATTGCAAAGTTGCAATAGAATTAGACAAGCTTTCAAATGCAAGATATTCTTCTTCAGGTCTGAGGAGGAAAAGCAAGCCCAGAATAGTAAACAAACAAACCAAAAAAATTGGAAGAGGGGGGAGAGAACTTCCCAGGGGTAGCAGACAAACAAGTAGCAGAAGAAATGAAGCTGATTTCTGTGAGATCAGGGCCTATCAAAAGGGAGGAGGGTAATTATCAATTTTCTCATAGAACAACCATTCCTCTCTCTGACCTCACTATCCTCCAGCTCAAGGGAAATCTACCTAACTTTTAAATGCAAAATTTGGGGAAAAGACTCAGAAGCTGGCTGCCACAAAGGCTAGGGACAGACATTACACATAAAAGTTTAAGTAATCAGAAACTGGCTTAAACTTGTAACAGAACAGATGTTCAGTGCACATAAATCAGTTTGAAAATGGCTGAAACTAGTTTGAGATAAATCTGATTGATTTGGGTCAAACCAGTTTATGCAATATCTGTCCCAGACCCCTTCCTGGTTTAAGTTAAATTAGAATCCTCCAGCATCCCAGTTGCTTTGCAGCCCTAAGCAGGGCTCTGCTCTCCTCTCCAGCCCAGCAGGTCTGGCCCCTCCCCCCTGCTCCCTGGCTGGAGCGCCAGCAAAGACACCAAGCACAGCAATGTCTGCCTGGATTCTTCCTGCTCCCCCCTCCACCACTCCCTGCTCAAGCAGGGATTCCCCCCTCCCCTCTGCCTTACACAGACACCTCTCAGCATTAGCTAGCATACCATATGCTGGCTACGTCCATGCTGTGGGCGACAGGACAAAGGCAGACAGGACTGTGTCAGCTTAGGGCTTTTTGGAGCTAATCAACAGGTATCTGGCAATATCCTTCCATTCCTTCCTTGGAAAAAGTTGTTGAGGAACTTGAATTAATGAGACAGCCTTTTGTTTTGTTGATGGGGTGCTAAATGCTAACAACTTCCTGTGTAAATGCCTGCTGTGTAACTCAATGCTCTGTTATCAACAACCTGCTGGCTCCCTCCTGGTCAGGAGGGGCGGAAGGGGGGGGAGGGAGAGAACACCCCTCCCTAATCAGAGCATCCTGCCAGGGCTTGGCCATGCCCCTAGTCAGCTCAGCACTACTGAAGAGAAGAGAGGGCTGCTCTAGCATCCCCCAGATTCTAGTGTGAGCCACTGCAGGCATGTGCCTGTATTTCTGGAATGAAAAGGAAATGTCTATCCACCTCCAAATCAGTTCAAGCTTTGCAGGTTAGACTAACCTGCAAAGAGGGAATCAATTCAGGCTCAGGCTTTTTGAATGTCTGTCCCTAACCTAAGAACCAAAGACTTAACACTGATATTGGTTTTATGGCACTTTTTAACCTACCTGATTCCTGAATTCTCCCCACATATGAAAGGTGGCAGCCACTGCAGCTCATCAAAACCAAGACACACAATGATGCATGACACAATGTTCTAACTGAGCTAAATCTACTGTATTCAGATTTTACCTCATTTCCTCTTGTAATTCAGATTCTCCTACTCAATAACAGACGGCCACAACCAATTGCATACACTTTTCTTAAATCCATACAGCCAATTTTGCTTCAAGTATGTGGCATGTCATGGAAGAGAACATTAAGGTATATTTAATGAAGACAATGTGATTTTGACCAAACCTATATGAAGGTCACAGTAAATATCTGAGGAACACCCAGGAACAGACCTCAAATCTACAGATTCCATGTACCACACTTCAGTTACAGGACCATACTTCCTCTTGATCTACCCTATGTAAGCCTCAAACTACCTACTACATTAAATGACATGCATTAAGTTCAGATTCTTTAAAACACCTTGATGAGTTACTGGACCCCAGGTGCATATCGACAGATGAAAAAGCACACTGTACTACACACACATGCTTCAAATAACAATATCCAACCCTAAGGATAATGTAATATACTTTATTAATACGGTAGTTAGAAAGAAACCTGTCTTTTAATATTCTGTTTAATGTTCAAAGATTTGCCCCTACTTAGCAAAATACCACTCAGTAACGTTTAATCACATTTAAGTATTACAATATGTACAGAATTTTGTGCCCTAATTTACCTAAGGAATAACTCTCATTTGAAACTTTCAACTTCCTGTCTACTAGATGAATAGAAGTTGAATAGATATAATACCCATGCACATTTTACTGATTAGAAATATTTTTCAAATGAATTTAAGCCGTAATAAAACTCCTCTGCCTTGTTACACTGATATATATTTCTCATTAGTACCCGATGAAATTATTACTACTGGCATGCTACAAATTATCATCTTTACTCTCAGTTGCACAATATAAGGATTATTTCTTCTTCCTATTCAGATCAAAAATGGATATGCAGTAAAGTGAGCAATAGCAGCATAAAATGGAATCTTCAAACCTGAGTTGACGTTAGTTACATAATTTAGCACAAGTACTAACACAGATGGGTTTTGTATACCAGTGTTGAGAGATATCGGCAGCCACAGTTAAATGCCCATGCAATGCCTAACTACCTTGAATTTTTTTTTCTAGTAGTAGAACCAATGTTTTCACCAGAACCTATGTTTTCCAGTCTATCCTGCCAGAATATTACCCATCAAATATTGGTACCATTGAAGTTGATGGCAAAAGTCCATAGTCATCTATTAGTCTGGGAAATTACCTTGTGTAAATTTTAAATATGTCAGCACTAATATTGTAAGAGACAACTGTTACAGATTTTTTAATTCAAGCTTCTACCCCTTTCTCAATAATAGTACCACTTTGAAACTTTTCATTTTTCCAATAGGGAAAGTGAATCACAACATTTAAAAATCAAAAAGGAAGTCAGCTGGGATCAGGCACATATTTTACTCTCATTTCTGGCTACAAAACTAAGGGTATTTGTCATTTCCCAGGAGAGTGCAACCCTCCTGGGAATTACTTAATTGTTAGTAATCCTCTACAGAATATGAGCAGAAAGGAGAAGGATGAAGGGAAAGAAATAAGAAGAATGGAAGTTGCTGATAGCTTTCATTCCCGTCCCTCCCCTCCCCCCCCACCCCACAAATGATATGTAATGTGTTTGCAAATGCTGCAAAAACAGAACACAGAAGCAAATAAGGGGACGTTTCTACTAAAATACCCAAAGGACATAACTCAGATAGGCTCTTCCCTGCCTGCTCTCATTCATTTCTTATCCCACCTACTTCAAGAAAACTAGAATACAGTGTACTATGACAACACAATCAAAAAAACACTATAAGTTTTTTTGGCTCCTCTCTGGCTGGGTCAATGTCAGAGGCAAATTATAGTTATAGGCTATGAACATCAAGGTATATTAAGGAATAGGGAAGAAAGAGCTAAGCAGAAACTCAGTATAAGATCAAATGAATAGACCTATCAGCCTTATTGGAGCTACCTGTATAGTGTAAATGAGCACAGCTTCCAAGGTTTACCAGTGAGTTGCTTGAGGGCAAGATCCTGATGACACTGAGGCTCAACTTAAAGTCAGTGAAAGCAACAGCAATGACACAAGGAAAAAGGGGCTGTTTTGGAAAAATCATTTCACCTAATGTATTCATCAATAAACTTAGGACAAAGTTAACTAATTAAACTTTCCCAGCTAACAGAAATTGGCTGGGCAATGAAAAGAGCAAGAAATCACCAATATCTGAAGGACTGTATTGGTCTGTAGTATGGACATCTGAGCCACAATGCACCTTTATTCCTGGCCTATGCTGGATGTTACTACCTCAAGAATAATGATTTTTAGCAAAAAAAAAAAAATAAAATAAAAAAAAAAAAAATAAAAAATCCCTTGTGTTTTTCCAAGATATTTTGCTTTCTCAGAATGCCTCCCTTGCCTGTGCTTTAATGAAGATATCATCCCGGATGGCAGATAATTAGTTCTAGAGCCGTTAAGGATATATAAGCAAATATATACCCCGATGTCCAATAGGTTATGGATAGGTTACAGTCTGCCTGTACTGTGCTCTACTGGTAGTATGGGAGAAGATATTATGGGCTGATCATCACCCACTGCCCTCACTGGCATATCTGGAGGTCTTCTGTGTTCTGATCATCCTGCTGAATTCTCTGCTTTTAACTTATAATGGCCTATCAGGGGAAATAAACTTGATATAATGCCTCCTATGTACCATCACGTCCAGCTTGAGAAATGGTACCGCAAGTACACAACTTTCCATGTGCCAACACTACCACCACTGCCCTATTTGGCTACAGAACATGATTATACTGGCACAAAGGAACATTGTTTTTGCTGCCTGGCTATGATACAGAGTTTGCTCACTTGCCAGGCAATAAACTTCAAAGGGGACCTGTTAGTTGTCAAGCATATCTCAAAGCAGCAGCAAAAACTTTAAAAACCTGGGGAGACCAACACTATTAGTTTCTTGCCCGCCTTCAGCTTGGGTGATCTAAGGCTGTATGGCAGGATGGAAAGACTTGGGCACAAAAGGATCAAAGGGGGAATGAAGAAATCCAAGAAGCCATCTCCTCATGTATCTTTTAAGCCCTTGAGATGCTTAGTTGCAGAGGAATGTTGATGAGGGCATACATCTCAACAGGGTGAGAGCTCAAGAACCTCTCTATGTCATAGCATACTTCTTCTGGTGTATCCTTGTTAAAAACATAGAGGCCCCCTGAATGGCGAATAGAAATTCATTATCTCCAAGTGATAACTGTCCACACCCCAGTAACTAGTGCCAATGGGCAAGTCTTAGGGATGCATCAAAGCTCCACTGTCAAGAGGCATAGCAACAAATGGCAGTGTCGAGCTCTGTGAACTAGCACCAGCTGTTATCAGCCCCTCATTCACAATATTGGTACTAATGCCAATTTTCACCTACGCAGATCAAAAACTCCCTGAAAAAAATCAATTCAAGTTGAACCAAATATTTCCCCCTCAGTTTTTCACACCTCAATGAAAACCCAAAAAGTTTCTTTTGTGTTGACTAAAATGTTCCATTTGACTGAAAATAAAAGCAAACATTTTTTTTTCAATTGTTTTGTTCAATGCCTTCATCAACGACCTGGAAGATGGCATAGAGTGCACCCTCAGCAAGTTTGCAGATGACACCAAGCTGGGGGAGTAGTAGATACGCTGGAGGGTAGGGTTAGGATTCAGAGTGACCTAGACAAATTGGAGGATTGGGCCAAAAGGAATCTTGTGAGGTTCAATAAGGACAAATGCAAAGTCCTGCACTTAGGACAGAACAATCCTGTACAGGCTGGGGGCTGACTGACTGGGCAGCAGCTCTGCAAAAAAGGTCCTGGGGGTTACAGTAGACAATAATCTGAATATGAGCCAGCAGTGTGCCCTTGTTACCAAGAAGGCTAACAACATACTGGGCTGCATTGGTAGGTGTGTTGCCAGTAAGTCAAGGGGAGTTCAGTTTTGAGTCAGTCACTACAAAAGGATGTGGACAAATTGGAGAGGGTCCAGCAGAGGGTGACAAAAATGGTGGGGGGCTGGGGGACATGACTTATGAAGAAAGATTGAGGGAACTGGGCTTATTTAATCTAAAGAAGAGGAGACTGGTAGGGGACTTAATTGTAGCTTTCAACTACTTGAAGGGGGGTTCAGGGTTCAAAAGCGGATGGAGCTAAACTGTTCTTAGTGGTGGCAGATAAAAAAACTAGGAGCAAGAGTCTCAAGTTGCAGCACGGGAAGTTTAGGTTAGATATTAGGAATAATATTCTCACTAGGAGGTAGTAAAACACTGGAACAGGTTATCCAGAGAGGTGTTGGAAGCTCCATCCTTGGAGGTTTTCAAAACCCAGGTAGACAAAGCTTCAGCTGGGATGATCTAGTTGGGGTTGGTCCTGCTTTAAGCAGAGGGTTGGACTAGATGACCTACTGAGGTCTTTTTCAACCCGAACTTTCTATGATTCTAAAATAAAAAAACGAGAGCCCCAAACCTGGAGGAACAGCTGGAATCTCCATCTACTCAATAGGCCAGGGAGAAGGCATTCACCCAGGATGTGGGATACAGGAGTTCACATATCTCTTTTGTCTGAAGGGATTTGAATTCACATTTCCTACTTTCTAGAATAGTGCTATAACAACCAAGCTACAGGGTACTGTGGGGTGAGGCAATTTGCTGCTGCAGTTCTATTTTGAATAAATAGATGTTCATTGGAACAGAGCCTAGAACCAATGTCAGAGTCTTAATTACCTGGCTCATTTTTTGGCTCAAGGAACACTTAACTATTTTACACAAAGTGGAATCTCTCCAACATAGACCCAAAGTCATAATCTGTGGTTAGAAAGTTCTAGTGGGAGGTGGGAGATGTGAGATCCTCTCAGGCAGAGGGAATCAAACCTTGATCTCCCATAGCCTGAATAAGCCCACTTAGTCACTGATCTACTGAGTAGAAACGAGACCCTCCAACAGCTGTTTTATTAAATTACCTCTGAAAATGTCTTTGACTAAAACTCTAAGTAAATTTGACCCTATTACCAATGAACCCTACGAGTTTTGGGATGATCTGAAACATCCTAAACTTCAGGGGGAGAGGGGGGTCTGTCTTGTTTTTGCAAATATACTATTTGCTTTTTTTTTTTTTGCTATGCAATATCTGCAGTATCAACTTGTGTCTCACACCTCCAAATTATGGCTCCAGGTTTCATTCTAGCTTTAGAGCAGACTGATCTGCTGCTCTGGGTCTGTGCACTCCTTTATTGTGTGTTGTAGATGGAAGCACGTGTTGCAGGAGACCCAAAGAGGGGCTGCTCACTTTACACTTAGCTTAGCTCTAATTTGCCTATAACCTTCTAAGCAGTCATGATGCATCAGTTATTGCTGTTGAACTAGATGATATTTCTGAGCTGTTCTCTCCAAGCAAAAATTCCTGGTATGTTCAGATGACTTAGGAACACCCAAACCCAACTTTAAAAAATACCCAGGTACCAAGATGACATTCATTATTCAATGAGTTTACTTACAGGATGGGACTCTCCTTTAGCATGAAGGGCAATACTGAACTATTCATATTACTATACTATGAGAAATGTACTCTCCAAAAAAAAAAAAAAAAAAGTAGCGAACCAAATTCAATATTGCATAAAAATTGGGATTGTACACATGAATTCTTAAAGTTTGTTTGTTTTCTTTTTCAACTTATTCACAAAAGCACAAAACATTATTATTATTTAGAAACATTCAGGATTTGAACTAAAAAAATACAATTCCTTAAACTTCAAGGAAAACAGGTAACAGCAGCAGATTTACAGCAAATATTGCCAAAATGGATTTACAGATCCTGCAGCATATGTAATGACCTGCAACAGATATATAAATCCCACAACAGTTTTACAAATCCTGCCAATAAATAAAAAAAGTTGATTAACAAATCCTTACTATGCACTGTATGGATCCAAATGGCAGTTTTATTTTGGAACGCTGTCATTAGGAACAAGATCACAAATCCAGCTCTCACATATTAACTCTAAGTTTGGATTTCTAAATTCTGGTCAGGTTTTCCACAGCTAGTTCCTTAAAGTTCAGATTTAGTAATGAGTGCCATAAAAGGTTATGCAATTTGTTTCCCCCGTCTTCCTCTAAGGCACAAAATGAATCACATTCCGCCCACAAGGCATCCTGGCTACAGTGAAGAGTGACAATACGTTGGAATTTGTTGGGTTTTAGTCATCATGCTTTGTACCATTTTATATCAATAATAATAATAATAAAATAAAGTGACTACAGAAGCCTTTTTAAATTAGAGTTGGGTGTTTAGACAGCCCCTACAGAGTCATTTTTCTACACTACATAGACAAATAAGCTTTCTAAATGACAGATTAAAACTCTTCTTCTCCACATTTAACTGTACCCTACTTAATCACTACAGGAGCTGCTGGGAAGTGAGCACATTTGAAGATCTGTCCCTAATTTAGGAAGCTAAATGAGATCTGAAGTCTTTAAGGATCTGGCCCCAGTTGTAGATACTGGGAACATGAAAATCTGCTCTGCACATGAAAGGCAGCAAGTATAGCAGAGTGAGAGGAGAGAGACACCAGGTAAATGTGAGAAATCTTTTGCTAGAGAACTTGGTGAAAAAGGAAGACAGAAAATACACTGGAGGAACAGCATAACACATGAAGTAAGGAAAAGAGACAGAACTCCATGAGATCAACCACAAGGTATAAGACTATGGGCGCACAAACAAGTTACTCTGAGGTAAGCTAGAATGAAAATATACAGTGTCTCTCTTCCATGGTAACCACCCACCTGAATACTTACAAAGGGAAATGCAAAGCAGCTTACTCTTCAGTGGGCACATCGACACACAATGCCTACTGCACGTGAGCTTAATAAACACTTGTGGAGTAGTGTCGCAGTTAACAACTGTGCTAATAGCCTACTGCGTAGTAGGGCTGTGCGAAGCTTCAGGTGGTGATTCAGTTCGGAGGAGATTCAGACTGATTCGATGGCTGAAACTCTGAATCCAAATTGAATCAGGGGACCAATTAAAGGTCCGAATTGATTCAAAGCTCTTCAAATCTTCGGAAAAGATTAAGAGTGCTTCAAATAGATTCAGACAGTCCCTGGTGGCTGCAGCACGGAGCTGGAGCCAGACTAGGAGCTGGTAAGTAGAGGTGGGGTTGGGGAGGGGTGCATCGGGGGACCCCTGCCAGGCCCCATCCCCTCCCTGCTCCCCCAGGAATCTCCCCCAGATCTCCTGGGTGATTCGGAGATTTGGCAGCAGCCGAATCTCCAAGTCAGATTTGGCCAAATCAATTTGGGACAGTGATTTGAATCACCGAATCGAATCACTGTCCCCCAAATTGGCCAAATCTGAATCCAAAGCAAATACTAGCTGCTTCACTCAGGCCTACTGCACAGTGTTATTAGGCTAATGCATAGTAAGCGTCACAAAATAACCATGCACCGGCACTACTGCACAGTAACTCCAGTTACTGTACATTTAGTTAGTACTTTATTAAACAGGTATTAAACTAAATGTGCAGTATCTAAGGTGTATTAATGAACATGTAGATGTGCATAGTGAGAATACCCAAGCTTGCCTTATGGTAACTTGGTCATGCGCCTATGTGGGGAGTGAAATCAAGACAGAAGCAGTAAGCTAAATTGTAACAAAATGTATTCAAACAGAAAATCTATAGACACATTGTTCCCATTAAATAGAGATTCAATAAAAACTACAGAACTGCAGAAGGAACATCTTTAAGGGACTTGCCATTACAAGTATTTTTTACCTTGGTAAATAGGTTTAAACCTCCAACTACTAAGTACTAGGGACATTTGATAACATCTGATCACAGTAATCCTCACTACTAAAGTATACACATAATGAGGCATACTGTTCTGAAAGTTGCTCTGTATTCAAAACATTTCAGATACATGACTGCAGTGATAGGGATTCCCATTCCTGACTAGTCTTTGCATGTAGTAGCAGACCTCAACGCTTTATCTTTAAGTTAAGTTGCATACTTGAAGCAAGAGTAGATGATCCTCCCATTGATTTACATACATGGGAATCAGACACAGACTGACTCTGGCCCAAAACAGTTAAATTCAGTATGAAAGCAGTGAATTAGCTTCATAGAGTAAAATGAGATTTTTAAAAGGGATTTTAAGTCAAATACTACTAGAAAAAAATCCATTCTGCCTTTGTAATTAATCTAGTGAAAGTGTTTGTAAGTTTCCATCCTTCTAATGTGCACAAACACTGTACAACTTCAAGGTAAACAAAAATCATGGAATGTACTCTGTCTTCTTATCATTCTGGACTTTGGATGCTTGCACTAGATTTTCCACTTATTACTGCAGGTAGACATGTGGCTTTGCAAGGACTTCTGATATAGTGAAAAAAGGGCTTGTTCTGATCTCTTTTGACAGAATGTTTCACAGTCTGATTCTGACAACAAAAACGTTTCACCTTCAGTTCCCAAAGGTTTCACTCGTACAGTTTTTCAACATCCCAGTAAGTTCAGTTGGTCAGTCATTCACAGATAAAGAAGCAGTTCTTTTTTAATGCAAGAAATACAAAGCCCTGGAGCTGAATTGGTATGGGGAATAGGGTTGCCAACCCAAGACTTTTTTTTTTTTTTTTTTTACTGACAATCTGCAAACTTTTTTACTGGCAACCTAACTTTTTTACTGACACATGCTTTTACTGATATATGTTTTACATAATATTAATGCAACTCTTGTGCCAGGCTATTTCCTGCTGCCAGGCCCCTGTTTGAAAGGCCTGGTTCAAATTTAGTGGTTTAACACCAGATATAGTAAAAAGGTAAAAGAGTTCAGTTGTTGGTAAAAAATTCCCAGTGGGGAAAAAATGTCTTGGGTTAGCAACACTGTTTGACTGCAGCAATGGTTTTACACCATGCTGCTTCACCATAGAGGTTCCCTACTCTGATACCTCAACTCAACCCTGCACCAAGTTGCCCCCCCACCACCCGCCCAGTCCTCCCTCCCAGTCTCTCTCTCACTGATGCGGCTACCACTATCCTGACACAGACCTCCAAAGGAGGCCATCTGCAACCTAGTAGCATTATAGCACCAAACACAGCAGCAGCAACAGCAACAGCACATGGTTAGAGGGGAAGGGGTCTAACAAAGTCATGCAAAAAGACTTCCAGCAGGATGCTATGCTCCTGCTCAAATGCAGGAGGTGCTGCTCTGCCATGTGTCTCTTTTAGTCAAGCTTCAGATGTCTAGTTTCTTTCCAAGAAGGATCTTCAGTCAAGCAGACCAGCAGCTTTGTGTTTTATGGATGACTTTACAGATAGATAATTTTAACCATGTGGTTCTGCATGGGTACACATTCATAGTGCTTTATAGCCCATGGATAAATAAGCATGGATCAGAAAATAAGATGTTGAACAATCCTCAGCCAGGTACTCCAGCTGAACTCACTTTGGGGAGAAAACAGAAAATGATTTTATTCTAGTTTAAATATTACACAAGAAAATCTACTGCTGGTAAGTTCCTTATAACCATAGGAAGGCCACGAATTAATTATGCAACTCAATCTGTCTGCTGTAATCTTCCAACAAGCTACCTTCTGTACCCCACAAAGTACTATATGGTGGCAAAACCATCCTTCTCATATTTCCTATTCTCTCTCTTATACTATACTTACTTAATTATTAATGAAATGGTATGTTGTTAACACACACAAATAATTATATTCTAATTAGAATGCAATTTCTTGTAAATTACAGTGTTGTTTATCATAATTCTAATTACAAATTTAGAATATCAAATTCTATGGCCTTAGATACTTTTTTGCCTTACTTCTCCTTAACATACAGTAACTTTAATTACCTCCTATGTACAATTTTGACAATTAACTTCTACAAATTAGCAGTCCTTAAAAGAAAAGGAAACTTATACTGGGAACCTAATGAGCTGAATGATTAAATCATTATGAACTGAAAGACATTTTTATTTTGCAAATGCATACAGACTTTAATAAGGTTCTTGGATTTTCAAGAAATATTTTTAAAAGACAGCCCAGAAAAATAACCAAAAACTGGTCAATAATCATGGGATTTCTGGTACCAAGTGGCTCAGAAATCTAGAAGGGAACAAAGAGCCTTTCACACTTGCAGCACTGGATTCAAATAAAAACAATGCCAGACGTAGCCAAAGCTGATTACCATCCAAAGGATATTTGTTAATCTATGAGAAATTAGTTTAGTTGTCTAAGCCAAACTGCAATGGATAAATATTTACATCACCAAAGCTCCCTCCACAAATATTGCAAAACTGCAGCATTTTTAGCACACGAGTGAAATTTGGGGAATGCATATGTTGTTACATGGAAAAACACAGTTTAAAACTGATGGAAACTATTCAAATTCATGCCATATTTAGTGAATAGTTTTGATTAAAAAAATTGGTAAAAATGGAAAAATGTGCATACCACCTAGTTGGCATCACCATGTCAACACTGTTATTATAGTTATTCCTTCTACTTCCTAGACTGGTCACTTATAGGAGTAAGTATATTATTTTCATATGTATGCAAAATAGCTAACAGAAAGTTGGTCTGCCCCTGACTTAGATAGCCAGCACCTTGCAAATAATAAAAATAGTTCAGAAAATAATTCTATTTGGAAAATGAATGCACGTGAACCATACTTTGGAATGTAAAAGCAGAATTGTATGGCCTCTCTCTTTAAGACTAGTTTACATGAAGCAGTGAAAATTAATGTTTCATAATAAGATCAAATTTAATATGCCACAGGTTTTATTTCTCTTTACCTTTAAAAATAAAACAAACTAAGGATCACTCATGGCTCACAACATGCTAACGAGCTATCTTAACTGATGCATCAAACATGCAGTAGTCATGACCCAAACTATACTGTAATTATATCATGCATTTCTGCTGACCTGGAAATTACTATTTGACTTACAAGAATATTTATCTGAATTGTGCAACAGGATATTCATTTGAAATGTGGGACAAATTTTATTTTTGATTTATAATGTTATTTCAACTGTTGCATCTATCACATACTGTTTTCTTATAGGAATTCATTAGAGGAGAATGTACTTGGCTAGTTTGTGTTCCACAGAAAACAAGGGTGAATTTTCGAGAAGTGATAGGTTCAAAGCACGTTTTCCATATTAAGTGTTTCTCCTTTCCTACCTCATACCACCTCGCCAAGAGCCCCTTAATGTTTTATACATGGGTGAAGTCCCATTGGTATCAACAGTAAGACTTCCACTGACTTTCACTGAAAGAAAGCTAGGATTTTAGCCTATGAATGTAAACCAATTGTCTCAGTGAATTTGTGATAATGTACTTATCCATTATTTTTGAATACTGCAGTGAGTTTCAAGGCAGGAGGGAGCTGTTACAGTTGTTTAGGACCAACAAATAACCTCCACATCTTTGAATTTATTTCTGCCCGTGCCCACAGTGGGAAAACAAACAACATTTTGTATTTCTCTCCTTATATCAAATGTCCAAGATATAAATTAGAGTTCCGCCTCCTCCCAACCCCTGAACCCTTTCTCATATTTGTTGCAAAGGGGGAAAAGATAGTGAAGAGAAAAAAAGGCATGTAGTTACTGTTGGGAGGGGGAGTATTGTAAAGAAATAAACTGAAAAGAGAAAATCATTTCAAGTTTTGTGACAGAGGTAAGGGCCTATGTGCATGACTTTTTAACACCATAAAAATCACTACTTGTTACTAAACCATGAGCAGTCACCAGAAAAATACCCCTACCACTTTAAAAAATCCCTTTCCTGCCTTTGAAATGTTCTTGGTTTTTCCTGTTCACTGACTGCATCATTGTTTGACATCACAAATGCCACTGAATCCATCAGAGACAATAATGTATGTCACTTACTGGGATATTACCAATGAACCAGGAAGCATTAAAGGACAGCTGGAGTTAGTTGTGTTTCTATGATGAATTCATTCTGTAGCCTATTATGCTGGGATGTTCAAGCACACAAGTCTGAGCTTAACTCAATTTTTCATTTCTGCTTTGCAGTTCACTGTTGCCATTTGAAAACAGCACAGCTGCTACTAGTATTCTTGAAACACCAGCGCTGCTGGTGTTTCTCTCAGTAAGGCACACCAGTCTGCCCACCCTCTTTCATCTCACAATCACCACCACCACCACCACTTTAGCCTCTGGACTAGCCTCTTGCCTCTGGACTAGCCTTTAGCCTCCACCAGCAGTCAAAGAACTACAGTCAAAGACCTCTGCCAATCTTACCTCCATTGTGTGTCAATTGGGAAGCTGATGGATTATACCCCGTGGGCAAATCTTCCTGACATTCTTATTGGTGATGTTTTTGAATGGTCTGATCTAGAACAACTGGTTGTTATTCTCTAGGAGTCATTTATCAGAGGAGGCCAATGTGTTGAAGTACTGATGTGAAAAGAAACTAGCTTAACTTGGCCTAGTACAGATCACTTACAAATACCTATTTTTTTGCCCATTCACTAGTGGCTGGTCTCAATTAATTTTAAGAGCTTCTGAACTTGTAGTTGCTGAAACATGAAATAATCATCACACCTGAAAACAGAAATGATGCCCCTTTATAGATATAGGGTTGTTGGTTGTAGCCGTGTTGGTCTAAGGACATAGGCAGACAAGTTTCTTTGGGTAGATCTCCCTAAGCCTGAAGAAGGATATTTGTGCCCAAAAACTTGCAAAGAACAATTTTCCCAATTTATAGATCAATGCATTTTAATGACAATCCAAGTCCAGCAGGTTCTTTTACACTGCTTTACATATTGGAAGTATTTTGAAGTGCTAAAAGGACAACAAAAGTATAACTAAATGCATAAATCACAACAGTATCTCTTTAGGTCACCTCACAGATAATGCAGCTAATAAAATAATCCCCCCTGATTTTCTGTCTTTCAAATAGCTACATAAATGATTCTTAAAAATGGATTATATTTTTTAAGGACTGCTAAAAAAGTCATCTGCCAACTGCTCTCCTTGTCAAAGCATATAATCTAAAATCGGAGCTCATGCTGTATTCAGCAATACAGCTATATAGAGACAAAGAAGCACTTCCCATTATTCAACTGAAAATAAAGAAGTCAACAAAAGATGTTGTCTTCTTTTATGTTCATATAGCCCAATTTAGCTTTTCATAATACTTAGCATTTCCAGAGCAGAGCACTTCAACAACTGAGCCAGACTTACAGTAGTATAACTAGGAGAACTATTTGAACTTTTGTCTTTTATTTATTTATTTTGAAATAGTTTTTGGGCTATAGTCCCATCTCACAGGAAATCTGGCAGAGTTCTGGTTGTACCCCATTGTTGGGGAGCAGAATATCACATTATTTAATTCCCCAAAGGGTACAGTATTCACAAATCAGAACAAAACCACCATCTTTATTCTGAGACACAATGAATCATATTTGCAGCTGCTGCTGTTGCCTCAGATTTTGCACCTGCAAATAGGAGTGGGCATCTGTGTTTAAGAGCCTGAAGTCAATGACATTGTGAATAGCTGAAAATCTCCCATTTTTTTTCCTTTTATTCACATTTCATATGATGTTAAGGAATTGAGTCCGATCACAGATCAGCATAGACCAGATGTAACTACGCTGAAGTCAATGGGGTTAATACCACTTTAAGAAAGGTCAGAATCCAGTCCTTACATTTACACCACAGCCGTATAATCTGACATGGATCACTAGCCATGAATTTTAAAAAGAGTGGAAATCTGAATGCCTAATAAAGGTTGCCACCTATACAGATGTGACTAAACAGATGCAACAGCAGAGCTTGTTATTTAAATCAGATTCCCCAGGAGCAAACACCCAAGAAATAAATTACAAAGAAAAAAAATGAATCCTCAGATTTACTTCCCTATTTCTTTTTACCCATTTTCCTTACTAAATATATATATATTTAAAATACCGATTATAAACCGGTTCCTTTAACTGATGTTTTGAAAAGCATTATTGCATTAATAGTTTGGACAGGTTTTTGGAAGAAGTGATCAATTTTAGACTGATCATTTTGTTAAATCAAAATATTACTCATCATTACCAAAAAACCTCCATCATTTCTAGGAAAAAATAATTTTGGTAGATTTTTTCCAACGATATGTTCAAGAAACATTTTAATTATTTTTTCCCTACAACATTGTTTGGTGTTTTATAAAAAGAACAGCTTTGGGGTTAAAATGAAAAACTGAAATACTCCCAGGAAACTGAAAAAGAATACAGTCTTTTTTCTTCCCCCTAAACATCCCATATAAAGCAACTGGGATTTACAACCAGCTTTCATCTTTTTGTTACATACTCATACAGTCAACAAGCACAATGGGGTATCTATTTCGGATTTTGAGCTCTTGGCAATACTATAATTCAAACAATATATAATAATACTTTGCAAGCCAGTTGCTTTGCTAAGTTGATAGTAGTTCCCATTTCTAACTTATTTCAAATAAACAAACCAAGAGATCATGGATTTTTATGCAGCATGCTATGTATCTGCAGTATTCATTGGAAGTACAAGAAGTTATAAGAGATGCTTCTTCAACTTAATAATAATTAAAAAAAATAAGACTTTATCAAGCAAAATGCTTTTGATCAATTATTTTTTAAAAAATCACACTGAGTACATTAATGATACAATGTGTTGGTATTAAGAAGAATACTAAGGGCGCATCTACACATGCATTTACTCTGGTGCAAGCTACTCTGGAGTAAGAGGTTTTTGGCAGGTGTCTGTGGCGGGCCAGGAGGGGGCGCTCCTGTGCTGAGCCACCCATCTCACTGTGCCCATCCACCTTCCAGGCTCTGAGTGCCTCCCTGGGGTGCCCCACATCCAGCCGACCCCCTTCCTGAAGCACACCCGCAAGCCTGGGGATAATGCTGCCATCATTCAAGAGTCTCAGTCTGTTAGTGGCTCTGTGCTTCTTGAGGTACACAGACTTTATAGACCTGTAGGGTGCTTGACCCACTGCAAAAGATTGGGGTGCTTCCTCTAGCCTGAAGCACAAAAAGCAGCCTCCCTTAGTCAGCTGGACCAAGAGAGCACAAAGGCATGACTTTCCCAACAATTCCACCACACTTGGTACAGTGAAGAACTTTATTGGTTACAGATGGAAGGCTTGGGGAAAGTTGCAGGATACAGAAGTATTACACAATAACCTTAGAGCAAACAGTGTGGCTAGGTAGCCTTTGATCACGCGTATACTTTACAGCAAGCTATATATCTAGATAGGTTTCAGCAGTTTACTCACTTTAGCATCTTGAGAGAGAGAGAGCTGCCCATGTTTCAGCTCCTGTGTGTGTCTTCATCATGGCTGCTCTGCCCCACTTCCTGGGCAGTCTTAGCTTATATTGACCTTTTGACATCACCTTTGGGGGCCCAATAGAGCTAGCCAACTGATTTGAAAAGCATCATTAGTACCTGGTGGAGTGAAAGGGTTTACTGGCCCTGCCCCAGGCCATGAGGTCTCTGCTTAGAACAATAGAGAGGAAGATCCACCCCCTTCTCACCTGAACCAGGTCCAATAGACAGGAGAGAGACTGGGGATAGAAATCCTCCACAGCATCTACACATGCAGAGATTAGGGAGAAGATTTGCACCCAGTTCCCTGAAGCCTGCAATGGGCCCCTGCCACCACTGGGGGAGCTCCAGACTACCCCTGGGTGCTAGCTTAGGGGCTGGCAGGGACCACCAGGCCAGGAGACAGCTGAACCCTGACCCTTGGGGTTGCCTACTGCTGGGGCAGAGACAATGTCCCCCTGCCCTGGCAGCAGGGAGCTCCTGGTTCTGCCTCACTGATTAGGGGCACAGGGCTTGGAAAGAGCTGCAGGGGAGGGGCAGAGCCGCAAGGGGTACACATTCTCCAGCCCCTGCCAGCAGGGAGCACCCACTGCCAGCTCTATGACTTTGGGGCTGCTGCTGGGAAATGTTTATCTCCCAGCCCAAGCTCCACAGTCATGGGGTTTGGGCTGGTAGACCCTTATCTCCCAGCCCAAGCCCCACAGTCATGGGGTTTGGGCTGGTAGACCCTTATCTCCCAGCCCAAGCCCCACAGTCATGGGGCTCAGGCTGGGAGATAAGGGTCTCCCATTCCTCCACTCCCTGATCACAATCTTGGGGTGGGGGCTGGGAGATAAGGATCTCCCAGGCCCCACTTCCCGACTGCAGTCTTGGAGCAGGTGGCTTGCAGCTCTCTGCTGCCAGGGCAGGTGGACATAGTCCCCTAGGCTCCTGTGGCAGAGCCCACCCCAGCAGCAAGCAGCTCCTAGGGGTAGGAAGCTATCTCCTGCTCCCTCGTGGATGACTGACCAGGAACAGATTTTGCTCCTGGTTGGGCAGCTACACAAAAGCTATGGCACCATTACTAATCTTGAGCATATTTTCTACTTGCATTTGCAGGTAGCAAATTTACTTGGGATTAAGGGGGTGAACTGCGAATTAAGCATGTGCACATGTAAGTGCTTACTTCACCATAAACTATGCTAATGTGTAGATAAGTGTCTCATGTAGATGCACCCTAAAGGTTGTAATGGAGGTCTTGCTTACAGAGTACTCTTGTCCAGTCAAGGAAACAAATTGGCTGACAATTCTCTTCCGTAGGAGTCCCAGCCTGATATTTTCCAGAGTTACATGGTTTGTAACAATCAGCAATCCTCTGAATGGTTATGCAAAATGAAGTGAAACTCATGAGGTTGGCCCATCTTAAATTCTTAAATGATAGGTGTAAACAAGTTCTTCCTCAAGTTTTTGACAGGGAAAGGGTGCTGCATGAATGTGTCTCACATCCACTAAAAAAACTGTAAAAACCAACTTGAAATGAACCATTCCCAAGCCTCTTAGGATATGAATTTATAAGACTTACCCCATACCTAATTTAAAGTTTGAGATAAGCATTCATTCCTGACAAATGCTGATTTATATCAGCTTTACTGCATGTCAACTTTCATCTTATCTCGATTACACAGCTCTCATTTTCTTATTGTAAGTTTCAAAATTCTATTGAGCTTTCATCATGAATTTTGATGGATGAGCCACACTGCTCCATCCGTCCAGGCAGGTGTGAGATAAATGGCTGGACAGGCTATGATCTTTGGGCAAATTACTCTCCACAACTACAATATATATCGATGAGTTATGTCAGTATTCATACACATACTTGTCACTTGCATTACCCAGGTGAAGAAGGCACAAGTTGAGGGGGGCCATCACAACGAAAGGAGAGACTTTTGCAGTGCCAGAAGAAAATTAGTGAAGGATAGCTCAAAAAAAAGTTTGTATGCATGTGATGAAGCAAAACTTATGGAGAATCGTGAAATTTAAAATAGGAGCAGCCTTAAAATGTGCCACATCTTCAAGATCACAGAGAGCTGCCAATCCTTGGAAGCAAGTATTTTAAACAGTTTTTGGCTTTCTAGATTCTGAAGTCTGTGGTTCCTTTCTTAAGGATAAGCCCATGTACCATGGCCTGTAACATCTGATGACACCCAATGCAAAAAAGAAATGACTGTTGGTTGAGTACAGCCTTTTGCTAGCAATTCCCATTGAAAACTGACAAGCATTTCTACAAATACCTGTAAATGAAATCACAGAAGTCCAATAACATTTCAACAGAATCTGTATTTTTATAGCTCAGCACATGCCAAAGCAGATACAAGTTCACCTGCTGAGATATCTAAGAAGAATACAGAGATAATGGTGTACACCATCACCTGCTTAGAAGAAACTAAGCACTTTGTGGGACTTGGAAGATATCATGGATACACACACACATGCAGATATAGAGAGACATATCTGTCTATCTATAGATGGCATTTAAATGGAAGTTCTGCTCAGGCCATATAATAATTTTAGCAACAGCTGTCATTATTGCAACCCCAGTTCATCTTCTACACAATCCTGTTGGTTCCAGAGACAGACGAGCTAAAAATATACTTTGAGGACACTAGCATATGAGAAAGTTTGCCTCCACAATTACACCTACTGTTTTTGTGAAAAGCCAATAATACAAATGTTATGATTCAGTGAACTTAGGCATTAACAAAACCTTTATGACTATCAGAACATCTAAAAAATCAATGTAGACTTTTGTCAACAAAAAATTCAAGCATTTTTATGAAATAGAAACAATACTGGTGATTAGAACTGTGGTCATCAAGAATTCGTTGTTGATTTGACATCTTTCATTAAAAGCATCTTAGGACAAAAATCTATACCCTGTTACCTCAGGGCAAACCTGCCGTTTTCCATTGATTTGAATGACTATTCAGTACTTTGAAGATAAGGTAATTTGTTTGTGTAGTTAAAATTAGGCGCCTATTTCTGAAAAGTGTGGTGTTTATCCTTAAAACTATGAAAAAGAATCTAAATTGGCTTTTATTCTAATGTGACCTCCAATTATGAAATAGCAATAACATTTCCTTTGTGAAATACATTATTTTTTATTCTGACACAATGCTTTATAAAACAGCCTTGACAGTCAGGATGTGGAAAATGAACTGTGCCAGCCAATTAGTTGGATTGAATTTGCCTAGCTGTTATTACTGTGTGCTCTCTAGTTGCACTTTAAAAAGTGGATTTATTTGCATATTGCAAAGTAAATTCACTGCAGTCAAAATTCTTCTGTATTTAAAATTCTACCTCAGACTCAGTTTGTTTGTTTTTGGGGAAATTAAGGTTTACTTATTAATCTCTGTTTGTAATAATCTGCAGTTAATGATGCAATACTTTCCCTGTTAGAAAACCACAATAAAATAGCAGAGGATTTTATATGTTTTAAATGCATATTAACTCCGTGAATGTCATGTCAGAAACCACACCAAAGAATATCTTGAGCATTATCTATATTAAGTGTCATAAACACTAAACTCTGACCCATGGGAAATACTTTAACAAACAGGATTTTCAAAATCATAACGCAGATTTTCATTTGCAAGAATAAAGGAGACACTACCTCCCACTTTCAGCAATAAATATAATGAAGCTCATCAGCCATGTTTCTATCAATAGATGTCACTGCTGTCTATGAAAATTACCAGCTTAGGTTCCAAGATGCACAGAAGTGATACACACTAAGAAAGGGTAAATGAATCTGGTTTAATCAAACAAGGAAGAGTGGGTATATGAAAAGCAGGAAGTGATGGTCTTGATCTACTGCCGTCTCTGAAACATGGGAGGCAAGGGTATGAGGGACAGGGAAAGTGAGATGAAAATTGCATGGGGAAATAGTTCTCTTCAGTTACATTTGCAACCCAGTTCAACAGAGCAGTAGTAAACACAACAAAAGGACACCTTAAAAATAAATATTGTACTGTAGATGAATTCAGTCCCAGATTTCCAACCCACGATTGGGATGGATTTCCAGAAGTATTCAACTGAGCTTTTTAAAGACTCTTTAATTGTTCCAAAAATCTGTCCATAAGGGTTGTGCTGAACAGAACTTAACTTAAACCATTGAATGTTTTGCTGAATCTCAGCCTATGGAAGGACACAGGGCAACTGAAGCTAGCTCAAAATAGTACAGCATATTTTTCTAGCTAATGCACCTGGCACTCCGCAAAACTAATGAGCCTGGATGGACATTTATACACATACCTTTTTCCCCTGTGACATACCGGAGACTCGATTAATTGAATCTGCTCCACACACAAGCTGATGCAAACTGCACTACATGCAATTGTATAAGTGTTGAAATGTGCGTCAGCTTGCAGAAAATGGCAGCGGTGTGCTTTTGAACTAAAGCACATCTGATGTGTTTTAGTTAAAAAAGTGCTACTGCTATTTTCTCAGCACTGATGTGCATTTCGCCACTTATACAACTGCAAGTGTCGCAGCACTTGCATGTGTAAAAATGCCTGATGTGACTATGTTGTGTCTGGTACCTGAGCCACCTTGTTCAAAGGTATGGTGTTGCATAGATATATCTTAAGTGTCTTTGCCATGGAAACTGCAATGCAAGGTACAGCAGTACAAATTAGGGTTGGTTGGGGAGTTTGGAAAACCACAAAGATCTTAACACATAAGACATGTTGAAGCCTCATCTGAAACACCATGTCTAGTTTTTAGGCCTGTGTGAAACGGCCAGTATTCAATTTGGATTCAGCCAATTTGGGGGACAGTAATTTGATTTGGTGATTTGGAACACTGTCCCAAATTGATTCGACTAAATCAGATTCAAAAAATTTGGAGTGATTCAGCAATTCAGCCATAGCCTATCATGGGGAATCACTAAAATACCTATAACTTTATCATTTTTTTGCAGAATTGGATTAAAACAGCAGGGATGGTAGCCCCTTCTGAGGACATGAAGCCTGCAAAGTTTCAAGGAGATAGGTGCAGGGTTTTTTGTGAAACTGCACCTCAAACTGTTGAAAGCAGAACTTATGTCACTTAAGGTCTAATTGTAGCAAACCCCCCCAGTTTCTCTTTTTTTGTTTTGTTTTTAAATGCATTCCCTCCCCTTCCCTAGCCATTTCTTTTTTTCTCACCTCTCTATCCCTTACAAGTAGTTAGTAGTAGTATTAGGTAAGCTAAGTTCTTATATTCCCTTATGACAAGCCCCATTTTTTTTTATATTGTAAATAATGTTTTGTTAGGTTTGTATTGATTTTTACTGTTATATATTGTATTATTATCATTTTCGTATTGATTTTTATTTTTTCATATGGATATTGTATGGTTTAGGCCTGTGTTTATAAGTGAACTAAAGTAATGTCAAGTTTCCATTTTGTATGTCAAGCCTCCATCTTGTGTCCTCTGGCTGGGCATCCCCTGTGTTGTAACTGTATGACTCATGTACCCCTCCCATGTAAATTGGTTCCCAGATGAATGGGAGTGATTGGGAATGATTGAACTACAATAGTAGCAGGCCTCTACTGAATGGCCTATAATGACTGGGCCATCAGTTCGCATTGATTCATCCAGGAACCACGGATCTCACCCAGGAACAGAGACAAGAACCAGCATTTGAAAGACAAAAGACCCTGCAGAACCAGAAACTCTACCATTGTACCCCACCAATACAGACACTCAAAACTGCACATCCCTGCATGGAGCACACATGCTCAGTACACCAGGGGCTGACCCTTGCCTGGGCATGCCTCCTGTCACTAGCATCACACAAAGTCTGCCCCTATAAAAAGGGGCAGTGAAGACAGACCCAGTGGGAACGCCATTTCTATTTGAACCAGACTAGCTTCACATCACACTGCCTATCCACCCCAGAGGCCCTGCTGGCAACCCCCTCTGGACAACACCAAGCTGAAGGAGACCCCGACTGGCCATTGAGGACCACCTTTCAGCCTGGGATAGGTAGATATCACCTGCACATTTCCTCCTCCAATTTTGGACTCTCTCTCTCTCTCTCTCTCTCTCTCTCCTCCCAGACTTCAGCCCCTGCACCAAGCCTCTTTAACCCCTGCTGCCATTGTGTGCATGTGTGTGTGTTTGCGCGCACACGTGGATGCAAAGGAACCAATAAGATATTGTGTCACCATCTCCCCTGTTCAATAAAACCACTGTCATTTGTAACCCCAAGTTGGGTTGTATTTTACTGAGCCCCGCTCCCTTCCCCATCTTAAATTCCGGTCTGTCTCTCTCCCAGCTTCCCCCGCCCTTTTCCTGCCACCTCGCAGCTCCTCTCTGTCCTTTCTCTGTTCTCCTGCTGCAATTTCTTGGCCCTGTTGCTTTCTGCCATCTCTCAGTCCCATTCCTGCCATCCACTGCCTTCTTCCTGCGTCTTTCTGCGGCCCTTCCCACCATTTCTGCTGCTTCTAGCCTCTTGGTCCCATTTCTGCTGTCCACAGTCTCCTTCTTGTGTGTTTCTCCAGCTCTTCCTGCCACTTTTAGCCTCTCAGTCCCACTCATTTCTGCCTCCTGCTGCCTCTCCCTGCTCCTTCTCTCTCTCCACCTTCTGTTCCCAACCTTTCCTGCCCCTTTCCCCCTTTTCACTGTGATCTCTAGCATTCCCCCACAGTCCTTTGGCCTGCCACCAACTTCCCCGCAGCTCATTCAGGCTGCCCCACAGGTTTCCTGGCAACCGGAGCCCTTCTCCAGCTCCTGGCACTGGCAGCCCCATCCCCCTGTAGCTTCCTGAGCTCCCCAGCAGTCCCTCTCCAGCATCCCTGGTTCCCAGAGCCAGCCCCAGTTTCCTCTGCACCTTCTCTAGCTCCCCTGAACCCTCTGTCCCAGTTCCTCTCTCCCCGCTTACCTTTTGGCTCCCCTGTAGCTCTGGCTTTGGTCCCAGCCTCTGTGCCGGCTTCTCTCTGGCATCACTCCCCTGTTCTGCAGGCTTTGGTCATTGTCCTTTAATCAATTAAGGTCAATTAACATAAAGTAACCCCCAAGCCTCAGTTCTTCAACCCAGCTCTCTCTAGTCTACCGGTTCTAATCCCAGTCCCGGTAACTTTCACTCCCAGCAACTTTCACTCCCTACACTTCTACTTTCTTACCTTAACCTTTCCCCAGGTATCCCAAGTACACCAAGCACATACATACATACACACACATCACAACACCCAAGTTAGGAACTCACCTGTGTGTACGTGTAGGTGAGTGGTACGTATGTGAACTGATATACATATATGTCACTATGTGCATGATATACGAATTAGTGATCCGTGTGTGTGTATTGGGTGTGCAGGTATTGATAATTGATTCTGGTCTAATTTTTGGTCTGTATAGTGTGTGTAGGTGTTTGAACTGGTGACAGGTGTGCCTATGCCTAGGCTGGTAATTGACTGTGTGTGTGTATGCACCTAATTGATTTCTGTGTTTGTGTATGTGCAATTGTACACTGCGCCCTCCTGTCTAGCAACGTAATTTTGAAATCCTGGGAGTTGGCCTGCCCCACAGGGCAACATAATTACATGGCCTCCTCATCTCACCTTTTAGCCATGCCCAAGCCTCAGAGTTATTAGCAATCACTCACTCTTCATTGGGCATTAATCCCCACTGTCCAATCTGGTCAAACTCTTGTCCATGGGCTTTTGGTCCCAGTGTCAGCTCCAGTATAGGCAGGCCACTAATCCTGGAACAGTTTTCACCATTGTTGGGGCCTCCAGCCTCTGTGCCTTTAACCATCTCAGCCCCTCCTGGGTTTGGGCCTCTGTACCTGGAACAGTTTCTGCCACTAGTGAGGCCTCTGGCCCCTGTGCCTTTAACTGTCCTGGACCTCTCAGGCTATGGGTCCCCAACCCTGGTTCTCACCTCATCATAGACTATGGGTCTCTGATTCTGCCTGCTCTCATCACTCTTTGGCTATGGCCGTGCTCCTCAGCCTTGGCCTCTATCCTTTAGGCACCGGACCCACTCCTGCCCCAGTTCAGACCTCCATCACACCTACCGTCTCAATTCTTAAATCACCAGTGATTCCCCACCCTAACGATGTCTTACCCCAAACAGCTTAGATGCTTTATCAGAGGCTTCCTCTGCAGCCTGCTCAGGACCTCTTCCCTCCATGGCTCCCAGACCTGGACTGCTTGTCCAGCTCAAGTCCTGGTTTATATCCTGCAAGCCCAGACTCTTCACAGATCACGTAGCTCCCCTAATTGCCCTCTGCCTCACCTGTAACCTACTTCTCCTGCATCCTGCCTTCCCTTAAAGCAGTGGAAGCACCAAGCTCCCTGCTACAGGAGAATTTGATAACAGGCTTTAAATACAAGAAAGGTTGCTGTAAACATGATGGTGATCAACTACTCTCTATGTCCACATGAGACAGGACAAAAAGCAGCAGCCTTAAATTGCAACAAGGGAAATTTAAGCTGGGTATTAGGAAGGACTCTCTAACTGTAAATGCAGTTAATAACTGGAACATATTACCCAGAGAGGCTGTGACATTGCCATCCTTTTTTTAAGTTTTTACATGTAGGTTAGACAAACACTCAGCTAGGATGATTTAGACAGGGATGAGCTTGCTTTGAGCAGGAGTCTGGACTAGCTGACTACCTGAGGTCCTTTCCTGTTGTATTTTTCTACAATTCTAGGATGAGGATACAGCCGTTCTTGTTGCTGAGATTTGGAAGTATCATGTTTAGTTGAATCTGAGAAAAGTTTTTTTTCCCCCCCTGTTCAACAACATGGAGAAAAAATACATTGTCTTGAATTCCAGCATGGCCTAGGGCAGGTGAATGCTGTGGCTCTGGCTCTGACTCTGCTAAGATAGATTGAAAATTATAAAAGAGGCAAACATATTAATTAGTGAAACAGGTTTTATATGTTAATTGGAACCATTAGCATCAAAATCAGCTTCCCAATGGAATAAATACATAGAGATAGTTAATTGTAATGATTTGAAGTTAGGTAGAAGTTAGGGTAGGGTTGTACCTTAGAGACTAACTCCTTTACAACAGCATAAGCTTTCACAGGTGACAGCCTACCTCATCAGATGTTATGAATGTATTTGCAGAAACCAGGGGTACGAAATAGAAAAGATTAAAGCGATTTAAACACAAAAGAAGGCAGGACATCTAATGAAATAAGGTGTTGCTTACAAAAGCCTAAGCCTCTCAATTAGCAGTCTACAAGGCACTACTCTGTCCCGTCTTCTGTCTAACTTCAGACTAACATGGCTAACTACTAGGGCTGTGCGAAATTTTACTGGCTGTCTCGATTCAACACTGTTTCGATTCATTTTGAGCTTGAAATAGTGAAATCAGATTGAAACGAAGGGCTTTAAAACACCCTTAAAGCACTATGATCGGGCTAGGGAAGGGAACTGAGCCCAATCACTCAGTTCCCCTCCCCAGCTCTACGTGCTGAGCTGAGTTCCCATCTCCAGTGCTAGATTGGGCTGGGGAAAGGAATGTTGCACTGGGGATGGGCATTCAGCCCAGCTGGACTGGATCATAGTGCTGGGGTGGGGAACTGAGTGATCAGGATCAGTTCCCTTCCCCAGGTCCCTGGTCCCAGGCAGCAGCACCCAGCTTCCCTCCCTCATCTGGCAGCAGATCAGGGTCCCACAGCCCTGGGAGGACTGGCACAACCCCTGCAGCCCACCCAGGGTTGAGGGCCCCCATCTGCCTGCCAAATGAGAGAGGCTGTTTTGAGCTTCCCCATTATAGTGAATGGGCCAAACATCGAAACAGCACTGAAACAGTGTCACTGTTTTGATTGAGTGAAGCGGAATAGCAGCTTAGAATCAAAATGAAATTTGAATTGAAACACTGTTCCATCGAAATCTCGAAATTCAAGTCAAAATGGAACGGTGCTGTTTCACACAGCCCTACTAGCTACTGCTTTCTAAAAACAAAGGATAGGGAAGCAGGGAAGAAAAAATATGGGAAGGGGGCACTGTGGAAAAAAGGGAAGGTGGGCCAAGGTGATAAAAAATAACAAATAAAGCAGTAAACCCATTGAGGAGCATAAGGGTTATAAAAGCTAGTCCAGGTAATGGGATAAGAATCCAGGAGAAGTGCAGACATTTGGGAAAGTTAGAAGTAGGTCAGATCACGTTAAAAATAGCCCCCTGATCTATGGTAAGTCAGAATGGGAGGGGCCTATCAGGGAGGGTTAGAGGATGGGGGGCAGCAGGCTTGGGGGTCCATGGGGAATTGGGGGGCAAGCAGGATTTATGGGAGTGATCACAGGGATGGGGGGGCAAGCAATGTCTATGAAGGGATTGGGGGACAGGTGGGATCTGCAGGAGGGGTGAGGGGCAGGTAGGATCCATGGGAGTGATTGCAGGGGATCAGAGGGTGTGGGCAGCATTCACAGGAAGATGGGGGTACAGGCAGGATCTGCAAGAGCAGCGGAAAGGATGGTGGGATCCACAGAAAGAATGGAAGGTTGTGGGAACAGGCAGCCTCTGCAGGAGGATCGGGGGACGGGGGTAGGTGGGATCCAGGGGAGTGATTGGGTGATTGAATCATAGAATTCTAGAAACAAAGGACCAGAAGGGACCTGCAAGATCATCGAGTCCGGCCCCCTGCCATGGGCAGGAAGTTAATGAGCTCAGATGATCTCAACAAGGAGCCCCATCTTGAGCACCCCCAAGGATGGTGTCTGCATCACTTCTGCTGGGAGTGTGTTCCAGATTCTGGTGACCCTTATAGAGAAAAGGTTTTTTTCTTATGTCCAGCCTGAACTTAGCCTCTATTAGCTTATGCCTATTGGTCCTTGTCCTCCCTTGAGGTGCCTTCCTGAGGCATTTCTCCCCTAGATCTTGATGCTCACCCCTGACATACTTGTAGGCAGCTCTCAGCCTTCTCTTACTCAGACTGAACAGGCCTAGTTTCCAGAGTATCTCCTCATATGGTCTATCCTCCATGCCCCTAATCATAGAAGTGGCCCTTCTTTGTACCCTCTCAAGCTTATCCACATCCTTCTTATCCACATCCTTATCTAGCACATTTGGGGAGGATCGTGGATCAAGCAGGATCTGTGGAAGTGATCTGGAGGATGGGCTGGTAAGTGGTATCTGTGGAGATGGGTCAGGAGGGCAGGCAGGGTCTGTGGGAGTGACTGGTTGGATGAGGGGCGGGCAAGTGGGATCCATAGGATGAATGGGGGAGCAGGCAGAATCAATGAGAGTGATCAGGGGTGCAAGAAACATCTGCAAGGGGATTGGGGGGTGAGCAGGATCCATGGGGGAATCAGGGTGGCAGGCGAGATCTGTGGGGGGCTGTGGGGGATTGAGGGGGCTTGGGAGGGACCAGGGACAGGAGGTCTCTGAAGGGACCAGGGGCTATCTTTAGCCCCCTAACAAACTTACATCCCTATCCATCCCACTGCTTCCGCACTGGGACTTAATACCCTGTCTTCCAGCACCTGCGAATGCTGATAAAACTGGCACCTGGAGCAGTTTGCGAGATGGGGGGTTTGGAGGGGCTGGGCTAGGGTGGCTGGTTCATGGGTGGAGGAGGGGCCAGTGGGGCTAATAATAGCCCCGTGGCAGGGGAATGGGTAGGAAATTCACAGCCCAGGGACTGGGGCCAGCAGCTAGGCTTTCCCAGGCCTGGGGCTGTGCAGATAATTGTACTGAAGTTCCATTCACCTGTCTATCCTAGACTGATTATGTTTGAGGGTACATCAATCCAGGTCTCTTAGACCAGGTCCCGCCATTTGTAGACTGGTCTATGTGTGCAGAACTTCTGTACTGTTATGGGTTCAGATCAATGTCCAATCACTGAGACCAGGTTTTAGTGACCTGGATGAACTAAGTTAGATCAGGTGGCTATTTTTAACTTCTTTCTAACCCCCAAGAGCATCTGCACTTAGCTCCACAGCCTTTATTCAGAACATAACTAACACAGTCTAGTCTGCGGATGATTTGTTGTTCCATTTCCCTATCCTTTGTATCTAAAGTACTTTATTCTTTCTATTTAGTACCCTTGCTCTCTGTAAGTCCATTCACAGCATCTGGCAAAGACGACTGTGGTCCAGAAAAGCTTATGCCTTTCCAAACAAGTTGGAAGGTGCCACCCTGCCCAACCTTTTGCAATGAAATTAATGGAATTCTCTGTCTTAATGCATCTTAATAAAAGTCAACATATCAGAAGACCAAAATGTTAAAAAATAACTAGGAAGGAAAAAGACCCTGTCAGACAGGACACAGCTTTCTCTACCTTTATCATTGTAGGTACATGCCCCAACTGAATATGGATCATGTGTAATGATACATATGTATCACTTAAATGACAAAACTGCTTAGGGTGAGACTTTGAAGTACCCAGCAGGCACCACTGGAACTGATGAGAAAGAGTTCATCTCCACTTTAGCCACCAGGCAAAGATGCTCACAAGCTCCCATTGTGATATTTATGGTAGGGATATGGAAGATAGTGGTGAAACATCCAGCTCTTTTGAAAATCTAGATAGCGTTCTACCTTTCTGGCAGCTGAGGGCCAAATTTACAAAGGATGTGCGCATTTTCACTGGGACTTATATATCTAATACCTTGTATCTTTAGGACTCCAAATGGCTTTGTAAATGTGGTTCTGAATTATTTTCAAATTCTTGGTCAGAGATGTCACCTCGAAGATAAAAAGATCGCAACTCCATTGCTTGTAGATTGAGCACATTTTAAATATGGAGGAAAGCTTCTGCTCACATTCACCCTAGTATAACAAGGTTCAAATTGTCATCTTTCAATGCCACTTCCTATGTGCAATGAAAATGCCCAATCCAATTTGTCATCATTAACTACCTGACAAATATAGAGCTGACAGCAGGTAGCTGAGTGACTACCCACTTTTGAATCAGCACATTTTAAGAGTCTTCTAAGCTTCAATAGTTTCACCATTGCTCTTTGTCACCCACTTTATATTTATGGGTAATGGAGATAACCTCCAATATTATTGAAAAAGGCTGCCTATATGACTAATAGTGCAAGCAATCTAAGGAGTAAATCAGGGAACTGCTTTTTATATTCATAGCTTTTTAAAAATGAAACTCACCAGAAAGCACATCAACCCACAGTCACCACTGTAAAAAAATACACAAATGCTAGTTTAAAAATGACATGGCATCCTGGATGGTGATGGCACTTTAAAGAACATGTTTGTATGGTTTTTTTTTTTAAATGAAGCCATCAGATAATTTGCAAAAGTCTTATTCTCCCCTGGTTTATGCTAATATGAATCAGGCAAACTCCACTCAAGTCCATGAAAAGCTGGTGTAGATAGGAAGGAAGTTTAACTTGAGACCAATGGTTCCCAAACTTTTTCGTACCAAGATCTGCTTGTAAACATCAATGGCCAGTTCTGATCCAGTGCCCCTTGCTCCCAACCTGCTGCCCCCTGCCTCCAGGCCCCAATCCTCCAGTGTGTGGGCAGGCGTGGGGGGGCTCCAAGCAGCCCGTTGCAGGCTGCAAGGGAAAAGCCATGGTTTCTCACATTTTTCTCCCTTAAAGGTGAATCCATTTTTAAAGTTTGTTCATGACCCTTTCATATATTCCTGTGACCCACTTTTGGGTCGTGACCCACAGGTTGAGAAGCACTGCTCTAGACCACATTAAAAGGACATTAGGAATGAATGAGAAACCATCCTAGGCTAAGGAATATTTTAATGGCCTTCAGAAAAGCCTGGTCCATTTTCTTTCAAGAAGCCGAGTTTGGTAAAGGAAAACTTCATCTCCCTTGCTGATTTTCTCTAAGCAGATAATAGTATGATATTGTAGGATTTATTTTTGTCTCTGCATGATGAAATATTTCAGGTAATGCAGAAATAAGAGTAAACTGAATATTATCAGGAAGAAGAGATTATAAATTTAAAAAATGCATCATTTGTTTATTGTGAAAAAGAAGAGCTTTTTAAACAGAAATTGGAATGCAAGAATTTTAATTGGATTCTTTGCCTGTTCCTTGATGTTAATGAGAGGGTAGTTTTACATATGGCTGCATTTCACTGTGATCTTTTGAACTACTGCTATGAAAGCTAACCACTCAGCTTAACAGTTTGAATCATTAAATGGAATTATTATTCACATTGCTTTAGATTATGACAGATATTCCAGACATTACAAATGACATTTATACTCACCATTCTGTAAGTTTTAAAGCACTCTGAATTATACAGGTTTCTACAGGTCTTTAACAAAGTATAAAACATAGTGCCGTCTCTAAATTTGAGTCCACAAACTACTGAAGGATGGCAGAAGAAGCAGCTACAACTGGTATTTTGGAGTTTCACATGTGAATAGAAACATCAGTGGGCATTTCAAAATTAACATAGTCCTTTCATTGAGATTTTTCATAAGTTAGGGCTAAATTTTAGACCTAGATCCACACATAATATTGCCATTCACATTGATGGGAATTTCATACAACGATTGAGGACAATAATACAGAATTAACACATAAATGGATGGATCTGAAGTTTATGCTATTCATCTGAGAACTGATCCTGCTCTCAATCAAGCCCAAAAAATTCTACTTCATTAGTCCAGGATTAACTTCTGGGAAGATAAGCGAATCAACATGCTAATTTGGAAACTGACACTTTCAGAATCAAATCTTTAAGTCTGAACAATGAAAGAACTCAGTTTGTCAGACAAGTCACTCATTATGAAGACTTCATCTATGAATATAATAAATCATACTGCATCTCTTTCAGACTAGATAACCACAGTAAAGGTAAGCACCAGAAAGAATGGCACATGTAGACAGAAAAACTAAAGTCCAATTGATACCAACTGGCAGGGTCTATGGAAAATAAATATTAAATAATGGCAACTACAACCCACCCCCAACTCCTGACCAGAGTTTCCAGACTCAGTACCCACAGTTGTGGCTGAATCTCCATTAAAGCTCAGCTGCCATTTAGGCACCCAAAATGGGAAGATTTTTTTAAATAGCTCTGGGTATCAAGTATTGAGGTCTCTTGAAATTCTGCATATATCCCAATGGGAGGCGCTGGCCTCAAGTGCCCAAAAGAAACTACACTCTTTTGAAACAGTGACCCCAAATACTGCGCTGAGCACTTGCAAATCTCTTCCTAAAAACCTAACCCATATGTTTAAGGCCAGACCATGGAAGAAAAACAAGTTTTGAATATTATGGCATTCCTTATAGCAAACTGAGGATTTGTTTGGTGTCAAGCATGCACTGACATTTTCCCTTCAGAACTTATAATTTTTTTCTTAGAGATTGTTTGGCTCAAACAATAGAATTAATTAAGAACACTGGCTTTCATGTACCTTAGCACCCTTTATATATATGCTTAACTATAAGCATGTGCTCAAGTCCACTTGTATTTAGTAAAGCGCTTAAGTACATCATTCAGATACATTGACCGTCTCATCTTCACACATTTGTCACCTGTTTGCCAACAGTGTTTATTATCTTTGCAAAGCACTTTGAGATCCACATGTGAAAAGTTTTATTATACTGAATAAAGTGTCCCCATTGGACATGTTCATAAATCACAGTACTGTCTGGATCCCTAATTGGAGCAGAGGGCTCCAATTAGGGATTGGGATTAGGGCTATATTTGTTACCACACTGTAACATTAATTAAACATAATAACTGCACTATAGAAAATGGAAATGCTAGCAATCACACTTGGGAAAGAAAGAGGTAAGCAATGAGTTAAAAAATCCTGATGGTATTTTTGAGCCGTTGGTGAGTTAGGAAACATACCATTAAAGTAACACCTAAAATACTGAAGTGTGATTTTTTTTAAGTTATCTCCTTTGCACAGCCACCAAACTCAGTCAGTGTGTGCCAAAAATGAGGATTGAGTCTTTGCCAACTGAATTACTTCATTGGCCAAAAATAACTGCTCCTGGCAGGGCTGATACTAAGGAATGGGTTAATGAAATGCTACTTTTGAAGTTTGATTCGGTAGTTAAACACGTGCAGAATATGTCAATAGGAAAAAGGTAAAGGCTAGAATAACTCAAAGCATATTCTTCAGTTCTTCCCATTAGGATAGTAGGCCCCATGTTTGTTCTTCAGCTCTTGGATGAGACAAGGTCTATATTGCTGGTGCTGTTACTGTCACTGTCCAAAATTCATGCAGAAGTCCAACCATGAAATATTTCTAATGACAGGCTGATGCTTGTAATAGAACTATTGTGGTATGGGCCTCAATATTGCTCATATATTTAAAAGAACAGAAGCAGGAGCAGTAATCCAAAGAGACAGAGGGCACATCTACAAGAGATATTTACTCTGGAGTAAACTAACTAGCTCTGCAGTAAACCTCTTGGTGTCTACACCTGTGGCTCTGTTAGGCCACAGTAAATTAATAAACTCCACAGCAGATTAGTACTTACAAATACAAGTACTATCCGGCTGCAGAGGCTTTTTTTGTGATCAGCAAACACATGTGTAGACATTGACCTGACTGGCTGGGGCACAAGGGTGCTTCTGTGCAAAAGCTGCCTGCCAGCTAGCCCTGCACTAGAGCACCCTCATGACCCAGTCAGCCTCTCTGTAGCACATTAAGCAGGGTTGGAGCAGCCCTGGGCTGGCAGGCTGACCCCCCCTGCCAGCTGGGGCTGCTCCACCCTGGCTGAACGCGCTGCAGTCCCAGGCACACACGTAAACACAGTGCCTGGAAGCAATAAATGCTGGCATGATTCACACTGGAGTTTACTGCATCGTATTAATATGCACGTATAGACATGCCCACAGTAGAAGTAAAATATTCCTACCATTTAGTATATCTCACAATTTGAAAAGCACCCTTTGGAATCCATAGTGGCCCTGGCTCTTTCAAACAAATACACACTGATACCTTTTTGTATTGCAACAACGAACAAAGTACAGCAGAAAAAGACACACATGCACTGGGGGTTTTTCTCCACCTCAGCCACAAGTGGCCTGTTGCTGGCCTAACTGCACCACTGCCAACTCTTAGCATTGCTAGAGAAACTACTGTAACACAGGAGGTACCTTCTTTTTTAGCAGAAGTAAACTCCATTGGTGCAAGCAGCCATTTTTTCAATGGACTATAAACTCAGGTCTGTGTGAAATTTCGCTGACCGTTTCATCCCGACACTGTTTCGACCAATATTGATGCAGTGCGAGGCATTGGGATGCTTTCTGGGGCCCGCACTACATTGTGATGTAGTGTGTGGCACCAGAAAGCAGCCCAGCTGGGCTGTCTCCCACCCACAGCGTGATGTAGCAGGGGACCCTAGAAAGCAGCCCAGCTGGTCTGTCTCCTACCCCCAGCATGATGTAGTACAGGGCCCCAGGAACCAGCTCAGCTGGGTTCTCTCCCACCCCCAGCATGATGTAGCGCAGGGCCCTGGAAGGCAGCCCAGCTGGGCTATCTCCTTCCCTCAGCATGATGTAGCACAGGGCCCCAGAAAGCAGCCCAGCTGGGCTATCTCCCACCCCTGGCATGATATAGCATGGGGCCCTGGAAAGCAGCTCAGCTGGGCTATCTCCCACCCCTCGAATGATGTAGCATGGGGCCCTGGGGAGCAGCCCCACTGGGCTGCCCCCACCCCCAGACTGATCTAGCGTGGGGGATGGGAAAGCATCCCAGCTGGACTACCTTCCGCCCCAGCACAATGTAGCACTGGGGATGGGAAGTCAGCCCAGTTGGGCTGACTTCCCATCCCCAGCAAAACTCGAAACACTATCAAAACAGCCTTTCTGTTTCAATGGAATGGAATGGAACAGTTGTTTCAACTCGAAATTAAACTCAAGATGAAACACTGTTCCCTCAACCCATCGAACCTAGAACGGTGACGCTTTGCACAGCCCTATTATACACTTAAGGTTTTATCAATTATACCTGTGATTGGCTGCCAATAGCTGTAATTAGGTCAAATGTCCACTATATAGACAATGGAGTGAAAAATCAAATGTTTCAGGTTCAGTCCCTAGTTATGCCACAACTTTTCAGTTTAACTTTAGTTAGAGATGCAGTCTTTTAGGTGACATCTGCCCATAATGAAGTCAGTGGGAGTTTTGCTAATTAGTGGCAGGTTTGCATCCTTTGTTGCTCACTTTCTTACGTGTAAAATGGGGACAATACTATTAATTTTCACTCTCACTCCATCTCTTTTGACCAGAGAGAGGTAGTTACCTATGTTAGTTTATGATCAGGCAGCTTATGCCTATAAAATGGTACTTTATAGAATTAATCTATAAAGTATCACTCTCTTCTGACTTCTGTTTGTCTCCCATTTTTTTTGAACAGGTAAATAATTCAAGGTATAGAATGTAACCATGCCTACATACAATGCCAATTTTAGCTGAGGCCTCAAGGTACTATGATAATTACATACATATACACACAAAAAAATTATATTCTATTTTGATCAGATAAGCAGGAGTTGATGTGTATCTGCTGCTTCTAATTAAATGGCAGTTCTGCTTTGAAAGTGACTCACCAGACATTGCTTGTTTTGTCTTAATGATGCCAGATGGAATTAGTTCACTGACGCATGTACCTTCAGAACAAAACAAGCAATGTTTGGAACCAGAGAAAAACAGGGATTTTGGAACTCTAATATTTTAAACCCAGATCCAATGGCCTACATTCTGAGACCCTTTGGCTAAGTACAGGCAGGCCCAAGGCTGAATCAATTCAATTTTTGCAGGTTAGTTTAGGCTCCATAGATTGGATCGATAAGCAAGTGAACAGGCATTTACTTTTGATTCCAGAAAAGCAGCCACACACTTGCAGTTGCCCAGGCCAGAAGACGGGGGTACTAGAGCACGCCTCCCTGCTCAGCTAAAGCAGACCACTTGGGCCATGGCTAGCCCACCCACCCTGCAAGGGGGGCGGGGCATGGGGGCAGTTGCAGGGGAGGTGCAAAGCATCCTGGGATGCTTGGAGACTGTGAGTTAACTTGAATCTGGAAGGCATCTGGCACAGAAGTTGAAAAAATAGGTTTAACCTAAATCAGTTAGATCAGATACTGATCCATCCAGATCTGACTGATCCATCCAGATCCATCCAGGTTTATCTTTAACCAGTTTCAGCCATTTTGAAAGTGGTTTAAGTGCACTGAACTTTTGGGCTAGGGACAGGCGTTATACATAAACTAATTTAAGTGATCAGAAACTGCTTAAAACCTCTAACAGAACAGATGTTCAGTGCACATAAACCAGTTTAAGAATGGCTGAAACCATTTTGAGATAAACCTGATTTAATGTGGTATCAGGCTTACCCCCAGCATCCTGACATGCTCTCTGGGTTGGGCTGGTTAGGGTTGGCTCCATAGCAGGGCTGGCCCCTCCCCTTTGCATCCTGCCTGCAGCTCCAGAGATTGACGACTGCTTCTCCTTTCTCCTCACCACTCTCTGCTAAGCAGGAATTCCTCCCTACCCTCTGCCTTGTGGAGAGGTGTCTGTGTATTAGCTAGCAGACCACATACTGGCTAAGGTCCGTGCTGAATCAACAAGCAGAATCAACAAGTAGCTGGTAATGTCCTTCTGTTGTTTTCTTAATTGGGTGATAAATACTGTTACCAATTCCCTACTGGGCTAATCAGAGCTCCTGCCAGAGCCTGGCCATGCCTCCCTCAGCTCCATGCTGTGGAAGGAAGGGAGTGCTGCTCTAATGTCCTTCAGATTCTAGCCTGAAGCACTGCAGGCATGCAGTTGAATTTCTGGTATGTCTGTCTGGTTACAAAACTGATTTAGCTTAGCCAGGTTAAACTAACCTGCAAAGACTGAATCAATTCAGGCTCAGGAGTGTTTTTGTATTACGGATTTGAACCAGTTTCAAATGACTTATACCAGTTTATGTATAATTCCTGTCCCTAGCCTTTGTCAAGAAGAACTGTGGCTAGTAGAAACCTGCTTAAGGACTATACAAGTCTGCTCTAATACCTGAGAAAGAATGGAAGTAACTCTTTAAAAAAAAAATCACCTGGGAACTGGAACATTCAAGCCTTTCATGACCTAACCAGCAAAAAGGCCTCTTTCACATATGATGTGATAAAGCCACTAGACAATTTTTCTTTTGAATGCTGTTATTTCCCTATTCACCACAACTAATACAGCATCCTAGATGAGCTGAAGATACAGCATTGGTTCACGTTATTAGGCTTGCCTCTTGGTTTTATTGTTGCTGACAATAGCTACAGAATAAGGTATACATTGTCAGAAGGGAGCTTTGTGCAGAGTTCTTATTTACCCACTGCTTGAACTGGATTATGTGCTCTTCCATGGAGAAAAGCTAGGGAAAAACAAAAGCTTTTACTTGTGCACCTGAGAGAATATGTGCTAACTTAAGCCACTCCAGTGAAACATGATTGTACTTCTTTGCAGAAAAAATAAAGTCTGCCTTTGTACCAGCTCAGCCAGATTCTCACTGCAAAGGATACTTTTACTGTGCATGTCTTAAACACCATTAAACCACAACTAAACTGTAAAGCACTTGTGATGGATAATGTAGGCCCAGATTAGAAAAGGCTCAGAAAACAGGAAAAGGGTGATGCCTTCATGTATGGTGAGACTATGCATCTGGGAAACAAAGAGTTGGGCCTACTCTACACTGCTAAGTATCTATCAACTCAGTATGCATTTGAACCCTGCTGGAAAACCTGAACCTCTATTGTTATAAAATGAACATTGTGATTATACGTGAGAGGAAAGGCAGGGCACAAGGAATCTTGCAGCTTCTGAGGCAACAAATACTAAACCTTGCATGAGCAATGAAGCAAAACACCCAGCACTGTACTGCATGGACAATAATGCTTCCTTCCTGGGCTGCAACTCCCTCACAGCAATAGCTCCCTTCATGAGAACAGAAAAATGAGCAATAAAAGAAGCCAGCTAAGTGCTTTATGTGCAATACCACAGCATATGATACTGCTAAGGCAAGCTTTGCTCCCAAGGTTTCGTTTAGTCACACAACACCTGATAGGCTCTGGCAATAGGCCTTGTGTCAGGGCTTCCTGAAATATGCCAATGGCCCGATCCCCTCTCTCCTCTGCCCTGGCAGCAACATGTCCACTCTGGCCTTTCAGACTTTATGTAATACACATCATGAAGGGTACTTGACTCAAAGCATGAGCATGATTAAAAGCTATCGCCATCCTCTGTGGCACAGTCATCCTGTACTTGCTTAGGTGACAATTTCATCTCTCTCTGCAGCAGGACAGATGGCCATCATAGGGCTTGATGAACCAAGGATGCAAAGGTTGAATCGAGTCTCCAAGAATCATAAAAGCCATTCTGCCATCACCAATGTGAATATGCAGATCTGGGAAAAATGTCCCTACATGAAGCTTTAAAAAAAAATCTTTATTCTTCTCTTTTCTCTGGATTTAACAGCGCTATGGTCTCTCATTGCTTTCCCTTAAAGAACAGTTGTGGAGCTTATCCTCCAACTTTTGGAAGAAGCCTTTGGAAGAAATGTTAACTAAAGAAGTGGGAGGGTTATGGCGTTGTAGATGTGATGACTTAGGGAATATGTCGAAGAGCAAGGTATGTTTGATAATATCTTTCATTGGACAAACGCTATAGCTGGGAGAGATGTTAGACAAGCTTTCAGGCACAGAATGCCCTTCCTTAGGTATGGAAAAACCTAAAGTGTGCGCAATGCTACCGGCAGTTTTTTTGCAAAATATTTCCTTATTTAATGGTTTCATACTAAGTTTAAACAAGCGCATTGTGTTGTTGAATCAAAGTTGAATGAAAATTTCAGAGCAAGTTTTTGACTGCCTGCAGTGAGCTACTATGCCAAGTTTATGGGGAACTATGCAGGACAGTCAATAAAGTAAAGATGAAATAGGGACATAGCATGTTATAAGCTAATAGCAATGCTGTGAGCCCCTTGTTATAGGATGAAAAAACTCCTACAGTGAACCACTATTGGTTTTTCTCAATCTTTTTGCATGCAATCAACCAAAGTATATGTGCAACTATAACTAAAGAATGGTTTACCTGCCATATATATAAATGTAATTTGGTGGTGATATCCTATCAAATACAAACAAGGAAAGTAGAATAAGGAGCCCTAATTACTCAGTGAAATACTCTCTAATAATCTCTTTGAGGGTATATCCTCTTCCTCTGCTACACAGGTCCTTCATATTCAGGGAACTGGCTGAACCTCTACCTCCTGGTATTTTTATGAACAGCCCTCGGGTTTATGGCTTCTTGCTTTGGCCCATCTCAGAACGACATCCTGAATTTTTTCCACTCTTGGACTGGTACATTATTCTGTGTACAGCAGTAATTTCTCCTCCTGAAAGTCCTGCTACTCTGCCCTTTGGGAAGTTGCCTCAGTAACAGTGACCAATAACTTTTTAGTGACGATATGTACAATTATATTTAATAGTTAGAATTTGAGAATGCTAATTTTAAAACAACAGTCTACCTACATTTCATCTCATCTAATTCTATACTTCACAATAAGCAAGGCTAGATAGACACTGCTTTTAAATTACTAGAGCAGACCCAAGCTAGAAATCGATGGAAACAAAACAAATTTCTCTAAGAAAATGATATTTTCGTTGCAATGACTTCACAGAAAAACAGGTTTAATCTCCAGGAAATTCCCATGAAAAAAGATTTTACCAAAATGAAAATATTAGTTAAAAAATAATCAAAGGGTGTGTTTCAAAAATATATATTTTTTATTTTAAATGGATTTTATTTTATATTATTTATGTTTTATTTTTGTATTATTTCTTTACATGGGGTGAATATAATAGCCTGTCAAATCATGTCAATGGCATATGGTGTGTCATAGGACAGCATACAAAATGTGGAATTATTTTATAGAAACAAATAAGCATTACACATTGACACACCTTATTTTCTATGTCAAATTGTTTCCTGTAATGTAATGAATTGGTTTAACACTTCTATACAAAGTGAAATGCCTTTTTCTTAAAGTGAAATGTCTTTGGAAACAGCAAAGTTTCCGAATTTTCCATATGCCTGAAATTCTAAGTTTCAAATGGCCCTGAACAGGGCTAATGCAAATTCTAGATATCTGTGCTTTTTTCACACTTTTAAAGGTGATTGTTGTTCACCAAGAAATTAAGCTAAAGACAATAAAAGCTGCTTGTTCTGGCACTGCTTTAATGAGAAGTAGCTAGCTGTGTTAGTATGAAATCAGGCACAAGGCAGGGTAGATATACACCTTATAGACTAAACAATATGTATGTATTAATATTAGTAAGTAGTTTAATGATGCTTCAGTGTAAACTGTTAGGTCATCATTAGAAAAGGGTTCCTACTCCCACTTTAACTGTTTAAAACTCAGTTATCCTGCGAGTCATCCAAGTAAAGCATCCATTCCTTTATATGGTACAGGACCAGCTTGGTAAGGACAGATTCAGTTGCCACACGAAAAACTAGAATTAATGACCTTCCTGTTTGGTATGTGTCACCCCTGTTCGAATAGGGTGCTTTTCACTAAAAATAAAATAGAAGAACATAGTGCTTATGGGCCATCATATGCACTTAAGCTATTGTAGGCAGCTAGGGTTTCATTTAAATACAATGCAATGGCCCATTAGCCATTTGTTTCTCCTGGCAGCCCCACTGCTCAATCTATTTTAGCACTAACTGCAAGGTTGTTTTATTTTCAGAGCACTTATCAAGGGCTTTTTAAGTAAAAGAAAACAAACAGGAAAATACAGAATGGTGCTGCTGCTGCAGCTGCCAGCAGCTGGCTTCAGGGCTCCCCTGTCTCCCCAGGTCTCAAGAGCTTCATAGGCTACGTCAACAACAATGCCACTTTCCCACTGTAAATAGTGGCAGTTTCTAATGCTCTGCATTAACTGTCAGTGTTAAAATATTTCCCTTCTCTTCTTCTTTTTATATTTTTTCTTGTGTTAGGAACTCATCCTTCCTGTTCAAATAATATCCAAACAGCATTCCACTTTAAATAAAAAGGAGCCTAATATAGTGTACTTGCAATATAGTTCAAGTAGTTGAGTTCAACTGCTTTGTATCATAACAATCCAGGGCCTCTTCTGGAACAAAAAAGGTGCAAACAACTTATCTGGAAACCTAATGTGTCCCCATGTGCTAGGTCTTGAAGAACAACACTCTGGTCATAAATAGGATGTAACTTCTGTGTATCTGAAGGACAAGATGGGTGGATTTCCGCCTATAGACCTGCAATTTGCCAGTCTACAATCACAAAAAAATGCAGCTATCAGATTTTGCAAGCAGCAGAGGTAAGGGAAATAAGAGTACCTTTTTACTAGCACAGGCACATGGGGAAAAATGTAAGGAAGACTAGACTAGAAAACTACAACTTGGGAGTGTACATCTACAGGCCAAAAGACAGGCCTGGGGCAGTAGTTAAAAGGAATAGGCTTCAAGTTCAGTAGAAGGCACCAAAACATTTCAGCTAGGCACAGAAATTACACATAAACTGGTATAAGTGACTGGAAATTGGTTCAAATCTTTAACACAACAGAATTTCAGTGCACATAAACCACCCCTGGATAAACCTGGATGGATGTAGCATCAGACTTAACTGATTTAGGTTAAATTGCTTTATTGAACTTCTGTCCCAGACTCCTGCAGATTCAAGTTAACTCACAGTCCCCCAGCATCTCAGGATGCTTTGCACCTCCTCCGCAAACCCCACCTTCAGGGTGTGTGAGCTAGCCAAGGCCCAAGCTGTCAGCGCCAGCCAAGCAGGGAGGCATACTTCAGCACCCCCGCAGCTTCAGGCCTCAGCCAATGCAGGAATGTGTCTGCATTTCTGATTCAAAAGTGAATATCTGATCACCTGCTTATTGGTTCAATGTAGGCAGCTAAAACTAATCTGCAAAGATTGAATTGGGTTTTTTGACTGTCTGTACTTAACCTTGGAATCTATTCAAGAATGAACAGCCAAGATGAACAGAATCCATACAAACTTGTATAACAGATAAGGATAAGATAATTTCAAGGATAGTACAATGGACATGAAAGGGATGTTAGAATGTCATAATTAAACTAGTGAATTGCCCATCAAGAACGACGGTGTGTGTGTGGTGGGGAGGGGAGGGACGGAGGGAGTAGGATAAGTTTGCTAACCTTAACCCTGCCCTGCACTGCCACCTCCCAGGATATGGGGAGGGAAGTTTGCCCCACCATCGCCTCTGTCAGCACTCTGCGCTGCCGCTGCCTCTAAGCAGCAGGGTTGGGGGGGAGGGGCAAGGCCAGAGGTATTGGACTTGCCCCCTACTCCATCCGCACCATCATGGCGGCGCTCCACCGTGCTGTTGCCACTGCCTCCTGTCTGTAATGCTCTTGGAGCACGTTGGTTGTTTCAATAACCAATCAGAGTGCTCCAAGAACATTACAGACAGACAGGCAGATGGACTGACTAAACTCTTTACTATGTTAGAATAAATTAATTAATCAGTAAATTGTAAGGTGCATGGCACCAAAAGTAACTGGATAAAAAGTCATTATTGTTGAGGCTAAACTTGCAAAGATCTCGTTGGAAGTAGTCCTATAGTTTCAGTGTTTTAAAAAATGAAATCCTGACCACTGGCATTAGGGCAGGGGCAGGCAATTATTTTGGGTGGAGGGCCGCTTACAGAGTTTTGGTAAACTGTCGAGGGCCACATTTCTCTCTCTGGCACAGGGAAACAGGAACAGCCTCATGGTCCCAGGCCAGAAGTCTCTGCTAGGCAGGGGCTTCTGGTTGGGGGGGGGCCAGGGCTGGGTGGGCGGACCTTGCTGCTGGGTCCTGCTTCTGGCTTCCCCTAGATCTTTGACAGACAGCCAGAAGCAAATAAATATTAATTTTCTAAATTTTTTATGGGCCCCGCAGGCCAGATAGAATGGCCTGGCAGGCCACATCTGCCCTCTGGGCCATATTTTGCCCACCCCTGCACTAGGGAGAGGGGGGGTTACCACATTATTAGTTCCCATATGATTTAGGTTTTGAGGGTTTGTAGATCCAATAGGTAAAACTTAAATTTTTATTTGACATCCAGATAATTATCTTTGTTTTAGTACAATGTGGGGGGAGGGGAGGAAATACAGGTCTACTCATGCAGAAGTTGATAACAACAAAACCAGAAGTTAGTAAGTAAGGAAATATTGAATATTTGCAAGCAGGATATCATAAGCAGCATATTTTTGTTCAAGGTTTTTTTCAACCTGTACATTCTTGGTACAAATTACATGACATTTTTCATGTGCGAGAGCAAAGAAGTTCAGTAAGTGTGGATACTTGTCTGCCCACTTATGCCTCAGAGGAAAAGGGCTGGAACATATAGGCCAAGCAAGGACACTACACTTTTACCCGTATAAATGATTGGAAACCACTCTATACCTGTGACAGAATACCATCCCTGTCTCTCTCCAAAACTCTGCTACCTGACAGTTTGGTTACCATGGTCACTCCTCTGCCCCATCTCTTCATGTGACCCTGAGTTGTAACCTGAGCTGGATACATTCCTGAGAGAGGGGGGGTAACCTGCTCCCTCTGCCTACGTGACTCGCATCACATACCTGGGTCAGGGCTTAAGATCCCTATTGTTCTTAGCAATGCCAACCTGACTGGGAGGGGCTAGAGACCCTGCCAGTCTACCTGGCAACCAGGGATGCATTTCAAATTGGTTGGCTGGCAGCCAACAGTTGCTGGCCTTCATTGGACCAGGTAAATGAGGTCATAAGGGCTATATAAGTTAAGGACTGCCCAGGAAGAGGGGCAGCAGCCATGATGAAAACTCAGAGACAGAAGAGCTGGACCATCTGAAACTTGCTGTCTTGAAACTCATAATCAATGAACTGCCTGCCTCCAGAGAGAATCTCCACCTGCCTCTGGATGATATTCGAGAGTGAGCTACCTGAGATCTAACTAGATATATAGCTTGCAGTAACTCAGATGTGTGATCAAAGGCTACCCAGCCACTCTGTTTGCTCTATGGGATTTCTCTGATATTGCTCTACCCTGTACGCTATTCCAAACCTACTCCTTCTAACCAATGAAGTTCTCCTTTGTACCTAGCGTGGGAGACTTATTGGGAAAGGGTCTAGATTATGCCTTGAGGTCCCCTTGGTTTGGCTGACTAAGGGAGAACATTATTTATGCTTCAAACTAAAGGAAGCACCCTAAGTTCTTGAAGTGGCTCAAGTACCCTTAAGGACTACTAGGCCTGTGTTTCCCAGGGGGCACAGGGCCAGCATCAGTCCAGATCCTGGGTGGAGGCAGCATTACCCCCAGGCTAGCAGGTGTGCTCCAGGAAGGGGGTCAGCCAGACATGAGGCACCCCCAGGCAGGCACTCGGAGCCTGGAAGGTGTTCGGGTGCAGTGAGGTGGGTGGCTTAGTGCAGGAGCACCCCCTACTGGCTCTCTACAATACCCATAACAGAACAGAAGTTTGATGCACACAACCAGTCTAGACCAGTAACAAAACAGAAGTTTGGCACATGTAGACTAGTTAAATGATGGCATCCAAGCTAAGATTTTCCACCTCCCACCCCCAAAGAGCAAATGCGTGTTCTGTTTACTACTGATCTAAACTTCGCCACGTACAAAAACCAGATAACCTAGATCAATTCTACCTTGGGCTTTTTGGATGTCTGTACCTAGTTATATAGGGAATGTTCATGTCACTAACTCATCTATAGTGCCTGGGCTCTAAATAAAAACTAGATTTCAATTTCCAGGTCTTGCATTCAGCTAACTTGCATTCAATTCACTTTAAGGAAAGTGTTCATTTTGGAGCATCACCACTGGAGAATACTTGTATTGAACGTATCATTTGTACCTCAGTAAGAGAGTAGAACTGAACTATGTGAAAGAAAGGATCAAGAGGGATTTTCTTCTAAAAGCTGAAAAGTCAAATGCTTATTACTGTTTTATTCTAGGACTTCTGAACCACATCAGTGATTAAAGTATCTAGTTTTAGTTTTTGCAGCTGCCTAATTGGAGTGCAGTGTAATCTACATCACTAACAGTTTCCTCGAGAGGTGTCTGTCAGCAGTTATAACTCATCATAGAACCAATTATGTCATTCTCTAGCACACCTTTCATCATTGGGGTCCCTGCTGAATTAAAATTGATAGAAAATTTTTATTTCTGAGAATCTGAGAACTGGCAAGTGGCCCCACTGACGTTCCCTGTAGTACTGCCATGAGAGGTCTTGGAAACTCACAATTCCTAAGGAAGACACAGGGATGGATCCAATACGCAGTGGCACAGAGACACCCCTTCCCCGCTCCCCCTTTGATTCCTGTTCCACCCAGCAGCTGCATTAAGGGAGCTTGATCCACCTGGCACAATGCCGGGCTGGGCTGGAGGGAGAGGAGAACGCTGGTAAAAAGGACACCTGGGAAAGTGGCAGATGGAGAGATTTGAAGGGGATAGGGTAAGCAGTGGAGAGCCCAGCCAGTCATATGCTGCTTCTGGGCAAGGTCTCATCCCTCCTTTCCCCCTCCCCTCCACATGGCTAGTGCAGCTGCTGCCATTGGGAGGAAACCACCTGGGGAAAGTCTCTTCCCCCTGTATCTCCTCCATGTTGCCAGCACTGCTGCTGCTGCAATGAGAGAGCAAACTTCCCACTCTGAAGCCATCAGGGAATGCATTAAGCAGTGTGGAGTCCAGAGCCATGCTCTTCATAGTGCAGCTATTTTCCATGCATAGCTAACTGGGCTTCACATCCCAACCTGTTGCAGCTGCACTTAAATTGCTGCATCTTAAACTAAATAATAAAGCCCTGGGCCCCTAGCATATTAGTAAAGCCCTTAGGTTTTTTTTAACTGGAGAAAAATGTGTTATTCAATGGCACACCATACCACCTCCACCCACCTTTTGAATATCTTAGAAAACCCATGGCAATGCACATTCCTTTATTAAAATTAACCAAAAATACAAATGCATTTTCTTAGTATAGGATCCTGGGGGCCTCCCAGGGCAGCAGCAGCACCAAGCTGGCCATTTGGAGCCCCTCCAGCAGCCAGAGTGTGGCTCTGGCCAGCCAGACTCTGGTTTCTGGTGGCACAAACTGCTGCTGTGCATGCTGTGTCACTTTTGTTTTTAGCAGTGTTGTTTTTTGATCTCATGGTGTCCAAAAAAACCCAAACACTGAGCTGCAAATCAGCAGCACAGCAACCAGGTGCGTGTGCATAGTGTGTGGTTTGCAGCACTTCAAACAGGTTTGAGATGCCACAAACAGCAAATGTGTGCTTGTTGGGGTGCACCCAAAAGTGCCGCTTTCTGTACTGCTTTCTTTCAGAATTCTATCGATAACATTTATGGAAACATTGAATAAACTGTTCTTGTACATGCTCGATAGCTGTACCATTTCACATAAGTTATACCTATGTGCGAAGAGAATCACATACAGACTATTTGCACTAATTTATGTATTTCCCTATACTAATATTGTCTCACTCAGAGAACAAAACTGATTGAATATCCATCTCTTACACTGCCTTGAGGCCCCATTTGTGCTACTCTAAAAATGAGCACTCAATTCATTCCTACCACTTTACCACCAGTTTTTCCATTTTTAGGCAGCTTGCATATTTTACCTTTTGTACAGCACCTTTTTTCTCGGACTGGACCTTTCAGCAAACGACCAGGGTCACATGCATGCTAATTTGACAGATATCCTGATCCAAAAAAATCTCCTACGCATCCTGCTTATACATTTACCTCATCATTTAGACATTTATTTACCATTCATTTCACCTGGCATACCCAGAAACCACCTCCTCTCCAGATAAATAAGCCCATCCATCTTATGAAAACTATAGGTTTGATTGTCGTCCTTGGGACTGATTGCCAGGAGCAGTAGCTCTGGTATTTATGGCAACATCTGCAATTGCTCCATGATGTTTCAACACTGAAAACTGGCTGTTATACTCCAAGAAGCTCTCCTCTGGCTCCTGGTCTTCAATTTGTGTCCTGGCAGCAGACCTCAAGCCTATTCTCCTTGTAGGTCCCTTATACAGATACAATGAGCTGTTTTGGGGTTTTTTTTATAGAATAGCCTCCGGTAGACGTTACAGTTGTTTTAAGCATTATATAGTTGCTTAATAGCAGATAATCCACACACTATTTCACAAAGGTTCTGCTATACTTCTGTCTGGGGTACCGAAGACTTCAATTTGCACCTTAGGCTGCCCGTCTGAAAACCATGCAAGATTTTCCTTCTTGAGCAAACCCTTTATACATACACGTACAACCCTTAGCTAGCAGCAGCTTGTATGTCTCACTCACAGAGCACATTGCAAACTGCAAGCAGTTCAGCCCGCATAACCTAACTAGTCCATGGCTTCTTTACCTATATGACCAACATGCAAGAATAACAACTGTTATAAGGTTTCTATGCTTTGAATAGCCAGGGCCTGGATTAAGATTGGCAATAAACTATCCAAGACACAACCCACGTTCTTCTGGAATCAAATAGTTTGGGTCATAAATTTTCCCATATGCATGGCTCTATACATTGATAGCACCCAAAATGAATACAATATTTCACTAGCCACCTGTATTCAATTTACCTGCAATTTTGAATTTGATAATGCATATCTTTCAATTCTACAGCATCCTCACAGCTGGGTTTGAATGGATAAATCCCGATTTAGTGAAGTAAATAGTGTTTTTATGATAATCACTATCCAGTACATGTTATTGCTGAGAGTTTAACATTTTCTCTGTTTCTAAATCTCAATTTCATATGAGAAAGCTACTTTGGCTTCAAGGAATATATACCAACTGTGTCCTAAAATACCAATTACTGTGAATCTTCCAAGAGACACAGAATCATTCCAATCAAGCCCAAACTGGTCGTCGAGTCATGACTATAATTTAAAATGTATCTGTTCTCACAAAAGCAGCTGAAAAATAGCCTCTTTTAAGTGTTACAATGGTGTGGCATTGCAAGCCTGATGGGTTTTGACTTAGCAAGGGAGATATGTCTTTTCCCATTACAATTTGCAGAAGGAAATTAAACAATTATGCATAGGAGAGATTATTGTTAAAAAAAATGCACAGCCCCCCCCCCCCCCCCCCCCCAAAAAAAAAAAACCAACAAAAACCTAATGCCAATTTGAAGCACTAGCTCAGTGATTCTCAACTAGCATGCCGTGGCACGCTGGGGTGCATGGAGATCCTTTCAAAGGTGCTGGAGGGTGCCAATCAATATTAATATTGTTCAATGTGCAAACATGATTCGCAAGATAAACCCAAGATTTTCAATAGGAATTCATAGGGTCAAAAACATCCTGCCCTGTTGTGGTCTTTCTGAGTTCTTTGCAACAGAAGAATTTTTTTTATTATTGTTCTTGTAGCCAAAAAATTAGTGAAAATGAATTGCTGGCTTTTTCCAGGTGTACCTCAAATTTGAACAAGGGTCTGGAGTCTAAAAATGTTGAAAAGTAGTCATTAGCTAATGGGCACACAAAAAATGGATCAGCTGAGACTTAGAACTCTTTTAGTTTTAAATATTGTATATGGAATACTTTTAAAATGAAAGTTCAAGGCACTTGATTTAGAGCATATCTAAATGAAATATTTCAATACTCTCAAAAGTCCTTCCAATTAAATTAAAATATATTGAATTTTGATGATTTTTCAAAAATGACAGGGGAACCAAAATGACACTTCTGATGGAAAAATGCTTCTGTGGAATGTCCTTGACCATCCTAAATCAGCTGTTAGCAGCCCACTTCCCCATCTCGTTTCTACCATCTTTGGACCTTTTTTTCAGGAATTTGCAGATAAGGCGAGATAATCAAACAGAAATTGTAGTTGCACTGACAGCTTATTGATAACTTATGTGTATACACGCACGTACATAATACATGTTCTGTTTTTATAACAGCAGATCATTAATTGGGCATGCAGTTTTAAAACTTTGCAGACGATGTATTGATTTTTCTCATTGTAAAGTATAGCACATAATGATAACATAATTGGAGAAGCCAAAGGGATTTCTGCATTTACAAAACATACATGCGGTTTTGAAAAATGCAGTGATATTGGCAAATATATCTTTACTTTGTTTTCTTCCACTCTAGGGAGGAAACTAGGATGAGGAAGGAGGAGCTGGATGGGAAAGGAACATTATTTTTTGTTATTTAGGTTACACTTTGTCTGAGTTGTCAAACAAAGCACTGAGAGTATGTGGACTTAATTTATAATGCTATTGCAAGCTGCACCCATCTAGTCACAATTAGCAAATTAGACATTAGATGATCGTTTTAATTACAATAGAGTAGGACAAATTCAGGATAGCAGAGGTACAAGCCCAAGATTTCCAATTCCATTCTAGTTCTACAGAAATGAGCAAAAAGGGTTCCACCAATTGGCATTTTGTATACATCATTAATGACTATCTCTTGATTCCAGTATGCAAGGCCATTTCTTCCCATCACTCTCTGTATAAACAGGAAACAAAGTCAGGCAATATAATAACTAATATCATAAATCCATGGACCAAACTGCCATACTGCCTTGAACTGAGCATTGTTAAGGATTGAGTAAATTTTCTTGTACCTGCACCAGAATTTCTAGGGTGAGATCAAACCAGTACAATATGGGAAGGAAGGCATAACATATATGTGTTCAGTATGGGCATAGCCAGATTTAAATCATAATTACTCTGCCAGTCCAGTATGTTTGGCATACTTGTAGCCATTTCCTCAGTTAATTTTTGTATAGACAAAGTGTTTTTAACATCCTGTATTATTTGTTGAAAGGTCAATTTTGATGATTAACTTCAGCTTAAATAAGGAATCAACTCTGCTGACAGTCTCATTTTGGGTAATAATGGGCTTATAAATAGCAAAAGAAGTTAACTGTATAAGACATATCTTTAGAAAGCTATAATATTTGCAAGTAATATAATGAAAAACAATAAACTACACTCTCTCTGCCAGAAAATATATAGCCAGTATAAAGTCCTATTTCAGGAACTGAGGTTTCTTTGAAATTTAATTATACATTCGTGAATGAATAAAAAGGGGAACACATGTCTGTAACATATCCCTTCTGAGAAATGGGAGGTGTTTTAAAAACTTATGCCCTCAAAAATAAATTCAGTTAGTGACAATTTTATTCTTTATCAGAAACAACATTCTGAATACATTTTTAATTTTCTCGTTTGTTTGTTTTTTTACTTATTTATTATGTGAAGAAAATGCAGCGGACATCTCTCCATGGAAATACTTTGTTGTGACAATAATTCAATATTAAAATATAGACCTGAGAATATATAAAAAGACATAACTTGAGTTCATCTCTTCAGAGTACCATAATGAAAATATAAAGTATCCTTTCAGATTAAGCAGCAGCATTTAAAATGTGTAGTTAATGAAATAAATGTATAACCATCTTTCTTTACCTCCTAAATCCAAGCCATATTTCCACTTCAGAGATGCCAGCAAGGAAGTAAGGCTTGATCATTCAAACTGTAAGTTATACCGGTGTTTTCGTGGTGTTTAGAGAACTGTATCAAAATTCTATTAGCATCATGAATACAACTTCCCTTTGAAACTTAAAAGTCCAAGTGAAAGACAGATACTTTCTCTTTTTTAATTCATAAGAAGCTACCAAACTCTATTTTCAAAGACACAAGATGAAATGACATCTCGGGAGATATCGTGTTTCTTCATTCCTATCCACTACTACTTCTATATTTTCACTGGGAAAAAATGTAGATACCTGTCTCTCTCTCTCTGTTTTTTTTCCAGACAGTACATTATTCTAAGTAAAACCAGCAAGCATATGGTAATGAGTAAACTAAAAAAATATGTCTAATGGTTTGCCTCATAATAGGACCAAAAAAACAAATCCAAAGCAGCAAGTCACATGCAATATTCACAAGTGCAATATAACAGCTGAATTGTACTAACACTCATACAGTGACCATGGATAATTGATGAAAAATGGAATGGGACAGAATAGGTACAATTTAAATGATCTATATCTTCCATGTAACTGGAATTTCTTCTCCTTTACCAGATCAGACATTTCCATTAAAGGCAAACTGAAATGTGTTTTTTCTTTTGAGAGAAATAAAACTTTATTGATTTTTTCTCCCTTGAGGGGATCACATTGAAAATCAATATGTATGCAGTATACAGAGGGTATTTTTTTGGCATTAGGAACATGCAGATGATATATCAACTGAAAGATGTTGGTCTACTCCAGACTAGGAAGAGATCTGAAAAACACTGGAATGTCAACAAGTGAACAGATAATGCAATTATTCTTTCCTAGACTTTGCTTCCAGTCTATTTAATGGCTAGCCACGTATTTTAAAACATTAAAGAAGATGAAGCAAAAAGAACATGAAACCGAATTGTGCCCAATAGATTTTCATATCAAGAATGTCTGTGAACATCAAGAAAGGACTTGAAGGTCCAACCATAAATGAAGAAGCAGTTGGGATGTTCTTTGGAATGCTGTTGCCTCAGGTCAACATCAATGTTTGTGCAATCCTAGATTACTATATTTTAGCAATCCTATGTTATAGGATAGTTAAATCCTATAACCTGATGACTGTAATATTGCTCTTTCTGCTATTCAATCATTCAAACTTTTTTTGTCTACATCTCCCTTGTGTTTGCATTTTTTCCTTCACTCTCTTTGGGGTTTTTTGCCTACTATATAGGATGGTGAATCTTCATTTCTCTCATTCACATTTCAAACTCCAGTAACTGTTCTCCCTCTATTGCTCCATGTCTGTCCTCCTCTATCTTTTCATCTATGTTGTGTTCTTCCCAGGCAGCCTCATGTTTTAGAAAGTCCTTTAGCCTTCCCCTCTTTATCCTTCTTTGTCTTTTTACATCAGTTCCTCCCCACAGTGATTGCAAAGGAAATTCTGCTTGATTGCAGAATCAGTCCTCAAGCATATAGCCTGTCTCAAGTAAACTCAAATAAGCGCATGGACTAGGACATCTGTATGCATGGACTACGACATCCGTATGTGTGAAAGCTAGTCCAGAACTTATGTCCATACTTAAAGTTCTTGAAAGTTCAGCATGCTGTGTCCTGAACACAACAAGGAATAGCATAAACACGCCAAGTGCAGGGAGGAGTGATGAGTCCTGTCTGACAAGGTTCTTTGCGTGAATCTGATATCTTTTATTAGACCAACTTAATAAAAGATATCAGATTCACCCAAAGAACCTTGTCTGCCTATGTCCTTAGACCAACACGGCTACAACCTACACCCTTGAGTCCTGCCTGATACATTTGAGATTTTCTGAACAGACTCTCTGTCCTTATTTGAAATCAGTAGTCAACAAGCATGAAGACAGTAAAAAGACTATGAGCATTATTTTCTGATCCTAAAGCACTTAACTTTTTATGCAGAATGAGCTATATGAAAAGATGCCAGCTTTTAAACTTCCAACACCCCCTCTACATGTGCCGGTAAAGGTGCGATTGGATCTAATGTATGGTCCACATAATTGCATCTCCTGCCAATCGCATCTTATTGCCAGTGCAGGGGGAGTCTGATCCTCGGCTCCACCTGCATTTATAAGCAGCAGGCACCCATGGCTGGGAGAGCCCTTTTCTGAGGGGTCTCACAGCCGTGCAGGCCATGTGCAGCTGGGACTGAGAGACCCCACAGCTTCTGGGGCTCCGGGTCCTGGCCAGAGGTGACTGGTAGGTGGGCACAAGGGGGCACATGCCCCCCCTGACAGGGCCGTCCTTGCTGCTGACATCACCGGCTGCTTCTGCAGGTGCTCGCCAGACCCGTCCCCACCGCTGGATTCTGCGGGTGGTCACCCCGCCGCCAGCCCCATCCCCGCCGCCAATGCTGCCGCTGGCTTCTACAGGTGCTCGCCAGCCCTGTCCCCACTACCAATGCTGCCGCTGGCTTCTGCGGGCGCCCCCATAGACTCAGGAGGCATGAGTGGCCTATGGTCTTGGCTGCACCTCACAAGCAGCAGGGGCCCAGAGACCCTGCAGCTCACACGACTCTGATCCTGGCTGCATGTAAGATCCCTAGCTACATGTGAGGGGCAGCCAGGAGCCAGAGTTCTGTTAGGTGCAGGGCTTTCAGTCCTGGCTACAGCGGAGGCATAGCCAGGACAATGAGCCCTGTGTAGGCCCAGAGGTTTCATGTATCCCCGAGTCTTGGGTATCATAGCAGCTGCGATCCCCAAGGCTCAGGGGTTGCATCCCTGCAGCTAACAGCCCCACCAGCTAATAGATTAAAAATTTGAGCTTGATAGCACCCAGCTATAAAGTTATTACATATTTTCAAGTTCTAACTTTATAGCTGGTTGGAGCTTTTTATCATGTGAAAGCTACTTTGCTTGTGTAGCTGATCTTAGGGTAACTGCACAATTAACCAGTTAATTGCACAATACCTGTAAAGTATAGAGGGGGCCCTACTGACAGGGATATTTTAAAAACAAACAAGAAGAGAATATGGGTGATTTTGATGTCTACCATATTGCCAACATCAAGTGTTCAGAGATCATGAGACAGTATATAAAGTTCATGAGGCTGGCTTAAATTTCAAGAGATTTAGAAATTCATGAGATTTAAAATAATAATTCATATAGGGTTCTTTTTCTTTGTCACACTGCTTGTGGGTACTTTTGAGTCACATTTTTTAATTTTGTTTCTGCAACAAGCTTGAAACTTTAAGAAGAAAGCTGAGGGAAACCTGAAACTATCACAATTCCAGAAGTTGGACCTTAAACAAATTTACATATATATCAAGGCTTGCAATATAAATGTGAGAGTTGGTAACACTCAAATTTCCAGTTTTCCAGGCTGTTAATACCTAGCAGGGCTTTTCATCTTCATCCATGCTTCTGCATTAAAGATTCTTAGGAACTTAACCTTTTTTCTGTAAAATGCTTTTATGACCTTCATGATATTTATTTACATGAACTCAAATTTGAATGGTCTGTATCATTTCCCCTGGAATCCAACTGCCTACATTCAGGCTTCTAGTATGACTACACCCTTTTCCCCTTCCTATTTGGTATACATATACTGTATAAAAATATACACATAGACCTACTGCATATTCTGAAAATTGACATCACTGAATTATGTTGCAAAATGGTAGCCGAGTCAGAATACTGTACAGTACATTAATGCTACTATTTACTGCAAGCATAGTTAGAGGCTTTTTTTTCAACAGTTATCTAAATTTTGAAAGGCTTTTCTTCCCTTTTCTTCATAATAACTAGTACTTTAAAATAATTAAAGAGTAGGTACCAGTAACATAATGTATAAAAAGAGCCATCAGGCGGAAGGAAGTTGGATGTATGGAAATCAGTGTCAGCAAAAGTCCAGTGAAAAAGATGCTAGATTTCATAAAGTCTTCTCAGAACCCAGACTGCATTTCTTGTTTGGACAAGCAACCACAAGCACAAAATGTATGTCTAAGAGGGCACACTTACATCTGCAAATGCTACTGGATGGGTTTACTCCAGGGTAACATACTCTAGAGTAAACACACTGTGGGTAGGCGTCTACATGTGATTTGTAGGACTGTGCGAAGCTTTGGGTGGTGATTCGATTCGGAGGAGATTCGGCCTGATTCGGTGGCCAAATTGTTGAATCCAAATCGAATCAAGGGACCAATTAAAAAGTCCAAATTAATTCAAAGCTCTCCGAATCTTCAGAAAAGATTCAGAGAGCTTCGATGATTCAGACAGTCTCCATTGGCTGCAGCAGGGTGCTGAAGCTGGACTAGGAGCTGGTAAGTAGAGGAAGGGGAAATGGGGGAGAGGGGAGCCTGCTTCCCCCTTACCCCCGCCCGTTCCCCAGCCCCCACATGGCTGCCCCACCCACTCCAGCTCCCGGTACTTAGAAAAAAAGCCCTACTCACCGGTGCTGCCGGGCAGGGGGACGATCCCTGCTGCCCCCACTGCCCCATGCCATGTAGGGGGCTCTACTACAAGCTCCCCCACCCCCCCACGCCCCCAGCTTCCCCATGGCTGCACCGCCTGCCCCAGCTCCAGCCATTTAAGAAAAAAAAACCAAGAAAAACCCCGTGACACACCGCTCCTGCAGTGGCCTTGGGGCTTTGGAGGGCTCATGCAGAGCTCCCCACATAGCGTGGGGCAATGGGGGACAGTGGGGATCACACCCCACTTGGCAGGAATGGTGAGTCCAGGGGGTTTTCTAATTTTTTTTCTTAAAGGGCCGGAGCTGCGGTGGGCGGGGCAGCCATGGGGGGAGGCTGGGACAGCGAGGGGGGCGGCCATGGGGCTCATGCAGAGCCCCCAAGCAGCATGGGGCAGTGCTAGCTGCCCCTATGGTGGATCAGGGCAAGGGACTGGGACCTGCCCCATTCCCCATAGCTCTTTCCAAGCCCTATTTCCTCAATCGCCTGATCCAAGCACAGGGCTGGGAAAAAGCAGCAGGGCTGAGACCTGTCCCAGACCGAGACAGTCCCTAGTCAGCACCAGGTTGCATGTGCAGACTTTCTAGTGCAGGCTGGGGCTGGCCAGGAATTGTCCTCATCAGGGGAAGGTCCTAACCAGCTCCAGGCTCGGAGGGGAACTCTCCCCCTGCAGGGAGCTCCCAGCCCCTGGGAGCTGCCTGCTGCCAGGGTAGGTTCCACCACCAGAGCCTGGGTGGGGACAATGCAGAGTGGAGGTTGAGAACTACATACTGCCAGGGCAGGGGGGACATTGTCCCTGCCTGGGCTCCAGTGGCGGAGCCTGCTGCCAGCTCCTGGGGCCAGAGAGCAATCTCACGGCCCCTGCTGCCTGGCTGACTGGGAGCAAATTTGCTCCCAGTCAGCCGTCTACATGTGCCTTACTTCACAGTAATTACTCGGCAGTTAATTTTCTATTTGCAGGTACCAAAGTAACTGCCAAGTAGAGCACATTACTGTGCAGTAAGGGTCTACATGTGTAGATGGTGATGCTTAGTTCACAGTAATTTGCTCTACTATGCAGTAAAGCGTGTAGATGCACCCAGAGAAGACAGGCTTGCCAAGGATAACTAAACATGTCACCTCAGACACAAATAGCAGGATTTAGTGAAAAATACAGACTTTATGATAAGTAACACAAATTTGGGGGATTTCATTATCACAAAAAACAAAAATCCTGACATCTAAGGACCCCCTTACACAGGCAGGTAAAGGCACAATTAACACATAATCCACACAATCACTCCTCCTGCCATGCTACACGTACATGGCAGGAGGCATAATTGTGGGATCTAGCATAAGATCCTATCACACCTTATGGCCGATAAAGGGGGAGCCTGGGATCACCATCTTTAGCTGCGGTACTCCCATCCCCAGTTGTATGTGGGGTGCCCCTGGAGCTGGGAGATTGCAGCAGCTGTGGTCTCTCAGCTAGGGCACAGGCTACACATGCAAATTATAGCTGGACAGGAACCACCTATCAAGTTATTACACATTTTCCAGCATTAGCCAGATATTTGGTTGGACCTTTTTAAGGCATCATAGTGAATTTGTATGTGTAACTAGTCTAAATTAGTTGCACAATTAGCAGGCAACTACACAAGAGATGTAACATGTAGAAGGTGCCTAAAAGATTTCCTCCTTACCCACATGCTTAGTTAAAAGGAAGCTTGTACACTGAAAGAATATGACATGCAAATTTTTCTTTTTTAATAATGGAAAGACACCAAGGCTTTGTCCCCAGTGCTCCTGCCTGTCTCCACCCTACAGCCTCCAATTTGGCAGTGACAAGCCTAGAAATTCAGTGGGAAGAGAGATCTTAACAGAAGTAATAGGGAGCACTACATCAGTGAGATGTAGTGTCAACACACATATTTTTACATTTGGGTGAATTCAGCCCCTGGCCCTTCTGTAAACTGAGCCTGTCCCCATGTCGAAATCTGCGTGCGGACAAATACTCAAAGGAGGACATTCACATTCCTTATCTCTATAAAACTGCTTTTAGACACAACCTGAAAGTATAATGAAAATAAACCTTATCATTTTGCATTAAACCTTATCATTTTGCATTGTACATGACTTTTATACAAGAGGCCTCCCATGTCAATGGGAAGCTACAAAACTACAATAAAATCATATGCAAACTTCAATATATTTAGAGGTAACTGTCATACTTAGAGACAACGGTCTTATTTCCTTATTAAATCATGTTCTTCTCTACTAATCAACATGCACTGAGGAAGTCTCAAAGGCAGATTATTCATTGTGGTCAAGGTCTACCATCTAAGTATGATTAATTAATTATCCATGTCTTCCTTCAGCCCCAGGGTTCAAGGGTAGAATTTGAGCATCACCTTTTAAGTTGCTTTGGCATCAAGAACCCATGCTATAACCATCTTTCCTTCCAGACAGGATCAGAGAGGACTTTCCTATTATTCCTGACCCTTAATCTCCAGTGCTTCCAGACTGCCAGGACTCAAAAGACTGTCTCAGCTTTTTTTTTTTTTTTTTTTTGTAAATCCAGAGCAGTTACTGTCTATCTTGCCAATGCAGCTGCTCTGACTACATGCTAACTCTGTGCACTGACAATCCTCGTAATTTTGTTGTTGTTGCTGTTAAAAAAACTGCGTCCACAGCAGCTGCTTTTCTAAATGACATAGCTCCAAATGCTCAGAGAAATCTGTTCACAAGGCCTGAATATTTGTAGCTTATATGAAATCCTGTTCTTCCTTAAGTTATCAGTGTAAAATGTGTCTGAATCCATTACGTTCAATTTGCTTGAGTCTTGCATCTTGTTGGAGCTACAGTTTATTGGATGGATGGAAGGAGGAAGGTGGAAGAGAGGACATGTGATATAAGGAGGAAGGTGGAAGACAGGACATGTGATAGGGTCATGGGAAGCTAGCTGGGCTACACTATTGGGACACAGGACTGAGCCTCAGGCCGTACTGGAGGGATGAGAGGGGAACAAGAAAATATGCGGATACTGTAGGTAATCATTGGAACTTGCCAGAAGGAAAGACAATGACACTATATGGAGAAATATTTCCATCCACTGACAGCTCTGTCTATGGGCCCTCCAGAAATGCAAAGTCACACAAGTTATTGTTGGGAAGTCTTTCTGCAAGGGGAAGCTGTGTGGTCCAGGAAGCAGACAGGCTAAGTTGCCTTGGGGATATTCTAATTTAGTAGATTTCTTGAGGAGCCTCCACTGACAGAAAATCATTATGTCCTAGCCATAAATGGTAAGTATTTCCCTCTAGTAAACTCTCAGACTCCAAAACTGACGGTGATGAAAGTGCTATACCGTGCCAACGAGTGAGATCTAATTCCCTGCAAAAAGGGCAGCGATCCCCACAAAGTGTCAGCTCTGTACAAAATGCTACTGACCACCACACAGGAATTACAAAAAATATAACATTTGCAGGATACTATATTTCAGTTGTACAAGACAATCAATATACTCAGTAAAGCAAGTACCAGTGCTAATTTGAACAAAAAGCCTGTGTTAGCTTTTAAGTGGGAAACAAACAGATCACTAGGAAAGAGGTATTTCATCTTTGAAAATTACTTCTCTGATTCACGAGCATATTTTTCCCCATGGAAAAAAAATATGTAATTTCAAGTGAGATACCTCAATTCCAATTACCTTAGCAATGATCTCATGAAGGCTGAAGGAAGGATCCATCTCTTCAGTTACTGGTGTATGTGTTGGAAAAAGAGCTTCAGAGAGAAAGCCTGGACCCTGTGAAAAGGCAAAGGGAAACCAGTTAGGACTCTATATTGATTTCCCTCTTCAAATGCTTATTGGATTTTCCTTAAAGATTCAAAAGATTCCAGATTGTTTTCAAGTTTTTGCTGATTATTCGACTTTGTTTTACAGATCTAATTAACTCCCTCCAAGTGTCTGAAAAAGATGCCAAAGTCAGGTGTGTAAGTCCATTCCCAGAACAACAGTTGTCTTAGCAATTCTACTTGCAAACACGGCTGAGTCATTGCATAGAAGAAGAGATATCTTCACTGCTTTCATTTTAAACTAGCTATAACTTGACATTTGATTTGAAGAATTGTGTTTATCTTTCAGATCTATTTATATGCAGCAATTATGGATATATGCATATCTCCCATGCAACTGTGCTCTGTGTGTACACAGTATTCCCATCTACATAATTTGTTTTAAATCACTGAAATAAATACCCTGAAATCTTATATTTTGATGATGAACATTATTTTAACAACAATGTCAACCTGACAGGTAATGTTCAGCATGTGAACTTCTTTTTGTGAAAAAAGCTGTAAAGAGATGTATGTTATCCCTTGGTTGTCACAAGGAACAACTTAAATTAAAATAGATATTCTGTCTATAATAGATTGTGCTTTATGACCACAAAACCCCATACAAAATGTACAGTCTGATTTAGGACAGGTCCAGTGTAGTGTAAACATTACACAAAGCCTAGTCAGAACCAGGTTAGCCTTAGAACATAGTGGCTAGGGACAGGAGTTACACATAAACTGATTTAAGTGATCAGAAACTGGTTTAAACCTGTAACCGATGAGTGCACATAAACCAGTTTCAAAATGGCTGAAACCAGTTTGAGATAAACCTGGTTGAATGCAGTATCAGACTTAACTGATTGAGCTCAGACCAGTTTATGGAACCTCTGTCCCAGACCCCTTCCTGGTAAAAGTTAAGCCAGAGTCCTCCAGCATCCCAACATGCTCTGCAAACCTGAGCAGTGCTATCTGCTCCAGAAGAGCAGGGCTGACCCTGCCCCTCTGCTCCCTAGCTGGAGCACGGGTGGGCAGGGGTGGGGGTGTGGCCAGATGCTGGCCCCCCTAAGGCAAAAGGGGGGCAGGGAAAAGGTTTATTCCCCCTCCTCCCCTGTCCCACCAGCATGGACCTGCCAGGAATTTCTACACTCGCTGCTCCAGTGGTGGGGGCATGGTGAGCCCTGGCAGTAGCCTCAAGTGAACTGGCCAGGAAGAGGGTTTAATTTCCCGCTTCCTGTCCCACAAGCAAGAGTCCCAGACCTGAGCCAGAGTCCACCTGGCACTCCCCGCTCGCTGCTCCAGCAGCGGTGACACGACCAGTCATAATGGCCCCTGAGGCAGAGGGGGCAGGTAGAGGCTTTATTCTTCCCTCCACCCCCTTGGCCCCCAGGGGAATGCAGCCAGGGTCTGCCAGCCTCAACCACTGCCACCGCCAATTGCTCCCTGAGCGGGGTGAGTGGTGGAATAAGCTCCTTCCATGCCCCCTCCACCAGACACCAGCGGGAGGGGGGAAATAACCCCCCCGCCCCCTCACATAAGGGGGCCATGCCAGCGGCATTTGGCCATGCCCCTGCCCCTGCCCCAGGAGCAGCAAGGGGGTAGGGACCCTGACAGGGGCAGCACCCCCTGTCATGGTTTCCAGGGAAGCAAGCCTCTTCCCAGCAGGGGCCTGTGCTGTGGGCAGCAGCAGAGTGGGGTGGGAAGGCAGGGTCAGAGCTGCCACAGACTGCATGGGGCAAGAAGCAGCACCACGGCTCAGAAGGGTGGCCATAACCCCGCAAGCTCCTCCTAGCGTGCCACTGCCACTCTCCCTGTGCAGTCTGCAGCAGCTCTGACCACCCCGCTCCACTCCTGTCCACAGTGCAGTCCCCCACCAGGAAGAGGCTTCCACTCCCAGGAAACCATGATAGGGGTGCTGCCCCTATCAGGGTCCCTGTCCCCTCACCACTCCAGCAGCAGGGACTGGGTCACAGCCAGACACTGGCTGGCATGGCCCCCTTAGGTGAGGGGGCAGGGCCGGGGGTTATTTCGCTCCTCACCCTATGCAAGGAAGCAGTCAGTGGTGGTGGTGGTTGGGGCTGGCAGACCCTGGCTGTGGTCCCCCGGGGGCAGAGGAGGGAGGAATAAACCCTTTCCCTACCCACTCTGCCTCAGGGGCCATGCTGACTGGTGCCTGGCCATGCCCCTGCCCCTGTTGCTGCTACAACGAGGGGGAGTGCAGAGTGGACCCCAACTTGGGTCTGTGCTGGTGGGACGGGGAGGGGGGAATTAAATCGTCTCCCTGGCAAGTTCACTTGAGGCTACTGCCAGGGTTGGCCATGCCCCCACCAATGCAGCTTCTCTGCAGCCAAGGGCATGCTCTAGCCTGAGCCACTGCAGGCATTTCATGAATGTCTGTTCACTTGCAAATTGGTACAATATAGGCAGGTTAGACTAACCTGCAAAGATTGAATCAATTCAGGTGCTGGCTGTTTGAATGTCTGTCCCTAGCCCATGGAACTAAGGCTAATTCTAAAAAAGGCTCATAATGAAGATTAGGAATATTCCTCATCTAAATAGTAACATACAGAAAAGCTTTCTAAAACAAGCATGTGTATAAGTCCATGCAGTTCTTAGCAAAAGAAACACACACAGTTGTTTTATGTTTACAATCAGCACAGAGTGTGGCAGGAAGGAAAAAGAAGGGAACTGTTAGAGTTATTATTTGTCTCGTTTCATTGAATTCTGCATAATTTGAAGGTTTTCTTATGAGTTCTCTACAGAATGACAGTTATCCTATAATCCTTCATCTGACAACCCTCACAGAATTTCTGGGAAAGTATTAACGTGCAGATCCAGTTTCTAATTAAGTATGAGAGCAGATGGAAACCATCTTTCTCTGTGAAGGACACAGTGGTCAGAGGTTTGCAGAGGCAGAGAAAGAATGACAAGTAAAATGAATCTATATGTGCTTGCTTCACATCTCAGGGTAGGGACTGTGCAAGTCTTCCTAGGGCTCTGTAGAACACACAGAAAACAGTTCAATTCTGATTGCACTTTGTGGGCATGTCCCCACATGCAGGGCTACGTGATTGATGTGACAAAAATACCAGCGACCCAAATCTGTGCCGCTACTTTTTGCACCTGTGCATGCCCCTGCACCTGGGGTTGGTGTGGGGCAAACTGCTCTCGGTGGGATACAGGAGGCTGGGGCTAGCACCTGTGCTGGTTCCAGCAGCCTTACCTGAGGTTCTGGGGGCCTCCTGGGGCAGCAGTGGCACTGATCTGTCATGGCTTTGGATGGCCAGGCTCTGTTTCTCTGCACACCACTTCTTTCAGTGGACACCAGGATCTCCCAGTGTCAAAAAAACCCCTTCCATGCTGCCAATTAGCAGCATGGCAAACAGGTGAATGTGTGAGATTTGCAGCACCTCAAACTGATTTAAGGTACCACAAACCACATGTGCGCACTCAACTGGATGCTCCCTGTGTGTGCAACTATAACAACATAAGGAACTTAGTAACAATCAAGTAGGGCCTGTGTCATCCCCTTCAGGATCAGAAGCACCTAAATCATCAAGGGGCACTTTGTTTGCATCTCTGTAAAATTAAAGTTGGAGAATGCCTACATTCTTTTCAGATTAAGTTGCAAGTAAGGTCCAGCATGAACAGTTTTACCTGTTCTAGCTTCTTTTCCCAAATTAAAACAGGCCACATTGACAGATGTTACAGAAATGTTCCTAGAAGCATACTCTTTTGATTGGATGCAGGCCTAGTGCATGACCAGCCTCAGCAGCAAACATTTTTTGAGGTTTTGCCACTCTGACATTTATTGATGTTCAATAGCCCTTGCCCATATCTGCCAGAAAGCACTGAAATTTGTACACACATATAGTGAAGTCCTACCTCTGGGAATCTGGTAATCATGTTATTCTCCATTAGCCAAAAAGTTATTTCCATTTACAGATTATATGCTATGAAGTAGGGGAAGGAGGGAGGGAGAAGAAAGGTAATGCGCCACTCTAAATTTAAACAGGATAAATGTGTAATACCAGCATTCTGCAACATTTTCACTCATTCCTGATAACTAGGAGTGAGTGAACCAGGAATGTTTTCTGAAGCTTTTATTGTTTCAAACGTCAGGAAGCGAGCTGGGAGAGAGAGTGAATTGAGAGACTAAGTCTGGCTTGTGCACCCTCTATCTATGTAGCTGAGCTTAGATCTTTCACACACTAGATTTCAGGTTTTATGAAAAATGGCATTTGGCAAAAGTTTTGATAGATTTTAAGTCAAATAAATCATTGCTCTTCCAAGTTCAAAAAAATGAGCTGTAAAATACATGTGAATATATACATCCATTGGTCATTATAGTGGTAACTGTAAAATACATATTGAAATAAGGGGAAACAACAATCAGCTAGACAGGTAAAATTTTCCCACCTTTTATCATTCAATAAAACCTTAGGGCTTCAAGATATACTAGACAGACTTTATTTACAGGTGTGTATCAATTTTATATCAGTAAACACTTCCCTTTCATTCTGGAAGAACATTTTCTGCTAGTTTCCGAAACTCCCCAAACATCCCTTTAAAAAAAATGATGGAATTAGCAGAGACTCATAGAGACACATGACTGAACATAAAGATTTCGGTGTTGTATAATTTGTCATAGAAGTATCAGAATAATAAATGAGTTTATATGTTCATTGATGTGATCCTTCCCTTCAGAAGAATACCACATTTATTTTACCACATTTTTTTCGGTACATCTCAGGGACAAATACACACACAGTCATTTTTTATAAAGATAAAATACATGCTTCAGGACTGATTCATAGCACCTATTCATCTTTATTTAAATTTTTACACAGGAATTGGCTAATACAGCTAGACTGTTTCATTTATTGGGGCTGATACTTGTCAGTTTACTGAAAAAATGTTAATGAAGTCTATCATTAGCTCTATAGCTATAATTAATTAAAAAAAACAACTTAGGAACAGTTAGATTGTTTATGCTCATTCCATTTATTTTATTGAAAGTGAAGGATTACAGTACTAACTTTGTTGAATGAGATCAGATTATTGGTCCATCTAAACCTAGAGATCTGCCTTGGGAATCAGAAATTGGATAGTTCAGACACAAAAACTAAGTTTTGTGGATGATATCTTTACTGGGCCAACCCCATGGCTGGGATAGGCTTAGAGAAGCCTTTGGGTATCACAGTACCCTTCCTCAGGTCTCAAGGAATACTATGATATCCAAAAGCTTGTTTAAGTCTATCCCAACGATGTTGCTGGCCCGAAAAAAGAGATCACCCACAACAATTCTTGCCTCTCACATATTTTTGAACCATCAGGGATACGACATCACTTTAACGCTATATATCCACAAACACACACAGCCTTTTCCCTGTATTTGAATCTGTTGTATAACCATTTCCCTAGAGACACAACACTCATTGATCCAACATGTGTAATCAACATGCCCAAGACATACCACCTCTTTAAAGAGGTCAGCTAACTTCATAAATTATGTTTGCTTCTTGCTATAACATAACATCATTCACGACTGTATTCCTGCAAATATTAATGTTCATAATGCTGAGTGCAGCCACTTACACTACATCTTATGCTGCACCACTACAAATACAAAAAGAGCACTCCAAGACAAGACTTTCTTTGGGTTTACAAAGACCAGCAAGAATCTATCAGGAAGTAGAATGAGATTTTCAAAAGTAGAATCCTAAAGTTCAACATCTAAAGCACCAAGTTATTTATACTTCATCCTCTAAAGTCCCACTGCTTCCACTGAAGTTAAGAGGAGCTTCTTTGAAGTCTTTGGTTTTAGAAATTGGACCAGGTACCTAAAATATAGCTAAGTTGGTACCCTTATTTTTTTTTTTAATCTTGACCAGAAGTTTTACTGCTACAGAGACATCATTTTAACCTCCTACACTTTTATAAAGGTACAATTTACTTCATAAATAAAGAGAAAGCCCAGCCCAGTTTCCTATTATCACATTTTATACAATTCAAATCCCAGTGCATCTGATTTATTAAGCCCTCTCTCTGGTTATCTAATACTAGCAATTTAGAGAAAATGTGCTGTACAATATGCATTTATAAGTATTTGGAGGTTCCAAAAATGGCTAAGAAAATAGGCACTTGGCATATGGCAACCATAATTATTACCCGAAAATGAAAGAGAATCTGTCTGCTTCCCTGTTTGATGCCATAAGATCTTTCATCAGCCACCATCGATCAAAGCTCTTCTTTCTTCAAATGGAATTACAGAAACATAACTTTCTGTCATATTACAGCTGATGCAGAACACCATATGATGGTATGATTGATATAAAGGGCTTCAAACCATTTGTTGACATATGCTACACAGCAATGGAAGCAAGGCAGCTAATTTTTGCAATATTTCCAATGTTAAAGTAAGTGATGCTTGGGCAAAGATAACAACAAAGTATACTAATTATTACCCAGATACAAAACTGTTTTCTATCAGAGAGGTGAAAAGATTATTGGAACTAATCTTTGGTTTTATGTTTCTGAAGAAGACCTTCATTTTGACTTTGGGGATTTTAGTCATCAACTCTCATTCATTCTCTTTAAGTCTTCTCTCTATTTCTCATGGATCCACCTCTATAGTACAGGGGTGGCCATGGAAGCTGGTCACCGCGTGCTTGTGCAAATTTTCAAGGAAACACATATTAACTTCTGAAGAGCCACATGTGGCTCTGGAGCTGCAGGTTGGCCACCCCTGCTATAGTATAAAGCAGTAAACTTCTAAACTGCTATTTCTCTAAAGCAGGAAGAACAAAGATATATCAATTACCTCTAACCCTGACTTTAATAGTGACTGGGCACTTAAACCATCTTCTTCCTCTTTCAAAATTTCTGGTGAAAAGGTTAAGGTTCTGCTTGTCCACCTGCCTGCAGAAAAAAGACATTATTTCTGGGAAATAGTGAGGGTCTTGTCACAGAATTTGATCTGCATTAGGTCTCAAGGAAGAGAAGATTTGATCTTTACTGGGTTGGAGCACCTAAGCACTTAGAAAAGCTTTTCACAACTTTTCTGTCGAGACTGAATAGCAATCTCTTCCTAAGGTTAAATATGAAAGAAACCCAGTGGTTACATCTGAAAATTAGCATTTGCTCACAGTTCCCAAGAAGCATGTTATCTAAAATATCTCACTGGAACCCCTATACTTGGGATAAAAATAACACAGGTATTTGTTGGCTAAGGTTGGCTTTTGAAACAGTCTGCACTGTATGAAACCTAATGGAAAGAAAAAGCTTATTCTGGTGATGTTCTTAACTAAAAATAAAGCTGCATTTTATTGTCTCTCAAGTGTTGTGATCATCACCAAAGCTGCGTGAACTTTCCCAGTAAAATGAAGCCCACTCTTTATTCTAAAGTGTATAGGCAGTGATTTGATCCCACAATGTTTCAGGAACACCTTTCAGCATTTAACAGCGAGGGCAATACATCCCAGCAGTGAGAGGATGAATCAGCTTTCCCAATTATTCTTTCAGCAGGCTCACAATAGCAAGATTTTTACAGCAATTTGCTAAGCAAAGATGTTTTTCTCCTCTCGTAAACACACACTAAGAAAAAAAGAGACATTAATCCACAGAGCACTAAAGAGGAGTATATTCATCTTTAATGCCACCCACATCAGGAGTTTCAGTCACTCTTTCAGATCTTCCTCTCATCCTGTTCAAGACCAGACTCACCCAATGAACCTACCTTTCTTAATTGCCAAGTCAACCACTAAGGTCATGCCAAGCAGATGATTAAAATTTTAACCTCCCACTCTTAGCGACACCATGCCAACTCCTCCCTTGCCCACCACAGACAAAGCATAGTTCATGATAATTTATCTTGCATCCTGATAAAGTGGGCAAGAAATTGGCAGCAGCAAGAGGAAGCAAGTTTCATCCACCAAGTCGGTGACTAGAAAAGATGGTAAATATCCTGGAATGGACAGAGTTACATTTCAGAGGTCCCATCTTCTTGGTCTTTTCCTTCAGTGTCTGGTTAGAAATCCACATCCGCATCATAAAGCCACGAAAGGCAGTTAGGTACCCAACGGTCGATGAAATTTGGGTTTCTAACTTACATTTGTGCCTTTGACAATTTTCCCTCAGTGGTCTACCTGGTTTTTGTAAATATGTCTTTTGGTATTTAAATGAGTAGCCCAGTGAGTTAGACACTTTTCTGAGCCTGACAATGACTTTCCATAATACAATCTTCAAAACCTATACAATGGTGCTGCAAAGAGTCTTCACGTTACACCCCCTGTAATGCCCTTATTCCTTTATGAATCTGTCTTCTTCAAAAAAAAACCCAACAGACAATGCAGTGTTAGACAGTACACTTTCCCTCGTCTCCCATTTTGAATGAGTAGTTATTCTGGAAGACCCAGTACCCATTTAATGAAGCATTCTCTGAAATTAGAAATACATTGATGTTCCACTTTTCAAACAATGGGTTATTTCTGATTAAATTTCGATTGAACATTCAACTTTCAATCTTCAAACAAATTGCCTCCTTTTCTTTTTAATTTGGGCCCAATTTCCTGCTGCCCTCAGGTCTCTTGACGGTAATTAATTGATTTATGAATCAATTAAATGGGGACTGGAAATGCAAAAAAAAATAACGTGCTTCTTTTAATTTACTTATGATGGACACATGCATTGAAATCTACTCCTTGTTTACTAGGCTCATTTTCTTCTCTAATCCCTATCTTTCCAAATTAATACACTGTACAGAATGGTTCCCTATAGTTCTACAGGTACTAAATTTGTAGTCTCTTATGTACTTAGTTATAGTATACCTGTCATGTACAAATCAGCCTTCATCCAATGAATTTTAAAACATTAATTAAATCCCACAACACCTTTGGGTATTTAATTTATAATGTAGCAAATACCATGCCATATTTTAGAGTGCTGCTGTTGTTACCATTAAAAAATGCAAGGGTTTACCACATGGTAGGTTTCCCTTCTAAAGCAGAAGAAACAGCTGTGTAGCATCTACAGCAATTTTTGTTTTAATCTATTAGAAACTGATCAGCCTGGACAATAGCATTTAACTTAGCTAAATTTCTGAGATTTTAATTTTTCCTATTGCTCCTTGGGAAACATTAAAACACATTGTTATAGAACTCCAAACAGGTGTCTGACAGTCCATTACTACACTACTCAGCCATTTTACGCCCAATCGCCCTTTTTGCATCATTTGATTTCCCGGTGTTATGGCACTCATTTGAAAAGAATACCACTACTGCAAATTAGTGTCACAGGGGATCAGTGGCCATACAAAGCACTCTTGGTCCCCTCCAAAAGAATAAATACAAAGTCTTCACAGAGCTTCCCATCCTTGTTTGAGAGAGATCAGGAATCTAAGAAGACCTGCAAGGCAGCTCACTGTGCTGCCACCAGACTGCAAGAAGTTAGATGATAACAGACGGAAAAGGCAAGTGATCAAAGTGTTTAGAAAAAAATAAGAAGCATTCAGGATCTAGATGATCCAAGGCTGAAGTAATGAGGTAATGAAATATGAAGGTTTTCACATTCAAATTTCTTCTGGGTCACAAGCAGGACAGCCTTCTCCATCCTAGCAATGATGCTCAGTTGAGAGGAGCATGGCTTGAGTCTCTGAAGTCCACTAAGATATTGCTAACAAAGAGAAAAATCATGAAGAGTTTTGCTTTATTTTGGGTTTTCTGTGGACACATGGCAACCAAAAACTGGAGCAACACCTCCTTCCACATAATCAGCTACATAGTTAATAGACTGCAATGACTTTCTGTTCCTACCAATCTACGCTATATCTGCTGATTCATATGGCTAATCTAAAGCAGTGGTGATCATGGTTTCTGCCTGGTGGGCCAGATGAATGGTATGAGGTCAGGCCGTGGGCCAGATTAGGCCCTGCATCACCTTTGCCTGGCCCAGATCCAGCCCCGGGGGCCCTGCTTCTGCCTTCCCTCCCTCCCTCCCACCCTAACCTGACTGGGATTGAACCTGTGTACCTGTGCTAGCATGGAGGGATGTCAGATGCCTGTGGAGGCAGTCTCCCTATTAGGAGGAAAGACTGTAATCTATAGTCACAATATGATGGATCCATATTAAGTTACTCCTGCTAGGTGTTACTGTCAAGAACTTCCCTTTTTGTAATATGCCAACGTGTAAATTAAAATTATATCAGGTCAGGGGAACAAAAACATGCAAGCACATACCCCTTCAATTTCTAGGCTTTAAAAATAAAATAAGCAAAAAAAATATAGCAACGATGATCTTTGAAACCAACAGAAAAGTACACTTGTGTAGCTGAATCCACCTGCATACTGCAAAGCACAAAGCTGTATCCATGCCCAAAACTTATTACCCAAAAGCACATGCCTATGACTGCATCAAGTATTGTCTTCATCTGTATTCAGGATCAGTGCCAAAGCCTGTCATAGCATGAAGAAGAAAGACACATAAGAAGAAAAGATAAAGGAAGAGCAGTAAGCAGAACAAAAATATCTCTGGAGTCTGCACTGCAGGCTCTCTCACTAATTTCTTCTGCCAACTCACCCCAAGTCAAGCAATTGGCACATGGTGTGTTGGCAGAAGACATACAATTGTACTCTTTTGTCAAACAGGTGTTTCATCTCACATCAGCTATCCAGCCAACTTTCTCCCTCGCTCTTTCTTTTTTGGGGGAGGAGAGTGAAGAAAGGGAAAACAGAAGAGTCACCTGCAGATGCTTCAAAGAAAGACAAAGGGCGCTGACAGAAGTGACATTTGTTGCACAATCGGCTCCCGGAAAGCACTCTACAGCCATGCTGTGACACACATTAACAGCTGCAGAGCAGTATAAAAGTATGTATGACAAATTAAACCTCATCTAATGAGGGATCAGATGAAGGTGCTCCGAAGTGGAGCACCTTAGGTAACTTCTGTCAATCCCTGCGTGCAATCAGAGCTGGGCTGATGGGGGCCTGACCCACCCCAGTCCTGTCTGCCAGAAGGGAGGGAGAAGAAGGGAGGGGATGGGAGCTGAGGACTGGGTTTTGCCTAGCTTGAGCTGGAGGGGGAGCAGGTGGATTGGAGCCCCCCCCACCCCTGCCCCACTTCATGCCCCTCTTCCCCAGCCCACAGCTCCCACCCCCTCCCTTCTCTGCCCTCCCTTCCTGCAGATGTTCCTGGAGCTGAGGGGTAGGAGGGGCCAGGGGAGAGTGGCAAGCTTCTAACCTGGATCAGCTCTAAAATGGAGCTCGATTTTACCCACCCTAATCCAACGGCGAATGTGTGTTGAGAAGGGGGTGGGGAGTTACTTTAAATCATGGCATGTTCTGTGAAGCACCCTGAGTTAGAGTGGGGAGTTGCACATCTGTCAGCCCCCAAAAAGAAAGGAGCCCCAAAAACATTTCATTTTTTTTATGAGCCTTCAGACAGGCTTTGATTTTTTTTCAGAGGGATGCTATAATCCAGGACAACTTTTCAAATATCTCTTTACAAAAGTAGAATATAAGCAACTGATTGCACCATGGGTTTAATTCTGCTTTTAGATATTTGGGGCCAGTTTAATTTATAGTGTAATTCCCTTGACATCAATGAAGTGCTGCCACATATGAATGTATAGCATGCAGAATTCAGCCCTAGGAAAGGTCTCTGTGGTTGCAACACTGCTAGCAGCAGAAGTTACATATGTGTGCTCCACTTACACAGTGGAGTTATGGAAGGTCAGACCATACGTCTTTATTAGAGCAGACCACAGAAGATTTCTCCCAGTACAGTAAATGCTCTTTGACATTTATATAAACATGCTAGACCACTTCACTAGAAGTGAAGCATAAGGTGGTATAAATGTTGCTTTTCATATGGTTATAAACAAGATGAAGTTCAAAGCACAAAGGTATTTGTCTATAATTTAAACAAGCATAGCTTTGCAGTTGGCTGTGGTAGAATGCAGTGAGAAGGAGCCAAATATCTCACTGCACATAGTTTTGCACAGCTAGAAAAGGAGTGAGCATTCAGGCAAGCAGCTTTTCTTTGGTAATTTCCCCATTTTTTTCCCATTCTGTTAGGCACTAAATAACTTTTCATAAACAAAAAAACAAATCTATTTCTTCTTAACTTTGTATTAAAGGTATTTACTGACCTTGTGAAATCACCAAAAGCAAGTTGCAAATGATGGAAGAAATAAATAATGCCTGCCCACTCAGAGCAGAGAAAGAATACAATGCACAGAACAGCAATCACTGCTGAACAATTTGTTTTATTATTAAACTCAAATGTAGCTGGAAAACTTTGAGCCAACACTCATCAGGCAGGAAAAGAATATACGTATTTTTCACTTGTATCCCTTAATTTAATGTGTTCTTCCTTGCAGTCAGAAACAAACTGAAACAATCACTGACAAAACTATAAATTCAGACAACACAACACAGGAAGTGGGATTCTGAGCTAGTCAGATGATTTTGTTTCAGAGTAGGTGTCTCACAGACAGGGTTTACAATGGGTCATGAAGGGCCCAAGTCTGAAATATGGAACCAGACTGAAACATTAGCAGTGTCACAGGAGATCAGAAGCCTGCATACCAGTTCAGTCTCATCTCATGTTGGAAATGAAAAAAATATTTTTCCTTTGAGAAAAATAATGTTGTTAAGTGTATTCCTGCTCAGAGCTTGTCAGAATAGGTATGGCCTGCAATGTGTCAATGAATTTACAGTTGTTCTTGTTCTAGATAACTAGCATTACACCTCTGTATTTGGCCTGTTTCCTATACTTAGTACAGGTAGTACTTCAGAAAGAAACAAGTATATAATGTTAAATTTTTGAGGCAATTTTTAAATGAGAGTACTAAATATACGATCATCCTATACATATATTTAGCCATGTTGTCGGCCATGTTACATTTGTAACAGGCGGTTTAAGGGGCACTTACCTTCCAACTGTTCTACATCGGGCTCTGCCTGGACGCTTGAGGGAGATTGTCCCAAGAGGGACACCATACTTGTAGTTTAGTACTATCCCCAGCAAGGGGATGCAAGATCGACCCAACAGGGACACTATTTTTGTAGTTCAGATTATCCCCAGCAAAGGGGATGCAAGATTCAAAACGCAGTTAGGGAGCGTGGGAAAATTCCAGCCCAGGGATTGGCTGGGCAGCTCCCCTTAAAACCGGAGTGTCTCCCCGCCCCTGGGAGAGAGAGAGAGAGGTGTGCAAGGTGTGAAAAAGGCTGGGAAGAGCCTGCTGCAAGGTCCCATCCCACGGTTGCCTGCTGGACCCTTTGTAAGCAAGCCAGTGGCCAGTGGAGCACCTGAAGGGTCAAGCAGGAGACAGCAAACCTTTAGGCCTAGCACCAGGAGCTTGGAAGTGAGCTGAACAAATTCCTTAGGGTGGGATGTAGCCATGGGAAGACCTGAGAGAGCAGGAAGGTGATTCCCCACTGGGCTCGGAGACTGGGGGCGGGAAGGAGGGGGGGTTGGTAAGAGTGTGATAACCCCTCTGTGTAAATGGTTGGGGAAAGGACTGTGGTGGGACTGGGACTGCCTGGCAGAAAGAGACGCCAGCTAGGGAATGTCCCCAGGATGCCTGTGGGTTGAGACCCAGGGAGGGGTTGAGACCCAGGGAAGCACAACCTGAGGGGAAGCCTGGGTGTCCCCGAGTGCCTAAAGGGAAAGTGAACCCAGGGGTGCTGCCTGGTCGGCTGGCAGCAATTTTCTCTCCCTCTATGTGTTCAACTGCATAAACAGCTCTTTGGGCTTGGAGAGGCCGTGTCCAGGCAGAGAAGAGTGCATGGAGGTGCACAGAGAATTTGTATTTTGCATGGGCCTGAGTGGAAACAGCCTCTGCTGACTGCGAGACTCCTGGGCTTGTGTGGGATAGCCCAAGGTAGCTGGAGCCCTGCACGTGTGTGGTGAGGAGTGAGGGACTGCACCTACCTCCATTCGTTGGGCATAAGTCGGGGTACCTGGCTACTAGTTGCAAATAATTAATTACAGATTGAATACAATGAGTATTTAACACAGTGCCTAAGTTACTATCCTTGCATTACTGATTTGAGCATCCATTAAGTGTAAATAGTTATCAACTGTTACTCTTGTATAGACTCATCCTTGTGCATTGTAAATAGACAGTTTCAAATTTTTTATATTATTTAGGGTTCATTTACATATAACAATTATCTCCTGTATATAATTAAATTCTGTAAATAGTTATCTATGAGTCTGCAATGTTTTTACATTGTAAAGGGAGCCTCTCCTCTCAGGGAGCCTGTGATCACTCCTAGGTGTGCTGAGCAGGGGGTAGAGCTACCTGGCACCCCATGCCCGAAGAAATGGACACAGCCGAGGTTAGCACTGCATGCCGAGGGTTACATATTTAGCCACAGTTATAGTGCTCATTGTGTGAGGTGTTAAAAATGTCTGTGCTATTCTAACCATAGCTCGAGGAACACAAATACTTTACGTGTGGAAAATCAAATAATGTTCAGGTAGAAGTTCTGCTGTGCCAGTAAGATCCTCCTTAAAATGGACTGCTATAGGCTGTGAATTTTGGAGACAATGCAGTTTATAGCCACAAATATTATAAAGCATAATACTTTTATTTCCTGGCTTCATGCATCTGGTTTTCAGTTTTTATGTTTAGTGCTCATGGAAGGTAATAAATTCATCATAGGGAAGAATTAGACTGGGGTCTAAATCACTTTGGGGAATAGTAAAAAAACCCCCAAAACATCATTCTTTTGGTGTAGACCCAAAGGTCACATTTGGATATAGAGAGTGATCTCAGTAATAAAAGAGTATAATACCATTGGGTAGGGGTTGGCAAAATGTGTCCTGTAGAGCCACTGGCTCATAGACCCAAGGGCCTTGCTTGAACCTGTGCAGCTAAGCAGCTGTGTTGGGGCTGGGCAACTTGGGCAACTGCGTCCTGCCATTGATGCACTGTAGAAGCCAGCTGACCAACATCAGACCAGAGCCAGGTTGTTCTGACCAGCAGCTTAAAAAGGCTGCCAGCACTGCCATAAGAAATTGTTTCATTACAGACTTCACTTTTCCAGATATGAATTAGAGAGAACAAGTTCTAATAATAATGGTAGTATCTGGGGATCTCTGTTTGTGTTAGCTAACTGATATGTTTCTTCAGCAAATCGCTACTGAACCAACAGAAAATAATGATATTTTAGTCTTGGTTCTGATAAGTAATCAAGGCATTATAGAAGAGCTGATCACAGAAAATAAGCTCAGACTGAGTGATTGCAAGTTGATTCAGTTTTAATTAAAATGGAAAGATAAACAAACGTAATCCCAGAAAAAGCTTCTTGATTTCAAAAGGTACACCAAGATATACTTTAATAAGCTAAAGGGACTAATCATCAAAGTCAACTGAACTTTGGAGCTCAAGGACTCAAATACAGAAGAGACCTGCAATTCCTTTAAATGAAAGGTGTTAATACAATCAGGTTTGGATCTCAGGCTCCAAAAAGCTTGTTGAAGAGTCTCCAGACCTAGACGAATAAATAATCACTTTAAGTTTATTAGTTTATTATTATAAGTTTATCAGGAGAGAGCCTATAAGGAATGGAAAAAGGACTGACCAGCAAATAAATGTATCTTTTATAAGTCAAGAAGTATGGGAATGACTCAAACTGAGATTGACCTTGCAAAGGTCTAACAAACAACAAAAGGTTCTTCAGCCATAGAAATAAAAAGCAAACAAAGAAAGAGGAAGTATAGTTACTACACAGTGAGAAGAAGAGACTAGGAGCAATAGCCCCAAACCAATATGTTTATCTCAGGCTCCAAAAAGGATTAAAATTCAGAGCAAAGGCAAGAGGGCTGAAAGTATGGAAATGAGAACTGCCACAATTGGGGTGAAGCAGAAATCAAATGAATTAATGTATTCCAGTCAGGAGACCAGATAATCTCCATCCATGAATTCTGATACAACTGGATTGATTTTGGCCTTAAGAAATTGCTTGTTGAGAGAAGGCAGATCCACCTTCCACCAGAGGGCTGAAATGGCAGCCAGGTACACCTTAACTGGGGGTAGGTTACCATACTTCAGGGAGAAATGCTGGGGAAGAAGAGGTGTTAAGTAACATATCTTTCTTAGAGGTTGGTTGCAGGAAATGTCCATATCCTGGAAAAGCAAGAACCAGGGCTATGTCGAGGGGGTCCAAAATTTCAAAGTCAGTATATGGGAACTTGTCCTTAAGTTAGGGTTGCCCCCTTGAGAAATGTTTACATTCGGAAAGGTCACATCAGGACGGTTGGAAAGGACCTCTAAGGCAACTAAGTTAAAAACCTGGAGACCTGTGCAGGTAGGACATCAATCCAGTATTTCTACCTTGAGGGAGTCCTATGGCCATAAAACAACAGTTTAACTCGCATCAATTTTATAAAGGTACAATTTGCTTCCTACATAAAAAGAGAGTTATGCCCAGTTTTCTAGTACGACATTCTAAAGCATTCACATTTCTATAGGGCAGATTTGTTAAGAGGGTGCTGAAAAATTTGTAAATTAAACAACCGTAACCGTCTGAGTCAATGGAGAGGCTTAACAATGAAAGTTCTATTGATGGTGCCAAGGGACCCATAACCAGAGATGAACATACTGAAGAAAATATCAGTAGGTGCAGACAGAAGTGCCAATTTTCCCCTGATCTGGCCACAGAAAACGGTCTAAAGCCATGACCAAACAAGTGCACAGCCGCAGACTGCTTTAAAAATGGCCACTTGGGCAAAAATCTGAACCCTCATTGCATGACGGGTCAGATGAAGATGTTTCAAAACAGAGCATCTTCTGTAACATCTGCCTGCCTGCCTGCGGTCTGTTGCTGTTTTCAGAACGGGAGGGGAAAGAGAGCAGAGGAAGTTTAATCTGGGGATTTTTCAGCCCCAGCTGGAGGGTGAGGTGGGTGTATTGGGGTCCCCAAGAGGTGGGGGCTCCAATTCACCCACCCCACCCTCCAGTGCCAGCTGGGGAACCCCTAGAACAAGCTGCCTCTGCTCCCTTTCTCCCTTCCCAGTCTGAAAACAATGTGGGCTGGCATAGAGGAGGAGCCATACTAAGGGAAAACAGCTGCAGAATTGCAGCAACTAGATTCCCCTCCCCTCTGGAACCAAAGGTGAACTTCTGTTAGGTCTGGGATCATTGTAAGTCAAAGTGCTCTCAGTTACAGTAGGGAGCCGCACTTCTGTCTGCACCTAGTGGGTCCGATATTTTAGTGCCTGGTGCTGATGGGAGCTGGTATTGCAACAAAAATTCCAGTTATGCCTGAACCATCAAGTTTCATGGCTTGGACCTATAATAAAGATCCACAGCACAGAAGATGTTGGCACCTTTGGATAAAATGGTAGATAGGAGGCTATGGAGGTATACCATGTTTCATACAGGATGAAGAAACAAAGGCTCTCTGTGCCAGAACTTGAGCCAATGCCCATTAATGCATCCACTTTTAGCAGGCGGCAAAGGTGATGCCACAGAATGTCTTTGGCATTGTTCCCTGGGCATCGCTGGAATGAACTCTTCAAAACTGGGCATCTATGCAGAGGACTAGTAAGGAAAACCTCTTCTATAAGCTAGGAGCTCATCAGTTTTAAATGACAGAGGAGGAGGTGGACCTCAGTGTATTTGGGAATCCTGAACTAAGGACTTCCTATGAGATGCAGTCATGGAAAAGGCTAATGCAATCCTAGGATTTATCAGGACAGTAGTGACAGAGAACTATTAGTGTCATTAAAATACTGCTAAGACCTCATCTGTAACATTGTACATAGTTCTAGTTAGCCATGTTTAAGGAAGCTAAACTCACACTGGGACAGGTGCACAGAAGGGCTACTGGGATGGTGAGGGCAACAGGGAGCCTGCTATAGAAGAAAATTATAAATACTTGGCTTGGCTTGTTCAGGCTAGGAAGGGATCTGATCATTGTCTATAAGTACAGGAAGAGGGAACGTGATAAACATGAGGAGGAGGAAAATAAGAGATATTTAAGCTAAAGGAGAATATTGGTGAAATAACAAAACAGTATTAACTGGCCACTAATAAACGTAGGCTGGAAATTATGAGATGGTTCTGATGCAGTACGTCCATGAGGTTTTGAAACGGTAGTAGGGGCAAAAAACTACTTTTGAGATGGAGCATGAAAAGTTTATGAAGGGAATGATGTGATATGGTGACTGCAATAACAGGGGATTTGACTTGATGATCCAGAAGGTCCCTTCCCAGTTCCATCTTCCTAAATCCTCCTTTTATCCATAAGCCAGATAGTATGTGTGGGTGGGTACCTCGCCATGCTGCAATACCAACCGGTTTCAGATTATGCCAAGAACAATAAATATCTGTGTGGGTGACAAAATGATTCATTCCTTGTGTTCAATCATTTCTTGGCTTTTAGAGGGAGAGAAGGAAGGGAAATGTCAAAAATGTCAAATTCTGATTTTTCTCTTCCAAGTATATTTCTATGAACTTGTAATTTTCCCAGAGTTCCCTGGATGCTTCTGTCACAAAACTGCAGACGACAGATTTGATCAACTTATCAAAACAATAGCTTTGGGCTTTGGGGTTTGTTTTTTTTTAACCCACATTTTATATTTAAAAATAAAAACTTGCTGCACAGTTTACTATTAACGAGCAACCTGTGTTATAGTTTTTGGCATTTAAACACATTATTTCACCCATGGACATTTTCAGATCCATTCAAATGCTAGTGAGTTTTGCATTTTGTTCTAATGGATCTAAATAAAGTTGACTGGCATATGGAAGTTTACATATTCCTGTGATATTTAGATTAGTCCTTAATAACCTAAGTAAAGAACAAAAGGTGCTGAATAAATATTTGGAAGAGGAAATTATGTTGATGAGGTAAAGCTATGAATAAATGCCCTTTCATTGGTCTTCTAATGTTACTATTCTTGTCTGCTGCTGGGCACATTTTTACATCCAGAAAATGTCAGAAAAGAGAACATCTTAATATGAAGCATACAGCTGCATTATAATGAACTGATGGCATTTATTTGTGTGCTATATTCATGCAATCTGGCAACTGTTGGCTTTGAGAAACATGGAGAGTTAAATTCATCTCTGTTCTAATTTCATTGGAGGGATCAATTAGTTTTATTGATGAAGAATGAATATCCACCATCTTCCAATATCATTAAGGCTGCGGATGAGTCCTATGAACGAACGAGGTTCCAGTTTCTGTTGAGACCAGTGGCAGAAAAGCTGGATTTTCCTGATGATCCCAAATTGGGAACATCCTCTGCATAACCTCATCTTTCAACCGTCTTCATCGTTCTTTTTGAACATGCTCCTTTCTAATGGAAGAGTAAGAGTTCCTGATTGCAGTGTGGAGGTGTGCACTTGTGTTTGGTCACTGCCATAGACCATTTTCTGTGGCCAAATCAGGTGACAATTGTCACTTCTATTTGCACCCGAAGATCTTGTACAGGAATAGACTAATGTTATCTGGCATTTCTCCCCAAAGAAGAACTGCTAAGAGCCAAAGTTTGAACTGAGATATGTTAGGTTAACAGTAAAGAGCATGCCCTGCGAAATCGTCCATGCAAGAAGGACAGCAAGTGTAAACTTCCCAAATGTCAAAGGGAAGGAAGGAACTGTGAGTTGCAAGTGGGAAACCAGGTCATGAGGTGTAAGTAAGTGTCCTGCACATCCTCAGGTATACTACAGGAGTGTTAAAAGACAGAGATCTCCATATATGGATCCCATAGAGTCTTTCTGAGGTTTTACTTTCATCATGACTAATTTCTATCTGCAATTTTCACTGAACATGCATCACCACCATTTCTCAGCCCTGCAGTAATTAAGGCAAGTGCAGATTTTTTAAGAGCTCATATAGAACTGCAAGAACTTTTTAATGGTGCAAAATGATTGGCCTCATGATTAATAACTATGACGTATTTATTGAAATTATTCCCAGTTAGATACTATATATTCTGCATTTTCCCAAAGCAGCCACAAAAGTGGTAGCATAGACAATCATTGTCACATCTCTGTCTCTCATACATACTCAATGTGTCCAATAACTTAGCTACTACCTCTCCATTAATTAAAACACTTCATTTGCTCTTTCTTCACCAAAAAGTAGGTACAGATAAGGGTGAAAAACTGATTACAAGAGGACTTCCTTAACTCTATGCCTTTGGTTTGCATAGATGATCCAACAAATGAGATCCTTGCCCTCACTATCAAAGTGAGAGTTGATTTTTCCTCCACAACACTGGTCAACCATAAAACACAGAAAATGCTGCAAACAATTTTCTGTGCACAGTGTTTGCAGTTCTTAATGAATTCCGCATCAGGCCAGTTCTTATCTGTACTTGTTACTTCCTACAAGTGGCTTTGCAATTATTTTGCTGATATGAACACAAATTCCCAAGTTACATGCAGAAATGTCGGGGGAAATGTAATTTGAAGTTAAGAAGTGAGAGTACTTGCATTAAAAGCATATGCAAACTCACCCAATATGCCCTTATGTTTTGAATATCAAACAGTCCAGTGATGGTGTTCAATCCATTAGCTTATATAAAATCACAAATAAAATTGGTGATGAATAAATATGAAAGAAAACCACCATAAGCATGGACGAAAAAGAAAAAGGAGATTGCAAAAAGTAATCATATAAATTATGAAAGAGAAAAAAATAAAAGTTCATCTTAAAAACTAAAAAGTTCATCTTAATCATACCTCCTAAGAAGATGAATCATGTTGAGAGATGAAAAATGCATTTAAAAAAAACGACTAAAATATCCCAGGAGGATGAGGAAACACAGCAGCCCCTTGGAGTACTACTTTTCCCCACAACACAGTTATCTTGGCATCCAGCGCAACATGGGATGGTTCCACCCATCCTTTCATGGATCTGCAGCGCTCTGATTGAGTAGGTGCATTTTCCTTGGACTCTCTTGTTTTTAGTCCTACAGAACACATGGTGTTTTCAAAGACATGCAATGAATATTAAAAAGATTAATGCTTGAGAATCATCTAAAACTCTAGGCAAAATTCTCCTCTCAGATCTTTGTTGGTTTTTTATTTTCCTTTTGTGCTAGTCTCAATTCTGCCAATGGAAGGAATACAGAATACTGTCCATCCACCACATGTATCTGAGAAGTCTTTCATACAGCAATGAGAACATTCTGGGTTTTTACAACTGGAAAGATGTATTAAAATTATATTTATAACATATATTATTAAATGTTTGAGCCTACAGAAGTCAATGTGATATTCCTTTATCTTCAGTACGCTTTGAAAAATGCCACTCCAAAAAAAGGGTATTCAGTCTAGCAAAAATGGGTTCCATTGACATCTCAGACTTCACTACATTATGAAAATTTTACAATTTGTTGAGCAACACAGGGCATAAAGTAGAGATGTTTGTCAAGCAATAATATTTTTAATCTTGGTGGCCTTCTGATGGAATGACTTGTTTTAACTACCGCTGTAACAATATCAATCAAGTGTCCATCTGGTTTTCCCTATTTGCATTTATTATTTCCTTTGTACATAGAATTCATAGGTTTATCCTTTATGATAGCTCATTAAAAGCCTGCCTGCCTTCTTTAATATGTTACTCAAGGAGGGATGCTATAGATATCTATGGGACTCCTCACTGAGTGCAGGATGACCTAACATGACAGTGGCTCAGTCTGGTCATTGGTAATTTTAGCCAATGCTCTGTTAGTGTACAGAGCTGGAGATGGATTGCTTAATGCTAATGCAGTACAGTGGGAGTGGTGGAAGTTTCCATTAACAGTGAATCCCCATTAGTGCCAGTTCACAGTAATATCAACTTCAAGTTGTGGCATTCATGTAACAAATGAAAGTAAACGATGCTCCATGTACTAAGCAGGCATCTACGGTAGATGTCATAATGTCCTCTCTTTTTCTAAAACTGTATGAAACACTTGATCCCTCAGATTTAGTCATAAAAGAGCTTATACTCCACCTTTCTCCCCCATAGCTATCAATTAACATAACTGTTTCACTAATTGTGACATTTGTTCCTTAGGCTGCATGCCTGAATTTTTACCTGTTCAGCAGCAATGAAATTACCTGTAAATCACTTCTCTCCATCACTTCACTGTAACTGAATTCCTTTCCCCACAGGATTTAGGGATAAGGCTCCCAAAATGAACAGCATCATCTGCAGCCATAGCAGCTTGGATAAAATACAAAGACTATCAATCCACATGCTTCAGGGCATGAGATAATCACCATCTAGCATGAAGAAAACCATTCTCCCTCACTTCCCTATAATGCTGTACAAATGATCATGCACATTTGTTCCAGTTCACCCTCAGTCTCTTCTGCAATATCTAGCTTAGTCCAATGACCCAATACTAGACAAGCTGGACTATTTTTCTGTTTTTCCATGGTAAGTTTTCTGTTGAGATGTGAGCTTTCAGAATAATAGAAATTTGGACACAGTGCCTTCATAAAAGGGTGGCTTATAAAATTATTTAATGCCAGGTAGGAAGAGGATGCTATCACTAGTGCTGCCACGCCATTAGTGAAATAACAAAGATGTTCTTCCATAACATTATGTAACAACGCACTCAAAATTATACGCATTGTCCAATAAAACTATACATACAATCAATTTAATCTAAAATGTGTTTTGTCTTGTAAAACACTGAGTCATTAACCTTAACAATGTCAGCATGTTCTGACTACCAAATTCAACTAAATTAGTGTCCAAGGGAGTGTTTAAGAGTACAATTTCAGGTGGAGTAATATATTAATGCAATATAGGCTCCTATCAAAGTAAGTAGCCCTTAAATGCACTGAAAGACTTAAAAAGTCTTAATTTCTGCTAGACAGATAGACAGAAAGGCACATACTTTGGAAAAGAAAAGAGAACTCTAACATGCAAAAAAGGAATGCATGCCCATGAGAGAGACACTTTAGCCAAGGCAGGAGTAAGGGAAACTTTGTGGATATCTGCAATTCAGACCCAGAGGTAGTGAGGTAAAAAAAAGAATACTAGTTATAAGTGGCTGAACACTGGCTGGGGGAGCTTGAACTAGCTCACTTCTGAATCCAGCTATTGATCTCTTTCATTTGGACAGCTCACATGCTAGATATCTCAGCATTCTTTTACCCAAGCTGACCATTGAGTACTATTGCTATTATTCAGGAGTAAACTGAGCTGTACTGAATTTACTCATTTTCTTCCAAATGCCCCAAGGCTAGGGACAGACATTCTAAAAGCCAGAGGCTGAACTGATTCAATCGTTTCAGGTTAGTCTAACCTACAAAGCTTGAACCAATTTGGAGATGGATAGATATTCCCTTTTCATTCCATAAATGCAGGCACATGCCTGCAGTGGCTCAGGCTAGAAGCCAGGGTGTGCTAGAGCAGCCCTCCCTTCCCTTCTACAGCACTGACCTGAGGGGGGCTTGGCCAGGCCAGCAGGACCCTCTGATTAGCCTAGCAGGGAACTGATAACAATGTTTATCACCCCTAACTCAATGTTTATTACCTCATTAAGAAAACAATAGAGGGACATTACCAGCTACCTGCTGATTCTGCCTTTGTCAGCATGTGGTCTGTTAGCCAATACACAGACACTTCTCAGTAAGGCAGAGGGGAGGAGTGAATTCCTGCTTAGCAGGGAGTGGTGGGGGAGAGAAGGTGCAGCCTACAAGTCTCTGCCAGAGCTGCAGCCAGGGAGCAGAAGGGAGGGGCGAGCTCTGTTGTGGAGCCGAGAGCCCCGCCCAACCTAGAGAGCATGCTGGGATGCAGAGGGTGTCTGGCTTAACTTAAACCAGCAAGGGGTCTGGGACAGACATTGCATAAACTGGTTTGACCCAAATCAGTTAAGTCTGATACTACATTCAACCAGGTTTATCTCAAGCTGGGTTCAGCCATTTTCAAACTGGTTTATGTGCACTGAACATCTATTCTGTTACAGGTTTAAACCAGTTTCTGATCACTTAAACCAGTTTATGTGTAATGTCCATCCCTGGGAACCGTGCTGAGTAGCTGCTCTGGCTAGAGTGCACCCTCAGTTTGTGGTGACCTATACTTATTAATGCTTTAAATCATCCTCTTCAACACATGCACAAATCACTTTCTAGAAGTCCTTTCTGAGCTCCTAGCCACAAGGGCACACTTGGCCACATGTTAAATGAATGGCATGACAGGAACCAGCCACAAAATTATTTACACATTTTTTGTGGAATAACTTCGTAGCATATTCCTTGTAATACAAGTCCTAAGCAACTCAACTCAGCTATCCCCCAAAATCTTCTAATGCCTGGAAGAAATAAACTAAAAAATGAAGATCACTCAGTTCATACTGAATCCAGAGAGAATAGAAATCAAGAGAAAGGAAAGAGGAAAAGCTTGTCAAGGCATCTATTTGTGGAGGTCTTCCACCTGCAGATGAGATGGGTAATGCGCTACATTCAAGCTCTGCAGGAGTCATCATCACTATGGACACAGAGTGAAGTGATGGGAAAGACTATCTTGGACTTCTCTTGGACAAGGACTTGTCACTGTGGACAAAGGCTCCAAGACCTAATAGTGAAACAACTGGAGCTCATTCCTCCCTGAGTCAACATAAGTGCAAACTACAAGGTATTTGGCGTGTGGCAGCCCACATAGCTGAAGTAAGAGCAAAGCAGAGTGACCAGACAGAAGTCTAAGACTTGGTCTGAATTACTGTCCAGATTCTGTCTGTCTTTGAACTGTTCTTTCTAAGAGGCTGCCATATTATGTATGATCTGCTGATCTGTAGGATGTCGAGCATGTTCTCAAAGCTGGAACTTGGTGAATGTCAGGTTAGAGGATACCGAATTAAGCTCTATCCTGATCTTATTCAGAACAAAATGAGTAATCTCTCACTATAGCCTTCCACTCTGGTCAGAAAAATAGGGTTAATGGGATTACTGACAAAAATGGAGGAAAAGTGAAGTGAAGAGGTGGTGGACAAGACACCACTGGAGTAGATAGAAAATGCTAAATAAATATATGTGCACAGCACGTGGATACACCAGTGATAGGCAGACAAGGGTTTTTGAGTAAATCTAATATATTTTATTAGACCAACTAAAATAGTTGGAATCTCTATTACACCACTGATAAACACTTTTGCGTAGAACACAGAATATATACAGAACATGGGCAAATAGGTCATAGACTTGGACCTACTGATATGAGATTTAGGAAACCTTAGATGTCCTTATATTTCAACCTCCAGCATAAGGGGGCTAATTAGGTCTATTCTGACAGTACTGACAAACGGGTGGAACCACAGAGGAACAGGAGAGCTACCAGAATGATGTATTAGTATCAGAGCATACTCAGATCTGTGTATACTTTACTAAGCATTTTTGGCTAGCAGGCTACAGAAAGAGTCTTACTCGAAATCATGTGGTAGAAAGCTTTTACAGTCATCTGTACAAATTAATCTTCCTAAGAATGCTCCACACAATCTAATTATTTAATGGTAAATAGTGTGGTTAACCATCAATCCATGTTCATGCTATGAAGTGGTTTTCAGTAGATAGATAGATAGATAGATAGATAGATAGATAGATAGATAGATAGATAGATAGATAGATAGATAGATAGATAGTGAAGCAGAATTTCTTGCCATGAGTCTCAGGTGGCTTACTGAAACCACTAGACGGTTGGCTGTGCGGCCTTCCATAATGTCATCTTAACAGTCTATATATACACAGAAATGCTTCACAAGATCTCTGCTACAAGGGAGGCATTAAAACACAAGGATTTACCATGACCACATTGGTGTTTGTTTGCAACACCTCCAGCTCTTTTCCACTAAAATACATGTTACATTCTCAGGTAAATTGCAGCTCAGATGTCACAGCTGCAAAGATAGAAGTTGTGACCATCACTGGGGAGTATATGTCTTTCTCATAAGGATGCACACTGTTTAAGAATTGTTTTCAGTTTTGAGGACATACTCACTCCATCTTGAATCAGAGGTGGAAAAAGACATCCCTGTTCAAAAAATCCAGTAACAGTGGGGCACCACAAGCAGACAGACAGATGATAATAGCTAGCAGCTTACTACATTTCCACCATTTTTCCTGTATTGGGAAATGACAAGAAACAGCATTTTGGATTTGAACATCCTTCTAACTAAAAGCTTGAATAACTCTGAGGGACATAAGTATTCATTTTTTAAAACACAGTCTAGTCAACCATCAAGTACTCTACTAAACTGCCTTCACCCCCAGGGCTACTGACCTGGTTGCATGGTTCCATGTATCCTCTCCTTTTAGCTGAAACAGACAGAAAGTGATTGCCTGCTGTTGCTACAAGCCAAGAATAAAAACTCAGCTCTGTACCAAGAAAGCAGAAAGGCTCACTAACTCCTTCTTCACCCTTAACCTGTGGTAGCTGGGGCAAAGGAATGATGTGCAAAGTACCAAAACTGACCCATAGTACACTGATTATAGCCAGCCTCAATGACAAGATTTCAGCTAGAAATAAAACCGATACTCATTCAAGGATCACAAAGCACTTTACAAAAAATTAACAGCACAAAGCACCTGTGAAGTCATTACTTTTTCCATTTTATATGACAATGCAGAGATGCCTGAAATATCTAATGTCATGTTTACTTCAGTCATCATGAATAAGGTAAGCTACTAGATGACAAGTCCACTTGGCAGCAAGAATAGGGGAGGAGATTAGCTGCCTACAGTACTGGAAGAGCAGGTGAGAGATTACTTAAAGCAGTGATTCTCACTCTTTGTTTGTACCAGAATCCATTTGTAAACATTGATGGGCAGTCCTGCCCCATTGCTGTTCACTCATGACTCACTACCCCCTGCCACCAGGCCCCAGCCCCACAGTGTGGAGGCAGCAGGTGAGTGTATAGGTCAGTGGGAGGGGGAGGGGGAGAGGTCAAGCAGCCCCTTACAGGCTGGAATTGTGTCAGCCTGCAATGGAAAAACCACGGTTTCCCACATTTTTCTACTTCAAAGAAGAATCCATTTTTAAAGTTTGTTGATCATTTTTTAAAGTTTGTGACTCTTTTCTATATGCTTGTGACCCACTTTTGGCTCCCGACCCAAACACTGACTTAAAGAACCTAGATTTTTTCAAGTCAGCAGAGCTGGATGGGATGCAACCTACAGTACTTGAGAATTTGGCTGAGGTAATTTCAGAGCCACTAGCTGTCATCTTTGAGAACTCATGGAGGTCAGGTGACATCCCAGGTGATTGGAAAGATAGTGTCCATCATTAAGAAACGGAAGAAGGAGGGTCCAGAGCATTACAGACCAGACCCTCTAGCCTAAGTACCAGGAAAGATTAGGGAGGAGGTAATCAAGGAGTCTATTTTTCAGCATCTGGAGGAGAATAAGGTGAGCAAGTATGGATTCACCAAGAGCAAGTCATGCCTGACCAACCTGATTTCCCTCTGTGACAAGGTGACAGGCTCTGTGAATGAGGGAGAGTAGTGGATGGTGATAATCTTTGACTTCGGCAAGGCCTTTGACTGTCTTCTACAATATTCTCATTTGTAAGGCAAGGAAATACAGACTAGATCAAAATACTGTTAAGGTAGATACATCAATGGCTTATGGGTGTGTGAAACGGGCCACATTTGATTCAGATTCTGGCCTAATAGGGGACAGTGATTCAATTGGTTGAATTGGATCACTGTCACGATTCGATTCAGCCGAATCCAATCTGAAGATTCAATGCTGATTCGGAGAATCAGTGATTTGGACAAAGACACAGCTTTAAATGTTTTTTCTACATACCTTGAGGTACCAGGCATGGCTCGTGAATGCTGCAATGGTGGGGCAGAGGGAGCATCCCACAGGAGCACGGGGGGGGAGGCCCCCCACATGCTCAGCAGCAGATGCCCTCCGTGCGGCTCTGGCTAGGCAATCGGCTGCGAGGGGGCCCTGGGTGCCCCCCCAGACTCAGGAGGCACTAGTCGCTGAGCCAGGGGGTGAGGGAGGGGGCCCCCATGCTCCTGTGGGATGCTCCATCCGCCCCAGCATCTCAGTATTCACGAGTCACCCAGTACCTTTAGGTATGTAGAAAAAAACAATTAAGGCTGTGACTTAGATGATTATGCAGTCCAGTAGGTGGCAAATTAGCTTGGGGGTCACACCCAGAGACTGGTGGTGGACGGGTCATTATCGACAAGGAAAGATGTGGGCAGTGGGGTTTTGCAGGGCTCAGTCCTTGGACCTGTACTCTTCCATGTCTTCATCAGTGACTCGGATGTGGGCATGAAGCAAACTCTGTCCAAGTTTGCAGATGATACTAAATTGTGGGGTAAAGTGAACACACCAGAGGATAGGGCACGATTGCAGGTGGACCTGGACAGGTTGGAAAAGTGGGCAGAACACAACAGGATGCAGTTCAGCAAGGACAAATGCAGAGCGCTGCACCTAGGGCGCAAAAATATCCAGCACACCTACTGGCTGGGAAGTGACCCTCTCAGCAGCACAGAAGCGGAAAGGGATCTCAGACTCATAGTGGACTCTAAGATGAACATGAGTCATCACTGTGACAAAATCACCAGCAAAGCTAACCACGTTTTATCATGCATTAGCCGATGTATGACAAATAGAACCAAGGAGGTGATACTTCCCCTCTATGTAGCATTGGTCAGACCGCAGTTGGAGTACTGCGTCCAGTTTTGGGCACTGTACTTTAAAAAGGATGTGGATAACCTCGAGAGAGTCCAGAGAAGGGCCACTCATATGGTTAAGGGTTTGCAGGCCAAGCCCTATGAGGAGAGACTAAGGGACCTGGATCTCTTAGCCTCTGCAAGAAAAGGCTGAGAGGTGATCTAGTGGACGCCTATAAATTCATTGGGGGGGGGGGTGCAGCAAGGAATCGGAGATGCTCTGTTCATGAGGGCACCTCTTGGGGTAATGAGGAACAATGGTCACAAACTGGCAGACAGCAGATTTAGGCTGAACATCAGAAAGAACTTCTTTATGGTAAGGGTGGCCAGAATTTGGAAAGGGCTCCCAAGGGAGGTGGTGCTCTCCCCTACCTTGGGGTCTTCAAGAGAAGGCTGGATAGGCATCTGGCTGGGGTCATCTGACCTCAGCACTCTTTCCTGCCCAGGGCAGGGGGTCGGACTCAATGATCTATTGAGGTCCCTTCTGACCCTAGCATCTATGAATCTATGTCCAAATCACCAAATCTCCCTGAATCAATTGGCACGGTTCCAATTCGATTCAGAGAGATTAAAGGGTCTCCTGATTCAATTCAGATTCAGAGTTTCAGTCACCAAATCGAAACAAATATCTGCTGAATCGAACCAGTGACCAAAACTTTGCACATCCCTACTTAATAATATCCAGTGAGGTTCCTGGGCAGCCTGTCCTGGGTCTGGTATTATTTAATATCTTCACTGATGATTTGGAAGGGTAGATTAAATGCACACATGGCAAATTTGCAGACAACACAAAAGCTGAGTGAAATCATAGGGCTAGGATTCAGCATGACCTTGATAAATTGGAGAAATGGTCCAAAATGAATCAAATGAAACATAATAAGGACAAGTGCCAAATCCAGCATTTCGGACAGAAGAACCCCATGCACAAATACAAACTGGGGGATATTTACTAGTCTACAGTACTGCGGGAAAGGACCTGGGGGGTTACAGTGGATCATAAGCTAAATACAAAGCAACTGTGTGCCCTTGCTGGAAAAAAAAGGCCAATAGTATACTGGGCTGTATAAATAGGACCATCACTTGCAAATGTAGGTGAGATCCTCTCATTCTACTTGGCACTAGTGAAGAGTCACTTGGAATTTTGTGTTTAGTTTTGGGCCCCTCATTTCATGAAAGACATGGACAGATTCCAAAGAGTCCAGAGGAGAGTGGCAAAAATTATTAGAGGACTGGGCAATATGACATATGAGGAAAAGCTGAATGAAATGAGACTTATTTAGTTTGAAAAGGAGAACATTTGGTTACAGTCCTCAAATACCTTAATGGTGATTATAAAGAGGATGGAAATAAACTATTTTGTTTGGCCACAGGGGACATAACTGGGAACAACTATCTTAAATTGCAGCAAAGGAAATTTAGGTTGGAGATAAGAATTTCATCACTTTGGTTAGGCAGTGAAACACATGATTCAGAGAGATGGTAGAACCCCCATTCTTGGACCTTTTTTAGACCAGACTGGACAGACACTTGATGGATGGTTTAGTAAGGGATGAGCATGAGGTTGGACTAGATGATCTCCTGAGGTCCCCTCCAAATCTACTATTTTCTGATCCTGTATAAAAAAAAACTAAATGCAAGGAACTTATCCAAAATCACATAAAGTGTGATCATTACTTTGCTAAAGGGCTCAAAATGGGTATAACATTTCTGTTCTATTCCAACAGAAACACAGTAAACAGATTGCCACTCTTGGCATTCCCCTATGGTGACAAGAAAGCACCTTGCAGTGGCACAGGACACATACTTTTTATTATAGTGTGCATGGGGGTGCACAGCAGTCATGTAAAGGCTACTCTCTACCCCACTCTGCCACTTCTGTATAGCTGTTCAAAATAACAGGCAAGGGAGCATCTTATTTCTTCTTACTCCCTTCCACTAACATGCAAGCCACAATCTGTCCTGGAAGTGGCAGAGCCGGGAGTCTCTCAAAAATGGGGGTGACATACGGACGGACGTGACTAGAAGGGATTCCATATCCTCGCTGCCTAAGATCTGACCATTTAAAGCAGGGGTGTCAAGCATACGGCTGATCTGGATCCCAAAGTTGGTTCATTTGGTCTTCAGACTTTTCCCCTGCTCCCCAGGGCTCTGGCAGTCCTGTTGTGTTGCTGGGGTTGCCAGTACCCCAGCTCTTGCTGGGACTTTGGTTGCCACCGTAGGAAGCTCCATCACCACAGCTGGAGCTCTGGCTACAGTGGTGTGGCAGGGCTTCTGTCTGTGGTGTTTCTGAGGCTGCCTATGCAAGAGCTGCAGTGTGGCTCATGGGCATCTAAAAAAGCAGGGAATACAGCCCTCCAATCAATTGGAGTTTAACATCTCTGATTTAGATGGTAATTTTCTTTCTCTATCCCTAGATTGATTTCTGTGTGCTCTGCTTTAAATAATACATTGTCATCCACAGGCACACTACAAAAGCAAGAAATGCATGGAGGTTCAGAGACCCAACTACATATCACCCAGTGACCTTAACGGGGGTCACGCATAAAAATCCCAGCCACTGCTTTCGACCACAAGTGGATAATGTACAAGTGCTCCGTGTTGCACGCATTCTCTCCACACTCAAAAATGAATAACGCTGTTAAGACAAGAAAAACAGAACACATAACATGAAAGTTATTTTCTAGTGAACTAGACCCTAAATTCTCCCTGTCAAGGACAGCTTCTCTTTTTCTTTCATGGCAACAAAGGAACCTTGTTTTTTTCTTTTTTTTTTCTTTGAAGTAGTACATGATGTGGAAGCTTAAGCATGTAAACAGTAATATCAAGGAACTGCACTGCATTTCCTCGAAGAATAGGGGAGAAGAAAATAAAGGCGAGAGAGAAAGACAGCGCATATGTCATATTTTGAGTGGGCTGCTGGGAGGGTGCAGGTAAGAGAAGCAGAGCCACGTTAACTCATTTGAGAGTTGATATTTGGTTGCCTTTGTTTTATAGCAACACTGGAAAAAATGCTTTTAAGGTCTCTAACACACGTTGAAAGTTACCTTAAAAAAAATTATGCATAGTTCAACAGGAATAAAAATCATTTTGTATTTTTTATAAAGAAGATACAATCGCAAACTGTCAAAATTCTAAACTCTTTTACATACATTACATATAAATGTCTTCTTTAAAGAAATGTCTTTTCATTTTTCTTTCAAATTAGCTTAGTGGGCTATGGTACTGCCTTATCTTGGTCTAGCCTGAAAATAACGTGACAGGTAATCTTTACACTTCTTCCTCCCTGTACTTAAGTTTGACTGAAGACACGGAAAACAACTTTTATGGCCTAGGTGGTAAAAGTAAATGTTCTGTAAGCCTCACATAGCCAGAACTTGGACAGCTAGCATAAAATATTTCATGCTAAATATATGCCTATCAATAAATAATAACAAAATGTCTAGGTAGATTTTTTTTAATAACATATACACAATTATTTTTTCAAAACAAACTGATAATACTAATGTTGATGTATCCTGCCATGTTATTTCAGAAAGCATACAAGGTTTTGCATTATGAGAGAACCATTATGTAACTGGATGTGCTGAAAAGGATGAGTCGTAAGTAGATAACATTCAAAACTGACTAGCTGTAATTTTAAAAATTGGATTCTCTGTGAAACTGTAGAATGGTGTACTACAGAAAATGCCATAATGGTAATAGTCTATTTCACTCTCTACAAAGGATCAAGACACTCCCTCCACGCCAGCTTATGATTGCAAATGACATGAAAGGTCTTTAAAATGCTGAACAATTTAACTTTGCTTAGTTTATAATGATCATGATTAAATCTAAACGCGAACAAATCACCAACTGGAACCACAGCAAATCAAGATTCTATTTTCTATAATACCCAATCAAGAAGAAGCCAAGGCACAGTTATTTTTCTCAGTCTCCATGCTTTACCAATGTTCTGATGCTCCTATACCCAAGCTAAGCAATATGCTAAACTAACTAGATATAATGAAAATGAACATTTTGCAACCGCTGGTTTAGTTCCTTTGATATTACCAAGGGAGTCTTGCTAGGGAGCCTGTTAGTGCTCTCCTAACACAGATTTTTTTAAAGCTCCATTTAGCCCCCCTCCTCCTAAACAAATGAATTTTAGAGTCTTAGATCAATTAGCCCACAGGGACACTTAGAGTGTGGTCCTCCACAAGCTGGAAAAGAAAAACAAATCCAGCATGATCCTATTCACGCAGGAATAGCAGGAGAATGAAGCAAAGGTTAAGAAGATGAAGAGGTAAAAACACATGAAGGATGTTAAAAAAAAAAAAGACAGTAGCTGTAAATAAAACTGTAGGGTACCTATACATGTGCATGGAGCCTACTTCAATGCGCTGTAATTAGGGTGTGTTAGAGAAGACTCGATTTATCGAGTCTTAAGTAATTACCGCGCTCCAGCAGACTCCAGCATCATGTGTATTAGCGTCCCTCTGCTGAAAAAATGGTGGCAGGAGTGCTTTAACCAAAGCGCATTTGACAGGCTTTAGTTAAAGCACCCCCACCACCATTTTTCAGCACGGGGACACTGATACACATGACACTCTGGCCACTTTAATTAGCGCGGCTCTGAGAGCCATGTCCCCCCGCCTCCCAAAGTGCATCTATAAATGTCCCTAGAATTCTGCTACATGGATTCCGTGACAATTGTTAATTTGAAGCATGATTTCTTGGAGATACCACTCAATATTTATAATAGCTAGTAAAAAAAATCCAACCTATATAAAGAGTAAAAGAATAAACTCCAAACTTCCCTGATCTAAACCTGGATTTCTGCATTTCTTTCCAAAATAACCTCTTCTCTATTAGCTAAAGTATTTCAGTACTCTTGAACACAAATTTTATACAACTTCCCTTATTTCCCTATACTAGCATGTTAAATATTGCTTACATGACTTCTCTGCCTTGCTCATGTACCAGTCAAGTACCACATGACTTTCAAAAATCCAAATGACTGATTTTAGGAACCAAATGTTAGTTCCAGTAACTTGGACTGTCTTGTAGTGAAATATGGTCTCTTGTATAACCACTTGCTGAAGGGATTGCTTCTTAGAAGCACATATGTAACCAGGGGATCACATTTTCTCTGTAAATAATACTGCTGAAAATAAAATACCAATTCTATTGACTACTCAGTGAATCTCTAGGTCATCTAAATCATCACAAGAATATGAACAAGTCAACTATGAACTCTTACATCCCTCTCTTACATTCCATGAATTGCCATGACCTTGCTAAAGGATGTCTCCATTGTATTATTTCCTCTGGGTCCAAAGCCAAATACAAAGACTTTCATAAGACAGTATTTGACACTTAATAGCCTAACTCCTGCCCATGCTTGTGCTTGCTCACTAAAATGCCAATAAAATGTGTCTTACTGAGGAAGACATTCGTACAGAGGGTTTGCAGGCTAATCTGTTCTTGTCTTTCTGCTCCTGTTGCAGACTGACCCCTTAAAAGGGGCTAATCCTGAAAAGTCACTGAACACTATTTACTTGATTTTACATGCAGATTGCCTAGTATCTGCCCTTTTCATTCACAGTCCCCATTTAGAACCTCTGGAGATAGGATAAGCTAGGAAAAGTAGCACTGCAGAAGTCTTTTAATTAATGTACGAATGAGTAACCTTGTGATATCTGACTGCAAGCTACATAAGACTGTTTTTTTCCCCTGGTAATGTTATCCATAGCTACTTTACATCTCTAACAGGAAGTGTGTGGAAACCAAGGATCTAGAGATGTATCAAGGAAAGGACTAAACATTTACACTGTAGTAAGTCCTAAAGGTCTTAATCACATCATAGTCACATTGCATCAGGCTCTATACCAGTGATTCTCAACCTTTTGGACTTGAGGCACTCCTCCATAACTTTTGAGAGTAAGTAGCACCCCATTTCAAGAACGAATGTATTTATTACAGTGCTTATCCCCTTCCAGAGGGGCTGGGCAGAGGAGGCAAGGATGAGCCTGAGCCTGTATTTATCTCTTCACAGCTTGCAACACCCTTTCAAAATATCTTGAAGCACAGGATGCCTCAGCACCTTGGTTGAGTATCACTGCTCTATACAAACACCTAGGCCGTGTGCAGACAAGCACAGTCATGTGTTATCTGGTGTTTCAGACACATCTGTCGTGCCACATACCACAAATTCAGCTGTTCTTCATGCTGGGAGCAGCACAGGGGGTGGGGGGCAGCACATGCCACTCAAAAGCCATGCTCCAGCTGCCAGTCAGACTCTGAATGGCAGGATCTCCATTGCTGCAGCCCCAGGAGGCCCCCAGGACCCCTGGTAAGGAGCCTCCCCTACACCACTTGGGGTAACCTGGCACATGCCAGAAGCACATGGGACAGGCATTCCCCAGGGACAACCCCCATTGTTCCCAGGGAACGAAACTTCCATGCTTGTGTGGACGCAGCCCTACTACCCAATGTATTCATTCCCTGTCCTATTACTTCTTATATGTATGTGTGTTGAGTTTTAACTACTGGAAGACAAATGCTGATGAGTTTGACACTGTACTGTCACAGGCCCCACGGTTCCATATACAGGTAGTCTACAGAGACATTATAACTCAACACTTTGCACAACAAACGTTGCCTTTTCTGGGCACTCTCATTAATGGTGTTTCCTCTGAGGTCACTGCAGTCATGTTGCCCTTACACCTAACAGCAGCAGCTATTTCCTGCTGGAAAATGCAAAAAGGCTTGTCTAGTTGCAATCTACCTTGGCCACACTTGACTGTAAGGACTAATGGCTTTATTTGTAAGTTTTACCAGGCTTCTTAGGTTCTCTTTCACATGTATAGAAAGCCTTCAACATTAACTAATGCACATAGCTAAACTTCTTACCAAGTATCCTACAATTTAATTTTTAAATGCAGGAAGCTATAATGTAAGAGGGGTGGTAGAGGGATCAATCTGGGTAGGTCCTCTTTCCCTTAGCATTCACTCTCTGCCATTGTGAGATACAGACTACTGGGCCAAACAGACCTGTGGAGTTTCTTATATTCTTAGGTGAAGATTAAAACTGATTATATCCAACAGCATTTTTAAACTTACTCAAACTTGTTATCATCTGAATGTCACTTTAATACTCATTTTAACTCCACTATATACACAAGTAAACATGCTATAAAGCAGGGGTGGCTACCTACGGCCCGTGGGCCAGTTCTAGTCAGTCAAGTAATTTTATCCTGCCTGTGAAGTAAGGACGTCACTGGAAATTTGGTGGCAAGGAGAATCAGCAGCAATCTGCTGGTAGACAAGGTGGAGGCTTGGTCAGAAGCACACCAGTGGCAGGGTAAATGGCAGCAGCTGGGTCACAAGCAGTTCCTAGAAGGTTGGTGACCATTGCTGTAAAGCATGGAAAATGGCATAGTTTTGACATCCCTTTTCTAGGCAAAGTCAGCATGCAGACCCCTGTGTGGCAGCACCTATGCAGAGACACCCATCTCACTGTGCCAGCACAAACCTTGTTTCAAGGGTCTCCCTTGGGGAGCCTACAGCCAGCTTTCCCATTTTCTGGAGAACTCCTGGAAGCCTAGGATAATAATGCTGCCGCAACATGGGCACTGGTCTCTGGCAGGGCTCTGTGTATCCTGGGGCACAAAGAACCTGTGAACCTAGGGAGTGCTTTGCCCAGTAATATTTCTGAGTACTTCTTTCATCCCAAAGCATCCCTGGATCACATCAGGAAGAACCAAGGGAAAATAAACATTAAAAAAAAATCCTTTGCTGGCCAGGCAGGGGGTTGTAGGCCTCTCTCTCTGTGCCCTTCTCAGCAGCCCAACAATGCAGGATATAACCCAACACCTTTATTGATCAAGAAGAGGTGGGAGGGGGACGACATTGGATGAGGTGACTCAGAATACACTTTGAGCAAACAAAAAAACCACCTGGAGCCTGAGACTAGGTACAGTGACCCTTTTAAAACACAACTTGCCTACACATAGTTCTTGACTCCCAGCATGTTTCCAGGTTTCTACTTACAGAAATCACTAGGCTGCTGCCTGGGGTACACACTTGCAGTTTCAGGATGCCCATGCCCGGAGGAAAAGAGTACTCCCCTCTCCCCCTAGGAATGTTATCAGGTCACCTGGTTGACCAGCCTGAACCAGAAGGAGCAGGGAGGGAGAGGGGTCAATTGGGCTAATCCAAGTGAGAGTCAGAGAGAGGGGGAGGGGATTTCTTCACACGCTGCACTTTAACAAACTTGGACTAAATTATCTTCAAAGCTAAGCACAGACATTACACATAAATTCATTTAAGTGATCAGAAACTGGTTTAAACCTGTAACAGAACAGACGTTCAGTGCACATAAACCAGTTTGAAAATGGCTGAAACTTGTATGAGATAAGCCTGGTTGAATGTAGTATCAGACTTAACTGATTTGGCTTAAAACGGTTTATGCAATGTCTGTCCCAGACCCCTTGCTGGTTAAAGATAAAACCAGGCTCCCCCAGCACCCTGGCATGCTCTCTGGGCACAGTAGGGCTCTCTGCTCCACAGCAGAGACTGCCAGAGCTACAGCCAGGGAGCTTGAATGTAGTATCAGACTTAACTGATTTGGCTTAAAACGGTTTATGCAATGTCTGTCCCAGACCCCTTGCTGGTTAAAGATAAAACCAGGCTCCCCCAGCACCCTGGCATGCTCTCTGGGCAGGGCAGGGCTCTCTGCTCCACAGCAGAGCTCCCTGGCTGTAGCTCTGGCAGTCTCTGCAGGCATTTGCCTGGTTTCTGGTCCCCACTCTCCTCTCAGGCATTGCCCCATCCCTCACAGACACCTCTCAGCATTGGCATTAGCAGACCACATGCTGGCTACCTCTGAGGTGTGGCAGACAGGACAAAGGCAGAATCAACAGATAGCTGGTAATGTCCCTCTTGTTTTCTTAATGGGCTGATACACTTAGTTAGGGGCGATAAGCATTCCTTGCTGAGATGCTTAGGGGTGAGGGAGACCCTAATCAGAGCATCCTGCCAGGGCCTGGCTACACCCCCACTCAGCCCAGATCTGTGGAAGGGAATGGAGGGCTGTTCTAGCACCCCCCAGCTTCCAGCCTGAGCCACTTGAGGCATGTGCCTGCACTTCTGGGATGCCTGTCTGGTTACAAAATGATTTATGCTAGCCAGGTTAGATTAACCTGCAAAGATTGAATCAAGTCAGGCTCAGGCTTTTTGAATGTCTGTCCCTAGCCCAACAGATCTCTGAGAGGTGAGTAAGCATCCCATTTAATACTAGAACTAAACTAATCCCATTAGAAGAGAAGCTACAGCCTACATTTTCAACCAGACACACTGTGGGCCTGATCTTTAGGGGTACTGAACACACCCATATCTTCCACTGGAACCGCAGAAACTTAGTGTTTTTGTAAGGTTAATTCAGGGTGCCTCAAACTGGGCAACAAAAATAAGAGGTATGCAAAACCAGTGGTTCCTTTCGAAAGCTTTAACCTGTACAACAATAGCCTGAGATTCTTCTCCCATGTATAGGATATACTTCTTTCTCAAATGCATTTACTTAAAAAAAAGAGGCAAAACTGTATTAAGAAAAATAATTCAGAGGTTGCGCCTCTTCCCCTTGCAACCATTCCCTGCTGATTTCTCTTTCCCATTCATAATTACAGTTATTACAGAAATTTCACATTAATTAATGTTCACTAAAAATGAGGACTGTTTTAAGTCCAAACAGTTATCAGCTATGATTCCCTTAACTAAGGTGCTGTGTTATGAATCATATGTTCAATAGCTTTAACCAGATTTACCTAGGAAAATTATGAATGACACTCACAAGAACAGAGTTCGCCCTAAGGTGAATGCTATTTCCTGTGAAAGAATGCGAATATCAATTATTCATTTGAAGTAAACAGACTTATAATAGAACTTCTGTTACAGTGAGATTAAAAAAAAAAAAAAAGACAGCAGAAATGGACACAGAGAGAGGAAAAGAAAGGAAGCACCCTCTAAGGGAAGAGATAGAGACAAAACTATTAAGTGATAAAAGGATAGCCTCCGTTATACAAGACACATGGTCTAGATGTTGCCATTCAGGAAACAGAACTATGAATAATTCTGTTAGAAAATGAATGCCCACGCATGGAACCTGATTCTGATCGCTGACTATTATAACTCTAGTGTCTTTACAGCAATGGAACTGGCGGCTGAGTTAACCTCACATGGTCTTTATAGGATCATCATGACATGGCTGAAGAACACACAATTGAATCAAAATCTTTCTAATGAATATACTCACAAATAGAATCATTATGAACATGGCAGGCTGTGTTGTGTGAAATGCCATGATTTGGTATCTATGGACATGTACGTTTCAACACTTGGAGGAATATTAATCTTTTACTCGCAACATGCTTTTCTTTCATTATCAAGACACAAATTCATAAAAATATTATTAGTATTTTCAAGGGTATAGAATGATGCAGTATGAAGTAGAATGCAAGGAATAGCACTTGAGATTTTTCATTTCCAAACCTGTTTCTGCTAAATCAATGGTTCTACGAACAATGATTTTGTATTACCAGTGTAGATGTTACTATTTTACAGAAAGTTAGAAAAATGGCCTGACTTACCATGGCCTAAGGTGTCTTCCCTTGTGCTTTTCTAGGATGGTGATGGAAACCTGAGCAAGGATAGTTCTGATATAGTTTCATTGTTTTCTACTGAGATAGGAACAGACAGATCTAGACACGGACCTCCACTTATTACAGAAGCTCAGATGTGACGTGCTGCATTATACCCAACTCCCTCTATAGACTTCTCTACTGTGGCTTAAGGTTTCCTGCAATTATCTTGAATAGGCTGGTTAACTATTCTACACTGTTTGCTTCTTGGCAGGATTCAAATGGGACCCATCAAGCAGGGTATTCAGTGGTGTATACAACAGCTCATTGATAGCTTTTATATTAAACATGGGCTTCTTCATGTTCGCATGTGACAAATCAGAATGTGACCCTTCAGCTGTGAGACATCCTGCAGGTAAAACTAATGCACCAGACGCTATGGATAGAGAGGCTTCCCTTGAACAGCAGCAGCAGGATCCTTAAGAAACAGGAGAAAATGATACTGTGTTTTTTTCTGCTTGAAAATTCTTCTAAGTGTATTTCCTACCTGGGGACTAAAATACTGGATATTTATGGAAGTAAATAAATTAATTAAATTTCACTTTGTACATTTTTATCATTGTGGCTGGGTATTTAGTATGCTGTCTGCTTGCTCACAGTTCTGAACACAGACATTTGCCATGGAGCTCTTACCTCCCATGCATCAGTATATTAGGTAATTTCAGATAACATATTTTTTACTTACTATTTTGTTCGTTTCCTCTTATATTATTTTTATTTACAACTTTTCCAACTGTCTATCTGAGGATTGGCATTCCTCACATCACACAAGAAACGTACAGCTAAAGTTGACCTGTAACTGTTGCTCTGTAGATGAAATTCCGGGGCAAAGGTTTTTGACCCAACTGCAGTACAGGGTAGCAGTTCTTACATTAGCTGTACTAGGTTTAACAGGTAGATGCCCTTAAAATACGCTCTTTTTTTTTTTTTTTTTTTGCAATTTATGAGTTGCTTTTTCCAAAACAAATTCTGTTTTGTGACAGGGGTGAGACATAGGAACAACTATTGAAAAAACATACACAGCAGGGACTTTTTACTCAGTTTTATCCATAAAGCATCACTTATTCATACAGCTTAAAAGTCCATGTTAATAGCCTGAAACCAGGTATGGAACCATAAACTCAGTACCTGGGAGGAAGAGACACAGTTTACAAATATGTGATAGGCTCAGGGCAGCAGGAAAAAGTTCAGCTACATTTTAACCCTTCAACTGCTATCAGTTATTAAACGGCACAGTGAAAATTCCCATGATATAAGAAAATGAATGAAAGATCAACATAATTTGTGACTACCCTAAAATAGTATTATCATCTTTTGGTACCTACAGCTTCCTCCAAAAATAGATTTAGTGCCCTCGAAATACTCCTGGACTATTCAAGTTGGGTGGTATCTAGCATACTATATGAGCACTGTGCCAGTTTCATAAGGAAATGTTAATGAATCTATGAAATAGCATGTAAATTATAAAAGATTAACTGCTCACATAACCAATACAATAAGTAATGAAGAGAATCCAAATGCAATCACTCTAAGTTACTTTGCTTTTAGTAAAAAAACCCATCTACCTGCCTACATAAATTTGCATATTTTGTCTAAGCGTTTTTTATTTCTCACATAAAGCAGATATCATGAGGTTCAGGTCAAGACATTTTAAGAGCTGAAAGGTGCCGTACATCACCCTCCAGACAAGAGATAATACCTATCATATAATTTACTTCAAGGAAATGAATTTGCAATGCAAGAAATAAAGTAACCATATTTTCAATAGAATGTGGTGTCTTATAGGATCAAATTCACTGTGCAATAGTTAATCAAATACAGAAATGTTTTCTTCTACTAATTCAGCTATAGTGCTCTTCCACTTCCAATTCTAAGTGATCATTTAGCATTGTAAGAATAAGCTAAAGATGGAAAACAAAAATTTTATGCAGCTAGAATATGCACAATGAAAAGGAACTTCTGTGTTAATGGTATACAAGCTGCTGGAAAAGGATTATTTTTTGATATATTGAAGTTCACAGATTCTTTCACATGCCCTATAGATACTGAATACACAGATCTGGAACAGAAACTATATAGAACAGCTGTTAAGTGACAGAAGAAATGTGCATTGGACCACCAGCCTGTCATAAACATTGCACTCCGAATCTGAAAGCATCTGCTTTCCCATTTTCTTTACAGCAACCTCTGCATTATATTTAATCTGAAACAGAATGCTTTTCCTAATAGGTGCAACGGTGCTTGCAAACTGAAAAACTTCTTATTAAAATAAAGCTCATGACTTGAGACATTTCAATTAATACAAGATCTTATAAGGAAGAAATTTGCCAACATTTGGTAAATCCATAGATTGCTCTGCATTTGTGAAATTTAATCATTAGCAAATTAGCAGTGCAGATGCCAAGCAAAGCTGAAGATGATAAGGTTCCAGGCTGGATAATCAATTTGTGTATCTGAATTGCTTAGGAAGCATGCATAAGGATGTAGAAAGCTAAAAATGACAACCAGGGATATATGAAGTTAAAACATTTTCTTGATTAGAAAAGAAACAAACAGCAGTGTTATCCAGCACTGTCCTTTCTTCACATAGCACATGTTCACTCGCACAGGCCTAACTGGCAGAATAAAGGTTTCAGGTCAACAAACTTTGCCTTTTTTCAGCACTCTCATTAGCAGTGTTACCTTTGAGGTCACTGCAGTTACCTTAAGGGTGTGTCATTTCCATAACCCATGGACTTGTATATGTCCAGCTTTTCTAAATAGTCCCTAACCTGTTCTTTCACCACTGTTGGCTGCTCACCTCCCCAAACTATGCTGCCCAGTGCAGTAGTCTTGGAGCTGAACTTGCCTGTGAAGACTAAGATGAAAAAGGCATTGAGCACTTCAGCCTTTTCTGCATCCTCTATCCCAAGGTGGTCTTCCCCATTCAGTAAGGGCCCCACACTTTCCTTGATCTTCCTCTTGTTGCTGACATACTTGTAGAAACCCTTCTTGCCACCCTTCGCATCCCTTGCTAGCTCCAACTTCAACTGTGCTTTGACCTCCCTGACTTCATCCCTGCGTGCCTGAGCAATGTTATTATACTCTCCCCTATTTATTTGCCCAAGTTTCCGGTGTGAGGGTACACAGCTCCTGCGTGCAGTGCCAGGACCTTGGATGACAGCAGAAGTGGTCCACTTCTGGCTGAGGGCTCATGTGAGTGGGCCAGGCCAGCACAGCGCCATGTCGCACAGGTGGTGCGGGTCGGGGCTTTGCTAGGAGCCCCAATGGCTGCTGCTGCCTGAGCGTGGGCTGTGTGCTGTGCAAGGGGACCCACCCCTCCCAAGCAGTCCCTCCCACCCACACACACACACAATCCCCCCACCTCCACAGCCCCCCACAATCCACCCACAAACCCAACACTCCCACCTAACAACCCTACACAAACCTCCACCCACAAACCCCACACCCCCCAAACTGCCCCACAAACCCCATACCCACCCCCACGCCCCTTCCCTCCAAGCCACACATCCCCCCACACATCTCATACCCTGCATGCCCAGATGCCAAATGGGATGGGACAAGACCTGCTGGCAGAAACCATGGCTGCAGGGGCAACTGCTGCACTGCAGCCCTGCCCCATGACCACACCAGTACTGGGACATGCAGCCCCTGCCTGAGAGGCTCCAGGAACCACTTGTGGGGGTATGATGGGCTGAGGAAGGGTGGGGGAGGTGGCAGCAGGGGTGTGTGAGAGAAAGAGATGGGGGTCAGGGATGAGGTAGCACTCCAGCTAGGAGAGGCTGCCAGAGCCATGGTTAGAGACCTCCTGCCCTGCTAGAGCAGCCTGTTCAGGGGGAGGCTGGCCTGGAAGGGAAGGGGCTTGCCCAGCCCAGTCCCTGAGCCCCAGCTGTGGCATGGGGATCGCTGGGGCCTGGGCACAGGCACAGGGAGCAGAACAGCAAGGACTGGCACTACTCAGAGCCACAAAGCAACAGGTGGAACAGCTGCAGCTGGACTCACGTCCTGGTGAGCTGCAGCCAGAAAGGCAGGTAGGGGCTGCAGGTTAGAAGTGAGAAGCACTTGTGAGGGCTGTGAGTTGAGAGTGAATGGTAAGGCCAGGGGCAGGGGGAGGTCACCAGCATATCAGTGCTGCTTAGTGGCTCACATCCTGGTGAGTAAAGGGGCAGAGGCACCTCTGATTTTTCTATGATTAAAAAAACTAAAAGCAAACACCCAAGTGTACAGGCATTTAGAATTCATTTTATTATGATGACAGAAGCACTGGTAGGATTCTAAATTGCTTTAAAATTGTGAATATATCAATAAAACATTGCCCAACTGATCTCTCTCTATATAGCAGCATTTCATTTTAATAGTGGAAGAACATGGATTTAGGGTATTTTAGTGAGAGAATTTGGGTTTCTTATCACAGAATTTTTAATTTTTAAAGAGGAAACACCACGATCTCTGCTGGTGAGGCAGAAGCGGTGAGACCCAGGCAGATCAGCCTGCCCAGGGTCAGCACCAGATGAGGTGGCTGACCTGGCCATTTGGGGCCAAGAGGACATGCTTTGATACATCAAAGCAGGCCACCATAATGAGCACATCTTTTGGGTGACAGCTGTCCAGAAGGCAGACCAGAGGCACCATAAGACATGATAGCATTGCTACCCAACTATGTAGCTACAGCCCACTGGCACCTGGCCCAGAGGTGCAGGAGACTCTGCTGCAGTGTTCATACTGCAGCAGCAGGGTCATTCATGGGGCTGCAAGTCCAAGAGCGCAAATGCTGTTTCAGGTGGCAGCAGATCAGAGCCAGGCAGCAGCCCCCACTGCCAGAATGCTGCAGTGGGTAGAGGGTGCAGAGGCCACTCTAAGTTAGGGCTGCTTCAACAGTTCAGCTGGCACAAGGGGTAGTGTCCCCAGATACCAACTGGCCAGGCCTCAGAAGCTCCTGAGGCAAGTGACAAGTGGCTCACCAGGGCAGCTTTTTATACTGCTGGGGCCAGCACAGGTGCTGGCCCCAGCCTCTAGCTTCCCCTGGCTGAAGATCCTGGAGGAGCTGAGCAGTATCAGTTTGCCCCAAGTGGCACAATTTGCCACACACCAAAGTGCATGTCCAGGCACGTGTGCTGAAGCACAAATCTCCAGCACAAATCTGTGTCATTGCTATTAGAGCCACTGCAAGTGCACATGCCTGCATGTGTGGATGTGCCCATGGAGGCCAAGAACAAAACAAGATTCAAAAGAGATATGATATTAACACATATATTAACCCTATCCAGAGCTATCATAATAAAACAGAGACAAAATCATGGAATGACAATTAAAACATCTGCTTAAAAAATTCAGCCAATCCATTTTCAAGAAATGGAAGATACTTAAGCCAGGGATGTCACCCCACATCTGCCTCATTTCCAAATTTTTGTTAGAATTAAACATAACACTCAATCTTCTTGTAAAGAAAACAATCATTCTCTGCTCTGAGGAGATTCCTGGTAGCCTGATAGTCTTGCTGTCCCCTCCCCCAGGATACTGGAATCCACAGCCTCTGTACTGAACCGAAAGCAGAGAAGTTCATCTTTCTAAAGCTTACTATACAGATTTCACAACATGGGTAAAACTCCCTATTTTGAGGCATGGGTGACTGGTGTCACCTTAGTCAGGGGGGGGCACATGCCCCTCCAGTGACCAGCCAGCAACCAGGGCCAATCTCACTGACCAGGGGGGAGGGGGTCCCCTGTGGCCAATCGCACTGACCAGGAAGCGGCTGCAGCACTTCATCTGGCACTCCTACTCCTCGGCCAGTGCTCACAGGGGGGCACCAGCACTCCCACCTACCCCCCTGCCCATTGCCTAAGCAGGGAGCGTGGCCTGTCAGGGGGTGCACCAGCACTCTCAGAGGGTGCACGTGCACCCCTGTGAACCCCCTATGCATTGCCACTGTTTTGAGGATTTTTAAATGGTGCAGAAACCCTTGTGCAGGCAAACAAGTGAACTTTACCAAGTATGGAAGAAAAGGAATCAAGTTGTAATACAACAGTGAACAAGGCACTTTCAAGAGCAGTAAGACTCCAGTCCAAAAGAATTTACATAGTGTGAGAAATAACAAAATTCTATTCTGATTAACCACAAAGTATTATTTCAAGTTCTGGCCATTATTCTCTTTCCATTATGAAACGGGGTGACAATATAAAAATGAAAAATGCTTAGCATTTGCTGCTGTACTTGGTACTGTATTCTGCATAGTGTTTATAATTGCAGCTGTTCATATTATTCCCATTTTGAAGATGACTCCAAAAATAAAAATTAAGGTCAATCATTTCTGACTGTAGGGACATATCCCCTTTTGCTACTGTGATAGATGTTCAGTAAACCAAATGCTTGTTTGGCTATATCCCTATGTCATACAAAAAAAAAAAAAATCTAAATGTCCCTTGAAGCATTTACCCAGACAAGAACATTTGCCAACTGCAGTATGTTACCCAAAGTAGACTGCCCTGAATTATTTTTAAGCTAAATCATTTTGCATATAATAATACTAATAATGATACCTGCACTGGCAGCTTGTAGAAGGCTTATTGTTTGAAAGAGTACGACAGTACAAGTTTTGATCGCACTAACTCAGGGGTTTTCAACCAGGGATACTTGGGAAGGCCTCAGGAGGTACTCGGCAGTGGGTGCTGCTGCCGTTTCCACCACCGCTGCACCACCAGCACTTCTGCCACCAGGGGACCTCCGCCCCCTACCCCTGCTCAGTTGCTAAGGGACTCCTTCCTTCCAGCCCTTGGGAGTACACTGACCCAAAAAGTTTGAACAATTCTGCACTAACCGATTGTAATTAATTCTTCTATTAACCTCCTCAGTTCCCAATTTTGTTGATAGCCCCCCCCTTAAAACATTGTAGTGCTAAAGTGTTCTTCCATTTTACCAGCCCTCAGAATGAAATGAAGATTGACAGCTTAAGTGCACATGAGAGCAGATGTCTGGAAGGATGATAGTGGGGGTTCTCTTCATCTAAGGGTTACAGAATATTGTAGTGGGGCGTCCAAAACCACTTCCCCTGTGTGCTGTGGAACAGTGGGTGCTTATACACGAGTGCAGCGGCTGCTCCGATGCACTGCATTTCCAGGGCAGCACAGCAGACTTAATTAATCGAGTCTGCTAGAGCATGCCAATTGCCTCCTGTGCCTTGTGTATCAACGTCTCCATGCTTAAAAGTGGCTGTGGGGGCGCTTTATCTAAAACTATTTGAATAAGCTTTATTTCAAACACCCCCACTGCCATTTTTAATTCCAGGGACGCTGAAACACGAGACACAGCAGCACCTTAATTAGAGTGGCTCTCAGAGCCCCTCTGATTAAAGCACTGCCCCCCCTCTCCCCCCACCTCTGAAGCATGTGTAAAAATGCCCAGGAGTGTGCACAGGGCAAATGGAAACCTATGACTGAGAATAAAGGAGCACATTCTGCCCTCCACTCAAGTGCAGTGGAAAAGGTGAGCTGTGGGGAGCTAACTGCAATTTAATAAATGTTCATCAGTCACAAATCGAGTTAGACAAGTTGCTGGAGCAAGTCCAAGATATCATTGGAAAACCAGACATAACAGAGCCCCCTTTGCCATAGCCTCTCTCTGTTTCCTTCTAATCAGGATGCTCGCAACATGCTTCCTCTCTGTGCTTACCAGGGATATGGATAGAGGCCAGTCTTCATGCTATGCAAGGGAACTTTAGCAAACTGGAGAATGAGACCCAGCACATAGGAATTTACATCCACCGTGCAGAGTGGAGAGCACAATTCTGCCCATCGTCTGGATACGATTTAATATGCATTTTCAGGTTTTATCTTTTTTTTCCAGGCACAGCAATAAAAATTGACACAGATAATCATTTGTTTTTGTGGGTGAAAGGCCATCTGTAAAATTGGTTTGATTAATTTGTACTGTGTAATCTCACAGATTAGATATTTCTCATGTTGTTCCTCAAAGCAAGATAAAGAGAAGCCGCATGATGGGTTGTGTGTTGCACTGAATGCTGAAGAGTTACCATTATATTTTGATGTTATTCCTACTCCTGCCCCTTTCTTGCTGTGATCTGTTCTATGACAATACAAGAGGTAATACATCTTTTTAAATGCAATGCTAGACCACAGCAAAGAATGTCTCCAAGTATATACAGAAAGTCACCAAACACCTAAAAAAAACCCCCATCTAAAACAATTCACTAAAATGAGGTAGTTTTTTTCCTACAAGCTGTCTGAGGAAAGCCAAAATCTGTTCTATCATGGCACGTATTTCCTTTCAGAGTTACCTCTAATGTCTTGATGTCCTCATATGAAAACTGCACAGTAGGGATCCCAAGATAGTTGATGAAATAATCAGAATCCCCCTGCATCTGCACAGAACTCACATTGGATGCTGGGCATTTTGCCTTTCCCAGACAGTTGAAGCTCTGGCTCTGAAAAGAAAAGAAATCATAGTTCTCATTATTAAAAGATTTGCAACCAGCTTGTAATGACTCATGATAGCATCTGGCATGTTTGAAACAACGTTCTGCCAGGAAGACCCCAAAGCATTTTTAAAAACATAGGCCAGGTTCATAAGTGGCACAACCCAGCATGTCTATTTGCACTATCTTTGCACAAATCTGAACCGCTGATACCTCTGGGGTGGAATGTAACACCCCATTAAAAGTGCACTGCAACAATGGATGATTGTTTCAGGGCAAGGAGTCAGTGTTATATTCGAATGAAAATGCAGGAAAATGGGTCAGGAAGTTGGTAGGCAGATATAATTATTCGGTTGGCCATGGCTAGGCAGTTTAGTATACTGGTAACAACTCTTACAAAGCATGCTGTGAAATCTCTAAAGACCCTGGGGAGCAGGGACCATTTTAAAAAAATCTGATTAGTACAACGCATCTGAACAGAACAATGCTGAATCAGATACCTGATCATCGAATTTGAAGGGCTAGCATTCAGTGAATGACTGGCAGTTTAAAAAGCTGTGCTGCAATGCCTCACAAACAAGGGGTTAATATAGAAATAAAACAGAAAGATTAAAATGCACAGTACAAATTTTCTGGATAATTGATACAAAAAAAAATTCTAGCCAATAACATGTTTATACTCCTTCCACATGAGTACTTAATGGCAAATTCTTAGCTACAGAACTGCAATAAATGAAAGCTGAAAGCTAGAAAATAAACCCAAGACAGAGTATTAGTACCACGTACTAATGTAGCTTTCAAATGCATTAGGTAATTAAGCACCTAATAAATAGTAGGCAAAAAAGGCTTTCAATGTCTATTAGAGAAAATAAGCTACTTAGCTTTTCTTAAGAATGTGAAAAGGTTAAAGTACTGCACAACAAAGTTTATGTTTGGATTGTAGTCTATATAGTATATCATGTCTCCTTAATGCCCTTCTTGTAAAGAAACAACCCATTTCATGAGCAGTGAGTGTTTTACTCATACCTTAACATTAAAAAGAAAATAAATACATGCACCATGCATTGTGAAAACTAGTCAGGCAGTTCAGTTTAACAATCCAGTCAATACAAATGAAGAGCCAGACACTAGTAGTCTGCTTAGCACCTGGACAGCTCCACAAGTTGTGCCAAAGGGCAAGTAAATCTGGCCCCAAATGAGCTTGAGGTAGTTTCAGGTGACATGGTTGACTTTGAGTTTGCCTACCTTCTAAAAGGGAGAGAAAACTCTTGTATCTCCATTTTCTTTTATTCTTCTTAGGGTTGGCAAGCTGGTCAATTGACCACATAGTTTTTGACCAGTCAAAGATGATAGCAAGCTTACCAAAAAAAAAACCCCTATATTTTTTTTCTATTTTCTTAGCAGAAATATTATTTTTTGTTGTTTTGACACATTTCCTAATGGAAAATGTGTGCAGTTTCTGTTTTATTTGTACCTATAGGCATTTTTTTTTTTTGTTACAAATTTTGACCACTATTTGACTGGTCAATTGACCAAACTTTATTTGACTGGTCAAATACCCAACCCTCATTCTTTTATTTATTAATTTTTTTACCCTTTCCTACTACCATGTGAAGACGCATCAAACAAATAAGCTGTCTGTAGCCCAAAGGAAATGGGTCTAGCTATATAGAAAGAATCCAATTCTTTGTGGCATAAACTACCCTAGCTTCATAATCAATTGATACTATACGGCTGCTTTAAAGTATACAAAGAGCCTAAACAGAGAGTAAAGATAAAAACATAAGCATTTAATATCTGTAATCATAACTGTTACATTTCAGGCCAAAGTTTGACTGATTGCAGAATTGATGGTACCCTTTTAATTACAACTTTGATTCTTTGTGCCTTACTTAGCCACCCCCACAATTCTTTAAATGGGAAATTTCAAATACAATAGGACAGCATTAAACAACTACATGACGGTTGAAAGACGTACAAAATGCACCCACTCAGCACTGTTAGGCTATCAGCCAGATCCTGTACGTTACGTGCCAGGAGAGTCTATCTGTTGATTAAAGTGTTGAGCTTTCTTATGTGATCAACAGAAAAGTGAAAAACAAGTTCCGTTTTTCAAAAACGTTGGAATCTGCAGCCAAACACAGCAATATAACATACCCTGTTCTTTTCATTCTCTCAGTTAGGTCCTAATTTTGTAATATTCACTGATGCTTAGCAGTATTTCTCTGTAATTAGTAATTAAGCTAAATAAAGTCAATAGCTTTATGCTGGAAAAACTGAAGTCATATCAAAAATAGCAAAAAACAGTATGATGCAATGCAGAAAGGTTTAAAAATAACTAATCTCATATGCCTACTTAAAAGGGGTGGATCCCGAGAGGTGCAGTGGCGTGGCTGCATCCCTCTTTCAGACTGGACTGTGCTGCTGGAGCCTTTGGATACTTTAAGAAAATCTCTAAAGTGGAAGAGAATCTCCCCTTCCCCTCCGTGCTCAGAAACATGTGCCCTCCCCTCCTCTTTCTGTGTCCCCCGCCTGCCGCGGCTCATTTCCCTGCTGTCCCAGGGCAGGGGAAACCTGCTCCTGTCTACTCCAGCTGGGCTGCGCAGGGGCTGGGCTCACCTAGGGCAGTAACCCCTTGCTCCTCCTGCTGTTCCCAGCTAAGCCCAGCCCCTATGCAGCCTGACTCCATCAGGCAGGAGCTAGGAAGCTTCCCCAACCCCAGGGACAGCAGAGAAAGCAGAGCACAGAAGGGGTGGGAGGGAATGTGCCTCTGAGCACTGAGGGAAGGGGGGTGATTACCTGCTTTGGGAACTTTAAGAAGTCCCCAGAGGCTCCTGCAGCTGTCTGCCTGCACTGGTGGGTTGGGGGGAGGAGTCTGGGAGCAGGGTTGCAGCCACACCTGCCCCTGTACCTCCCTTTGCCAAATACCAGATCCACCCCTGATACTTCACATGTCTGATCAACCCACATTAAAAACATACTGTGAGATGCAAATATACATATCCAATGTTACACATGCCAAAACCTTTTAGAAGCCTTGATTGCTGAACCCCACACACAGCATACACAATTTTCTTGGCAAAGAGAAATCACATAGTAAAAATGTGTGGTTATAGGTTAAAATGGATGAATTATGTCCAACATAACTACCGTTTCTATACGCCTGTGAGCATGATAGTGTCATTGGGCATCTAGGAATTACTGGTAAATATCAGCCTGTTAGTGGTTTATTTTGTTTTGTTTTAGCTTGTGAGAACAGATGATTGTTACAACCCCACTGCCCCCTATTCTTACTGCAGGGAAATAAATCTCTAATGTTTAATACTTTTACATAGTTTCTGTGTTGAACCCTGTTTTGTTTCCTGCACAAAAAATAATACAGAGTAATCATCCCTCTATTTGTTAATTAGAAACTAGAATCACTTTTCATAGATTTCTATTCATAGGTTCATAGATGCTAGATTTGGAAGGGACCTCAACAGATCATTGAGTCCAACCCTCTGCCTTGGGCAGGAAAGAGTGCTGAGGTCAGATGACCCCAGCCAGATGCCTATCCAGCATTCTCTTAAAGACCCCCAAGGTAGGGGAGAGCACCACCTCCCTTGGAAACCCATTCCAAATTTTGGCTACCCTTACCATGAAGAAATGTTTCCTCCTATCTAGCCTAAATCTGCTCTCTGTTAGTTTGTGACCATTGTTTCTTGTTACCACAAGAGGTGTCCTGATGAACAGAGCATCTGATCCCTTGCTGCATCCCCCTAAGGAATTTGTAGGCATCTACAAGATCACCTCTCAGCCTTCTCTTGTGGAGGCTGAAGCGGTCCAGGGCCCTCAGTCTCTCCTCGTAGAGCTTGTCCTGTAAGCCCCTAACCATATGAGTGGCCCTCTTCTGGACCCTCTCGAGTCTGTCAACATCCTTCCTGAAGTACGGCACCCGAAACTGGATGCAGTACTCCAACTGCGGTCTGACCAATGCCGCATAGAGGGGAAGTATCACCTCCTTGCTTCTATTTATCATGCATCTGCTGATACATGATAAAGTACGGTTAGCTTTGCTCATGATTTCATCACACTGATGACTCATGTTTGTCTTGGAGCCCACTATGACTCCGAGATCCCTTTCTGCTTCTGTGCTTCTGAGAGGGTCACTTCCCAGCCAGCAGGTGTGCTGGATATTTTTGTGCCCTACGTGCAGCACTCTGAACTTGTCCTTGTTGTACTGCATCCTATTGTGTATTGCCCACTTTTCTAACCTGTCCAGGTCTGCCTGCAATTGTTCCCTACCCTCCAGAGTGTGCACTTCACCCAACAATTTAGTATCATCTGCAAATTTGGGCAGAGTACACTTCACACCCACATCCAAGTCGCTGATGAAGACATTGAAGAGTACAGGTCCAAGGACCAAACCCTGCGGGACCCCACTACCCACATCCTTCCAGGTCAATACCAACCCATCTACTACCACTCTCTGGATGCGACCGCTAAGCCAATTTGCCACCCACCAGACTGTGTAAACATCTATGTCACAGCCTTTTAATTTATTTATGAGAATAGGATGAGATACCATATTGAAGGCCTTGCTAAAGTCCAAGAAAACAACATCCACCTCTACTCCTGCATCTAAGCATTTTGTCACCCTGTCATAAGATGAAACCAGATTGGTCAGGCATGATCTACCTGTTATGAATCCATGTTGGTTTCCTGCTGCATTATTTTTTTCCCGCTGGACTCCCACAAATAAGTTCCTTCATGATCTTTTAAAAGGCTTTTCCAAGGATGGAGGTGAGACTGACTGGCCTTGACACCAGCCAATTCCTTCTGTACCCTCAGATGCAGCTTGAAAATAGGGACCACACCGGCCCTTTTCCAGTCCTCTAGGACCTGACCCAAGCACCACGAGCACTCAGCCGTGCCAGTGTTTCTGCTATGACACCAGCCAATTCCTTCAGTACCCTCGGATGCAGCTCATCCAGGCCTGCTGACCTGAACACATCCAGTCCATCCAAGTGACTCTGCACCATGTCAGTGTCGACAGTTGATGGGCTGGTATCCCTCTGATGCCCATCAATAATCCATTAGGAGACTTATCTTGAACCCTGTTCAGGAACACCGAGGCAAAAAATGCATTGAATAACTCAGCCTTGTCCTCCCTCTGTCACTAACTGCTCCTTCTTGTTCAGCAGGGTCTTATGCTGCCCTCTGCCTTCCTTTTACTCCCTACATACCTAAAAAAAGACTTTTTGTTGTCTTTATTTTGTTGCCAGCCTGAGCTCTGTAGTTGCTTTGGCTTTTCTAACTGCCTCCCTGCAAGTGCGGGCCAAGTAGGTATACTCCTCCTTGGTAGCTTCCCCCTGCTTCCACCGCCTATATGCCTTCTTTTTTCCCCTTAGGCTCCCATGGATTTCCTTGTTTAGCCAAGAAAGATTTTTGGCTCCTTTCCCCCTTTTCCCTTGTACTGGGATAGTCTCCCTCTGTGACCGAAGGATCACTTCCTTTAGAAATTACCACCCTTCCTGGACTCCCATCTCACCAATACTCTTCTCCTGCAGTGCATCATTGACTAGACTCCTGAGCACACTAAACTTAGCCTTCCTAAAGTCAAGCACTTCCACCCTACTAGTTGTCTTACCCACCCTATGCTGTATGGTGAATTTGACTGATTGGTGGTCACCGTCCCCAAGGTGACCACAAATCTGCAACTCCCCTACCAGGTCGTCCTAGCCAAAATCAAGTCCAGTAAGGCATTCCCCCTAGCGGGACCATATACCTCCTGCATTAGCTGAAGGTCTTGCACGCAGATTAAGAACCTACATGAATGGTTGGATTTGGCTGACTATTCCTCCCAGCAGATGTCAGGGTAGTTTAGATCCCCCGTGACAACCATGTCCCAAGAGTGTACAGCCTCTGAGAGCTGCCTCAGGAATTCCAAGTCTAGCTTTTCCTCTTGGTGTGGTGGTCTGTAGCAGACCCCCACCATCAAGTCCCTTTCCCCATGACCTCCATGTATTCTAACCCACAATGTCTCAGCTTTCTCCTACTCTGATCCCATTTTGATTAGGGTAGATGTTCAATGCTTCTTTACATAGAGAGCAACCCCGCTCCCTTTCCTCCCTACTCCATCCCTTCTGTACAACCTGATTATCCTTAGAATTAAGCAAATTGATAAATACGTTTTACTAACATATATTGCAATATTTCAAAAAAAAAAAAGAATTTTCAGAATAAAACTAATGTTTTTTTAAGTTCCTTTAAATTGATCTTATTCCTAATGAAATGAAGAATTTGAGCTTTTGAACATTCCCAGGCTTTCACTAAGATTTCTACAATTTCCCTACGTGGGACCATTTTAGTGATATAAGAATAAAATATGAAAGCTCTGGACTTTTGAGATTTATCAATTTAATTGGGGAGATTTTGGAGAACCCTTACTATAATTCATTATATTTATTTGTGTTACTATGTGGAAAAACCTGTCAATGACTTATGGATTCTGGTTGACATCATGAAGTCATTACATGCCTGTTATTATAAAAAAGTGCTTTATAAGGCATGACTTTATGAACGCTTGTCTACTTGGAGATAAGACCTCTGTTACATCCTTCCTGGAACAGGGACATTAGTCAGTTGTTAAAATTTTAGTGGGCGGTGGTTAAAAAGGAAGCAGTTGAGACATTGGGCTAACTGAGACCTAGGTATACTAGTCTGGCCAGATTTGTCTGTAGGGAGACGGAGTTTAGAGTAATGGTAAGTAAACCAAGAGCTGAACAAAATGGGCAGGAAGAGGGCACATAAACAAGGGAGAAACTTCACTATGCATCTTAGGAAATGCTGGGTAAGGACAATGGAAGCATGGATGGGCTTTACAGCATGGGAGTTCAATTAAACTCATAAACTAATCAAGGTAAGAGAAGACCTCAGAGGATCTGGCTTCAAGCTCAAAGAATGGTCTGGAGGAATAAAAGGAAACATATGCAGGGTTTATTATTTTTTCCATAGATCTGCATGTTCTTAAGTAAAACAGAAATTTTGAACACACTGGATCTGTTTCTGCCTCTTTGGGCTGTGCTACATTTTCAAATTAAAGCTGGGTAAAAAACAGCTACAGAAGCGTTACACATTTTCAAACATTAACTTTATAGCTGCTTAGCTCCTTCTATAGCTGGATAGTCATTCGTCTCCTGTGATAGGGCATTTGTACACATGGTTACACCACAGCATCAGGCACTTTTAAAAATGCCTGGCACTGCAGCATATGCATTCGTATAAATGGGGAAACGCACATCAGCACTGAGAAAATAGTGGCGGCACACTTTTGAACTAAAACACAACAAAGGTGCATTAGTTCAAAGCGTACCGCTGCCATTTTCTCAATGCTGGCGCACATTTTGCCATTTATAAAAATGCATGCAATGCAGTGCCAGGCACATCAGCTCGCATTAATTAATCAAGTCTGGCTCTCTGGTGCATCAGAGCAGACCAATATATGTGTATAAATGACCAAAATTACTGGAGGAAGGGTGTGTGCGCCCAAAAGCTTGCAGAAAAATATATTATTTTTTGCAATTTCTTAGCTGGTCTAATAAAAGCTATCATCTCAGAACCAATTGTTCTAGAGTTTTGCATTTCTTTTTGTCTTAGCCCAACATGGCTACCGAATACATCCCCACAATTACTTTGGCATATGTGGCTAGTCTACATTTATTGCACAATTAACTAGTTAATTGTAACATGTAGCAGGGGCTTCTTGCTTGCACCAACGTAAAATGGCTTTTGGAGAGTTAAATTGTGCATGGAAGCCACACATCTTTGGTGGCACTGGGGAAAGTGTGTACTTAAACTAATGGGAAGGGATCTGAGGAATGAATACTCTGGTGGTCCCAGAGTGACAGGGCCACAGGCAAATCCAGGATTTTGAAAAGGGTGTGGGAGGGCACACGGTGATATGCATCATGACATGTAACAACACAGATTTTTCTCCAGGTAAAAAGAAACTAGAATTTTTACTAATAAGCTGGGGGGGGGGGGGGGGGGCTTGGGCTATGTTATTCAGTTCAAGATTGATGCAAAGTTAAAAAAGGGTGTGAAATAAAAGCTATATTACCAGGAGCAGCTAACAGACAGCAGAACAGGTGAAGAAAGGCTAGCTTGACTAGTGGAACATTAAGATAATTCAGAAGGAGAACAGGTCAACTCGGTGCATTGAAGAGTTTAGAAGGAATCAGGTAGCGTTTAATGAGCTATGAAGTCAACTGACTTCCTTACTGCTTCCTAAACAGAAATGCCGTTATCACTGCTAGACAATTGGTTTCAAACTTTGGGTGGAACAGAAAGCAAAGGCGAGAGGATGCAAATGCACCAGTGCACCCTGCCTAGATCTGCTCCTGACTCTGGGTTTCAGCTTTAAGTGGTCGCCAGACAGCACGTCTGTACCTCAGGTACGTGCTGAATGATCCCAAGACAGACGGTGCCTTGACTGTTCAAACTTGTGAAACTTGAAGCATATAGGAAATTCAGTATCTCGTTCCTCTCTGAGGAGTTCCCAGAAAGGGAAGTCCCAGATAGGCATGTTGACAAAATGCTAATAATAAAACAATGTTTGCTGTTCACTACCTGATTTTAAGGCTCCTAAACACCTGCAACAGAACCTATCAGTACTTCACTCTGAAAAAACAAAGACTTTTTTTAGGTTCTCAGGCACCCAGTATGAGGGGCCATTGTACTGAATATTACAACATATAGGATGACACTATAGAGGCAGACAGACAAGAGAGACAAAGAGAAAGAGCTGTGACCTGGCATCACCAGGACCCACTCCTTCCTCCCAGAACTATTTGCCATGTCTGCAGTCAAACATGCAAATATCAGATACTGGAACTGTCATGCCCAGATCAAGGGACTGCCAATGACAATATGAAATTTCACACTGATCTCTAATTGGGGATCCTGACACACAATAACATGTGTCATATTAATAATGCTTAACATACTGGTGCCTGCAGTTCTTGTACCTTCTTTGTCATCAAAGGACCAAACACTAAAAAAATACCATTCGTTTCCATTGGCAGGAGAATAGCAGACAGACGGTTAGCATTAATTAATTTGCCAGTGCATTTACCTTGCTTTCCAAGACATTCTTTCTGCTACATTTTGCTGTACAGCTTCCTGATTTTGCAACACTGCTGGATTTTATGAGGCGTACTGTATGACAATCCATTTGTTATATTGTGCAAATGATCTCTTAAACAGTACACACAGAGGAAATAGTTCCACTACAGGATTTCTGGATGTTACATGCACATTGGATACTGTGGGTTTTATTTCCCGTTTTGTACCTCGTATAAACAATCTGATCCATTTCAGATTGACTCTGTTAACATGACTAAAGTGCAGTATAAAAGGTGCTATCTCAAATTGAAGTATTATGTTATTAATTTATCTTTTCCCTTAGCTATCAGGAGGGGCCCTCTACATCCAGAGGTACATTGGGTTTTTACTGCAACTTATGTTAAATATCAGACATTTTTACTGCAATTTAAAATAAATATAGATTTGAGCAATATCTAAACTTGGAGTAAACTCAAAATATGGCACTAGTATTCTGATCCAAGATCTTCTGAAACCTTGGCAGTCTACTGACAGGTCCTGAAATGGCTTAATGCCTCCTGGAAGACTTATTAGGAATTGCTATAAACTTCTAGAATCTTGTGAGGCAGGAATGGGTGGAAGCATATACTTGCGAGGAAAGAATACAATGGGAAAAAATTAAAAGGGGGTAATGGCAAAAGATGAATGACCTAAAGAACATCAGAAATGATCCACCTGTTACATGAGAAGTAAACGGCTTTTCCCATTAGCCTCTCTATCAAGAGTAATTCTTATATCTGCCATTATGACAACTCATCTTCACTTTAAACCTTTGTTCTTGAAATCAGGAGCATAATCCAAGTTGAATCTTTTTAGACATGCCACAACAGGCATCTGCTATAGAAAACACAACCAAGGCTCCTCAGAATCAACAAGAGCTTAACTGACCTTGACCTCTGGCCCTCTAGAGAGGGCTGACATAGCCTACTTCAGGGGAGGAGATTGCCAACTGCAGGAAAAGCAGTGGAAAAGTTGTAGCACACATGAATTTAAAACACTTGGTATAACCTCAGAATCTGGCCCAACTGATTTGATTTGCCTTCAAATATCACTCAAAAACAACAAAGAAAGACTTTTTGGCTGTTGAACATTGATTGTACAATTTGCTAGCTTTGAAATCCCTGCCCGTCAACATACGATCCCTCAACACTCTCTATTAAATACAATGAAAGGTGGATTTTTACTGTGACTTGCTCATTAGCACAGTAAGCTTGTGACTACTTAAGAGTCAATACTCAGTGTTGATATTCACACTGTAGTTTAGTCTTTCTGCAAGAAAAACTTTGACATGGCCATTTTTTAATCTTAATCAACACAATTCTAACATGAAAAGCTTCAAGAGAGGAAGATACACTACAGTTCATCTCTCTACAAGTACCAGGGCAAAGCAACACATTTCAGTACAAATGATGTGTGAAATCTAATTGAAAAGAATATAATTTTACAAAAAAAATTAAATTGGTTTTTGAGAGTCACCAGCACTACAGGTGCTGAAAGTTATACTACTTGTGACACTGGAAGAAACGGGATTTAATATCAGATCCTTAACTTTTTATCTAGTGCCACTTTGGGGAACCAGCGAGCAAAGCATATATCCCAGAGAGCTCTGCAGGTCATGAAATGGAGAAATGGGTAAATAACACCAGTGTAGTTGTCATCTGTTGGCATTTTACCCCAGAACATCTGTTAATCAAGGCAAGGTAACCTGTGGTACAATACTAGCCTACTGTATGCAGTAATATCAGGATGGCTGCATGCCTGTCCATGGGCAGATCTAGGATTTTGAAAAGGGAGGTGCAGACGGTGTACTACAGTATCACATATAGTAGAACATAATACATATAACAACCCATTTGTCCCCATTTAAAAATAAACTAAAAGCTTTACTAATACACTAGGGACCTATATTATTTAGTTTAAGATGAAAGCCAAAGAAAAAGGGTTATTGAAATGTGCATTAATTTGCAATGCCATATATTATGTATAAAAACAAAAGAAACTAGGCAAAATATTCAAAAGATGTTTTTCATTATTTCTATAGTCATTGAAATTAAATGTATGCCTCTTTTTCAGATCAGATAAAACAAGATCTAGCCTTCTTGAGAATGCACCCAATGCTTCACTGAATGTTATTTCCACAACTGAATTAATGTTTCTAGCCAGATTTAAAAACAGTCTGCAATGCTTTGAAATAGGAGCTACATTTCCAGGAGCAGCTAACAGACAACAGAACCACAAAAAAAAGCACTACTTGATTACTGAACCCATTAAAGAGAATTATAAAGGAGAAAGGGTAATTAGCAGCTATGGAATGAAGAATTTAGAAGGAAAAATTATAATTAATCATAAAGGCAACTGACTTCCTCAGTGATGTTTGAACAGAAATGCTGCTGCCACGCAGTTGGTCTTAAACTTTTGGGTAAATCAGAATCAAAGGAGGTGCAACTGCAACCCTCACCTTCCAATGTGGGGGTGTGTTTGTCTGCTCCAGATCCCAATGCAATTTACATTTGTGAATGAAAATGATGTATATGCCCAATAAGAAATGTTCCATCTATTCTTATTCATGCGAGTTGTCCAAACAACTCCTTACTTGGAAATAATGAGATCTGATTAAGTTTAAAAAAATGTTGTAACAGTTTCTAGCATGGGGCCCACTTTATATCACCTAGAACAGTAGGTCTCAACAGGAGTTTTGTGGTCCCCTGGGGAGCCTTGAGCAGGTTTCAGGGGATCCAACCAGTCTGGCCTGGCCATGGGAGGAGACATTTCAGCCCCCACCTCCCCGGCTGAGGCGACTACCAAGGAAGGGGTGGGGGTGGGGGTTGGGGTAGGGGTGGGCCTGCCCTGGCTGTCCCCACCACCTCCATCTTGTGAGCAGTGCTGGTGGGAGGGCGAGGCTCCGCACTGTTGCTGTTCAGGTGAGTGGGGCCTCAGGACTCCCACCACTAAGTCCTGCCCGCTGCACCTGGGGCCATGCAGGTGGGTCTGGGGAGCCGGGCAGTTGTTGTGGCATAGGTGGGCCATGGAGTTTTTATAGCAATTTAGGAGGGGCCTCAGGAAGAAAAAGGTTGACAACCCGTATCCTAGAACTGACTGAAACTTGGAATTTCAATCAATATCATGTCAAATGGTAGGACATCATTCTCAATCAATACCATGTCACTCCCAGGACATCATTCTCCCATTGTACTTGGCCTTGGTCAGGCTGCAGCTGGAGTACTGCATCCAGTTTTGGGCTACACAACTCAAAAAGGATGTGGAGAAGCTTGAGAGAGTCCAGAGAAGAGCCACACACATGATCAGAGGTCAGGAAAACAGACCTTACAATAACAGGCTGAGAGCTATGGGACTCTTCAGCCTGGAAAAGTAAAGGCTCAAGGGCGATCTGATGGCCACCTATAAGTTTATAAGGGGTGTTCACCAGGATCTGGGGGGATGTTTGTTCACCAGAGCACCCCAAGGGATGACAAGGTCAAACAGTTATGAACTCCTCCATGACCATTTCAGACATAAGGAAGAACTTCTTTACTGTCCGAGCCCCCAAGGTCTGGAATAGCCTGCCATTGGAGGTGGTTCAAGCACTTATTTTGAATGCCTTCAAGAGGAATCTGGATGTTTATTTTGCTGGGATCCTATGACCCCAGCTGACTTCCTGCCCCTGGGGCAGGGGGCTGGACTCGATGATCTTCCGAGGTCCCTTCCAGCCCTAGTGTCTATCAAATCTATGAAATCTATGAAAATTTGACACCCTAAAAATGGTTTCCATTCATTCCAACACAAGATGAAAACAACAGTGAAAAAAATTCCTATAGAAAAAGGTTAAAAACGTGTCTGGTCACTGATAACATTGTGTTCAGTAAAATTCACCATATTTTCTTTTAATTTTGTTTTAATTTTGACCTTTTTATGTCACTGTATATAAAAAATAAACAATATGTCATTGTGAAATGGAAAATACACATGTTCCACTCTGAGGTTAAAATAAACCATTGCATTTTTCCCTAAATTAATGTTTGAAAATATTTATATACTCGTTCATAAAGTTCTGTGTCTTAATAAAGCATATTGTAAGATAAAAGTATTCCATTATTTTTCCAAATGTACCCCTTTAAAACTAAGCTGACCTGTCTCCTGCCCCCCCTCCCCCCCATTGGAAAAAGGCAATAATTCTGTCAGGTGGGACATTACATTTTAAATTTGAAATAGATACATTGGATCTTTGTTTATAGAATTAAATAGTAAGACATGACTTTCTCTTCTTTTTCCCCTTAATTCATTGTCCTTTATGGTAGAACATTGGTGTAGTTTTGACACTAGCATTCAAGATCAATAATACTAGTATCTCAACATTCAACATTTAACTGCTTTGTTCAATTTTTACTCGACTGACATGTACCAGAATGTAAAACACCTTTAAAACATGAACCTGTAATGAAGATTAACATTATATGAATGTTTCAACAATAAATATTTAACACTACACTAATAAGGGGGATTGTTTTACATGCAAGATGCTGGGCTTTTCCAATTCATCTTCATTATTAAGCAGAATCTAAACCATCAGTATTCCTTAAATGCTCTGAAATGACAGTAAAGTTCATGCAAGGTGTTTTGCATTTGTTAAATAGATGAAAATGTTTCCCAAAATTAAAGGGCTATTTTAAATAAGAATAATCAGTCTTGCAAAACAGCAAAATCTCATCCATACAGCACAAACATGTATAGTACATATACAGTACAATCACTGCCCAACGTAGACAGCATGACACATGTACAACCCACATATAACAAGAAAAAGTGTAAGAGTAGCCATCATTTGTACCATTGTTTTTAGAGCAACACTGTTTATACTCCCTGGGTGGGAGTATGCTTAAAAATAAGGGACTAGCAAGGGAAGTAGAGGTGAAAAAGGAAGGTCTTGATATGGTGTAATTTTATGCAAATTAGTATGGGTATGTTTATTTCAAGGTCTGTGTTTTCAAATTTGCTCCTCACTTCCATGTGCTCAGGAGAAAGGGGTCTTACACTAAGGGGGAGGGGCTAGAGGGGGAAGTTGAGAGGGCACAGGGCAAGGGAGCTACCTGAAGTCTGAGACCAGAAAAGTATTTTGCCCTTAAAGCTTCCATTTCAACATTCCCTCCATCCTCCCTCAAAAGACCTGTCCTCAAGGTTTCTGCAAAGCCCTCTGAACTGTAGCCACTTAAATTTCATATGAAGAGATTTGCTTCAAAGCTCATGAACATGTCATTCAATCACCAGGGATGTTGCTTCTGCCCCACTGCTGCATACTTCTTACATGGTCCAACAGGCAAGAATTAAGGGAGGAAACTACCCCCCACAACTCCTGCTACAGTTTGTTAACTACAGCCATGTATAGATGAAACAAGAGGCATGTATGCACGACACTTTAAAGTGGGTTAAATGCTTTTGCACTGGTTTTATGATGTCGCTGAAGGAAATTCGGTGGCGTAATGCACCTTAAATGACTTGGGGCATAGCAAACTAAAACTCCTACAGCCATGGAGCAAAGCAGCGGGCTCCGTGCAGCTCCACGGCTCTACAGGAAGCCATGCAGGCAGCCTGGCAGCAGCCCGAGGAAGCAGCTCCACCCAAGAAAAGCAGCGAGTCTGATTTCTCCTCCCCCCAAGCCTGCCTGCCTGGGCAGCGTGGAAGCACGGTGCTTCCCTCCATGGCTGCGATGCCCCCTGGGACCACCTGAGCCAGGAACCTGCAGGTGGGTGCCACCTGGGGGGCGGGGGGGCCACTGCTGCCACGGAGGAAAGCACCAGCCTCCCTCCTTAGCCCAGGGACCGCTCCACCTAACAGCAGCTCGCCCTCCCTTCCCCACTGCCAGGGAGATAGGTAAGTCAGTGGGCTGTGTGCATGACACGGGGATTCAATCAGCCCTAAATTGAAGCGCTGTTTTTTAAAACCCACCAATTAAACTTAGGGCCCCCCTTTCATCTCCACTGCCATGTGGTAGGAATTGACTGTAAAATCCCTACTCCCACTGGAGAAAACAGGTACCATTCCATACTGAGAATGTGTAACTGGTGGTGTGAAAACTTAGGCCTACTGGCAGAAGGGGATGTCACTCCTAAACAAAGTCAGCAGATGCACACTTAAGAATACTGACTGGATGTGGCTACTTTAGGATCCAAAGTAAGGGATATTCACAAGGCCTACAGAATCTGCTACTCCATTTGTGATGCTTTATGCATATAAAATAAATTATCAATAACATGCCCTGTAATCGCTAATCTCTTGTTTGAGAGCAGGCAGGCAAACTTCTTCAGCTGACTGGCCTTAAAGAAAACCATGTAGTCCTGAATTGTTTAGGTTTGGAATTATGAATTTACCAATGGTTGCTCATCCTGATTTCCACCAGCTGGGTTAATAACCCACCAGCCTCTTCTCATGGACAAATCATGGCTAAGGAACAGGACAACGCAGTATCAGTTGATCCCTGAAGTGGCTCATTTCAATCCAAAGACATGATTATTGTGACTCCAACATTCTTTTTTGGAGTATATTTTACCTCCAAAACTACAGGCTTTTACAGAATCAGAGCAAGAATTAGAAACGTTATAAAAGTAGGATATGGCCTATAAACTATACCTAATTTGCATTTATGTTATAAAATTCAACAAAATGCAGAAAATATGGCTATCTAAAAGATACTTCATAGCCGACATTTATTCCACTACCAATAATAATCTATTAAAACCAAGCATTCATAGTTGTCCTTCTCTGTTAGGACTTGGTGCTAAAGACCTACGTTTTTAAAATGGATTATCAATGTAATTGGGACCCTCAGTATTTTGGTGTTCTGCTAGAGATGCTTGAAAACTATGTTTACAAATGTCCCATTCCCTATGGCATAGGAAAAGAACATGGTCCATACATCAGGATTATAACTGAACAAGAACTGTAGCATTCGTGCTGTAGAAAAGAAGGCAAAGACAGATGCACTCTATACACTACCTGTGAAGGTCATAAAATTCCTAGCAAGCATTTACTCAGAAAATTCTTGGGATCTTATTTCTAGAAAAACAGGCAGTGTGTGCTAGGGAGTGCCTCTGGAGCAGAAGATAGGGATCCTCCTGCAACCAACTGCAGAGTACCAGGTGAGAATGGTCAATGGATCTGTTAAGCACTGGATTCACAGCTTTCCTCCCTTCCCTGAAAACCTTTCCTCCCCCAGTGCATGCTGGATTCAGAGCAGGGTCTTCACAAGGTCTACCATAGATAGGATGCTCTGTTTCCCTGATGCCCACATCTGGATTTGACTTTTATGGTTTGTAGGACATTGTTTATTGCTTTCTTAATACTGGAGCCAACAGAATGGGCAGAAATGTGACCTTAGGCAAGTCATAGAATCTCCCTCCCTCAGATTTCCCGTCTGTAAAATGGATATATATCCCTCACTTTGGGTGGTATTTTTTTGAGGCTCGGTTAATGTTTGTGCCCTGTGCGCTTTCCGCTTCTATGAAACTAACCTGACACATTTGCATACTGGTATACGTATATAACAGAAAATAATACACCACCTGCTGTTTTTCTTCTATTAAATAAACTACGATGACAGCCACAAAAATTTAGTATTTTTCATCTACAAAACCCTTTTCAGAGCAGTAAAGGTAACTGAGGCTCACAGAAGTTTAGAGCCTAGTCCAAGGTCACACAGCAAATCAATGGCAGAACTGGAAATCAAATGCAGGTCTCCTCCCTCTCTGGGGCCTTATGATCAAAATCAAACTGCCACAATACCGATATGTTCTAAGACCTCATTCAACATTGCACTCATTCTTTCTCTGTCTGTATATCAAAAAGAAAAGAACATCTGAATGTGCATGATAAATAATAGACACATTACAGTAGAGAATAGCTGTAGTTTGTGTGGCATGGACTGTACATATTGCCCTCTCTGATGTACTTCACTATGTGCACACACAGTGCAATCATATGATTATCATCACCATCTTAGCAGCATAATAAAGAAAGGGCAGGCTATAATGATCTACTTTATAGAGCAATAGTGTAAAAATAGTCATTTCTATGCTTGTGCATGCAACACTTCTACATTTCTTTAGCCACTGATTGCAGAGTTCAAAAAGCATATACAATGCAGCGTTCACAATAAGCCATGATGTACTGCTTTTATAAAAAACATGTAAACATAACCAAACAGCCCCATCCCATTACATGCTTTAAAATATTAATCATTTCAACCCAACTGTCTAATATTCAACCTAGATGAGGATAAATTGGTAAGATTAAAAATATATCCAAGTTAGAAGCCTTACAGGCCATTTTAATGAAGTTTATGTTTGAGTGAACACATTAGTAAGAAAGAATAAGCTATTGAAACCTGAGATTTTTTTCAGTAATTTTCTCATTGCATCTCATGAATATTGTAATTCTAACATACACATATGATGTATAAAGTATACTGAAACAATCTGGAATCCTTAATGCTGCTTGTTTATTAAGGGCAGCTTGGAGCCTTTCTTAATTAAACTCCTATACAGCACTGCAAAAAGGTAAACTTCTGAAAAGATCAAAAAAATCAGTATAGAATAGATACGTTTAACTCCTAGAAAATTCCAAGGTTGACTCTTCACGTTTTTCATGGTAAAAATCTTTCACAAAAGAGACTTTCCATTAAAATATGTTAATATAACTTAGCATACCTACTGTCCACAGGGGAAAAAAATCCTATAAAGCTAGGTACTGTTGGCTTTAAAGAGACTAGGGAGAAGGAGCTTCTCTTTGGAATCTAACGTTGCTTTCCACTCTGCAGTTATCTATCCCACCACAGCTGAATTTCATGAAGATCAGTGTCAAAACAGCAGCCAGAAAGGCTAAATACAGGTGTTCAAGAAGCCAGTGCCAAAAGCACTCAAACTTTCAAGCTTTAAGCACCCCTGTTTAGGTTGGGAGGAAGCAGAACATGTGTTAGTTCTTGGGGAAGAAGGGGGCTCAGAGCCTGCCTGCATGGCCCAAGCATAGCAAGTACTGGAGGCTCCTGCACACCTCCCAGCATGCCCTATGGGCTCCCTGGGCTGCCAAAGACTCCCAATCAAATCTGAATGGCCAAGCCACCCCTAATTGGCTGGTGGGGGATCATGGCCGCTCATCTGGACCTGATGCATCAGCAGCTCACCATGACCATGAGCCATCAGTCAGCCATCTCAATCAGCACATCCTGAGCTCACCAAGTGTATGTATGTGTGTCCTGGATGCCTGGGTTTTGTGTGTGTGTGTGTGTGTGTGTGTGTGTGTGTGTGTGTGTGTGTGTGTGAGATACCTCAGTTCTCTTTGTGTGTGTGCATGTGTCCTGGATAACTGTATCCCAACCCCACACCCACCCATACTGGTGGCCCCAACCCCACACCACAGCATGCTTTTCAGATCTGCAAAGTCCTGGCCAAGTAGCTTCTCATACCCACATGGACCAGGAACCCTCCCTGAATGAGTAGGCTTTGAGTGCCCACACCCTGGCACTGGGCCATGGGTCTCCAGTCTTGGGCTCCTCTGGGCCCTGCATCACAGACACCACTGCCCACAAACCACACTGTCACACTTCCCCTCTCCCTTTCCAACTCCACCACTAGGGTACACCACCAGGGTGCTGGGGAATGCAGAGCGAGGAAGAGACATGCCTCATTTTAATCAAATGTTGAAGCTGCTAAACTTTTAGCATGTTTATTAAACAAAAAACTGTGCAACGCTGCCTACTCTGGAACTTGGAACCTTCTTCTCAGTTAACATTGAGAGTGTGGGAGGTGCACTTGCTGCACTGGGTGTGTGGGAGATGCACCCGCTGCACTGGGTGGTTATGACATGGGAGGGGAGAGGGTGGGCAGCCATGGGGTGCCCAACTTAAACATGAAACCTTGGGGTGGTAGGGAGGATACCGCACATGAAACTGCTGCCCCTCAGTTTACTTAAATGTTGCAGCTGCCAAATTTTTTGTGTGCACAGTAAAGAAAAACTACAGAACACTGCCTGCTCTGGAACTTGGACCAGAGCCCAGTGGAATGACTATCCTTGCAGAGGCTGCTCTGCTCCCCTGCAGTGGCCCAGCCTGGTGAGCTAGTAGCTCCCCCTCCCCCACTTCTGAGCACTCCCATCTGCTTCTGGGACTGTCCTGGAATCTCTTGGGGACACTGGATCTGTGCCAGTGACAGCCAGTGACCACAGATAATGAGGTAGCCCTGGAAGATGGGATGAAGAATGCTTGCCCTGGCATCAGGTCTCAAGCAGCATGGTTCTCCTCCCTTCCCCAGAGCTGCTTCTTGGAGTGGACCCCACTGGACACCTTCCTGGCTCCTTGGACCATGGGTCAGCAGCTCTCATGTGCCATATCCCCCTCACACCCCAGCATCTCCCAATCAATGTGGTTTGGAGTGTTCCCCTAGTTCTGCCATCCAGGCCCCTCTTCCCCCTCCTCTCATTGGACTCTCAGGCATGTTGACCGAGGGAGAAGTCCCTGGACTGGGGCTCGCCACATTGGGCAGGGGTAGGCAGCAGCTTGCCCCACCACTCCGGACCGGGAGGGCAACTGTCTCCCTTTGGGAGGCAGCACTGATGCCACTCAGGGGTGTTGTAGCTGGACCCCAAGCAGTCTTTGACCCTGTGCATAAATTCCTTATCTTGGTACTGTGACTCTCAGCTCCGTAGCAGTGCAAGTGGCATCCCTCAGAGAGCAGCTGGCCACCCATAGACCTTGTTCTTGGACTTTCACAGCACATTCCTCGGCCTAAGTGGCTCATTCAAATGCCGTGGCACCATGGATCCAAGCAGTAGCCAACCTGTCCATTCTAATCCCTCACATGGAGGGTCCCCTTTGATCCTCATATTACTGTTGCTGTCTAAATGTCTCCATTGCTCTGCAGGTGTCCAGACAACCATCCTGGATCCAGCATTTCAGGCTCCATGACTGGGCCTCCTGCACACACGGGAGACACTGAGGGACCTCTGGTGAGTCCCCTGTCCAGACTCTTTCCCTTGCCTGGGACAAGAAGCCAGGTAGCTCCTCATGACCTGTTGATGACCATGGCATAGAATGCCTATGTTCCACCTCCCAGCTGGGAAAACTTGGAGGTCTGGGTTCCATCTAGATGCTTTGCCAAACAGTGCCAGAAGGATCACCAGAGAGAATGTGCTGTTTCACCTGTTGGTTACACGTCAGGTGTGGGTCTTTAAAAAAGCTTTCATTGGGCGTGTCTATACATATGTATTTACTGTGCAGTAACTAAAATTACTACGCAGTACGGGCGTACATCTATGTGCCACCTGTACTGCACAGTAAATATGGTGACTTATGCCAACTTGCGCATAAATTTGATACCTGCATTATGCAGGTATCAAATTTACGCCCAATCAACTACTGCATAGTAATGCATGTGAAGATGCCTTACTGTGCAGTAACACTGTGTGTGTGGTCAGACTTGGGACTAACTTTAGTCCCAAGTCAGTCCACACATAGAATTAATGTGCTTTAATGCCTGCATGTGTAGACACCAGCCTATTCTGCTTACTGTGCAGTAACTTACCATGTAGCAAATTTAAGCCATTGTAAATGCATGTGTAGACACACCCAGTATATATCAGGGTCTTTTTGGCCTAGGCTCTGTCAGGTGGATCTGGATAAACATGCTGGCCTCTCTCAGGAAAGCAATGTGAACTTGAGGAATGGAGTGGTCAGTTGTCAATTACCCAGATTTATGGCCCCACTCAATGTAATATGAATTCCTAGAAGACAGTTTTAGACTGGATATAAGGAAAAACTTCTTCATGGTTCATGTGACCAGCAGGGTTACTGCAGGCACCTATCCTGGAGATCTTCAAAAGGAGACTGGACGCACACTTTGCTGTGGTTATTTAACCCCAGCAGTCTTTCCTGCCCAGAGCAGGAGGGCTGGACCTGATGATCTCACAAGATCCCTTCCACCTCTAAACGTCTGTGAATCTGTGATAAGTCTCCCAACAACAGTAGGGGGGGCTGAGCTTGGTGCTGTACCTTTGTTCCAGGCCAGTGACATGAGGGCTGGTGGGGGGAGGGGGTTGTTTGAGAAGCACAAGTTCAGTGAGGAGCATCAATAAATCAGTATCACCAGTCTTCCATGTGGCCTATCACTGAGTCAGAGCACACAATGTCAAAGTACGCGATCACAGCCTTCCCTATGAGCATATCCCAACTTACCAAGGAGTCATATTAGATTGTTCCATCACCTATAACAATTGCATCCAGAAGGTCAGCAGTAAAGTCTCTGCATGGGTAGCTACCTTAAGACAATTATCCAGCATGACATGGGGGGCCAACTTCAAAGTGCTCAGAACCATTGTACTTGCAATGGTATACGCCCCAACAGATTATTGTGCTCCTATATGGTCCAAAAGTTGTTGCACCAAAAAGCTCAAGCCTGCACTTAACAGCGAGCAGAAACTCATAACTGCACAACTTTTACACACACACACACACACACACACACACACACAGAGCAGGCCAAGTACTGTGGCCTTGCATATTGCATAGTTAGGAAGGGGTGGGGTGAATGGAAATGAAATAATCGCTCCAAGTAATCCAATTTGATATCTATTCCTGCAGTGTTTTATACCAAAACTAAACCAGTCCCCCACTGGGCACGGCACTTACTAGAAAGCTGCAATCTTTACAAATGCCCAGATAGGTTAGATAGTATCCGTGCATTGAGCAAAGATACCAGACAGTGGCTCACAGCTGGCCAGAGTGAATGGAGGTGGGAGGGGGGCGGGGAGAGGAGAGTTGGAAATAGGGGCTTCCCTGACTCCTGTCAGTGACAGCCCAGGGGCAGGGCCAGCCCGGCTCTCAGGCAGAGAAGATGAGCTCTGGTCTAAGCTAGACTGCCTCCTTACAAGGGGGGTGAGAGCAGGGTGCCACAATGCCCCATGGGATGTTGGCAGAATGCAACCTACTGAGAGTCACAATGGGATCTGCTACAGATGTTTGTTATAGCATTCTAACCTACAACACTGAAGTCTGATACCACATCTATCCAGGGTTATCTTAGAGCAGGATCTGCCATTTTTACAGTGCTTTATGTGCCATGACTGTCTGCTCAGTGATGGCTGTAGAGTGCTTTCTGCACACGTACCATGCAATAAGTGTAATTTCTGTACCTGGCCAAAATCTCTTTTTTTCCATCTGGAATTACCATAAACAGTCTCCGCATTTCCATAGAAAAATATATATTTCATTTTAAGTCACTAAAAACTCAGTTTCTCAGCCTCTGTGCAAGAAAAGTGTTGTTTTAAAATGAAGCAAATCGTTTTAAAATGAAGGTTAAACAAATGATCAAATCATTTTAAAATGAAGATTAAACTAAGGCCCAACCCCGACTTCCTTGCTTCTCAAATCTCCATTGCAGCCAGTTTGAATTGTGTTAATAAGCCATTACATACAGTATTATTATAAATAAATAATACTACCCATTATCTGATTTTGTGTTTTGAAGATACAGACAAATGTTGGCCTCTCTCATTTATCCAGGTCACTTTCTTATTTGCGTGCATAGGGGTTCTGAGGTGGGGGTTTTTTTGTTGTTTTTTTGATGTTCCCAAATATTTTCTTACACTGAAATCACGTGTTCAGTTTTGCTAGGAAAAAAATGACAACCAGAATAGCCCCTCTGCATGAAGTGAAACCAAAGAGAATCAAACCATATTTTAGACAAGATGGATATTTTTACACACACTTTGGGAATGCAAGGGGCAGGGCTCTAATTAGAGCGGTTTGTATATCAGCATCCCCATGCTTCAGCATGGTAATTACCACTCTCCAGCAGACTCAATTAACCAAGTCTGCTCTGACACACTGTAACTACAGCGTGTCGGAGCAGCCTCCCAGCTCATATATGGGCACACAAAGTTGGACTAATAGTCAATCACAAAAAAAGGAAACTGAAAAAATTAAGATCTAAAGAAAAACACTTCTTAATTGAATAAAGGCTGCAAGTGAAAGCTATTGATATTCTCTTTCTCTAAGTCATGAAGGTTTTAACCACAGTTTCTGAAACAATGTTGTATTAAGATTTTTCTTACATTTTTACCTAAATCATGTCCAACACCAATTTACATGCACCTGTTGCAAAATGGTAACGGTCAACCATGGGAAAAATCAGTGGTGTAAACCCAAGCTGCAATTGCTGTTATATAAGGAGCTACTGCAACTGAAACTGTGTGATAAATTCATTCCAGCTTAAACAAATACTGAACAAAACTTACGTTACACAAATAAAATATGTGATGAGATACCCTCTGGAATGCCATTGACAGTTCTGAGTATCTATGTACACTCACAAAATTCAGAAAAAGTCAATGAAAACAAATAAAAGCTTGAAGCAAGGGAGGGATATGCAAAGCCTTGTCGCTTCAGCATGTCATCTCATCCCAACTTGCAGATGGCAGCTACATGTATCAGCCCGCAAAGCACCATGTACTGCACTACAAAGAACCCAACATGTCACCAGCCCAGATCAAACCAAGGATTCTTCAGCAGAGTAATTTCACTGACTTGTTTTCCATGGCCTGAGGCTTTGCTTGCATGTCTAATGCTCTTCTGTTATTTACCAGGCAATCCAGAAACAGCTTCCAAACATCGAAGAACAGAATTTCTGAAGGAATAACTACCAACTCAAGCATTTCAACAAAGAAAATCGGGGAAAGAAGATTTAGGGTGCATAAGATTAATACACAACGTGGCATTTGAATTTATTTTTTTAATATCCATAATGATTCTGATTTAGGAAAGTGTATGCTTATTGGGAAAGCATGCATTTAGAAAGGTTTTTTGATTACCTTAGAGTACTCTGCTTGACTGAATACTGCCAAATCTTTTCTTCCAAGTACTTAGCAGCAGAAAGGAAGGTCAGTCTTAGCTGTCATACATATATACAGAGATACTGTAAAACACAGCTGTGCTAAATATAAGTGAATCAGAGTTTTAGTAGGAAACCTTTCAATAAATTGAAACTTGTTAAAAATGTATGAGTCTCCTAATGTTTTCTGCTGTACTAACGTTTGTTGCTGATATAAAAACATTAGTTAAGTAGGTCCAGGATTAGGATTTGACAAGTATGACCTCATTTTCAAAGTAGCTAATATTTTATTATTCTGTGAAAAATGGCTATGGGCTGTAGATCATTTTAAATGCCTCAAGGCATTCTCATCCTATAGTATGTATAGATGAAAATACAGTGAACCCAATTCAATGCATTTCAATGGACTATTAGGTCACAATAATCAGGTTCTACTGTGAAGCCCATTTTGAAATGCAGCAATTATTTTGTACCAGACAGGTCTTAAACAATGCATGACAGTGGGATTATGGTTTTTCTCCCCACCCTCACAAAATGGGTGGGGGACAAGAAAAAGTAAATGGCTACTATTGTATGGGGAAGAGATGAGAGAGATCCGTCACTTCTCAATTTGCAAGAGGTGCTCTGAGTTCTCATCCATTATTGTTATAGATTCATAGATTGTAAGGGGCTAGAAGGGACCATGGAAGATCATCGGGTCCAGCCCCCCACACCAGGCAGGAAAGACAGCTGGGGTCAGGCGACTCCAGTGAGGTGACTGTCCAGTCTCCTCTTGAAGATTTCCAGGGTAGGTGATTGCACCACCTCTGGAGGGAGCTTCTTCCACAGTCTGGACACTCAACTGCGAAAAAGTTTTTCCAAATGTTGAGCCTGAAACGGTCTTCCAGGAGTTTGTGGCCATTACTCCTGGTTTTCCCCAAGGGTGCGTTGGTGAACAGTTGTTCACTAAGCCCTTGATGTACTCCCCTGATGTAGTGGTAAACTGCTACCAAGTCCACTCTCAGCCTTCCCTTTTTCAGGCTTAAGAGTCCCAGGCCCCTCAAGTCTTTTATTGTACGGCTTGCTGTGCAAGTCTCCAATCACACGGGTGGCCACTCCCTGGACTCTCAAGTTTTACCACATCCTTGTTAAAGTGTGGCGCCCAGAACTGGATGCAGTACTCCAGTTGGGGTCTCACCAATGCCGAGTAGAGCAGAAGAATCACTTCCTTGGTTTTGCTGGAGATACATTGATTGATGCGCACCATAGTATTATTTGCCCTGCTGGCAACAGTGTTGCACTACCGGCTCATATTCATACTGTGGTCCATTATTACCACTAGGTCCCTTTCGCTCGTAGTGATGGTCAGTTTAGCACCACCAAGCCTGCAGGTATGAAGGGGGTTCTTTGTCCCCAGATGGAGCACTTTATATTTCTCGATGTTAAACTTTATCTGGTTCCAACTTGCCCAACTTGCTAGCCTGTCTAGATCCACCTGTATCTGTAGCGTATCTTCAAGCGTGACCATGCTTTCCTGTAACTTGGTGTCATCTGCGAATTTGACCAGTGAGTTCCTCACCCCCACATCCAAATCACTGATAGAAATGTTCAAAAGTACTGGACCAAGCACTGACCCATGTGAGACACCACTGGCCACTTCTTGCCAGGATGACACAGATCCATTCATTAGGACTGTTTGGGTCCTATCCAACAACCAGCTTCATACCCACCTAACTGTCTCACAGTTAAACCCACAATCCTCCTATTTTCTCATGAAAACATTGTAGGATACCAGCTCAAAGCCTTTTTGGATGTCAAGGTATACAATGTCAACCTCCTCTCTTATCCAGGTGGTGAGTTACCTGATCATAAAAGGAGACGAGGTTGGTAAGGCAAGACCTGCCCGTGATGAAGCCATGCTGGCTGTCATTCAAAATCGTACCTTCTGAAAGCCTATCACAAATAGACCCCTTAAGGAATTTTTCCAAGATTTTCCCTGGGATAGAAGTAAGGCTAATTGGACTATAGTTACCTGGGTCCTCCCTCCTCCTCTTCTTGAAGATGGGCACAATATTGGCCCTCTTCCAGTCCTCAGGGACCATTCCAGAGCACCACAAGTTTTGGAACAGTTTTGTCAGGGACTCTGCAATGACTTCAGCCAGCTCCTTCAGCACTCTCAGATGGAGTTCATCTGGTCCTGCTGATTAATATATGTCTAATTTCTTTAATTGATCAGACACCAGTTCTACAGCAATAGCAGAAAGCCAGTCATTTCTGCCCTGCTCATTCTGTAGCCTAAGGTACAGAATAATCATCCCTTTCTATTATAGTATACCTCAGTTTCTCCAACCAAGACAAGGTCATTGCTGGGCTGGGCACTATATGAACATTCAGTAATAGGAAGTTCTCTCCCCCAGTCTTCAGTCTAGAAATATTAAAAGGAAAGAAACACAACAAAACAAAAGAATGACAGCAAGACACAATCATCATATGACCTTGAACTCAGCAGATTGTTAATTTGCAGGAAGTTAGCCCCTACCTACTTTAGATTGCAAATGAATCAACTTAAAGCCTATAAACTAGAAATGTAAACATGTGTATTGTTCAAATACCTGACTATATTTTAATTAGTGCATAGAGGATAATATCAATTCAACTCTCGATTCTGTTGTTAGCTTAAAAAATTAATTAAATTCTCTCTCTTTCTATTCCATCTATTCCGGCAAGTTACACCATAGTACTGGTCAATCTCTATCTTTCAGTGGTGATTTGCGGTTTCCAATATTGTTATATCTTCTGTTAAAAGAAGTGTTAGGCTTTCAGTTGACTATGGTAGTATGGTACTCTATAAGCAGCCTTAGTTCTCTTTTCTAAAGTCATCAGTACCAGTATGCCATTTTTCTTCTTTTCACATTACAGAAGGGATACTGGTCTGCATGCTTCTAGTTGAAAAGTTCCTTGGCATTATTGCCCAAAAGAACATCACTCAAAGGTAGTGCAAAGTAGCTCACTAAAGACATCCTACTGAGACTCAATATAAAACAGACCCAGAAAGACTAAGGTGTCAGATCTACAATGGAAAGTCAATCCATTACTGTTTCATCCTCCCAGTGGACTGGCTTGCTACACTGATATCTAGATTTCTGTCCCCTCATGCACTAAACACAATCTAACTGATATTAGTGGGAGCAATGAATATTACAAATTACCTCCCAGTCTCATACACACATTGTGCTGCTGAAACATGCTGCATGTTTCATATAACAGCCTACATTTTTTACAAGTCATACAATATTAAACAGCTCAATCTAGCATTAACTATTTTGAAACATATTACCAATTATATTTGTTCCATGATATTACAAGTTGAATTATGTATATTTTACAGAAGCCTTTACATTTTGCTCTAAAATAAAGTAATACAAAGCAAAGTATTATTAAAAAATAATCTAGTCTTATGAATTAAGAGAAAGTTCTTATAGGTTTTTTTTATCATACTCTGTCATGCTGATTCCCTTAAGAATTTACAGCCAATTTCCTCTACACATAGATGCTTAACCACTACATGACAACTATAGAACATTCTTGGGCTCTCTTTACTGGACTTAATAAAATCAGAATTACAAGCAATTAAAGTCAGGGTATTGTTTGAAGCAACAGGAGATATTTCTTTCAGAAGCATTAAAACTAGTTAGGAATAGTCATAGTGGAATTCATTCTTCATAGACAGATTATTAAAATTCTTCTAATATTTATCTCCCCGTAGCCCCTTTTTTTTTTTGGTTTTTTTTTTTAACTATTTCACTAGTATTTTGAGCAAAAGGAAATCAGAATTGCTTTATTGAATTCTTGTGGCCTGTGTGGATTTATAACTTCATAAATAAATATAACTCTCTATATATGGGGTGTCTGGGAGAGGTATCACCTCCAGGGAAAGAGTACGCTCCACTCGCCTGAGTGACTCTTCCTTAAATATTTCAAGAATCCACTTTCACAATGTAATGACACACTTATGTGAATAAATTCTATTTATCTTGTTTTCTTTCTAAAGGTAAATAAGTATATAATGTACTGATACTGCTATATAGGCCCTATATGCAAAGATCCAGCAGTCTCTCCTTATTCCTCTTCTATCCAAAATCAACACCATTTTTTTTCAGCCTAGGGAGCTCAGTACTGTATAGTGCTCTCAAACTCTAATCTATCAAGCCCTGCTGTGGATGTGTACTGTGGCCAGATTCATCACCACCTACAGAATGGAGGCAGGATATGCCCCATAATTAACAAATTATCCCAACAGGAATGTGGCCTGACACAATAAGACTGAAGGAGGGCAAAAACATCATAGACAATATAATGGAAAAACAGGAGGAATTTCCTTGGTCCAGTAATAAATTATTGCAGTTCTTCTCCAACTGAAAAAGTTTAGTGAAATTTAATGGTAGTAAAAATTCAACCTGTGCTATGACCATGAAAAGAAATTTAATCCCTCTGACTGAACCCGCGCATGAATACATCACTGCTTTCCTAGCTGTAAAAATAGGTATAGTATTTAAATACTGAAATACAAAGTAACTCCCATTACATCATGCAGAACATGAAGATCTATGTGCTAATGTTAGAGTCTATACAGAACTCCCACTGATTTCAGTGAGATGGGCAAACAGAATAATAGTAGCATGGTTGTTTGACAGCAAGGTATTTGCATCAATTGCATTTTCCTTCAAAGAAAAGTATGAAGTAGGCACATTAAAGTGCAGTAGGGGACACTATGAAAACTGTTCTGAGGACAGCAGTACAGAGGGATGGATCAAATGACCCAAGGGGGACCATTTGACTATATTTTCCACATTAGAAATCATGATATCATCATACTGGCAGAAACCACTCATTCAAGCTTCCTCCATTTTGTCTGAAACATCAAGACAAATCCCCTGCCCTCCCCCACCAAGACAGACGATCCAAATACTGCAAGGTTTGTACATATTTCTTTTCTTTCATCCAAATATCCAAAAGTACATAACATGCCCTGAGATTCACATGTTTCTGAAGTAGATATTGCATTCATTTTATCAAATTAGTTATCACTGAAGAAGTTGTGTGTTTGCAGGTTACAAATACGAACATTTTCAGAGATACTGGTGTTTTCTGGTTTCTTAAATTTTGATTGCCCTATATCAGGGGTTCTCAAACTTTGTGATACCACGACCTCGAGTGCTGGATGGCAGTGGTGGGGGATGGGAAGCTCACACACGGCGGCTGCCACCGCCATCTACCACTCAGCACCACCGCCACGCACCACGCATCGCTTCCCCGCACTGCCATGCGTACCCCCTGGGAAATTTGCGGATCGCTTTTATGTTGCTTGTGACCCCACAGGGGGTCACAACACACAATTTGAGAACCCCTGTCTTATATGATTTTCCAATGTATTCAATTCTCACAACTCCAGCTGAAGTCCATGAACCGTGAAGCAGCGTCGTCTGCATACATTACGTCTAGGGCTCCAAAATGGAAGCAACCAAAATGACAGGTCCAAAAATATAACATTTACACTGTAAGTCAGCAATCAAAACCTAAATGTCTAGGATTATCCATTAGGTATAGCCTGTAGTTTATAAGCCAGGCTTCAATGAATGTAAAATTTTGCAAGTTGCAATAGCCTATTTTACAAAATATTATTAGGATTTAAATCTTTCATATGGAAGAGAGAAATCAAAAGACAAAATAAGTATTTTAAATAAAAAATATGTAATATATTTCCACTAAAATAATCAAATTTAATTTAATTAATTGTAAAGATTGAGTCTTCATGAATTATATTGCAGATTTAACTGCTGGCTGAAGCAAAAGTAATGGTCTTAAATTGTAAGGAAAAATAAGTTGGTTATTAGGAAGAACTTTCTAAATATGAGTGTGGTTAAGCACTGGAACAGGAAGTGAGATAGGTTACCTAGAGAGGGTGTGCAATCTCCAACTGTGGGAGTATTTAAGAACAACTTAGAAACTTGGATGCGACAGTTCATACAATGTTGATCTTGCCTTGAGCAGGGGGTTGAACTAGATGACATTCTAGCTGTATTTTTCTAAGATTATATGGTGTACTCCTTTCCTCTACTGAATTCTTCCAACATGTGTTCTTTTATTCTATTTATGGATTATAAAAGGAGATCTTTATCTCTGTGTGCAGGACAAGAAAGCACTCTCATTAAAAAAAGAAGAGCAGGAGTAGAAGAGTAACGAGAATATTTGATGCTGGTGGAAGAAGAGCTGCTACAGACAAGTGTTGACTTTTGTCCTTCCAGTTATTCACATGTAGTGATGCTTAACCTTTCTAAGACATAAGGAACATTTCTTAAAATGTGGGTAAGTCAGATTTTTTTCATTGTCTATTGGACTGACTGAGTGAAAAGAAAAGAGGTCCAAAAACATTCTGAAATGATGTTTGATGTATTATTCCACCAAAATACACTGGAACAGAGCAGGGAGGATGCATAACTCATGATTCCTCACATACCCCCTGTCATACACCCTCATAGCACTGAGAGATGTGGAAATACACAGATAGGAATTTATTCTAAACTCTTTTCTATTTGATGTCAAGTGCTGTAAGACTGAAATCAAATTTAAAGCCTGTTAAGGAAAAAGTGGGTTTACTGTTTACAGGTTTCTGGAGATATCTGACTAGGCTTTTTCATAACAACCAAGTAGATCCCAGAAAGACTGATAATATGTTTTATCTCAGGATTATTAGATCAGACCTTTAAAGACTGAAAGCTGATAGTTTCTAAATATTGCCCAATGTAATCTAAGATGAGCATAAATTACATTATCTTCAGGTTTTTATCCTTTAGTAAGGTGACCTGCAAAAATTACTTTTTCGTCAGGAAAGCTGAACCTTCAAGAATGATACATGGATAGGATATAAAAAACAGAAATGTTTACGTGGCACATGGAGCAGAAGACTGATAAATCGGAAGATATGGTAAAGTGCAGACTCTAGCTGTTTACTCTTAGCAAATTGCACTGAAACCTATATATGCAGATTCCTGTGGAAGATACTGAGAACACTAGAGGGTTTTTATCAATTTTGAAAGGCGCAGAAGCTAGACACCAGTCTGAAGTAAGATTTATTTCATACTCCCAAAGCTTGTTAATAGAATAAAGCTATCATCCTAGGTACAAGAAAATATTTTTTCTCAAAGTTAAATATTCTTGCATGCACCACATCTTCTGCATTTTGCCTCTTTAGTCCTACTCTTCATGCTACGTAAACTCAAATACACAAGTAACTTTATGCATTGAGAAGTCCCACTAAATTCTACAGGACTACTCATATCCATACATTTACACAGATGCCTAACTATCTGAAGGATATGGACACTGGATTGCAATGCGTTTAAAATACAGACTACCTTAATCTCCGTAAAAAATGGTGTCAGTGGACATGTTGACACATACGCTGGACTGTGCAGTTGTTACTTGCTTAAGCAAGTACTAAATGACCACGCTGTAACCGATGATAGCTCACAGTCTGGATGCCACATGGGTCTTTTCCCATGCTACTGCACAGTAGCAACAAGCTACTGCACAGAAGCATCGGTGTCACGGTTCATGCCCACCAACACTATGTCACCATAGCAATGAGCTACAGTGACATAGCTCATCACGATGGCGATGTAGCATCTCACAGAGATACACCCAGTACTTAGCACATAATAATCAGCACAGTCTTAAATGCCCATCAGAAGGTATAGTAGGATGTGGATACATTTATAAAATGATCTCTTCCAGGACAAGTCTGAATTGACTGGACTGAATTATAAACTTTAAGACCAGAAGAGAGAACTTTACCATCTAACCTGGCCTCCTGTTTATGGGAAATCATTACATTTCATCTGCTTACCCTTATATTGAGCACAATAATTTCTGCTGGACTGAAGCACACTTTCTGGAAAGGCCTCCAAGTTTTGGTTTGAAGACATAAAAAGAGGCAGAATCCAGCACTTCCACTGGTAATTTATTCCAATGCTTAATTGACCTCATTGTTCAAATGTTATGCTTTATTTCTAATATGAATTTGTCTAGTATCAATTTCCAACCTTTGGTTCTAATTATGCTATTTTCCACTAAATTAAAAAAAAGTTGTGTGCTTGGATTTGATATTTGCTTCCAATCCTTTGATAAAAATGTTGAATAGGTGTCGAGCCTGGTAACAATGCCTGGAGAATACTACTAAGAAAGATAATTCCCCATTGACAACCACTTTCTGAGATCTGTCAGTTCGCCAATTCTTAATCCATGTAACATGCGATTTATTGGTATTGTACAGTGCTATTTTTTCATCAGCATGTCATATGGCACCAAGTCAAATGTCTTATAAAAGTCTAAATATATTACATGCAGTTACCTTCATCAAGCAAACATGTAATTTCATCAAAGAATAAAATTAGGTTTGTTTGACAAGATCTATTTTCTATAAAGCCATCTTGACTGGCATTAATTACATTCCTTTCCTTTAAATCCTATTTGACTCATGTATCATTTTCCCCCTTTATTTTGCCTTGGCTGGATGTCAGGATAACCAGCCTAGAATTACCTTGCTCAACCAAATGTCCTTTTTACAATATTATAAAACGGTATGTGTCACCAATGCTTGACTTCCCATATGCATGGACTTGTTAAAACCCTGTATGCCACTAGCTAGGCAGTGCACAGGATTTTAACAGGACAGATTCATTGAAGGTCAAATTCATTAAGCTTCTGGGTTTGTAGCCCTTAAGAACGCAGACTATATTATATACCAAAGGAAAACGTATGTTCTCTTTCAGGTTGGCCGATCTCCTCTGGTGGGCTTTAAATTAGGCTTGTCAGGGGAAGAGGAAGTTGAGGATGGAGGGAGCCACAGAACACCGAACAAAGAGCCACCCACAAGAACAGCCCCGCCAAGACAGGCAATGAGCACAAGAAATACCCAGGTAAGAGACAGGGGCCCAGATAGTCCTGGGATTAGGGGGGCAGTGCATGCACCTTCAGGAGGCCTTAAATGCCTCTACACTAATGCTCATAGTATGGGGAACAAGCAGAAGGAACTTGCCCTCCTGCTAGCTAACACAAACCCGGACATAGTGGGGCTCACTGAAACTTGGTGGGATCCAACGCATGACTGGGTGGTAAACATCAGGGGCTATGGGCTGTACAGGAGGGATAGAACAGGGAGGAAAGGTGGGGGTGTGGTGCTCTATGTCAAAGAGAAATACACATCCTCAACAAACAGCACTGGGTCAGAGGAGGGGCAGACTGAAGTGCTCTGGGTCTGTATACAAGTGGGTCAGGGGGAAAGGGACTTAATGGTAGGGGTTTACTACAGGCCACCCGACCAGGGGGAAGAGCTGGACCGGGAATTCTCAGGTCAGCTCGTGGAGGCAATAAAGTCAAGGGACGTGGTCATCATGGGTGACCAAAACTACCCGGACATCTGCTGGGAGGAGCAGTCAGCCAGGTCTGACCGCTCATGTAGGTTCCTAGCCAAGTTACAGGACCTCCATTTAAACCAGGAGGTGCACAGTCCCACCAGGGGAAATGCCTTGCTGGACCTGGTCTTGGCCACGGGCGACAACCTGGTGAGTGGACTGCAGGTTCTTGACCACCTGGGCGATAGCAATCATCACCTGCTGGAATTCACCATCCAGCACAGGGTGTCCAAGGCCTGCAGCATGGCAACAGCCCTAGACTTCAGGAGGGTGGATTTCAATAAGGTAAGGAGACTGGTTGGTGAGGCACTGAGGTCCTAGAGGGGAGGGGAGTTGAGAATCCAGGAAGAGTGGTCGTTCCTTAAGGAGACGATCTTCCAAGCCTAAAGGGTAACAATCCCCACGTGGATCAAACGGGACAGGAGTGCTCAAAAGCCCCCCTGGCTCACCAGAAGCAACCATGAACATCTCAAAGCTGAAAAGCAGGTGTACACCCAATGGAAGGGAGGGGCCATCACCAAGGAGGATTATACGTACATGGCTCGAGACTGTAGGGGGGCTGTTAGGAAGGCTAAGGCGGAGATACAACTGGGACTAGCGGCCCGGATCAAGGATAACAAGAAGTCCTTTTTTAAATACATAGAGGGTAAAAAGAAGGTACCAGGTAATGTAGAACCTCTACAGGATACATTAGGAAATCTGGTGGTCACACCAGATGAAAAAGCTAACTTCTTTAACAATTTCTTTGCCTCCATCTTTTTGACCAGGAACCAGGGCGTTTCCCACCCCCCCCCCCCCCCGGGATCCCTGATGGACCCAAGAGACTGACCCTGGCCCTGGCAGTGCCTGAGGACCTAGTCAGGGAACTTCTGGTGGGTCTAGATGTATTCAAATCAGCAAATCCTGACAATCTCTACCCCAGAGTGCTGAGGGAATTAGCAGAGGTCATTGCAGGACCCCTGGCATGGCTTTACATGGCACTCATGGTGCTCTGGTGAGGTGCCAGAGGACTGGAAAAGGGCCAATGTGGTCCCCATTTTCAAGAAATGGAGGAAGGAGGACCCAGGAAACTACAGATCCATCCATTAGTCTTACCTCGGTCCTGGGGAAGCTCTTTCAGAAAATTATCCAGGAGCACATCTGCAAGGGGCCAGAAGGGGAGATCATGCTTAGGGGCAACCAACATGGGTTCATGCAAGGCAGGTCCTGTCAGACCAACCTGGTGGCCTTCTATGACCAGGTCACAAGATCCTTGGATGCAGGTGTCTCAGTGAATGTAGTCTTCCTGGACTTTAGGAAGGCTTTCGACAATGTCTCTCACCCCATTCTCATTAAGAAATTAGGCGACTGTGGCATCGATGCCTACACGGTCAGATGGGTCACAAATTGGCTGGAAGGCTGCACCCAGAGAGTGGTGGTGGATGGGTCTTTTTCGACCTGGAGGGATGTGGGCAGTAGGGTACCCCAGGGCTTGGTCCTTGGGCCTGTACTCTTCAACATCTTCATCAGTGACTTGGACGAGGGGGTGAAAAGCACATTGTTCAAGTCTGCAGATGACACTAAGATGTGGGGAGAAGTGGGCATGCTAGAGGAGAGGGACAGGCTGCAACTAGATCTAGACAGGTTACAAGGGTGGGCGGATGAGAACAGGGATTCAATACTGACAAGTGCAAGGTACTGCACCTAGGGAGGAAGAACCAGCAGCATACCTATAGGCTGGGGAACTCCCTTCTAGTCAGCACAGAGGCAGAAAAGGATCTTGGTGTCATTACTTATTCCAAGATGAACATGGGCCGCCAATGTGGGGACGTGGTCAGGAAGGCTAACCACACCTTGTCATGCATCCACAGATGCATCACGAGCAGGTCCAAGGAGGTGATCCCCTCCCTCTATGCGACACTGGTCAGGCTGCAGACTGAGTACTGCATCCAGTTCTGGGCGCCGCACTTCAGGAGGGATGTGGACAACATCGAGAGGGTCCAGAGGAGGGCCACTCGCATGGTCAGGGGGCAGCAAGGCAGGCCCTACGAAAAGAGGCTACGGGACCTGAACCTGTTCAGCCTCCACAAGAGAAGGCTTAGAGGGGATCTGGTGGCCATCTACAAACTGGCCAAGGGGGACCAGCAGGCAATGGGAGAGTCCCTGTTTCCCCGAGCACTACCAGGAGTAACGAGGAATAATGGCCGTAAGTTGACCGAGAGCAGATTCAAGCTACATATTAGGAAGCACTACTTCACAGTCAGGGTGGCTAGGATCTGGAACCAACTTCCAAGGGAAGTGGTGCTCGCTTCTATCCTGGCGGTCTTCAAAAAGAGGCTAGACACTCACCTAGCGGTGGTAATTGACCCCAGCATTCTTTCCTGCCCAGGGCAGGGGGTCGGATTTGATGATCTGCTCAGGTCCCTTACGACCCTACCTACTATGAAACTATTGCCAAATGCGTAACTGGGGGGCATAGACAAATGAAAACATCCCGTAATGCCAATTATATTGGCCTTGCATACCAACGAAAATGACTCTAGGATTGGAAAACAACAGATACGCAGCTATACCAAGGCAGCTCACTTATGGTGACCAGAAGGGCGGATCCAGAGTGAGTACAGTGGTGTAGTCACACTCCTCAATTTGATTCCGCTTCTTCTCAGGAGAGAACCAAAGAATGGATCCTGTTGGAGCTGGACTACCAGGCCATGTGCCTTAGCTGGGTGGTCAGCCAGCAGTACCAGAAGGCCAAGGGACCACTCATAAAAGTTCTTTATTTCAAAATCCTTACTCCACTGTTGGGTGATTATTACTGTGCCTCACAACTAGATGGCAGTGGGGAAGAGAACAGTGAACAACTAACACAGGATGCACATGGATATTTTGATGTAACCTACACAACAGTGGAATTTTACCCATGGTTCTTTCACATGCAATTCTTCACCGTACTGGTCAAAGGGTGTAAGGGGAGGGCAAAATGGCAGGTCGACAGCTGGACTCAGTTTCCCAGCAGCCCCTGACCACATGGCTGGGGTCGGTTTCCATGGAGACCCCAGCAGCAGCCGTGCTATGATAGCACAAAGCTGGGGTTTCCATGGAGAACATCCTCAGCAGTGCTGGCAGGACACAGCTGCTCTGGAGCCCAGCTGGGAGCTTGTGGTGGTGACAGCAAGGCCTGGGGCATGCAGGCTGCAGATCACAACTCTGCCCCAGCTCTGGACTATGCTGTCACTGCCACAAGATCCTAGCTGGGCTCTGGAAGAGCTCTGCACCCTGCCATGCATCCTGCCATCAGGGACAGCACTGGGGGGGAGGGGCTGGAGGGGCTATAACCACCCCAAAATTACCCGTGACACCCCACATAGCCACCCCTCCTAGTAGTACCACCACTGCCGCTGTCCCTGCCAGCCCTGCATAGGAAGTGGCAGCTGAGCCCACCCCATTCCCACCCACAACACAGCCATCCCACCAGGAAGAGGTTGGTGCTCCTGCTGCCTGCCAGCACTGCTGGGGCCGGTCTCCATGGAAACCTAGCCCTGCGCTATCTCAGCACAGCTGCTTCTGGGGTCTCCATTGAAACTGGCCCCAGCCATGCAGGCAGGGGCTGCTGGGAAATGGAGTCCACTGCCAGCTGGATCCAGCCTGCAGGACAGACTTTGCCTGCCACTGGTGTACATTGTCTATTTTCTTTTGTTTGCTTGTTTTAATATTGGTCATCTATCCAGGCCTAGGAGACATACAAGAAGAAATAAATCTTAAGGCATGTTTCCAAAATCAGTCATCCCCAGGGCAGCCTAAGAAAACAAATTAAACTGCCTTGAAATTTTCATAGAAAAAACTGGTTATTTTGTTTATTTAAATTGCAGTGAATTAATATTCAACATGTTTTACCATTTCCCACATTTTTAATGGTCTATGAAAAGACCTGTTTTCTCCAAGTTATCACTTACTGGAAAGTACTTTCCAAAACAGCTACCTCCTAGGTTGCCATTCCTTCCAGTATTTGAAAGGGCCAAGCTCCTTTATAGCAGCTATCTAAGAACTTGCATAATATTTGTAAGACATTGTTAAAGGATGGTCTGTTCCCTTAATAAGGCACAGCCATCCCTGTTAAGTATATCTAGTTATGGAATCGTTTGCTCCAAGTCAGTGTCCCACTAAAAGGTTAAAATCCCAGAGGAGAGAGCAGAGAGGAGCATACGGTGAGGGAACAGTTGCAATGAGAAAAGATGCAGGCTGTGAGCTGACCAGCTTGTTGCACAGTGGGGCCAGGCTGCTAGGACCAGCATCGAAGGGCTCCCCCCGTTCTAGTGCCTGGGACAGGGCAGAAAGGTTTGGTTTTGCTTCTTTGGTACTTAAAGACTGTTTTATTTGGGAGGACAGGCTGAGGTACTTCTTAGGGAGCAAAACATACCTGCAGAGGCCAGCAGTTGAGGCAACCTGCTTACAGACATGCGCCCACACTGGGAAGTTACTGGTAAAACCTTGGCAGCCTCGTCTATGAACACTACTAGGGTGCCCTAATGTTTTCTCACCAGTCCATTTGTTGCCAGCTCACAGTCTGTCAAATGCTAACAGAGTCCAGCAGGGTAGGTTGTAGCCATGTTGGTCTAAGGACAAACTCTAGCCTCATCTGCATGACCAGCCAGTTTATTTTCAGGCAGAAGGGATTTTGCTAAATTGAAGCTGTTGCTATCAGCTATAATACTTGCTTATAGAAACTAAAGAATTGATCTGAGAGTTTCTAGTAGTAAGAACTCCAGTATAAACAGGCTGGACCTAACTCCATTCTAGGTACCTGCCCCATCCCTCTGATAGGAGAGAAAGAACCTAACATTAAACAATTGAAGACAACATAAGGGTGTCATCACTGTCTGCTGGTAGAGGTGTTGTCTGCATTGATCATTATGGTATAATCAATCTTGAGTAAGAGTAAGTCTATCAGATAAAGCTCATCGCCTGTTTTCTTGATGTCGGAGGCTCAATACATTTTCAGAAACCAAAAATCAGCTAAGATCACCACCAGTACTAGATTATAAAGAATTCATTTTCTCCAATCAAAGCCTTTTACTGCCAGACGTGTACTCAAAACTTAACAGAGAAGTTAAACAAATTAAATGGAAAAGGAAGAAAAATATTCTTTGAGGCTTATTTGTGGAAACATCTTTGGTTTTTCTGGCTTGCTGCCTTATACATGTGTTTTTAGGTGGCCAGATGCCATCAGGACAAAAATAACTAGAAAAATTGAACTGTCTATCAATAGAGGTAATTTAACCCAGTAGAGAAGGTCTGTATAAACACTACAAGATACATAATACCTGCTTTAAGGAGGTGGTGAATGGTCACCAAGTCTTTATATATTCCTTCTGTACTGTGTGAATTACATGTATTGAAAAAAAAAATTAAAATTACAGCTTTGTCACTTGTTTTTCTCGAAAGAAAATAATTTTCTATTTCACCTCATTATACAACACTGAACTATTATAAAAAGAGACTTCCAAATGAGAAATAACATAATGTTCTGACAAATTTCTTTAATTTATTCGTACTATTTCTGCCATTAATTGACATAAATAAACATCTTTCCTAGCTTCTTTTATGAACTTTGTCCCGTACTCTGAATTTCAGAGGAGAACAGCATCCACAGGCTCCAATGGAACTTAAGGTTTCAACACCTTTAAAAATAAAGGTACTTTTTTATTTATCAAAATATTGGCCTATTATACAAGTCACTGTATTATTTTAGCAACTATCTAACGATATTAACACAGCTGGGTATTCAATAAATGGGTTTTGGCTCTAATCTTCTTGCTTTGTAGTTTCTGATAAAATTAACATTGACTTCAAGTGGTAACAGATCTTTACTTAAAAGAAATGAAAGGGACATAGCAAGTTGTTATGGAGGACATATGAAGACTGAATGACACAACAAACCTATGGAAACAAAAAGGCAGTGTTTGATTGTCACAGACCCATAGACTTGCCTTAACCTTCATGCTAATAGAATGTAAAGAGCAAAGGGACAGCACTAGAAAGTTCATTTTTAATCGTGTGCTATATGTCCACGCATATGCTTGTTGACACAACAAGGAAATATCAATAATTATCATTCATTACTTTCCATTTGCTTCTCTGTTCAATGGCAATGGATGGCATACCTATTTTGAATGTTTATTACTGTATTTTTCAAAGTCTATATCTTCTCAGGCTCTTTAGAGACAGCGATCAAAAATGGGAATGTAGATGAATTCTAGTCCATTTTCCAGAACTGCAAATTCACTTCAAGGGCTTCATTTTAACAACATTTGAGTGAAGTGTGATTGTCTTCTCAAAACACTGAAGAATAGGCTGCAATTGGAGTCAATCATACTGAACTAAAAGAAGTTATGGGAAATAAAGAAAGCTTCTGATGTGGAGTTCAGCATGAAGAGATAAACAGTATCGTTCTATATTATGAGGGCACAGAATTTCCATCTGAAAGCATTAAAGGAATTTTTACATCAAAATTTCTTTTCAACTCAGTCATAACATCATACATATTAAAACAAGTCCTAAAAATGGATACTGTACCACTTTGATTCCCCTACATAGTATGCAATTCACCAAGCCTGAATGTGTCCTGGAGGATGTATTAAACAAATGCATGGTTTCCAAAGAAGAAAATAGGTTATAAAAATTAAGAGAAAACATGCTGGTAGGGTCATCTACATAAAACATTTAAAACTTTAATGATTAAAGTGAAATAAATGAAGCCTGATTTCAGATCTACAGAGAACAAACAACTCACCATTGACCTAAATTGGGATTAGTCTAAACTTGACTTGTTTATCAGATATTAACTACCAACACAAAAGTTAAATCATAGTAATTTAATAGATGTTAAACATGACTGCTACTTCACCAGTAGATAAGTTTCTGAATTTGAGAATCATGGCCCAGATAACCCTGACAAGGAAGAATGTAAAATAGCAAATGCTGTGGAGGGTGGGAGGCTAAGCGGGGGAAAAGGGGATAGAATCGCTCAACCTAATTTTTAGGAATTAGCCATTCAGTTATAACACACTATAACTTATAGATTTTCATCAAATTACAAGGTCTAGTCAAAAAGTAACAAGACTGAATGTGTATATGGGGTACAACATATTGGGTGGGGGGTGTGGCTTTGCTGAAAATGTCTGGGCATGTTGGGACTCCTCTAGACAGATTCGCAGCTCATGATGTTTCCCCAGTTTTCTGTGGCCAGAGGTTGAAGTAAGATTGTTTGTGTCTCATGTCCTCTTTCCTTATGTCAAAGTGTCCAGAACAATGGGTGCATTAAATTTTGCATGAAAATCGGGAAAACGGTAAGTAAAATATTTGAATTACTTAAAATAGCATTTGGCAATGACACTATGAGAGTACAAGTGTTTTGAATGGTATCATCGATTTAAAGAAGGACAATCGTCAGTCGAAAGATGACCATTCCAGGTGCCCTTCAACAACACAACATGATGAAAATGTGGCAGTGGTTCATGGTTTGGTTTGAAATGATAGGCGACTGACTGTCCGAGAGATAGCAGAAGAAGTTGGAATTTCTGTTGGTTCATGTCATTCAATTCTAACCGGCAATTTGGGAATGAAATGACCAGAAAAACATCCAGAAAAGTGGGTGTCCAACTTTTGGATGCTTCACCATAACAATGGACCTGCCCACTTAGCACAGTTTGTGCAGCAATTTTTAGCCAAATTTTAGGCAAACACTGTATCCCACAAATGCCACAGCCTCCATATTCATCTGACATGGCCCCATGTGACTTTTTTCTCTTGCCTCCGCTAAAGAAAACCTTAAAAGAAACCCCTGTATATAAAAGATTTTGTTTCCTACAGCACCAGTCTCGATACTTTTTGAACAGTCCTCATATATGAGTTTTTCATTAGACAGTTTTGCTCTGAATCCAAACGTCCCACGTTTTGTTTTGAAACCTATTAAAATTCAAGACTTGACCTCAATGCCTAATTTACAAGGGGCTTATGGTCAAATCAGATCAGTCAGAGCTTATGTTTCTTCAGGTATTTCTTCATGAGGCATGGGTTCAGTTGCCACCTCTTCCAGATTTCCTGCATCACAACTGGGAGAGTCATTTAATATCTGTTTACTTCAGTTTGCTATTGATAAATCTGTGGTAATACTTCACTTCAGCCACCTTTGTCCATCGTGTCTCTTGGGCTGCGATTGTCAAAGGTACAAAAGCCAGTTAGGTGCCTAACTCCCACTAAAACTTAATGGCTTTCTCTATTTGGTCTTTGAGAATTTCCTCATCATGTTTAAAGTGAAGTATTGTAGAAAGAGACCCAGGATTTGAGCTCTCTTGAATTGAATGGGAAATAAAAATATGTATGCCATCCATTTTAAATGCTATTTGTTTTAATATTAAATAATCTGAGTGAGGATACCCAAGATAGCCTTAAAACGTTAATGCTTGATGCAGATGCAACCATCTAGAAGGAGCTCAGGTTAATTAACAAGCCCTGCTCCGAGCACTGCACTGATAATATTGAAGATACGACTGACAGATTTCTTTTCCTCCTAAAAGAAAAATGTTACTCCATATGAAATGAAGACAGAAAAGGGATGTTCTCCCTTATGGAAGAGAAAAATATTTAAAGCCCAATAAGGGTAAGAAATACTATCCCGTGCAAGTCTTTAAATGGAAAAATCATGTGGTTAGCTCCACACAGCCATGAACATACACTCATATCTCTGGTTCTAGCCCAGTTAAAAGAAACATCCCAAGCAGATTGCTGGCAAGGGGTGGGAAACTTCACTGCTCTTCTTAGCAGGATAAGAACGCGCTGACCATTTCATAGATTTTCATAGATGTCATAGAAATTAGAGCTAGAAGGTACCCTGGGAGATCATCGAGTCCAGCCCCCTGCCCCAGGGGCAAGAAGTCAGCAGGGATCATAGAAGCCCAGCAAGATAAGCATCCAAATGTGTCTTGAAGGCGTTCAAATTACTATTCACTGTAAGTCAATGGTAATTGTTGCTATTAGCACCAGTATACACTTTTGCCAGATAAATACAGGAGAACCACTCTTTTCCAGTGTATCACAATTAAAGATCTGGCTTTGGTATCAGAATCAATATGGTGATGTTATCTCTGTTAGCTGAGAAGCACTGTATAGTACAGGGGTAGGCAACCCTCAGCATGTGTGCCAGAGCATGGCATGTGAAGGCATTTTTCTTGACACGCACACCTCGGGGCAGACAGCAGGGGAGGGACTGGAACTGAGCTGCCACAACAAGGATTTGGCCCCTCACATTTCCCCTGCTGTCCACCCCTGGCATGCCAACATCTTACAAGTCAAGGTTGCAGGTGGTTTTTGGCACTCTGACCAAAAATGTTGCTGACCCCGGTACAGGAGCTTGGGTAGAGACCTGCACCTATGCTGGTTCTGCACAGATCTACCCACAGTTACACATGGATATGGTGAATTGCTCTGATATAGTAGATGTGTACACCTTTCAAAACTAGTTTGTGCTTTATAGTCACAGTCTGATTGAGTTTAGTTTCTTTTTTTCTCCCACTTATTACTTTGTATTTCCTTAAGCATACTGAAGTCGTAAGATGGTATTACATTAAAATAACAATTAAATTCAAAGTGTGTTCCCAAAGAATATTCGCCAACATTTCCTTATAAGCGGTGATTCTGCTTCATGAAAGGGACAAGTGCTTCTAAGAAAGATTTGAGGGAGAATTATTCCAGCTCATCTGCAAATCCATCCTTCATCTCTACAGAGGCAGAAAGAGTCAAATTCAGATTTTACTTACCAAACCCCATGTCTACATCAATTTAACTCCAATAACTTTAGTTCAGCTGCTCCCACTTTACATCAATGTAAGTGAGAGTGGGATAAGTCCAAAACATCCATGTTAGAGCTCAAGGCAGTCTTGTGTTCTCTTTGAAGCATAAACATTGCCTGAACAAAGGTCATACCCGAGTTCCCCTCCTTTCAAATACTGTCATATTTCTCTTTTTAAAAGGTTATAGGTAGGTCGTAAGTCAAGTCATCAAAATATCTAGCCTTGAGTTACTTATCTGGTTAAGCAGCCAGGTTCTAATTGCAAGGAGAATGAGCATCACTTTGTGGCTGGACTGGAAGGTGGAAACATTGAGAGAAAGGGACATCTAAGCAACTAGTTCCCAAATGTTCTTGTTTCATGTATTACCTCCTTAAAACAGTTGTTGTGAACTGAATCAATGAACTTGATGTTGACATCCTACCAGAAATGTATATATCCTAGTTTGGAAACCTCTGACCTGACAATACGATGTCCTAAAATGGAGGGAAGGAAGGCTGGTGAAGGAGAGGAGGTGGGAAAAGAGACAAAGCGAGAGAGAGAGCATGCCACGAGTGCACCAGACAATATCTCTCTAGTCCCTGCCTAGGTGTATCTTGAAGAATATTCCTCCTCCACTGTCAATCAGGTTATTAAGAGTTCTCTTTCAATTTATACAGCCATCACACCGGCAGATAAAGTGGTAAGATATATTCTGATCTTATATTTATGGAATCTCAGTTGTTCTAATAGAGTTACAAGTTGAACAGAAGATAGAAGTGACCTCACTTTGCTCTTCCTTATGCCCCACGTACCATCAGCTGGAAATACTTAAAAATATAAATGTATATGCCTGCCACTGCACTTTGTCTGCTATTTTGTTTCTTAACCATTACGGGCTATGGAGCCCTCCCCATATATACCACAATCACCAGCGTGATCACGCTGCATGGCAGCTGCAGTTACACTTACAGCAGGGACTGTGCACCTGGCAGGTAGAAAGTGTGACGAAAGAAGGGAGTGAGTGAAATCTTACTCCTGCCCTATCAGTGTACTGGAGAAGCAGTAGTAGCTGACCCTAAGAAAATAAGTACTGTTATGCTTTTTTCCATGAAAGTAGCTCTTTTTTTTTTTATCTATTTCAGACATGTGCCCACATATCTTCCTCTATATCTGTACATACATCAGCTGCCTACCCCATCATTAGGTCATGAGTAGGAAGAAGGACAATTATGAAGTACTTTCCATCACAAATGTTTTAAATATTGATTAGGTACACTGCATACAGAGTCAAAAGCAAGAAGATCAGCGTTGTAGTCAATGAAAATAAAGAATGTCAATATTTATGCTTTTCTTTTCCTGAAGCAAGTTTATTCCTTTCATCATTCAGAAGTTGCCAAATGTCATCTGCCTACTCCGATTAGCTGATACCATTGACAACTGATCTTTGATGTGCAGAATTAGATGCCTTCTGTAGTTCTGCCAACATAGACAGAATTCTCTTTTCCCAGAGCATGCCAGGCACACTTTTTGGCAGAAGTGTTGGAACAGAACACTGTCCGCCATTCTTATAAGAAAGTAACCCAGCAGCTGGGACCCAACTCTCCTCTCTTTTATAATAGCATAAATCAGAAGTAATTATACTTAAATCAATAGAGTTACAAGCACTTTTATAACAGTGTCATCAGAATTAAATTGAAAATAATAATGAAGGGAAGGAAAGTGGCAGTTAGCAAACAAAGTGAGATATGTCCCCTCTACTGAAACACTTGTGTTCAAAGAAAGGCACAGAAAAAAAATTGTGATAATACTTTAAAAGGTGAGAGAAAGGATAGAGCATAGCTGAGATATGATATAAAAGGTTTTTTTCAGAAGTAATCTGGAAACAAGTGATGAGCTCAGATGACAGGGATTGGAAGATTGTTCTAAAATTAAGCAACCTGTGCTTTAATACAGCATTTTCCACTCTGGATTCGTTGACTACACAGCCACTTCATTTTGCTCAGATACATTTTAACTCCCTACTTGGTCCCCCAGTCGCACATCCCCATGAGCACAAACGTGCATTCTCAGGGGACAAATAGCAGTAGCACATATTTGTATTGCTGCTAGTTGACCCTGGGGAACACCCCTGTACACACACTCTGGCATGTGGCAAGTTGCCCTGGATGGAGTAGGGGAGGCTGGTTTTAGGGCCTCCCAGGGCTCCAGTGCTGACTAACTAGGTGTATGGAGCCTCACTGGCAACCAAAGAGTGTCTCTGGCCAACCAGGCTCTGGTTCCAAGCAGCACATGCTTCAGCCACGTGCACCATGCCACTTTTCTTGGAGCAGGTTTTTTTAACACTGGGATCTCCTGGTGTCACAAAAACCTGCTGGGCTGCAAAATAGCAGCGTGGTGAACATTCACATGTGTAGTTTGCAGTGCCACAAACCGCATGTGGGTGGTTGTCTGGATGTGCCCAAGAAGTGTTTTTTTTCATTTGGTAATGAATTAGGATTCTGGATTTTTGTCCCTCCATCCCCCTGAGTAATGCCTAACCATAACAAAGATTACATGCCATGTAATCTCAGTGAAAATATTATCCTGAAGCAATCTGCCTGCAGCAGTAATCTGCTGAACAAACTGCAGTTAATGAAGCACAATCACTTGTTTACTTGAGACATATTAATCCATTTTAAACACTAAATTTCATGCACACTCCTAGGTAGATGTACTTGATTCTTTGACACTGACATTCAGGCCATAAGTCATAGTTCTGCTACTGAGAACCAGAATCCAAGAGGACTCGATGTAGGTTCCATCCTTTGATGAGGAACCACCTACTTTGTTAAAGTTGTCTATTAAAATCTATTACCAGTCAGATAAGACCGAGCTTTTAAAAAACACAATCAAATAAGCAGACAGGCTTTTAAGATGGAAGAAGGAGTCTTGATCTTGTGTGTGATGTTGAATCTGGGGTATAACATAAAGGTTACTGTGTATGTATTTTGAAGTAAGAAAGGTCGTTATTCATTAAGGACCTGAATTAACAACTCACTAAATCTATGAGTATTTCCTCTACGTTAAATGTACATTGGAAAAGGTTCAGAGATCCTACTGCAGGGAAAGGAAAGTTCCTATTTCTTAAGAGCTTCTCCATTTAGGAGAGAATCACAGCATATCCTTAACTTGAAATATATTAAACAGTTTATGTGCTGACCTGACCAGGAATATGTTCTAAATTCAGCCACTAATTTTTAACATTGGAACAGACATTCTCCAAGTATTACAAAGAAATTCATGGGTGAGGCAACAGTTATCATAGGGGAGACCTTTAATAAGGGAAATAATGGTATCCATGAGAGCAAAATAGTTGATTTACCCTAAACCTGCTGTGGCGGGCCAGTAGGGGGTGTCCCTACATTGAGCCACCCACCTCACTGCACCCGACCACCTTCCAGGCTCTGACTGCCTCCCTGGGGGAGCCTCACATCCGGCCACCCACCCTTCTGCAAGCATGGGGGTAATGCTGCCACCACCCGGAGTCCAGACTGATCTGGGACCTGTGCCCTCTGGAAAACACAGGCCTAGTAGTCCATGAGGGTGCTTGACCCACTGCAAGAACTCGGGGTGCTTCCCTCAGTCTGAAGCACAAATACTGGTCTCCCTTAGTCAGCTGAACCAAGGGGACCCCAAGGCATAATCTAGACCCTCTTCCAATAAGTCTCCCATGCTAGGTACAAAATAAAACTTTATTGGTTACAAGGAACAGGTTTGGAATAGGGTAGAGCAATATCAGAGAAATAACTTAGAGCAAACAGTGGCATGGTAGCCTTTGATTAAGCATCTGTGTTACTGCAAGCTATATATCTAGTTAGATCTCAAGTAGCTTACTCACGAGTCTCATCCAGAGGCAGGTGGAGATTCCTTCTGGAGGCAGCCAGTTCATTGATCATGAGTTTCAAGAGAGAGCAAGTTTCAGATGGTCTAGCTTCTCTCTCTCTCTGAGTTTTCATCAGGGCTACTGCCCCTCCTCCTGTGCAGTGCTTCACTTATACAGCCTTTATGACCTCATTTACCTGGTCCAATGAAGGCCAGCAACTGTTGGCTCCTAGCCAACCAATTTGAAATGCATCACTGGTTGCCAGGTAGACTGGCAGGGTCTCTAGCCCCCTTCCAGTCAGGTTGGCATTGATTAGAACAACAGGGAGCTTAAGCCCCCACCCAGATATGTGATGCCAGTCACATAGGCAGAGGGAGCAGGTTTCCCCCCTCGCTCAGGAATGTATCCGTTCAGGTTACAACTCAGGGTTACCTGAAGCAGACGGGACCAGAGGAGTCTGCCCCCTGCAGTGACCATGGTAACCAAACTGTCAGATAGCAGAGATGGTATTCTGCCACACCTGCTTAGAAATGTACTGAGACAGCCCCATGATGAGAAGGTATAGGTTGGAACTCAAACTGAGATAGCAAATGCAATCAAAACATTAATGATGCATATTACATACCTATTTCATTAATGGTTTACTTGTGCTGAATTTCTATTAAAAAAAAGGTGTGTAAAATGATGAAAATTTTAACTAATCATTTAGTTCAAACTGAACTTTAGGCTATTGTCTTTTATTTAAAAAATGCAGCACTTTGTCAGCAATTTTGTCAGCAACTCCCCCCAAAAGGACCCAAACTAAATGAGTTAACAATGTGATGCTTTTGCAAATGCAAGAAAATGCCAACAAATATTGTTTTGGGATATATTAACAGATGCGTAAAATGGAAATTAAGTTTTCCTGTATTCCTTGGCACTAGCAACATAAGAAAGGTATGGACAAACCATTGGAGTCCAATAATGAGATGTTTAAGAAAATAGAGCCTATCAGGAAAGGTTGAAAGGCTTGTCTCTGCTCTAGAACAGAGAACATGTGGGAGTGAAGAACAGAACAGCAGGTTTCCTGCACATACACAGTTGCTCTCTGGGAATTCAGGAAAGAATTTGTTCTCTGAGGGTACTGCGTAAAGGGCAGACTGAATTTCCGACAAAGAAGATTTAGGCTGGATATTAGGAAAAACTTTCTAACTGTTAGGATGGTGAACTGCTGGAACAAATGATCTCAAGGACGCCGTAGAATCTCCTTTGGAACTGTTACGGACAGGTTATACAAACATCCGCCAGGGAAGTTTCTAGCATTGTTATTCCCACCTTAGTGGACAGGTTGGATAAAATGGCTTAAATCCCTTTTAATTTTATAAATCTATGATTAAAGATATAAGGTAATTTTTAATAAACACACACACGCATACACTCTAGAAGCCAAGAAGCCAAATAATTATTTATCCGAATTTGCAACATGGAATAAAAATGCGCATTAACTCTCTGTTACAATTTCTTTACAAGTAATGCTCACTTAATTTACAAATCAGGGGGAGAAAGAAGGATTTTTGCCATTTTTCCCCATCCCCAATTCCCCAAATAAATATACGCTATAATATAATTGGTTCCAAAGCATCCTTGATTTTGAACATACAATGGCGTTTCAGCTGTGCTGGCGAATGTTTTACAAGATTACTTGTAGGTATCTTGTAAATATGATTTATGATACCTGTATGGTATCTCACACTAATTAAATACCTTGACTGACAATGGCAAACAACGGAGATAACTTATTTCAAGGAGAAATCTAAGGAATATGCACTACAGTTAATTAATTGATTAAATGCAGAGGACTAACAATTATTTTTTTTAGTAGAGTTACAGTTCCTTTTTTAAATTCACCTTGCATTTCAAATGAGCTATTTTGCCAACGCTGTGAAAGAAGTGAATTTTAGAAATATATTATATGAGTACAATTAATTCACACTTGCTGACAAGATGTCTTGCCACTTTCATATACTATTCTTGTTTCTTTGCAGAGTACCATCTGATGGACTACAGCTCTTTTTTTTCATCGTTACAAGAATCTTTGCATTTGTTATATATTTAAACAATTTTCCCCCATTACTGTGTAAATATATCCAATGTGAAACTTCAGTATTTGGCTCACATTTCACATCACAATCCCTCTCATTATAGGCTCATCTTGAATGAATACATTACAGTGCAAAAAAACAGCCTGCCTTAACTTTGAATCATCCTGTCCTATTGCCCAACTTACTTTACATCAAATAGCATGCTGAATGAAATTCAAAGAGCCTTTCAAACAGTACTAACACTTCAGAATACCCTTTATGATAGACAATAATTACTTTTCTTTTTGATAAATAGATAAGAAGTTCAGACAAATTAAGGTCCATGTTTTAAAAAACAACCATCAATGATGGGTTATGAATTTGAGACAGCTATCTGCTCAAGTCTGGCACCCAGTATTAGCAGATTCTCTTGGAAAAGTCTGGCTAGCAAAAGTATACAGAGCAGTGACAGGATCTGGAACAAAACCCTTGCCAAGACCTAAATCAGTACTCCACGTGCTACCTTATCAAAAAGAGCTCCCTGAAGTCAATAGCAGCCTTTTTATTAACTGTCATGTGTGCTGGTATCAGATTCAGTAAAATGACATTCAGAGGACCCACCAAAGGTTAGCAAAGATCCAGTTTGGCCCCAAATGGTAATAAAAGAGTAGTGCAAATATTATTATTGATAAACTCTACTGTCCAACTCAAACTCTGCAGAAATCAGTAGGAGTCTTTCAGTTGACTTCAATGGGTTTTGGATTGTGTACTTGCACCATACAGCTGCAGTCAACCTGTAGAAGCAAACACTGGACATTTAAGCAGTGGGAGGGGTTTTAGTGTGGCGAGGGGTTGGGTTTTGGGGTGGGGGGGGGTGTTAAATCTGCCAACCACCAAATGAAAATGAGCAGATGCCAACATTATTTCTTTTGTTTGTAGAACCTTTTGTGTGTAGGATACAGAAGGTGCATTCTTACCTGAAAGCAAAAATGGAAAAAGACTCTTAAATGCCAATAAAGTAAAAGGTGATACTACAGGGTTCATTCAGACTTGACAGAAAGAACGGCTGAGGGGCGTGCAATTATATTATGTGCCTATTCTGATAAGGCAAGCCTGACTTTTTAAATACCTCAGCAAAGAGATAGTAAAAAATTCCTGAATGCACAAAACTGACAGAAGAAAAAGGAAATGTACAATCTCTGGCTTTCAGGGTATGCCATTCAGTAACCAAGTAAATGTGAGGCCTCAGCTGATAGAAGGATTTCTTGGCGCCTTTTGCCAGCATTTTGTGAGGATTTATTTAGGGTAAATAAAGCCTTTTAGAGCTATAACAGTTGCATGTTTAAAGCTAACACTTTTTAAAGATTTTATCTGTCAAAATACATTTAGGAGTTTGGGATTTAATGCAGAAAAAAACCCTGCCATCTGAATGCTTTGGGATTTAACCAGCCTCCTGAGTAGTATTTGAAAAGACTCACTGCACCCGAGATTATGATGACCCAAGAAACCTCTGAATCTAATTACTGTTTAACCCCTGTATTGAGACTGAAAGGTGGCAGCTTATATTTCCTTGCTGAGTACTTCAGAAGATATCATTTTAATTCTTCTAACACCAACTCCCCTATTGATAGCAAAGAGTTTAACCCCCTGCAAGTAATTATACAATAAAATATCCCATGAACAAGATGTGATCATACAAAGGCATGGAGAAGTTAAATCTCTCTCCCAAATGTTAGAAGGGTCTTCTTGAAAGAGCACTTGAGCATTTCAGTCTTAAAATAGATGGCTACAAAACAGATTTTGAAGTCACCTTGGTGGCTGTGTTGCAAAAGACAAAGCTTTGAAGTGTGTGACTTTTTCTAAGTACTGAAAGAAGACTTTTCCCAGAAACTTTGGGAAAACTACGCATGGCATTTTTTCTTTTCCTAGAATCAGAAACGTGCTACTAGTATTTCAACAGGTCACAAAAATGTTGCCCCAAAAGTGCATGAACCCACAAAGAGGAGAAGAAATGCTTTAGTTACACAGTTAAATAAAAATGCACCCTCACAGAAAGGAGAAAAGATAGCTGGCAATCAGCTCACATGAAGTCTTGTTCAGCTGGAATTTTTGTTCCTGTAAACTCTTGCCTTTAAAGCATTTGTGAAAGTGGAGGCTCCATGCTAAATTTCTATAATGGTGTGTTGGCTCTTCTGGGCAGTTGGTCCAATAAAAAGATATCATGCACAAAACTACTGGCCTCTTGCATGTTTCCTGGATCATCATAGCTATAACATCAGTTCAACACTCCTCTGGACAAGTTATTTTAAGCTATTGCACCAGATATGGGATGCACTATGATGATACTATGATGCTGTTTCATAGATGATTCATAGTTGTTTGGGTTGGAAGGGACCTCAGTAGGTCATCGAGTCCGACCCCCTGCCCTGGGCAGGAAAGAGCGCTGGGGTCAGACGACCCCAGCTAGGTGCTTGTCCAGTCCATTTCAATGACAAAAAATCCACTTTTCAGAAGTATTTTATGACCCCAAGTAACTAATTTCCTCATCGTGGTGCAAAATCATGGAGCAGTCATATGCTTCTGGCCAGCAGATCACTGAGGCAGTGGATTGCTTTAGGAACTAGTAATAGAATAGGGAGTTTTTAACCTGTAATATTGGTTTGAAACCAGTAGTCATCATAGAAAGTTGTCATTTCAGAGATGTTCAGTGGAATTTGTTGGTAATTTCATTTTATAACCGACTGGATGATTCTCCAGATTGGAATAAATACCCCACAACTATTATTGTTATTGAGAATTTCAGCAGGAAAGCCAAGAAAGAAATAGGTTAAGATGGCGTGGCTAACCCATGGCACGTGCTCCACAAGTAGCATGATAGCTTCTGTGTGTGGCGTGCGGCAGATGGGGGAGAAAATAGAGAAAGAGTTGAACAAGATACAAACACAAAGACAAAAACGGACATGGCAGCTGCAGATCCATTGTCCTCACCACTTATTTGGCATCTCAAACTTGACCTAGCAAAGATTACAAGCAAAAGTGTGAAATCCTTACTTCAGTTTATATTTTGACAAGCAACTTGATGTGCCATACAGATACTTCCACCTGGATTTCTCATATAAGAAGCTAACCATACTTTTGGGAAATATTTAAATATTTTGAATAACAGCAGATCAAGGGAAGGACTTATAACTCCCTGTTTTCAGCTGAACACAGTCAGCATTCTTGGAAGGCTTGAATGCTCAAATCAAGAGACAGACGCATTTTGGTTCAGACTGAAAATATACTCATCTCTCTAGTGTCTTATAACCTGAACTATCACCTGAGAAATAAATGGGTAACTCCATTCCTGGTTAAGAAGCATTTTACCACACTCATTTACAAACCAGAAAATGTGCCATGTTGCAAAAATGTTTTGATTTCATGGGCTGTCACCCTATTTGCCCGGTCAGCTGCAAAGTAAGGAAAGTGTAGACATAAGCAAGTTTCTTATGACCTAAATGAAATAATGCATCTTGAATCTTTATTTTATTTTTTAATAGCTTTAAAGCTTGTGACTTAGAGCTGATCTTGCATTTTTATTTTTGTATTTTTAAAATTGGCTTTCCTTTTATTGAGCTAAGATGATTTTTAAAATGTGTGCTTTATATCCACTGCATGTGTGCCATGGCCTATGGCTAAGCAGTTATATTAATAAACCAAATTTTCAGATTAAAGTTCAATGACAGAATGGTGTGAGAATATTTTCAATGAAGCTGCATCTCAGTCATGGTTAAGGGGAGGATTTCAAATTTCCAGAGCTGTCAATCTCACATCTTTCATGAGCAAAAAAAGTTCACTTTTAAACTGCCTACCTGAAAGGCTTTTTTATCTTTATGAAAGAGGCAGCTCCAAAGGGAAATACCTAGGAGTAATAAGAGGAAATTTAGGAGTAATAAGAGGAAGAGCAAAGGAATATTTAGACAGAATAGCAGGAAAATCTTCAAACAGTGTATTATATTAGACAGAAAAAGTGTCTCCTAATGGATAAAAACATTTGCGACGTATAAAATAGCTTATTATGTGTCTTTGTAAGCTAGATTGGTCAAAGCATTCCACTTTTTTCCTTCCCTATCTCTAATTCATAAGAAAATATAGAAACCTGTCAGGATTTTTCCATTCACTCTTTCATCTGGAGTGAACCCTGAATAATTTGACTTCCCATTTTGAAACCCAAACAAATTTATTCCAACAATACCCACATCAACTTGGTTTTGAATAAAACCAATGCCAAGTATTCTTGTGGGAAATCTTTTTAACAATTTCCCATAAACATATTTGTTTTCCCACTGACAACACATGAATCAAAATGACATTTTCTACTACAATGTTATTCTTTGTTGAAAAGTATTTTCTTATCCAAAAATAATGTAGACCAGGGATGTCCAACTTCTGCATTGCACTGGTACCCTTGCACTCTGCAGGGTCTTAGGGCCTTCCTAAACCCCCTGGCCCTGGGCTCCCTCAGCCCTGTGGGTCATGCCATGCCCCATTGCCTGCAGGGGTGGGGGCAGAAAGCAGAAGCTGAAGGGGGTAAAGAAAGCCCAGATACTTTAGCAGCAGCAACTGGAGAGCAATGGTGGGGAGCAGTGCCCGACAGGGAGTGCAGAGTCCATAGGTTACTCCTCAGGGGCTGCTGTGATTTAGACAAGTACATTCCACAACACAGCTCTAACTTCAACACTGGTTAATAGTAAGAGTGCAATAAATGTGTGCAAAACCTTGAAAATTTGGGGAGTTAGTCTTATTGATGTTCATCAGGTCATCGTGCGAAATCACCTCCATTCAAGTTCAGACTTCATGTTACAAGATTCTAAGCTTTTGAAGAATAAAGGAACAAAAATGTAATTTAAAATGAGCCAGAATTTCCAACACAGTGGCCATGTCTGCACAGGATGCTGACTGCACAGTAGCCCGTGAGTACTGTGCAGCAGTGTCAAATGGCAGGAAATGTGATGTGACACTACTATGCAGTAGTCACAAGCTACTGTGCAGTCAGCATCACAAAAAAGCTGTTCTTCAGAGCAACTGTGCAATAACTCCATGGTACTAAATGACAACATAGTAATGGCTGTGCAGTCAGCGTCTCATGTAGACGTGGCCAGCTGCTTATTACATGATGCTTTCACAAAAATATCTTAAATTCAGTGAAGACCAGCTTAAAATTAAAAGAGCTATAATACAAATAACATCTTGCATTTATAGGCTAAGTACAGACAGTCAAAAAGCCCGAGGCTGAATCAATTCAATTTTTGAAGGTTTCTCTAAGCTGCAGAGCTTGAAATGATAATTAAGTGAATGGACTTGATTTTTTAATCCAGAAAGGCAACCAGATGCCTGCAGTGGCCCAGACCAGAAATTGAGGGGTGCCAGAGGATGCCTCGTAGCCTGCTGGCCACTGCCAAGGGCATCCAAATGCAGCTGAGCAGGGCCCATCCCTCACAGCCCAGCATAGCCCCCCCAACACCTTCCTGTCCCTGCACAGGGGGGAAACAGTCCCTCCAGCCCAGGTCCTGGCTGGCACAGGGCATCAGCCCATGTGAGGGGTTCCCCTGCCCTGGGCAGGGTCCCCCAAGCTCAGTTAGAGTGGGAATTACCCCCCTCACACCCCTGAGCACCTTCTAGTGCCAACTTAGCCCATCCCCCAGATGTGGGGGAACAGTCCTGCAAGCCAGCGCCCGACATCAGCCCACATTATGGGGATCCTCACACCTCTGTTCCCCTGCCACCCCATCTCCTGTCCTGCTGGGCTGACAGGCACAGGCAGGGCCAGGGCTGCAAACAGAGGCTTTGCTGCCTCAGCTCTATGAGAGCCCAGGGGCAGGGCTGGACCTACTCAGCTGGAGCAAACAGCGTGGACCAAAGCTAATGTGCCCACCCTGCAAGGGGGGCTTGCAGGGCAGGTGCAAAGTACCCTGGGATGCTGGGGGACTGTGAGTTAACTTGAGTCAGGAGGGAATCTGGGATAGAAGTGGATGCAGTACTCCAGCTGTGGTCTCACCAATGCCGAGTAGAGTAGGAGAATCACTTCTTTGATTGATCCATCACTTGACTGATGCATGCTAGGGTATTGTTGGCCCTGCTGGCTACAGCTTCTCCCTGCCAGCTCATGTTCATATTGTGATCGATTATTACCCCCAGGTCCTTTTCATTTGTAGTGCTGGTCAGGTTGGTGTTGTCAAGCCTGTAGGTGTGCAGGGGACTGTTCATCCCCAGGTGGAGCACTTTACATTTCTCGACATTGAACTTTAACTGGTTCCGGTCCGCCCAACTTGCCAGCCTGTCTAGGTTGGCCTGTATCTGCAGCCTATCTTCAACCGTGACCATACTTCCCCATAAATTGGTGTCATCCAGGAACTTGGCCAGTGAGCACTTCATCCCCACATCCAAATTACTGATGAAGACGTTGAATAGCACTGGACCAAGCACTGACCCCCGCGGTATTGTTTTAGTTTTAAAACAGTAAAAGGAAATAAAGGGTTAATGGGGGAAAGGAACAAGGGGATGGGGGGTATAAAAATATCAATAGCTGAAAAATCAAAATCTAAAAAATTTTGAAAAAAATGTCTTTTTTGTTGAAAAATTCTGAATGTTCATCCTTACCGGTAGACACATTGCAACTAAAGAGAGGCAAATGAGCAGACAACTTTATTTGTTAGACACATGGAACTTCCAGAAAGCATGCATGGCATCTGATAATGGGGTCCTCTGTAAAGCCTTCAGAGTGTTTGGCATTGTTCTGATTCTAACAGGTAATGTCAAAGCGTCTTATCAATAAAATAAAATAGGGGATAGAATTATAGAATAGTATGAATCACAGAATAGGAGCTACTGGCATTTTTTGCAACCAAAGCACACTGCTGTCTCATGTTCAGGTTATGGTCCATTGTGATAAGTGAGTATTGCTTATTAAACCTCAAGACCATAGTTTATATTTTGGCTTCATTTGCCAAAATATGGAAGTAGGATTAAGACTTCAGCCAATTAATGGACTAAAGCAATAGAAGTAGGTATTCTAGCACTTCTAAAGTTCATTCTTAAGAGCGATTCGCTGGTCACAAACTTGATGAATATGATAATACATACTCAACACTAACAAATCCATTATAAAGCAATTTACACCCCTGATGCAGCAGCTACTCAATATCAGCTTTGTTTAGTATTGTTTTTGTTAAATACCAATGCCAGATGTTTAGGCTATGACAAGTGATACATAAAGACTTGAGGCATGATGAAAAATCTGCAACCTTCTTTTGTCCTACCACCCTTCACTTTAAATACAACATATAGTGAGCAATTAAAAAATATATATATATATACATACATTTGTTATATTCCTTCACACAGTCTTAAAATTGAAGATCTCCTGCTAAAAATGAGATTTCAGAAATCATATAACGGTTATTCCTATATTAACATAGTTATAAATGGTGCTTTGTGAAATGTGAGAAATTAATAAAGGCAAAAAGCATCAGTACAGAGTTAAACTGTATGTCTACTTTTGAAAAGAAAATTATAGTTCACTCTGCTATCTGTCCACAGGATACCGGGCTACCTGGTGAAGATATGATCCAAGACTTCCTATGTCATCCTTTCATTTGTACATTTTGCCAACTGCTGAGGCAACACAAATCAAACAAACAACATAGGAACTGCTCGGGTGCAATCATCATATTTATTTCTCAGTGGACACGTCTACACATGTCCCCCACGGTGCAGTTGTCACTGTACCGTCATTTAGTACTTGCTTTAGGAACTACTAAATGACAGTGCAGTAATAGCCATTACTGTGCCATCTTGGCAGCGCACATTTATTTTTAGAAGGTACATCAGTGTACCAATGCACTATAGCAAAGTACTTCATTGCTACAGTGACATAGCATTGGCGTCACAGATTTTGCTGAATATTGCTATGGTGACGTAGTGTCACATGCACACGTGCCCAGTGAAATTAAACAAAAAAAAAGTTCTAAAGCATACTGCATTATTTTGAAACTTTTCCATAAACACCATTAGCCATGTGGGTGTTTAGCCACTAAAGCAAGCCAGATCCCTCACTTCCAGGGGAATTCCCTGGATGCTTGTATCTCTATGTTTGTAACCAGCTAACAACAACAACAACGTTAAAATTTAAATTGGCTTTGAAACAAACACAAAAAATTAGACTGCATTTTACAAAAAAAAAAAAAAAAAAGGATTTGTCCAAGAGTTGTAACATTTTTAAAGGCATTTGAAGAAATTGTTGCAGAGAATGGACAGGGTGAAGCCACTACTGTCTTGTGGGAAATCTTCATCAATTCAATTAACAATAAAAAAGAAAAAACTGGAACACGGTTCACCACTTAGCTGACAGAAATGAAACCAAAACTTATAGACTGGGCCCAAAAGAGGCAAAAAGCACGTTAAAATACAATCCTATGGAACGTTAGTTCTTCTGCTTTGCTATTTACAGAGGAAGAGCCAGAATTCCTTTCAAACATGTCCGTGAAGAAAGTTGCGTCACAGTTTGACCAATCAAACAGATGTTAATGTTTTTATTTTGAAGAAATGTCATGAAATACGTCATGGAATTCTATCAGTGTTACAAAGACCTTGCAGTCTCCCTTATTCACATCATGACCAGCTGAATCTAATTTCAGCACATCAAGCTACATAATACAATTGCAGTTTTCAAATTTTGGATAAGTGTGATCTTTTTCATGTCTGAGACTTGCGTGCAATTATGAAGTGAACAACCTGGAGCGTGTGTTTTTCATACAGCTTTCTTGGGAGGGCTTTGTTTTTATTTGTGGTACGTTTTGTTCTGCTTTGCTTTTGTGTTTTTGCTTTTCCCCCGCTTTACGGGAGACCTTAAAGGGATCTTTTTGTCAGACGAAAAAAGAAAGAAAGAAAGAAACAGCAGGTTTTCTTTGGTTCAGTAAAAACAAAATAGCAACCTTGGAATCTTATCAACACCGACCTTAATGCCAGCCTTAAAGGAAATTGCCAATTAATTTATCAGTCACAATACTTTGTGTGCGTGAAATGTTACTTCTAGACACATTCATTAATGGACTTATTTAGGGGACTGAATGCTAGCACCAAACACTCCTCAATTATCAATGACAATCTGCCAGTAAATTGTGATTCATTAGCGCAGCAAGTGAGTAAATGATCACTTTCCTTACAAAACAATAATAGGCAAAAATGTAACTTGGCGGGATCTCCCGTTCATTAATGTGGACAGTAATTAGCATGGTTGTTTAAAAAGAGTTCATGTTAAATTTGTCAAGGTTTCAGAACTGTTTGAATTCTTCTTTGGTTAAATAATCCAAATATTTAAATTAGTTTCCTTATTTAATTCAATGCTTCAGTCAGATCCCCATTGCACATTCCTACTGATAGGCACATAAAACCAGTACATACAGATTGTCTGTGTTTCAGAAAATCATTCCTTCTATAAATCTGCTAACTAAATTAAAATATGACTTTCACTGTAACAAGCTACTCTTAAAAAAATACTTAAAAAATTTTTTTTGAATGGATGAATTCTTTATTTTTTGTCCTCCACAGAGCACACAGCTTCTGTGTAGTATCCAACTCATCACCTGCCTAGTTTTCACTGGTACAGCAAAACTGTAAAACAATAGTACAATTGCTAACTGTAAAACAATAGCACAAGATAAATGTTGGCTTCACTTTCCTCCTTGGTTGTTCCTAGGGTTTCACTCCTACCTCCCTCATTGCCACTCCCCAAAACACAATCCTAGAACTTTAATTGGAACTGGTGGGCCCACTGACTAGCATAACCTAGCAGCAATTATTCTGAATGTTAATATATGCCTAGGGTGCCCTGACTGATAACTCCTACCTGGCATTTTATGGGGAGTCATGGGATATGCCCTCCTGTTATATTCTCATCCAGACAATTGAGAACTAGAGCTGGACAAAAGAAGGAAACTCTCCAAGCCCTTGCTCATCTCCTGGACTGAGCAGCTGAAATGAGGCCTTTAGCAGAATAAAAATGTTTGACAAATTTTAAAATAAGCATAGGGACGTGCGGATACATGCAAAAACCAGAGAGAGAGAGAAAGAATGTTATAGATACAGTCAAATCACAAAGTGCCCAACACCTCATCAAAATGATTTGTTCTCGAGAAAACTGCAAATTAGATTTAGACGCATTTGTCTACAGCAGTGGTTCTCAACGTTTTTGTATTCTCGGCACACCTCAATGCACTTGAGGCACCCCCCTCCATAACTTTTGAGAATTTAGTGCTTCCCTATTTCAAAAACTAATATATACAGTGTTTGCCTCCTTGCTAAGGAACCAGATAGTGGGGGTAGAAGGCTCGACCAGGTATGAATAAGCCTGAGCCTATGCTTATGTGCTCATGTCCTCACACCTCAATTATCTGCTCAAACCTTGTGGCACCCTTCAAAAAAATATGGTGGCACCCTGGTTGAGAATCACCAGTCAATGGCCCATCCTGCCCAGGAAGGAAATAGATGGTTCATCTATGATATGGGCTTATGAAAACACTAGGGTTGCTCTATATGTTCTAAGCCTGAATCAAATCAGAAATGCTGTATATTGACCTAGGGAGCAGAGAAGGGCCACCATAGTTTTTGGACATTTAGCTCTGATACACTTCTGGAACCTTTCTATAGGCCCACACTAATTCCAGCCAGCATACTTGTGGCATTTCTAAGGCTGTTGCTATGTCTGAGTTCTCCAAGGTAAGCATCATTTAATTCCTCTACCTTTTTTCATAGGACAAAACAAAAATCTGTTTTCTTTTGAGATGCACATCAGTGAGTCTACCTGCCCAAACTAAAAATGGAAGTTAAAACTGAACAGCAAATTAAATGTTTAGAATAAAGCACAAACCAAAACTTCATAAAATGAGGGCCATAACTATTTTCACTCTATACCAGCTCTTCCACATAGGTTTGAATCATCCAGGTAGAAGAAAACAGTCAATTCATTCAGTGATTTAGGCTAGGTGCAAATGTCACACCTATTGTACACTAACTGCCCAGGAAGTATTCTAAAGCCATAACTGAACAGATGTTCACAGGTCTTAGAGCACTTTAAAAATGGCGGATCATGCTCTACATCAACCCTCAATGGATGAAGTATTAGACTGAAGTACTTTCTGTTAGAGGGCTTTGTTGAACTTCTGTGCAGACCCCATTGAGGGTTAACTTACAGTGCGATTGCCACTATCCCAGGTGGCACTGTGCACAGCTGCACCGTAGCCTAAAGCAGTGCTTGTTTGCCTTGCCCAAGCACTGTGCCAGCCTCACCCCACTGGCTACCACTGACCTAAGTTAGTGACAGCCCCTGATCCCAGATCCACTTCCTCCCTCATGCCAGCTGAGAGCTGCAGCCTGGATGGTGGGGGTGGGGGTGAGAAAAGGGGTCTCTTTTCCCACAGATGCCCTGGCCCCATAGCACATCACTGCCCAGCCAGAAGGGCTGCGGGGGGAAAAGGGTCTGGACTCTGTGCCCCCACAGCAGCCCTAGCTCCACTGTGCACCGTAGTCTACTTGGAAGGGAGGGATCCTTTCCCCCAACCGCATCCAGGAGCTTCAGTGCAGTGCCACTTTTCACTGCACCAGGAGCTTGGGGTGGGGGTGGGGGTGGGGGGGGGAAGAAGGGATAGAAAAGGAGCCCCTCTGCTGCAGGAGGCCAGTCGTTCCTACACCAAGACCCAAACTGGGAAGCTGTACGTGGGGAGGGGGCAACTGGCAGGGAAGTTTTTTTTATTTCCCCCCACCCCCCAGAGTTCCTGAAAAGCAACACTGCACTATAGCTCTTGCTGGCTCTGTGGGGAGCAGAGCTTGTTTATGTGCCTGGCCATGAGTGATCCTTCCCTACACCCCTCCCCTGCCCCAATCCGCAGAAGATCCAAGCAGGACAGGCACCTCCAGTCCCCACTGCGGCTCCAAGGAGATGCCAATGCCCAGCCTTCCTCCCACCAGCACTCAGCAGATGAGGGCCTCCAGGCATCCCCAGCTCAGCACAGAGGTCCCTTCCAGGCCTGCTTGCCTGCGAGTCTCTGCTTCCCGTCACTGATAGAGCAACTGGCAGGGGAGAGGGACTGCTCCCTTGAGCCAGCCAGCCAATCAGGGATGGCTTGCTCATTCGGTTGCACTCAGAAGTCTCCAGCAGCTTGGGGAGTCTGTAGGGCATGCTGGGAGCTGTGGGAGAGCTCCCCCTACCTGGTGGGATCAGGAGAGCACCCCTCCCCACCCCCCCATGGCAAACATCTGCTTGATTCAAATGCAATCTAATGTACAGCACTAAAAGTAAAGTGTGATAGACCGCTTTCACCACAGGCTTTTTGAACGTCTGTACTTAGTCTCAGTGATTCTCCCTGACCCTTGTAGACAGTGTATCAAGCATGTGGCCTCTTATCTCAAATAATGTTGGTCAAAAGTAAAAAAAAAATCTGGGGAAATAGAAAAGAGACAAAATGCAGGTGCTGAAAATAAGAATTTCAGGTCAGGAGGAGGGTATTGGTATTTCTGTTTTAGTTATTTGTTGAAGTAAGAGTGTGTGTATGTGTGCGTGTGCAGTCACGTGCACACATGCGTTAGTAAACTAACAAACTTAGACTATGCTATTAAACCAAGCACCATTCCTGGCCACTGAAAGGTCAGATGTAAAGTGTTTTCTTCCTTGCCAGATACATTACCACAGCTACCAGAAAGTGTTCTAACAAGAGAGGGAGGAAGTGACACCACTTGGGCTGCTGTGCTTAAAAGTTCAAATATAAGGATCCAGAGATTTTATCATTGCTTTCAAGAGGTGCTTTCATGGCAGGGACACCTGACACGAGTCCACAAATCATAATTCATAGTTTGCATTTCTATATGACAAAATTAGAGTGACCGTGTATCCCTTCCTTTTAAAATGGGGTTATAAACCATTTCAGCTACTGATCCAGTTGCTTTCCTATTTCGAAGAAGCCTAGATTCAATGGATTCTGTGTCTAGTAAATTATTAAATATCAACTACAGTGTTTACAATTGTCGTTGTTGCTTCCTGGACTTTTAGCACCTTTTTACAACTACATCTGTTAGCAAAAATGTCATGTGTGTGGACTCACAATTTCTGCAAGAGGCAGCATGCTCCAAAATATCCCAGATTTTACCTCATTTAAATTAATGTACTTTTGAAGTAAGCCTATAAGTAATCTGGCCTTCTTAGCAGCTAATGGAAGAAATATTAATATTCTTCATAAAAGGATCAATCTTTTCTTTCAAGTGAGTAGGATGGAAATGTCTAAGATGCTTGGCATGGCAAATTGAGAGTACCCCTGGGAACAGATGAAAGATCTGTGCCTGGCACTTCTATCATTTCAGATATATTGGACATAAAATAACTGTTCTGGCTAGTTTTTGGAAGCAGTTTTTTACATCATTTTAAAAAAATGTCAAATAAGTATGACATTTGTGTTAATTAAAAAGGTATTACTCCACAATAAAAATACTCCATCCTTCCTCCTTTCAGAACTTTGGGAAAAAGTATAAAGTAATGCAGAAACCCAATCTGTTTCTTTTCACTAGTCTGGGGAGGGGGTTAACAGAGATAAACCTATACATACATTTTATGGATGCTTGTATTGCCTATACCATAAGTAAGCGCATTGACTATTCTTCCTCTCTCCTTACACGTGTATATAAAACATACCAAAAAAGTCCTGATATACCTAGGTACTCTAGTTATCTTCAGAATCTCCATCTTGCTGAACTTCTCTGAAATAACAGTACAGCTCATATTTTTCTGTTACTATTGTCAATGCCAAAAGGCAGCGTCCCCAGATAAAATAAAACCATTTCATTCAAATCTAATGAACATGAGCCACCAATGCGATGCTGTAGCTGGCAGAGCTAATCAAACACTGGCATGCATCTACTGAGGCATCTTGGACAAGGCAGAGGATGCCATCCTCCCACTCTACTCGGCCTTGGTGAGAGTGCAGCTGGAGTACTGCATCCTGTTATGGGTACACTTCAGGAAGGATACGGAGAAGTTTGAGAGCATCCAAAGGAGGGCCACATGCATGATTAGAGGCCCGAAGAGCAGGTCATACAAGGAGAGGCTGAAAGACTTGAAACTGTTCAGCCTGGAGAAGAGAAGACTCAGAGGGGACTTGGTGGCAGCCTATAAGTATATCAAGGGTGTGCATCATGGCTTGGGGGAACATCTATTCACCAAGGCCTCCCCAGGGGAGGACAAGAAATAATGGGCACAAACTGACTGAAGATGGCTTCAGGCTACACATAAGGAAAAACTTCTTTACAAGTTGAGCGCTAAGGGTTTGGACCAGGCTCCCCCCAGAGGTGGTATAGTCACCCACCCTGGCAATCTTCAAAGTGCATTCTGACACCCTAATCTGTAAGGTCCCCTCCAGCCTCTAACAACTATGAAACTATGAAATCTGCACCATCAGCTTCTCTTGGTTTACAATTAAATACAGCAGCATTCCCCAAATTAAAAAAAAAGCAAACAAAGAAAAATCACCAGTACTGATGAAAGTAGATTTGAAGGGGACACAGGTAGCAAACTCTGTTTCCATTCATCATACGTGCTTTTGAATTCCAAGAGATACTTGCAATACCTCACAGCATTTTAGCCGATTCCAAGTATACGATTCAAGGATAGGAACACATTCTTGAACAGGAAATGCCATTCGGGATTAAGAGCTTTGGTCCGCTATTCTGTCTCCAGTAAAGGTCAGCACTGAATGCTTTAGAAAAAAGTACCAAAACCCACCATAGGAAAATGAAACTTTGGCAGCATCAATTTTGCTGAATTGCAAATGGAAAAAACAATGATTACACACACACCTATCAAAATCAAAATGTAGAGGATGCATTCAATGTTTAAACTACCATATTTTTTCATATGCAACACACCTTTTTTCCAGAAGACAAATGCTGCGAACTTGAGCATAATGGGTACATTATATGCAAGGAAATATGGCACAAGCTGTTCTGCCACTTACTGGGCAAAAGCAAAAGTAAAGTCTTCATATAAACCACAAGGAGTGAAACAATAAGCAGACTCAGCTCCCTGGCTGCTTCCATTCAGTTACTACAAGGAAAGATGGGGTTTTTTCTTCATTCTGCCTTTAAAAACAAGTGATGTATCTTTATTTTGGGATGTACTGTATATGAGAAAAATACAGTATTTACTGCAGCCTAAGTATATTGCACAAGATGTTTCCATTTAATTTCCCATGACGCCGAATTCTGCAACCTTTGAGAGATTATAAAAGGTCACCGGACCCATTTTGTGCTCAGTTTAACCAACACAGCCATGGAATAAACTCCACTGACTCCTAGCTAGTTGCAGTGCTATTAACTGAATGAAGAATTTGACCTACTCACTTCATATGCTGCAGATTATAGAAGCGGTAATGGTTTCTCTGCATGCAACATGTTACATCTGGTAAATTCACAAGTTTAAATGTCATTTGATAAACAGCCCTTAAAGATCATAAGAGGAAGAGAAAAATGTGAATTGCACTAATGAATAGAAAATATGTTACTTTAAAGCTGCCAAGAAATGGAAAATCTGAGGCGTGTACAAAGACAGCGAGACTTCAGATGATGAAATGGTAAGGACTTTCTCTAAAGTGACTCAAAAAATAGAACTGATGCTCTCTGCCCATTATGCACTCTGTACTCAAACATTTAAATCATGGTCAACACGTTTACGTGATAAAAACGGCTACAAAATGTGAACGAGGAGATTATAATGAAGATGTTGTTCATTAGTAACTCAAAATGATCTCTGCCTCAAATTAGCTGAAAACAACTGGCATACAAGAAGGAATCGCATTAGCTCACAAGCTTAGTTGAAAAGAAAATCTCATCTTTCTAACCTCTGCTGCCAGCTCCTGAAGAGACGGTGATGCCACAGGGTACAAAGTTGAGTTGCCTCTCACTGGGTTATGGAGACTAACATAAGCAACAACGTTTCTCTGGAGAACATTCTTGAGCTCCTACAAGACAAGCGTAGCAACTGTTATTAATATGCATGGCTGTAATTAAGGCTTGTTTTCTTATTTAGTTCATCTAAAGAAACAAACCCCACGTTTTTACCCTCCATGATTCCCTAAGTATTACTTAACTTCATTTTCTTATAATGTCATGTTAAGAACTTCAAAGGATATCTTAATTTTAGTTCTCTGTAGCAAAAGTTATAATTCTATTTCACACATCATTTGAACAGAATGCAAACAGGTCCAAGAGGAATTAAAAATGACTCTAGTTGCGAGGGCAAGACTGAAAACATTACATACTGTGAAAAAAACATAAGGGGCTTTTAAACTTGTGCCTGACAGAAAACACACTTCAAAAGTCATCATTATCAAACAGTTAAATGCACTTGAATTTTCAAACCAGGAGCCCAAATTCTGATTTAAATTGCATCATTTCTCTGCTGTTGTCATTTTATTATACTTGAAAACTAGGGAAATGATATGTATGAAACATTACAATTATTTTTCTTAAAATGAATTCTCTTTGCTTTCTCAGTAATGAGTTACTCCTTGCATGAAGAGTATTTATATTGAAGAGAAGGGGTGCAACACAATGACATCTGATGTAAAGCTGACTTGAAGTGGAACTAAACAAATTTTGATTCCTGTCGGCTCCTTGGATCCTTTTGACTTTTTTTCTCCCCCCTCGTGTTTTTGAAAAATAATCACATTGGAAGGATGAGGCTTTGATGAGCGCTAGCTGCTTTTCACAAATGATACAAAATAATTAACTCTTTATATGTATCTATCATTGTATCTTAGCAGCTATGGACTTCACCAAAAGCTACTCTTTTAAATTGATCAACTGAAATCCATTGGAATCTTATTTAAACTGGGAGGCATGTCTGATGAGTTTTTCCATTGAGCTGATTTACAATTCTGTTGAAGCTAAAAAGGAACTGTGCACGTCAGATTGAATCTAACTTTTAAGCACAAATAGGTGATAACTAAAATCAGCACTAACCATGGAGACAGTGAAATTTATATATGATTAATTGCTTGGATGTATGGAAAATACTATAGCACCCCCTTCCTTCATTATGATCCCTGTCAACTATACTCTCCCTGCATAAAAACTGGAAGCAGGAGGTTCACAAGTGCCAGACCTTAAGAAAAAGAGAAGAAAAAGTCTTTCAGTGATCAACATCCTGGTTTCCCAGGACATTTAAAGCACAGGTTCATAGATGTTAGGGTCGGAAGGGACCTCAATAGATCATCGAGTCCGACCCCCTGCATAGGCAGGAAAGAGTGCTGGGTTTAGATGACCCCAGCTAGATGCCTATCTAACCTCCTCTTGAAGACCCCCAGGGTAGGGGAGAGCACCACCTCCCTTGGGAGCCCGTTTCAGACCCTGGCCACTCGAACTGTGAAGAAGTTCTTCCTAATGTCCAGTATTAGGTGCAAGTCCCATGGCCCTATTTCACCCGACCTGTAGAGGGGTCAGGAATTTGGGGATAGCGTGAGCAGGGGTGGGGACCACTTCCAATTACCAGGTATGGACCCTCTTTGGGGACATATGTTGGTGGCAAGACGGTAAGCGATGCCTGCGCTAACCCCTCTGCCATAGCTCATCTCACTGCTATAGATCGCTTTGCCACTGCTACCAGATCCAGATCCAGCCTGAGCAGCTCTCACAATCTGGAACCAATCCAGGGGTGCAGGTGCATTTGAAACCTCTTATTTAAAGGATGCCTTTCTTAATGATAGCTCCAAGCCCCACTTAAGTTTCTTAACAAGTGTCAATGAATAAAAAGTACATGAAAGCCAATTTAGGTGTCTACCACTTCCGTGTACAGGCTGGATCACTAACAGAGCTGTTTCTTTGGCTTAATAGATGGAAGCTTACACTTTTTAAACCTGAGTTATGAGTTCTATTGGTTACAAATTCTAGTCCCGCTGACAGATAATAAGTTTTTAGCTGATAATCAGTGTCTGCCAAAGTGATGACAGCAGAGTATGGATGGATTGTTCTAATTAGCCATAATTAGTCATGAAATGGCTTGGGCATGTATCCAAAACTAGGTGAATCTTCTTGAGTCTAAAAATTAGAATAAGTAATGGTTTTAAACAAAGTTATAACCTCTGCATATCACTCTGCCTTGTGTCTCTGTGTCTTATCCTGTTCGTGCTGACACCAGCTTGTTTATATTATTGCTATATAAGTGTATGCATATGAACATATTTTACCTCTGCCCATTCATATGAGCCAATGTTGCCAAATGACGTTCCTCCCCATGAGCAGAAAACAATGGTTCGGTCAGGCCTCCACCCTTTCTTAACCTTTATCATCAAGGCTTGTATAAAGGCTGTGATGATGGCAGTACTTTGGGCCCATCCATGTCCACTGTAACTGTATAAACTATTGTGGTGGCTACCAACTATGACATATCTGTCTGAAAAATAAAAATAAATTATTATTATTATTTTTTAATTCGGACCTTAACATTTTTTAAATCAAATATAAACACTTTTGGAGTGCAATAGTCTAATAATAAAGGCTGGATTATGTTAATACTTTCTTATGTTAACAATGCATACAGCACAGGTAAGTATTCTCAACAAAAATCTGCATGATCAAGCTAAGCCCTGTGCAAGGCAATACCTAGATCTGTGTTTTCTTTACTTACAGCAATCATAACCTAAGTAAACAGGGGCCAATATAGAAGCCAAGTAAAAATGTGCACATGCTTTAAAGTGCATAGTGTTATTTGTAATTTTACAGCTGCAATAAATAACTTTCATCCTGTGTTCTGACTATCTTAGACAAGCATCTGAAAATACACGAATAAACGGAGACACCCCCCCTCCCCCCCCGACCCCAAGTCCTAACTTTTGCAACTCCACAGACTTTCTTTATTACAATCACTTCTCATGGCACATCCAGAACTGAGGCTGTCCCATATTTGTGGCAGAGTTTGTCATTGAGTTATCCAATACATCTCCAAGCATGCTTTAATACGCTGTAAAAATAAGATAATAATGCTCAGGCAAACCTTGGTTTACTGTGCAGTGGCAGCAACTAAAAGCTTTGGTTGTATAAAAAATGAAGCAAGCGGAGGTTAGGCTCTATTTAAGAAAAAAAAGATAGAGAAATAGTATAGAAACTATTATAATGCCATTAATGATACAACCTCACCTGGAATACTGTGTTGAGTGCTGACCACCCTATCTCAAAAAGGGTACTGGAAAAACAGAAGAACTTGAGAAGCAGGTAACCAGAACAGTTAAAGATCTGGAAAGACTTCCGGGTAAGGAGAGACTGAAAAGACTGGGACTGTAGGTTCAGAGAGGAGATATGACAAAGGTATAACAACAACAATCACGGTACAGAAAAGGTGGAGGAGACCTGTTTACTTTGATTATATAAGAATAAGGTGATAATTTATAAACTAATGAAACGCGGCAGATTTCAAACTGAAATAAGAAATCTCAGGTGGTTAATCCATGAAACACTCTGCTAAAATACAATATTGTGGGCAGCATAGGCATAGAATTTGGAAGAGGCTTCAACAATTATAAGGATAATGAAAACATCCATTGTTAAAGAGGATTGGGAAAAATCACTCGCATGTTAAATGTATATAACCTTATGCTTCAGGGCATAGTTTTATCATTGCCCTTTTACGCAGTTTTCTAGGCTCTTTCCTCTAAGCATCCTAACTACTCTTGGAAAGAATACATTACTGAATTAGGTCAACCACCAGTCTGAGCAGAATGGCAAGTTCTGCGTACCACAGGGTCCAGCGGCAGTTAGGAGTACAAAAGTAAGATAACATCAGACCTGCTGTGTGTTGTCAGCTTATGAAAACAAACTGGAATTTGGGTGTAGGTTAGATCCTCATCCAAGTCTCTTAAACCTGCCAAACAGAGTGGGATTAAGGGTGTTCTTTATTTCAGAATTTCTACAGGGGAAAAACAGTTTTCAGATCATTTCAGAACCCTGAAATAAATCCACCGGGTGTCTGCCGGGCTCTAAAAGATTTCAGGCTCTATCCAATCTGGTTCATCTATTGCTGTTGTCAATGCTGGAGTGTAACTGGATGTTTACATTATAAATTGTCCACACATTAAATTGCCTATGAAATTAAATGCTGTGCACTCCTCAGGGATCTCTGTTTTGATTACTGCCTACAAACATCTTGAATTGGACATGTACTCTCTGATTATAAAACCCCCTCCATCAAAGTGGGCCTTTAGTGGAGTTCTGTTCAAGGTACTACCCAGGGACATGATTTGAGAAGAGTATAATAATGTGGCACTGGGTTTTACTGAAGGGGCAGCGGCAGCATCTCTCTTGACTTAAGTGCTTTTCAATCAAATTGCATTGCTGATTGCCTGTTCAAATACACACACACACATTTACATACATACATCTATATACACACACACACACACATGTACACACACACATAAATGAAAATCTATTTGCAACAGCAGCTGTTTCTTAGATTGTAATTTTATTGTATGTACTGATACAGAGTCATTAACACAAAACTGTATACCCTGTCAGAAAAATGTAAATCTAAGTGTACATAATAATTTAATGTAATGAGAAGTATTGTAATGAGAAATATTCTCAAGAAAGTGCTAAAAGTTGCATCAATCCCCCCAGATCCAACAGACATTCGCTGTTGGGTCCCAGGGATTGAGAGATCAAGCTGAAATTTAGGGCAGCTGCGAGTCCCGTAGCCCCACCTCTCCCTCCTCCCAGCTCTGGTGCTGTTTTCAGGATGGGAGTGGAGGGAGAGAGCAGAGGAAGCTCGGTCTGGGTTTGGCCCAGCCAGCTCTGGAGGGTGGGGAGGGTAGACTGGCACTCCCCCACATCTCTTTAGACTTATGGACCCACAAGGACCTACCAGAACTACTGAGAGGGTTTGGGCAGCATCAAGGATTGCCCTCCCCTGTCCTATCCACTTGCCCTGTGGAACAAAAGTATAATGGGATCTGGCAACTACCACCTTCAGTCCAAGAAGCTCCAGCTAAAAGAGGGGAGTGGGGACAGCAGCTGATGGCTCTTCTGAAGCTACTCACCTGCCTACACCCCTTCCAAATGAACAGATATACAAGAAAACTGACTACAGAAGCAGCAGATGGGCAGCAGCAGTAGCCTCTTCTGCCAAAAACCTCCTGAAAGTAGGTGAGGAAACAAGACAGAACATAAGGAGAAGGAAAAAAGAGAGGTGCCAAGCAGAAAAGGAAGAACCATCAGAAACTTTGGGGGGAGTGAGGAAATAGGCAAGACAGTCAGGGTGGTTAGTAGAGTAAGGATTAATAACTGGCGGACTGTATATAGTCTTTTTCCTTATTAGTTGCACCTCCCCGAAATACAATGACTAGCTATTTAGTGCTTGCTCACTATAAAATCCATACACATCGCATTCAGATTTCCACAGTGGTTGCTGACTAACCAATACATTTCTTCCTTATCTTATTCCTTCAGCTTCGTGGCAGGATTTCAGATGCTCCATGAGAGCTTTTAAACTCTCTCTATAATACTTTGCCAACCAAAAATTAAAACATATGTCTCCACATGTAGAAACCCCTAGGAGGGAAAATCCATGCTTGGTGCAACTCTTTGGGTTTCAGTGAACTAAGCAGATACATTCTGCTTCCTCTCTGTACTACAGGAGCATAGAGAGAATTGCTGCAGACATAAGCTGAAAAGAACCACGTTAAAATGACAAAAGTGCCAAATATGCCATGAAAACTTCAAGTATTGTCACACCCAGCAGGACCTCTGCTACAATACCCACTGGAAAGTACAATGAATCAATTGAAGGCTTAGAGTTAATTTCAAAATAAATGGTATCCATAGAGAATTACACATTTAAATTAGAAGACAGGGCTGGATAGCCTCAGTTCAGCAAGGTATTTAAGGATGGGACTCACTAAACATCTGAGTAGACACAGTGATTCCAGTGCCATGTGTACATAGAATTAAGGATGTTCCTATAAAACACACAGAATCAGGGTCTTCATAAGGATGCCATTAGCACAAGAAATATTTAGGGGTTTGGTTTTTTTTACTTTACATTTTCGCATACACTATAGTAAATACAGGAGTTAAAGTATTGCCAGATGCATTGCAGGAAGTTCATGTCAAGGAAAAAAATGCCTAGTTTTTTAATCAGTTTTCCTATTCCTGGTTTGCAATTCAGAAAAGCAGGGGAATTCTTCTGAAAAAGCTATTTTGTATTTCACAACTTCAGCTATTTTTTTTCAACATAGGTATTTTAAAATACCCCATGGGTAATAAAACTGATAACTTCAAATTCCTGTGCAGCCAAAAAAAATTCCATTTAATCAAATTTAATTTTAAAATGGCATTTTTTTAATCTTTTATAAAAGCAACTTAGTTGTTGAAGCTGTAGTTGTTACTCCACTAACAGACGTTATAGTATAAGCTTCTTCATCCTGTCCACCTCAGTTCCTCACTACTGACCTGATCTGATCACATCTTGAGAGCGTGAAGTTAAGCTGCCATCTATCTCTTTGCTTAGACTGACAATAGCACTGCTAATCCGGGAAAATGTGATGATGGTTTTGGAGAAAATGCCATCTGTCTGTTTGGAACTGAACTGAGTGGACCACCAAAACTCAGTATGTCAGTAAGCAGACATCACCAACAACAGCTTTTAATAACTACTAAAGAAGCCAGCTTCCAGTCAAAAAATGAAAAAAACACAAAAAAAAACAAAAGAAAAAACACTTGCAAAGCCCATTTCTTCTGATCATGATGCCAGTGATTTCCCAATGATACCACTTTCTATGACTACGGCAATAAAACAGAGTAAATCTTTCCAATTCTGCCATCCCTAGTCCCATTGAACAGACAGATTTCAATGGGAATACTCCTGGTATAAGAAACTGCTTACCATAAATAAGTCTGAAGAACCAGGCCTTAAATTTTACAAGTGACAGCATTTCAAAGCTTTGTACCCCTCTAAAATGTCCATTGCTAGGTTTTTGGCTACTTAGCTAGAGCTCATCCTCTGTCTTGATTCAGTTAGCAATCTGCCCACAGGTGGGACATAGTGCAATGCCCCATTACACATCTGAGTCGCACAAAGTTTGATATTTGCTTCCAATTGCTTCTGTAAAAATAAGTGATCCCATTTACAATTGGGTACTAATGTGAGAATAAGCATAGACTTCTACCATTCTGACATATGCATCACATCTGCTTGCTATAATACCAACTCATAGATCATTTAAAAAATAAGACTTAATAATAATCCATATTTAAGAAGACTACAGCCTTTGCTAAGTCATAGAGACCTCTTATACAAAGCTCCCAGTCAAACGATGCATTAGTTTCTACAATTAGAAATTCCAAGACATTTGCTGATTATGCTGTAAAACACATGTATTATTATAAGGATAATTACTATTTGTTGTGCAAAAACATGCTCATTTTGTTGGCACTGTCTCCTTTAGCTAAATCTCTGCTTAACTCTACTGGTGAGACTTTGTATAAACCAAATTGTAATCTCCCTAGAACAAGAATAGTCTTTTCATTAGAAATGATGGCAGAGCTCATCACAATAAGAACTTGATACTTTGCCGGACCTCTTAACATTATAGTGCTACTTTATCAAAAGTGGCAATGATGATAATAGTGATCATAAAGGTTTACTTACCAGAAAGTGCAGATCCCTTTAAATACCCAATAACATTAGAAATGGTCTTGTATGTTGTGACTGTCTGAATATTCAGAGTGATTACAGTCTTTTCTGGTGAGAGAGAAAAGAAAGCAAAAAACATCAGATCTGAGAACAATTTGAAAGCTTATCAAGCCTCTAAATTCCCTACACCCTCAATTACCCTACAAGAAATGAAGGAAAAAGAAGAGGAGGTAGGAGAATATTTTTGCTCTTCCTAAATTACATAAAAGAGGCGTGACAGACAATAACAACTTCAACCACCTCTTCCCCCATGCTCATTTAACATCATGATGGCCCCAAGTGGTTCCTCAGCAAATGGAGGGAAACATGAAAGTGGTGACTCTAAAAAGATGCACCTCTACTGCTTGAGCTAAGACAGCAGTGCTGCAATGGGCTCATCAACTTCTACACGTGGCCCAGCCACACAGGTAAGAACTGAATACAAGAGGGAGTCTGTGGGTTACACACATTTCTGGGCAAGAGAGCGTGTGCAGTGCCAGTCCCTATACAGGATACCACTGATACCATTCAGAAGCTTGGTGTTATTTTAGACTTGCCAGGAGCTCTCCCACGGTCATATTCCCCAGGCAGAGCCAGGTTATAAAAAGGGTAGTTCAGTCAAAACAGGTTTCAAGAGCCTTCTCTCAAAAGTTACTGATCCCAAATAAAATACTCTATGGAAAGATCACTTTGTTCTTAATCTCCCAGGCTATTTTTCTCCTACTGTTATATTTTTCACAAACAGCCTCTTTTCTTGCTTCCTGAAATGCATGGGATGTTTCAATGGAGAGTGCATTGCAATTCATAAAATAAAAATAGCCTGTCTCTAGCTTTATTAGAATGCTTTTCATGTTCAGATGAATTTATCCAGTGAGCCAATTTTAAAAGTTAATTAAAAGTAAACCCAGATTTTTCATTCACCTGCTAGATCACAGAAACTGATGGCCTCATTAATGTTAAAAAAGCTAGGACCTTTCGTTGCTTCTTAAAAAATAAAACCAACAAATAATTACAAGTCAGTCTCCCAAAGTTGTATCCAATCCCTTATTTGGGCACTTAATATCATCAGTGAGAACATCATTAGTTCTTAGGGTGAAAACTAAATAAGGACTTAGTTTTACCCAGTTTGTCCATTAAAGTTATCTTCCTAAAAATTCTTGCCCCTTGCACAATGAACTAATGTGAGCTCTAAGACCAGCTATAATTACAACTAGGCTTTATGCATTATCCCCAGGTTATAAATCACAGTCTTTTGAGATATAAAATCATTCTACGTCCAAATGACTCATTTTGTTGAAAAGTATATTCAAGCCAAGGTTGACTTCCCGCTTTTGGTCTAGTCTTGCAGTACTTAAATGTGGTATATTTGATTAGGCCCAATTCAGCAAAGCACATGCTAAAATCTGCTGGAAGACAACTGAATTCACTACTTTCTTTGTTTCTATGTTGAATTAGTTCCATAATTGACACTGGCTACCAAGTTCTGAATTGATAATAAAGCAAGAGAAAATTCTCCTCTGGCAACTGATACATTTTGGAATCAGATATTAAAATGACTAGACATATTGTAGAGTACTCTGGCTTAAAGTGGCTTAGGCTTAAAGGCTTAGTGCACCTGGCAAAAGGGCTCAAGGGGTTTTCTACAGGGTACACAAAAAAAGTAAAATTTAATTTCCTTTAAACAGTTCTGACAACAAATCTCGCTTCCCAATGTTACACATCCAATGAAAGACTTTAAAGGTCTTGACAACTTTATCTCTTTTCCCTTTATTCTCTGAAAAGCCATAAGGAGACTTTAGCTTAATACTGCTTGAAATATACTTTACGTTTTTCTAAGCCATAAAAGCCACTTGAAAATGAAAAGAGTACAAAGGGATGCGTTCATATTGTTAATATTTCTGGTTTGTTTATATTTTTTCAAGTTTTCCTAACTTGAAAGCTACTAATTACCACATACAGGGTGTGGCTTACACATGCATATTAATGCAATGCAATAAACCCCAGTGCTTATTGCCACTACCCACCCCCGCCCCGCTTCACTTCCTGCAGGTCAGCCTGTCTCCTGTGCTGCCGCCAAGCCCATGGTGCCTGGCCTCGGGGAGGTAAGAGGCTCCTAACCGACTGGGACATGGAACTGGTGGCACCCCAGCACTCCCACCAGGGGACCTCTCCAGAAAGGTGCCCTGGGGCCAGCCCCCGCCCTGCACTGGCTCTGCACTCCAAGCATGCCCCTCATGAGAGTATTCTGGGCACGCTGCGAGGAACTGTTTGTGCAAACCAAGGATACACGACCCACTACGTCCAGCTACTGCTGATGGTCATGGTGCCACAGGTGCACCTAGAGCAAAATACTGAGCTTCAGCTTCAATAGTATGGAGGGCAAGCCCCTGCTGCCTCACAACCTCTGCCACCACCTGGAGGGCTACCTGTGGCCTGGGACAGGCTTGGAAATGGGGCAGGGGATGCAGGTTACTTGCAGCCAGCACCCAGCAGCCCACCTGCCCCTGAGGAGCAAGCAGGGACAGGGGGCTCAGCTGGTGACTGCCTGTGCCAGGGCCTGACTGGCTGACTTACCATGGTCTCTGGGCACCCATGCACAAATGAGTCCTGATCTGAGGCCAGACTGCACAGCCCTCTGGTATTGAGCATGTTAGCTCAGAAATGTTGCAAACTCTTACAAACAGCTTCTTTCTCCTGGCTCTGTAGGACCTGCAGCTATACGCGAGGCAGAGGCACCAGTCGGCAGCCAGGATGTACCTTCAAGGTCACCACCAGTCTTGGCCAGGGCCCTGGGCATGTGCTGGCTCTGGCAGCATAGGACCCAGAACTGGACCCAGCTGCTGGACCAGCTGGTCACGGTGGCTGAGGAGTGGCTGGAAGACTCGTGGGCCAGGTGCATGGAGAACATTGCCCATGGGTGGGAGAGGGATACATGAAAATGGAAGAGGGACACCCGCGAGGTGGGTGAGGGATGCACACAAAGTAGTGAGGGAGCAGGAGCTCTGGGACAGGCTCCTGGCCCTGTAGGAGGCCCAGGAGGGGCAGGCTGCCCTGGTGGCCAGGACACTGGAGGTCACACAGGAGGACTGGTGTTGGAAACCACCCTGGCCCTGGTGGTTACCTTGGTACCATCTGTTCCCCTAGCCCTGGCCCTGGCCCCATCTGTCCCCTGGCAGCTGCCCACCACCCAGCAGCAGGGCCACCCCAAGGGCCTTGGCTGAGATACAGCAGCACTTCCACTGGCCAGGTGCCCCTGTCCTGAGGTCCTCACCACCCAGCATCCCCTGCCTAGGCCCAGCCCTGCTGCTCGCCCAAGCATCATGCAGCCCCAGACCAGGTGCTGCCTGCAGCAGGACCAGGGCCAAGCAGGACCAGGGTGACAGCAGACACTGCTCTGGCAGCTGAGCCAGCTTCCCCTCCTGCAGCAGGAACAGGACCAAGCACTGGCTGCAGGAGGGGGAGCTGACTCTGCTGTCACCCCCAGGCAAGCCACTTACTGACCACACACACTGCAGCTTGCACACCTGTGGGGGTGTGAACCGAGGCTACAGTGCTGGATGTCTATCCCCAGGCTCTACCCCTTGGTGCCCCTACTCTATGGCCCCTCACCTTGGGAGAGCACAAATTCTACTGGATATAGTCTGCATGTGAAAGAGGGTGCTTTACTGGTGGTGGGGTGGGTGCACCGGCATCCATTCAGATAGCTGATGGCTCAGTCCACCAGTGTGTGGGTCTGGCTCGGGTACCTGTTGAAGTATGTCTGGCAGGGGTCCAGCTGGCTGGTGTAGGGCCACATTAAGGCCGGAGCAGTTAGGCAGGGTCCCATCTAAGGAGAAGCAGGACAGCCACCGTAATAAGTTGAAAGTCCAGCACCCCTGGTACAAAGCACCCACTCTCCACCAGGGCTGGCAGAGCAGAGCTGTGGAACATGCAGGTGTCATGGGTGCTGCCTGTCCAGCTGGCATTTACATTGGTGAAGGCACTGTGGTGGTCAAAGACAACCTGGAGCATGACAGAGTAGAAGCCGCACCGACTGTAGTAGGGGTGGTTGCTGCAGGGTGGGAGGTGTGGGTCCTTTCCAGGTGTTCTGCCATTCCAAGTATGGGCAGAGCTACTCAAGGAGCTCCTCAAAGGTGGCCTGGGTCATCCAGAATGACTTCAACCACTGCTCGTTATCCCAGATGCACTGGATGACACGCAGCCACCAGTCCTGGCTGGCTGGGTGGGCCCACAGGCAGCAGAGTTGGAGCCCCAAGAGCATATGGATAGCACCAGTGGTGGCATCCAGATGTGCATCATCAGAATCCCTGCTGGGGTCTGGGCAACAGCAGCACAGTGGCAGGGGGCCTGGGATGGCATGGTGAGCCTGGCTAGGAGGCTGCATTGTGCAGGGGGGCTGCCAGGGCTGAGACTGATTTGAGCCAGGTGGCAGTTGCCATGGCAGGGCAGAGTGGTGAGCAGGAGCCTGGGGTGGTTGACATTGCTCTCAGGTCCTAGGAGCAGCCATGGTGCAGTGGGCAGAGGCTCCAGCAACAGAGCTGCAGCGTGCTGGCACAGTGCTCTGCAGGCTGCGCCAAGCCAGGAAGCCACATGGGCAGGCAGAGGGAGTGGGGCTGTCTTTTACAGATGGCCGCTGGCTGCAGGTAGGTGCAGTTGGAGCCTCCAGCTCCCCCTGCCTGCTGCAGGGCCAGAGGAGGCAGGAGCAGACTTGCTGCCAGGACCACCAAATCTGCTCCCAACTGGTATATGGAGACCCCTGCCCAGGGTGGGTTCACTCCAGAATAAATTATTCTGCTGTAAACCCAACCAGGAGCATTTGCACATGTAGATACACCCACCTTGAGACTAAAACAGGCATTTTGCATCATTATATTTCTTGATGCCAATTTTAGTATCAGATTTACAGACTAAAGCTAAACCCTAAATCTTCTTTCGGAACTCTGTTGTGGTCCACAAAACAATAATTCAGGCCCAAATCATCTAACAAAACTTCCTTTATGCACATGTTTAAATTTAATTATATGAATGCCTGAGTAATGCTGAGTAGATGCACAAGAAGGAACCAGATCTCCAACTGCAAACTCTGCAAATTATTCCAGTGTGCTACAGAAGTCCCCTTTTATGGAAAAAATTGCAGAATCAGGGATTAAAAGTACAATTGAGTCTCTGAAGCATACACAGGTCTTATTGAAGTTACACAGTTAGGTATGAATTTTCCCCGATATTGGAAAAACTTGAAATACAAGAAAGAACGGTCATTTGAAGCCACTATAAAAGTGAAACAAAGTAATGTAACGTACAACTGATGTTAAAAATCCTGTTTCTACTGGGATATATAGCATAACATAAGACTCACAGGACTGCCACTTCCAAGCGTGTAAAAATCTTGAGCCTAGTTCTAAAACATCACAAGATATCAAGTTGACAGTTCCTTTAATTAATCTGCATCTTTCTTATTTTCAACTTGTCCTCAACTGCCATGAAAGCTAGTAACCTACTTCTGTTTAATAATCAAAGCTGAGTCTCACCACATAACTTGTCTTGAGAAGCTGGGGCTTCCAGTAAAACTCAACTATCAAGAAACATATGAAAAAATTGTCAAAGTTGAGAACATTATACTTGGGAACATTCTGTTCCACTTTGTTTAAAAGAGTGACCACGCAAGCTGTGGCATGTTTTTATTTTTTATGGGTGAAAGAATAAATATTAATATAGATTGATGTATTGCACTTTGCATGTGCTGTGAAATGCACAAATATGATCAACACTTTACAAGTCACATACAACAGCAAATGTTCAAATCTGTTAATAATAACGCTTCACCTAAAATAGACATTTTATAGTATAAAAAGCATCTCACTGCATAAAATAATAGAATCATCGAAAATTAGGTTTGGAAGGGACCGCAGCAGATCATTTAGCCCAAACCCTCTTCAAAGCTGGACCATCCCCAACTAGATCATCCCAGCCAAGGCTTTTCCTAGCTGGGTCTCAAAACCCTCCAAAGATGGAGGGTCCACAACCTCTCTGGGTAAACTGTTCCAGTGATTTACTACCCTCCTAGTGAGAAAGATTTTCCAAATATCTCACTTACGCTGCTTGTACATGCCACAGGGATTTAATTTGGTTTACTTCTCCCTAAATTGAAACGTTGGGTCTTTAAAAACATTGTTTCAATTTAGGGAGAATTAAACCGAACAAAACCCCTGTGGTGTGTACAAAAGGGTGGGGGCCTGATCCTTACCTGCCTCTTCAGCGGCGGGGAGGACGATGGACAATATGCCAGCACCCTGAAGGGTGCGGGGGCCCCCCAGGCAGCACCTGCCTGCTGGCACCCAGCCCGGGTGGTCCCAAGGAGTGCTGCTGCCATGCAGGGAAGCACCTGGGCCCTGGCATAGCTCAAGCAGGCAGGCTCTGGGCAAAAAAACAAGATATCAGGCTCGCCCATGGTCCCAGAACTGCGCGGGGCCCACCAAGCCCTGAGCACATCAGCTTCCAGCAGTCTGTGCACTGTTGCACTTTGTTAGGTAGCAAACTAAAACACTTTAGAGATGTTTTATCTTGCTACGTACCAAAGTCATTTAAAGAGGAATACGCTGCCGAGTGTGCAAACAGCAGTGCCATTAAAGCGGTGCAAAAGGGCATTTAAACCACTTTAAAGGCCAATTTTGTGGTGTGTACAGAGGCTCTTAAGCTTCCTTTGCTACAGCTTGAGACCACTGCTCTTTGTTCTGCCATCTGCCACCACTGAGAACAGTCTAGCTCCATCTTCTTTGGAAGTTTCCTTCAGATAGTTGAAGGGTGCTATTAAATCCCCTTTCAGTCTTCTCTTCTCTAGACTAAATAATCCCAGTTCCCTCAACCTCTCCTCATAAGTCATGTGCCCCAGCCCCCTAACCATTTGTGTTGTCCTCCGCTGGACTCTCTCCAATTAGTCCACATCCTTTCTATAGTGGGGGGCCCACAACTGGACGCAGGACTCCAGATATGGCCTCACCAATGCCGAATAGAGGGGAAGAATCACTTCATTAGCCACTAGCCTTCTTTGCAACAAGGGCCAGGAGACAGACCAGGAGACCAGGAGACACTGCTGGCTTATATTCAGTTTATTGTCCATTGTAACCCCCGGGTTTTTTTTCTGCAGAGCTGCTGCCCAGCCAGTCAGCCCCCAGCCTGCACTGATGCACAGGACTGTTCCATCCTAAGTGCAAGACTTTCCACGTATCCTTATTAAGCCTCATAAAGTTTATTTTTGTCCAATCCTTCGATTTGTCTAGGTCTCTCTGAATCCTAGCCATACCCTCTACTATTCCCCACAGCTTGGTGTCATGAGCAAATTTCCTGAGGGTGCCCTCCAGCCCATCTTCTAGGTTGTTGATGAAGCTATTGAACAAAACCAGCCCCAGGACTGACCCCTGGGGCACTCCACTTGATACCAGCTGCCAACCAGACTTCAAGCCATTGATTACTATTCCTCTGACGATGATCCAGCCAGTTTTCTCTCCACCTCACAGCCCATTCATCCAGCCTGTACTTCCTTAGCTTGCATGCAAGAATATTGTGAGAGACTGTATCAAAAGCCACGCTAAAGTCAAAGTATACCACACCCACTGGTCTCTCCACATCTACAGAGCCAGTCATCTCATCACAGAAGGCTCAGGCATGACTTGCTCTTGGTGAATTCATGGTGCCTGTTGCTAATCATCTTCTTCTTCTCCAAGTGCTTAGAAATGGATTCTTTGGCTAGGTGCAGATGGTCTAAAAGCCTGAGGCTGAATGAATTCAGTCATTGCAGGTTAGTCTAAACTGCAGAGATTAAATTGAAACAGAGGTGAACAGACATTTACCTTTGATTTAGAAAATGCAGCCACATCCCTGCAGTGGCTAGAGCCAGAAGCCAGGGGAGGTGCTAGAGCATGGCTCTTTGGCTGTGTGTTCACCTCCACTTCCTGCTGTCCCTGAGGTCTCTGGGATTTGCAGTCCAAACTTACAGCAACAGGACTCTGCAGAGTTGCTCATCATGTCCTCTTCCTCCTTTCAGGTGCCTCTGGGAATTGTAGTCCACAGTTGCAGCCACCAGTTAGTTTGAGCAGGGGAAGGAGTGTTTAACCCCCCTCCCTGGCCCCAGACTCCAGCTGGGGCTTGCCTGGGGAGGCAGCCCTGCCCCCTCCCCCATAGACTGGACTGCATCCCTAGCCAACTCCCTCAGCACCCCAGGGTGCACCCCATCTGGTGCCATGGACTTGTATGTATCCAGCTTTTCTAAATAGTCCCTAACCTGTTTTTTCACCACAGTCGGCTGCTGACCTCCTATCTAAACTGTGCTGCCAAGTGCAGTAGTCTGGGACCTGACCTTGGCTGTAAAAACTGAAGTGAAAAAGGCATTGAGCACTTCAGCCTTTTCTGCACCCTCAGTCACTAGTTTGCCTCCCCCATTTAGTAAGGGATCCACACTTTCCCTGATCCTCCTCTTGTTACCCACATACTTATAGAAACCCTTCTTGTTACCCTTCATATCCTTTCCTAGCTGCAACTCCAATTGCGCTTTGACTTTCCTGATTTCATCCCTGCATGCTCCTCCCTAGTTGCCTGTTCAAGTTTCTGTCCGCTTCTTATAAGCTTCCTTTTTGTGACTTAGTTTACTGAAGAGTTCCCTACTAAGCCAAGCTGGACTTCATCCTGAGAAATACTAGCCATAGTATTATGAAAGAAATAATAATATCATAGTATTAGAAAGACTAGCCATACTTGAGCTAGTCTTCCTGCACATCAGGATGGCTTATTCGTGCACTCTCAGTAAGGCTTCTTTAAAGTACAGCAAACTCTACTCAACTCCTCTTTCCCTCAGTCTGGCTTCCCAGGGGATCCTGTGCTGTAGTTCCCCAAGCAAATCAAAGTCTCACTTTTCTGAAGTCCAGGGTCCCCACTTTGGTACTCTACTTCCTTCCTTTCCTCAGGAACCTAAATTCAATCAACTCATGGTTGCTGCTGTCCAAGTTGCCATCTACTGTTACATTCCCCACCAATTCTTCCCTGTTTGTGAGCACCAGGTCAAGAAAAGCGTGGTCCCTAGTCGGCTGGTCCAGTGCTTGCACTAGGAGGTTGTCCCATACACTCTCCAAAAACTTCCTGGATTGCCTGTGCTCTGCTGTATTGCCCACTCAGCAGATGTCAGAGTGACTGTAGTCTCCCATGAGAACCAAGCCGGTGATTGGGAAACTTCTGCTAGTTGTTTGAAGACAGCCTCCTCCACCACTTCCTCCTGGTCTGTTGGTCTATAGCAGGCCCCCACCACAATATCACCCTTGTTGCTCTCCCCTCTGACCCTAACCCAGAGACTTTCAACAGGCCTATCTCCCATTTCATACTAGAGCTCTGAGCAATCATTTGGCTCTTTTATATAAAATGCAACTTTCTCCTCCTCTTCTCCCCTGCCTGTCCTTCTTGAACAGTTTCTACCCATCCTTGACAGTGCTCCAGTCATGAGAACTATCCCACTAAGTCTCTGTTATTCCAGTCACATCATAGTCCCATGATTGTGCAAGGACTTCCAATTCTTCCTGCTAGTTTCCCAGACTCTGTGCATTTGTGTACAGGAAACTAAGGTAGCTAGTTGATTGCCCTGATTTCTCAGGATGAATAAGAATGCCTCCCCTGTTGCCTACCCCTGCTTGCACTTTCTCCAGGTCACCCACTTCCCCACTTAGCTCAGGGCATTGGTCTTCATCCTCCAGCGAACTTAGTTTAAAGCCCTCCTCTTCAGGTTAGTGAGCCTGTCTGTGAAGATACTCTTCCCTCACTTCAGCGGCTGGATCCCATCTCTTCCTAGCAATCCTTCTTGAAACATCATCCTGTGGTCAAAGAAGCCAAAGCCCTGCTGGCAGCACTACCCCCACAGCCATGCATTGATCTGCAGGATGGGCCTGGGCCTTTCCCTTGACCAGAAGGATCAAGGAGAATAACACCTGAGTCCCCATCCCCTTCACCCATGCACGCAGAGCCTGTAGCCACTTTTGATCTGTTCAGAGTTCCCCCAGGCAGTATCACTGGTGCCTACATCGATGAGCAACATGGGGTAGTAGTCAAAGTGCCCGATAAGTCTCAGTAATCAATCCATGACATCTCGGATCTGGGCTCTGGGCAAGCAGCGGCTTCCTGAGACAACAGGTCAGCTGGCAGATGAATGCCTGCGTCCCCCACAGAAGTTAATCTCCAACGACCGCCTCCCATCACTTCTTGTTGGTGGTAGTCTTGGTCCTTCTCACCTTGGGGAGACCTGGACTGCCCTGTTCCACCAATGGAGCATGCTCCTCCCCCTCTGTTGCTAGGATGTGCTCCTCCCCCTCTGTTGCCATAGCAATTAATTAGATGTTTTTATATTTAAAACCTTTCTTAAATGTGAAACTGCATTTCAGCTGGTTCTCATCACTTTGTCCCATGCAAAAAAGTTGATCCATTTCATATTTTAAATCTGAGTTTAATGTGCATCTTTAAAACGGAAATATAGATAGTATTAACAGAAAATGTGGCCTTTTGGTATAGAAGTGGTTCTAGATGTTGCTTAACAACATAACAAAACATTCAGAATTACACAAGTTACATGCTGCATTACATCTCCAAAAATACCCTCATTCTTGCTTAACTGTTTATTAAATTGCATATGCAAAAAAAAAATGTAATGGAATCTATGGCACGTTGTTCAGGATGCTGAATAACTGTAAACTTCCTTCTGCAATAACTCATTTGTCATGGCTGATGAATGAATTGAGGTGCCTGAAATTAGAAAGCCTCCCCTTCACTCTCTTTTTTCATATAAGTGATTGATCATCTGATCTCAGTCTCTTTTTCAAAATTGATACATCCCCATTTTTTCTCTCAAGTAGACTTGGATTGATTACCAAACTCATGTTGTCCAATAACAAAGCTTTTCCTCTGCTTATATGGGCATTCATAATTCCTAGGCTTTCAAGACGAGAGTTGGTCCAAAGATTTGCATGAATAAATTTTTCATTACCGGACTGAATCCCTTTGGACTAAACTCTACTTACATAAAAAGGGACTTTGAATGTAAACAATCTCTAGTACTCAGGACTCAAAAGTCACTGTAAGCATGATCTGGTATGGAGCCAATGCCTTATCTTCAATATCAAAGATAATTGGGTACCGGCATCACATGCTGGTTCCAGTGCAGGTCCAGATGTGGCCCCAGGCAGGCAGAGCATGGCCTGAGCTAAGTACAGGACCCATAGTGTCAGGTCCAGCTGATGTGCCAGACCAGCTCTGAGTACCAATGTGCCCAAGACCCAGGGGCCATATCATAGGTCTCCATGGGCAGGATCCAGACCACAGGCTGTATGTTTGACATCCTTCAACTAGACAATGAGGCTATTATTTTAAACCATGACCTACAATGCAGAACTATAACACCCAAAGATTATTTACACTATTTAGGCACATTAACATGTTGCCATATTGCCCTTTTGCATTTTCTTCCATTTGTTTTTTCCTTGGATTTATATTAGACATATTAGCTTATTATGTGTAAAAATTATGGGATTGTTTACATATTGACATAAGTGATTGATGGCACAGTCAGCATTTATTACATTTTAATCTCTTTTTTTCCTTGACAGATAGCAAACTGTGAAGGAGAAATGCATATAATAGCATCATAGGACTCCATTCTATTGTTTAATGTGAGGATATATGTCATTTATCTTTTATGCCTCTCTTCCCAATGAATGGAAGACAAGCTTGATTTGCACGACTGCAGAAGTTGGCAAAGACTTTGTTTGTCTTGGACCAAGACCATCAAAGGCTGGAAGCAAGGGAACCTTGAAGTTATATCTTCAGTTCCTGATTCCAATTCCACAAGATGAGAGTTGAATGTAAATGGCAATATTATGTCCATTTGGCAGGTAGAATAGTGTAAAGCTAAGATAAAATGGGGATCAGCAAATTTATTTAAAGGTTCTTAATAATTTATTTTAAAAGAATGGCACAAAACCTCCTTTAGTCATTTAGTCTCTTTAGCCACTTTAATTATTTTTCCCATCCCTTTTATCTTCCAGTAGTGGGTGTGATTTGCTTGCAACTTATAATGAATTTTTGCAATATAATAATTAAAGAGATTGATGTTACAGTCAGTAACTCCAGTTTGCAGGATGGGAGGGGTTATAAAATATAAAGTGGTTCTACATAGATTATGAACAATTCGACCTGAGCGTTGTCCTGTGGTTATAGCAGGATGCTGGGAGCCTTTTTATTCCTGGTTCCATTATTCATGCAGAGTTCAATCTTGTTCAAGTTATTTAAACTACTGATGCTTTAGTTTACCGTTGTGTAAAATGGGGCATAAACAAATCTACTTCAGAGCAAAGGGTATTAATTAGAATTAGTTAAATCAACATCTCCAGAGCCTTAAAGAATCCTGGGGCTTTGTCTATAAAGAAAATTTGTGTGGAAGGAAGGAAAAAGTGGAAGCATCATGATAGTCTCTAAATTAAGTACTGTCTCACTGAAGAATCTGGCTAATTATCATCAGTTCCCTCCACAAGGAGAGGTCACTCAGCAGTAATTGTAGTTCTTTGTGAATATGGACAATAGAACTCATTCTCTTTTTGAGTGCCGGAGGACCCTAGAGCAGTAGCTAACTAGGCTGGGGTGAGAAGAGCACCAGCCCCAGGGGCTGATTTAGAGGATGCAGCGCCATCAGCCAAGAAGTAGGTAGCCTGCGGCACAACTGTTACAGCTCAGCACTCACCCCCCTCTCATCTCCAGCATCTCAGCCCAGAGCAGGATACCCATACGGTGTCCAGGAGGGCTACCTCCTCTTGTGAGCCACCTGAGGGCACACCTCACACATTTCAATTTCCTCTCAGAAGAATCAAGAATATTCCTGTGTACAGGGAACAAAGTGGGATACGCACTGAAAGCAACACGCCTTTGAAGGACAACAGCTACTGACAAATAACTTCTTTCTCCCTTAACTAGTGACACATACAGTCATGCTGACTGTGGGCAGCTCCAGAGCATCACCCATGTTACCTAAACATGGGTCTGAAGAGTACTACAAAAACAACTATTGAAGACCAACTTTATCAAATGCAGTGTCAATTCTGGGGATTTCCACAAACTATAATACTCTGTAAAGATATACATGGAGCCCCTGGCAGCTGCCTTGCAGGCATCAAGTATGGAAATGTTTCATAGCCACTTAAGTAGTCCAGGATCTAGTGGGATGAGCTTTGATCACCAGGGATCCGGGTTTTCTGTTTCCGGCAGAAAAACGGAGGAAAATGCAAATCTCCCCCTTACCAGAGTAAAACATGGATTTCTCATTTTAGCAGAGAAACCTACGGATTTTGCATTTTTGCAATGACCCTCTGTAGGCGGGCCTACAAGGGGCTGGGAAGGAATGGGAAGAGGGCGGTCAGGTAGGGGGCACCATGTGCATGGGAGGGCAGCAGGGTGGGAGCCTGAGCCTGTAGGGTGGGCAGCCTGTGTCCCCCTCCCCCCCTTGCACAGATCTGGAGGGCATGGGTTTGCCCTACACACTGGGAGTGTACACAGCTGCAGGGAATTGTCCCCCTGCCCCACCTGAGCCCACAGCAGGCAGGCAGCAGAGTGAGGAGCTGGGCTTCACTCTGCTGCAACAGCCAGTTCTTCCTGCCCAGGGCAGGGGGCTGCAGACCTGGGTCCCTGGCCCCATAGCCCTGGCAGCTGGGAGCCCTCCAGCAGGGCTGGGGGAGCAGGGGCTCTGGGTGGGGGGCAAGAGGCACCAGCAAAGCTGAGGGGGGCTGTGGGGCAGTGAGGGGCATGAGCAGGGCTGTGTCGGGGAGTGAGGGTCACCAGCAGGGCCAGAGGGCTGTGAGGGGAGGGGGGAAATGAGGGCACAAGTAGGGCTGAGTGGGCTGTGGCGGGGGGGGGGCGGGTGAGGGGCATCAGCAGGGCCGGGGGCTATAGGGAGGGAGTGAGGGGCAGCAGTGGGGCTGTGGGGGGCAGGGGGTCTTTCTTTTTAATCACAAATTTGGGGATTTTTATCAGAGAATTTGTGTTTTTTTTATCAGAGAATTTGTGGTTTTTTTATCAGGGAAAACCCACGATCCCTGCTGATCACCAATGGCAAGTCTACCTTAGTGGGCCTTACACCACTTATGACCTAATTTGACTATCTGAGCTCAAATCACTGTACTTTTGGCTCTCTAGACAAGGAGGAGTCAAGGAAACTTTCAGAAACTCTGCAAGAAGGAGGACATGCCCTTTTCATATAAAGCACATGTAATAAGACTTTGGATCAAGACCTTGACCGGAAGTTCACCAGGGTGTTGGCTGAGGCCGCACGCTCCCAGTGCATGGCTGTTATGGGAGACTTCAACTACCCAGACATCTCGCGGGAATAGCGCTCGGCCAAATCCAAACGGTCGCAAATCTTTCTCTTGTGCGTGGACGAATTCTATCTGACGCAGAAAGTCTACGGGCCGATGAGAGGTAAAGCGCTGCTCAATCTGGTTCTGGCAACCGGGGACAACCTAATCAGTGACCTAATGATCAAAAGGAAGCTGGGTGACAGTGACCACAAGCTGATCACCTTCACCATCCGCTGTAAAACTGTCAAGTCAGTCATTCCTTGACTTCAGGAAAGCTGACTTCAACAAGCTAAGCAGACTTATCAGTGAGGCCCTAAAGGGCCACAACCCAAAGGGGAGGGGAGTTCAGGAAGAGTGGTTGTTCCTCAAGGGAGCAATCCTGGATGCACAAGCAAAGTCAATCCCGTCTCGGAGGAAAGGCAGCAAAAGGGCACAGCAGCCCCCTTGACTCTCCAGGGAACTAGCGGACCTCCTGCATCTTAAAAGAAAGACCTAAAAAGGATGGAGGACTGGATCCACCACCAAGGAAGAATACTCTGCACTCATCTGGACCTGCAGAGAGCAAATCAGGAAAGCCAAGGCTGTGATGGAACTCCAGCTTGCTACAAATATCAAGGACAATAAAAAAAGTCCTTTTTTAGATATGTAAGGAGCCAGGGGAAAAGCAAGGGCAACATTGGACCCCTGCTAAACCAAATGGAACAATTGACAACTGACGCCCAGGAAAAAGCAAGCTTGCTAAATGGGTATTTTGCGGCAGTTTTTCACCAGCCCCATGGGACCCCCCCCCTGCCCACTACAGGACAAGGAGGCCAGGATGAGGGAGATTCCTTACCCTCCATCAATGCTGACCACGTGAGGGAACACCTTGAAAGGCTGGATACCTTCAAGTCAGCTGGCTCTGTCAGTCTACACCCCAGGGCACTCAAGGAACTTGCAAGCACCATAGCCCAGCTCCTGGCACGGATCTTCAAGAACTCCTGGTGCTCTGGTGAAGTGCCCAAAGACTGGAAGAAGGCCAATGTGGTACCTATCTTCAAGAAAGGGAGGAAAGTAGATCCGGCAAACTACAGGCCCATCAGCCTGACCTCTATCCCGGGGAAGGTCTTGGAAAAAAATTACCAAAGACGCCATCCTTAACAGACTGGCTGACAGCAACATCCTGAGGGATAGCCAGCACAGGTTTGTTGCAGGTAGGTCTTGCTTGACCAATCTCATTTCCTTCTACAACCAGGTGATCTGTCACCTGGAAAAAGGAGAAGAGATTGATGTCATATATCTTGTCTTTAAAAAAGCCTTCGGTCTGTTATCCCACGATCACCTCTTGGCAAAACTGGCTAACTGTGGCCTTGGCCTCACTACGATCCGCTGGCTGGGGAATTGGCTTCACAGTAGGACCCAGAGGGTGATGGTTGACAGAAGTCAATAATCATGGTGCCCTGTGACCAGTGGGGTCCCCTAGGGCTCTGTCCTAGGACCTATACTATTTAACATCTTCATTAATGATGTTGACAGTGATGTCAGAAGCAGACTGGCCAAGTTGGCTGATGACATCAAACTCTGGGGTAAAGCATCCACACCTGAGGACAGGAGGGTGATCCAGGAAGACCTTGATAGACTCAGGTATTGGGCGGATGAGAACCTGATGGTGTTTAACACTGAAAAATGCAAGGTTCTCCACCTAGGGAGGAAAAACCCGCAGCATGCTTATAGGCTTGGCAGTGCTATGCTGGTTAGCACTACAGACGAAAGGGACTTGGGGGTCATGATTGACCACAAGATGAACATGAGCCTGCAGTGCGATGCTGAGGCTAGTAAAGCGAGCAAAACGCTGGCTTGCATCCATAGATGCTTCTCAAGTAAATCCCAGGATGTCATTCTCCCATTGTACTCAGCCTTGGCGAGGCTGCAGCTGGAGTATTAAGTCCAGTTTTGAGCTCCACGATTCAAAAAAGGATATGGAGAAGCTTGAGGGAGTGCAGAGGAGAGCCACATGCATGAACAGAGGGCAGGAAAACAGGCCTTATGAAGAGAGGCTTAGAGCCATGGGACTCTTCACCCTGGAAAAGCACAGGCTCGGGGTGATTTGGTGGCCACCTATAAGTTTACAAGAGATGCTCAGCAGGATCTGGGGGAACGTCTGTTTACCAGAGCGCCCCAAGGGATGACAAGGTTGAATGGTCACAAACTCCTCCATGACCGCTTCAGGATGGACATAAGAAAGACCTCCTTTACTGTCTGAGCCCCCAAGGTTTGGAATAGACTACCGCCGGAGGTGGTTCAAGCGCCTACCTTGAATGCCTTCAAGAGACATTTGGGTATTTATCTTGCTGGAATCCTATGCTCCCTACTGACTTCCTGCCCCTGGGGCAGGGGGCTGAACTCAATGATCTTCCGAGGTCCCTTTCAGCCCTACTGTCTATGAATCTATGAAAAAAAGAGAAATATCAGCAGGTTGATCCATGGCTGAGATAAAAGTTTTGTGACAACCTTACATAGGAAGTTGGAATGACTCTTCAAAGATGGTCCAAGTAGAAAAGTACTTGGAAAGTACACCATTGCCAGCCAGATCACATCCCACTTCTTGCTGAGGTGATAGCTAAAACAGAAGGCTGTCTTTGTAGAGCAGTGAAGTAGTGAGCTAGCTTCTAGCTGCCCTACCACTGGATTGGGGAAGAGGGCTGGGACCTGTCCCTCCCCTGCAGCTCTTTCCAAGTCCCCTGCCACTGATTGGGGAACCAGGGCCAGGATCTCCCTGTTGGTAGGGCATGAGAAAATTGTCCCTGCCCCGGCAGCAGGTTCCCCAGGGGCAGGGTGTAATGTCCCAGCCCCAGGCAGGAGACAGCTGTCTCTCAGCCCAGGACTCCCTGCCTAGAGCTCCCCCTGGGTGCTGGCAGGGGCCACTGCAGGGCTCCAGCAAGCGGGAGCAGTTTGCTGCCATTCGCAGTAAATATGCTCCCATTTCACTGCACGTCTATACACCTGCTCAGGAGCACTTATTTGCAAGATCAAATACATGTATAGATGAGCCCAGAGAAAAGTAATTTTAATCCCATTTACAGTGTTTTAATGTTAAGACTGCAGCTATTATAGTCAAAACTTTTGGAGTAGCTGTTAAATGCAAGATGTATCATTTGAACAATTTATATTCTTCATGAGCCCAAAACTTAACAAACGTTTTTGCGATTGTAAACACATACTATCGTTAGAGGATTCAAAACAGACCAAAGGCTTTTAGCATGCTAAGAGGAGAGCAGTTAAATATATTTAGAGAAAAAAAATCCACTTCAAATATTTAGCATTTGGTCTATTTTCCCCTTTTTATGAAAGATTTTAATAATAGTGAAGAAATAATACCAGTAACCTGGCATAGGGAAGCTGTGCTATATGCAAGCTTACCTTTCCCATAATGAAAGAGAAATTCTTGATATTGTTTCCCTGAAATACCAGTTCTAAAGTAGCCTTGATCCAAGATTGTAAAATATACCTAACTGAGCTACATTAAAATAGTTGCCTTGTGGGGTGAAACAGTGAGTATCAGGCATAAGCATAACTTCATAAAATTCATTTTCACTTATCCCAATGAAAAATTTTAAACAAATGCTTTTGAATTAGACCACAGCAACAGCCAACCCCAAAATATATAGCTATTTGTGATTAAAACATCACTTATAACTAAAATATCACTAGACATAATTGCTCAAAGTCAGAAATATCTAATGCATGGCATAGTTTCATAGAAAAGAATACATTAGGAACTCACTAACTAGCACTAATAAAAAAAAGCCATAGAAAATGACTGAATGTCATATATTGACAAGAAAACAAGCAACAACAAATTAACCCAAAATTCTCTGCTTCATTTATACCAGGCACGTTTACACGAGATGCTGTAGTTACGTAGCTCATTGCTACAGTGATGTAGCGTAGCCAGGCACGAACCACGATGCCGATGCTACCATGCAGTAGCTTCTAAAAACTGGCCATGCAGCGTTGGGACTGCATAGTAACATCGGTTACTGCACATTTAGTACTTGCTTAAGCAAGTATTAAATGACTATGCAGTAACAACCGCACTGTATGGCATAGATGTAAACGCCCCAACTGATAAGCATGTGGTAGTATTATGATAATATTTTTTACCGTTTTAGTACATTTAAAGTAAATAATCCATGAAAATAAGAATTTTAGTAGTATGTGGCTTCACTACACTGTACACTCAAATCTCTGCTAAGTAGGGAAAGACTTTTTTGGGTGTAAGGTCATAAAGTGCCTTGATAAAAGAGGATGGCACCACCAAAAACACCAAGGCAACCAATGAGGCAAACTTTTATTTCCATTCTTATTTTGGAACTTGTACTTTAATGCATCTCAACTGTTTCCCTTCCCCCCACCCCCCTTGTCACATAATGAAATGTCCCTCAAAAAGTGCTAGACTAGGGAAAAAAGAAGGCAATATAAGAAAACCATATATAAATGTTTAATCATTACTGATGAGTCTGCGGCTCAGCTTTTTGAAACATACTGACAAGAGAATGATGAGCATTTTATCCTAACAAAATTTAGACCAACCAATCATCTGAATTGCTCATTCATCTCTTTTGACACCTAAGTGATGAGCTCTACATCAGAAGTGAAATATTTCTTATGCTTCTTCAAATCAACTGGAAGGCTAAAGATTTGGCCTTCAACCACTTCTGATATGTATCATTTGGCTCAGCAAGCAATTTTTTTTTTTTTAAAGTATTATTTTATCACATAGGTAGATAACATCTGTTATCATACCAGATGAAACCTTTGCCCCATTCTATCAACTCTGGTTGTGACTATCCCAACAAATAAGGCTCTTATCAACTCTGTCTTGACTATATCAAAGCCTGAGCAAAGCAGCATTACAGACTCCCTGTGTGTGGACACACAGACTGCTTGGAGCCCAAAGGGGCAACAGCTGGTCTGTTCGAATTGTTATGCGTGGACAAGCTGAGAAGGATTCAAAACCACTTCAGCTTTCACTCTCCTTCATCCAGGGTTAAAAGGTGGAGCGGGTTTGCTAAATGTGAATCCTTCTCAGCTTGTCCACACGCAACAAGCAGACTGCAACAGCCGTTGCCCTTTTCAAATGTTCCTCTTTTGAAAGAGCTCCAAGCAGAATAGTGGCCGCTGCAGTAAGCTGTTTCCTATTTGGAGTCAGATATAAACTGCTCCCTTGCAGTCCAGGCTAAGGAGAACCAGGGGTCAAGCTTTTCATAGTCTGAGAGGCAAACAAGCTGCTTACTCTTAGATAATACACATGCAATTCCTGGCATCCTAAGCACAAAAATGCCAGGACTCTGAGGTCACCAAAATACAGAGTGCTCTAGGCTACAGCCCCTAGTCTTTGGGCAGGGGCCCAAAGCAGTGGGCCTCGATGGATCTTTACCCTATTTGGGGGAGAAGACACTACAGACCAGCTTGCATTTTTGAGGCCCGCTTCCCTACGGCAATCCAGCTTCTCTCAAAGCTAAAGAGCTCACTCCTTGCATCTGGGAGGTACCCACATTTCTCTCTTAAAAAGGGAAAGCACATTAACCACATCTTCCTTATGATGCATTACCTTACCAGTCTTTACATTGCCTCTGGCCCTTTCCTCCAGCTGTTGCTTTTTGGAAAGCTTAAGACCTCTATAAAACACTTAGTCAACTATGCACAGAGGGAAATATTCTTTCTTGACCTCAGCCATTTATGCCCTGAAGCATGAGGCTTCACTGCCCTTATTTTTAGTATGCATAACTGCAAATGCTAATACTGGTCATAAAATTAACCAACCTTTTTTTATGCCCTTGTTTTATTGTATCCCACAGTAACTTTTTAAAAGTGATAAACAACTGATGCAACCACTCATGCGCACAACGTATAATGGCTGCCTTTCAAATGCACAACTTTTGCTGTGGGAATCAGCGTTATCCAGTGTGGGGAACGGTGTGAAAATGTTATTTATTTACAAAGCCAAATGGTAAACGCTTTTATTTTCCTTTCTTTTTTTAAATGAAAAATTACAGCATATACACTGAGCACCTCTAAAGGACTGAGACTAGATAATATAATATGCAGTCCTAATGCATTTTTCTACTGAGGAAAGCAAGCAGAATGCAATAAAAAAGAAAGAAAGAAAGCATTTCTGTTTCAAAGTGCAGTTCCCCAGCAGGGTTGTCTATGCTTACGCCTTCATTTAAACCCTGAGCAATATCTGTTCTTGCAGATTGTATTCTCATGCCCTCCCCTCCCCCCAAATCGATAATCAGTTTGTTAAGGCAATAATCTGCATGACTTTGCTAAGGGTATGATCTCTGTGGAGACATTCTGAATGCATTCCTCTTTTTCATTCAGCTGCTACTCAAGGCAGTCTTTTTCTATTGCTTTTGCTATCGGAGTGCAGCTTTTTCCTGCTGAAACATGCAGGAAAAGGTGCCCTTAGGTTGAGAGACAGACATACACTGTTGCTGTTTATATCCAAGCGAACACATACAAATTAAACAATGAAGAAAGATAGATGGCTGTTCAAAAGGTTAATATATATGCTGGAGGCAGAAATAAGACACAACCCATAGCATTAATACTGTAAGTAGTAGCTTAAATGCTTCAATCATATCCTCCGTTGTCCAACAAGGCCTAACAAACTGCACTGCCGCACCAGCAGCATCTCCTGGGTGATGATGCATACAGACAGTGGGATTTTTTAGTCAATAAGAGGAATTAGAGTTTAATGCCTTGTACTAAGAGACTTCATACTCCCAATATCTGACTTATATCAGCTGAGTCTTGGCAGATGATGTGATCGCCAGAGCTGAAACTTGGAAGTAATATGAATAAGGTTTTAGAAGCTAATGCACCAAATGCTTTATTTTGAAATGGCTCTTTTGTAGCACTTCACAGCACTTTGTTTTCACTCAGCTTCAATTTAGCACATTTTTCAGAGCATAATTTATGTGCTTTTGATAGTCTCTTGTTAAAAGGCTGCTAAGCAGAATGTACCTGCAATCAGCCAAACCCTCAATTATAGAAATTATCCAGAATGTATTCAGAGTGCTTAAGGAACATTTCATGATTAAAGGAAGCCATCATTTAAAAGAGTGTTACCTGTTGTAGTCAGTTGAAGAGGGATACACCTATCATTGTTGCCGTGCTCCTCAGGTAAAGAAGTAAGCTTTTTGACTAGCATTGCAGAAATTGGTTGCACTAACAGTCTTGTGAGGTTTGATCGCTTCTGTCTGTAGCTTCCATCTTAAAATGAAGAAGAATGAACATCAATTTAGTAAATGAAAATTAAGGAAAATATTTTGAGAGCCAACATCTGTCCTAAAGCAAACAAAGACCATATGCAGTTTACGATACAATGGAATCACCTCTACCACAAAATGTTTGATGTAGATCAGCAGACATTACTTTGCACTTATCTTAATGGGAAAAAAAATAAATCTCTTCAACAGCACGTCCTGCAAATATCTGTTATAGGATTAGAGCAAGTCATTTCAAAAGAAACAAAATGGACAAAAAAAAAATCCTATTTCAGACAGACTGTCTGCGAAATGCAGATGCAAAACGGTAAGGTAAAGAAATCAACAAAAAGAAAAGATTTACTAACCAGGAATAACTTTAGAATTCCCATATGATATCACCATAGTATCAGAAGGCAAAATAGGCACTTAAAACAGTACTGGATTCCAGTGGAAACAGATGCAGAGACCAATGCTAGCACATTTCCAATTGATTGCATTGTTTGCTCTGTTAAGACTGCGCAGATTTCTAAATGCACAAGTGGCAGGTTCCTTTACAGAGCTAGGATTTGCTGCTAATTCTGGAAGTACAACATACAAAAGGACACCTAGCTGTATACAACAGTTGCCATATTATGTACATGTTCAATTATGAGATGCTGGCATCCTGATGTGACGAGTCACCAGGATTTTTCCCCAAACATTTAAGTGACGTTATATTTGTTCCTCTTCAATGGCTGAATTCCATTGTTCTCACTGACTCATGGTAGTTAATGCGACTAAGATGAGCACATTCATGGATGGGTGAAGGTTCAGCTGAGGGATTTATGGCAAAAGCTCAAGTATGGGAAGATGCAGCTGTGAGAGCTGCAGAACCTTGCAAAAACAGCTAGTAAATGGTGGTACAAGCCTGACCAAATAATAAGACTCATTCCAAACTAATAGTAACAGCTGATACACTCTGTGAGATGGGAAGTCCATAAGATAGGAAAGGCAGGGGTGAACTGATTCACAAGCAAAGATAAAAGAAGCTGCATACACACATTCAAATACTTTGTGCAAACTCTCCCATGCTTGTTCTCCTGGTAGAAAAACTTACCTAGAGCTGTGTGTCCAGACATTTGAATGCCAAGGCCCTGAAGAGAAGAGAGGCTACAATGCTGAACCTGTGCAGCTGGTGGGAAGGGAAGGATTAGGATGCTGCACACACATCTCAGCCTGTTCTGCAGGCTCCTTTAGTCTGCCTGGTGACAGAGGTTGGGCTGTGTAGGGCAGCCCTGATTAACTGACCCAGACTGCCCATGGTTAGCCTGTGTTTCCCTGCAGCACAACATGGGGTTTGTGAAAGGGGTGTGTTCTGCTCCCTGCTGGAGCAGCAGAGTCCAGTAAGTGAGACTCTATGGGGGGGATTGAAGGGTGGGGGGCAGTCGGAGGGAGAGGGATGTTCATAGATTCATAGATGTTAGGGTCGGAAGGGACCTCAATAGATCATCGAGTCTGACCCCCTGCATAGGTGGGAAAGAGTGCTGGGTCTAGATGACCCCAGCTAGATGCCTATCTAACCTCCTCTTGAAGACCCCCAGGGTAGGGGAGAGCACCACCTCCCTTGGGAGCCCGTTCCAGACCTTGGCCACTCGAACTGTGAAGAAGTTCTTCCTAATGTCCAATCTAAATCTGCTCTCTGCTAGCTTATGGCCATTATTTCTTGTAACCCCCAGGGGTGCCTTGGTGAGTAAAACCTCACCAATTCCCTTCTGTGACCCCGTGATGAACTTATAGGCAGCCACAAGATCGCCTCTCAACCTTCTCTTGCAGAGGCTGAAAAGGTCCAAGTTCTCTAGTCTCTCCTCGTAGGGCTTGGTCTGCAAGCCCTTAACCATTCGAGTGGCCCTTCTCTGGACCCTCTCCAGGTTATCCGCATCCTTCTTGAAGTGCGGCGCCCAGAATTGCACACAGTACTCCAACTGCGGTCTGACCAGTGCCCGATAGAGGGGAAGTATCACCTCTTTGGATCTATTTGTCATGCAGGACTATATCTATTCGTTGGAGGACTATATCTCTTCTGAAATAAGCCACAGCATGTACAGACATTTACTTTCCCAGAATAAAGTCTCCTAGGAGTGATTTAATCTGGTTGTTCCCAAGTTATTTCTCTCCTGGAGCAGCCATTTTTACTCTGGGAAACATCTTTACACTTGTGGTTTCTCCTGAGGGACCAGTGACTTTCCGAGAAGAAAATGAATATCTGTATAAAGCCACAACCTGAACCTGCATTTGAAGGAATAGAACCATTTGGAAAAGTAATGGAAGGCGGGGGGAGCCTCCAAAAAGACTGATACAGAAGGAAATGGAGTCATGAGAAGAAACAAATACTTGATCTGAGCCTTCAAGAGGCCGAGAAGCGATTTACTTTTACTAAAAATGTAAAGAAACCTGTGTGAGTAGAACAGGAATGCCAATTCACTCGGTAGAACACAAATACTTAGAAAATTGAGGAGGGGCACTCCAAACAATGAAAAAGTCCCTGGAAAAATGGGTGACCTGAGAAACAGGATTAGATGAAATAAGATTTGCTTGCTTGGTAGCTCAGGAGATACTAAGCCCTACAAAATGGAAAAATATTCAGACTCCATAGTCTGATTACTTTCCAAATAAAAGAAAATGTATTTGCTCATTTTGACAGAGCAGATAGAGGGTTCTCTGCAAGGAACTTAACCCCCATGAGAAACCAAGACCTACTCTATTACTCAATTTCCTAAACGCCCACATATTGAAACTGGATTTATGATAAGGTAGAAAACCTAGGAGAGCCTGCTCTGTGCCCAACTAGTTTGGAAATCTAGACCACATGGTACATCTATGACAAAATTACACATAAATTGTATGATCAGAAAGTATATTGGCTTATATGTAGCTTGGTTGAAACTGGCATACTGCTCTTTATACCCTCAAAAGACACCTAATATTTCCCCAAGATTTTCATACCACAGTCACAGGTGAACAACATATCAGAACTCAGTAACAAGTATTCCAATTAAATTATAGCAAATAGTTAACAGGGAGCCTTGTAGTGAACTAGTATTGAACTAGTCTGTATAATTTCTTCCTTTACTATTTTAATTTCTCTGATCAATACACTAAAGACTTTCCACTAGTGTTTAGAAGACTAGTGTTTCATTTCTTTTTTTTTTTTTAATTAAACTGTCCTGATTGATAAGACAGGGTATGGTCCCTTAACCATAGTAAAAATCCACCAAATCAATAGTAATATTTTGTTATGGAGAAGAATCTACAGTCCAGGTTTAACCACAAGTAACCAGAAACTCTCTCAACTTGAGGAGCAGATCTGAAGGTCAGGAATTTAGTGCTTAGTTATGTCTCCGCAGAGGCACGGACCTGCTGTGAAAGGGATGGAGTGCACTGTCTAAGTAGCTATAACAACAGGCACAGATCCAATTTATGTGGAGGTAATTAACCTTTGGAAAAGCTATGTTGGGGTGGAGTGGATTCTCCATCACTTGATCTGTTTAAATCAAAACTTGATGCCCTTCTAGAGGATATGCTCAATTAAAACTTATGGATTTGATGCTGGCACCACCAGGTGATGTTTCGTGGTGTGAACTGTGCAGTAGATTAAACAAAGCAAAATGATCCTGCCTGACCTTAAAAGGCAGTGAGTAAGTGGGGGTGGCTGGGGAAAGGAAGGTAAAGAAATGCGATCTTAGGAGAAATCCAAATTTACTTAAATAGCACACAATTCAAGCAATTCCTAAAGTACAAAAAATAAATTACCACTGCACAAGTATAGGTTAAATGTAACAGAGGAAAATCAATTATTTGAAGCACTGTTAAATGAGGACTTTTATAACATTTCATAAATGAACAAGAATGTGACACGTTATGGATCTAGATGGGATTTTCAAAACAGCTTCAGTGAGTGTGGTTCCCTGGCTTAAAAGAAACCTAATGGATTGGGTGTCCAAATCACCTTGGCTGTCGATGAAAGCCCTCGTGGCCCTTTTGAAATCCTATTCCTGATATCAACATGTGTCCATTTACAGGAAGGTGTGTATATGTGAAGTCTGCAAGATTGGCCCCGAATTTTATGTAGGCAAATTTTAAATCTCTTATTCAAGAAAAAATCCCATTGACGTGCTTTGGCCCTAAGAAAAGGTCAAACTCAAAAAACCCTGTTTGTATCAGTTGCTTTATTCCTAGAAAGGGAAATTATGACAAATTGTAGTGGAATTTTGGTATGTAAGTGGTTGTCAGGTTCGTGCCTAGCACATAGATAATTTCATTCATGGAAATTAATATATGTCGATTTTAAAGTTGGGCCCATCTAGTTTGACCTCATACATAATACAGTCTACTATCCACTTACACCTATAATGAGCCAAGTATGTTGGCTTGATTATATCAGATGATTGAGAAAGGGATCTAGTCTTAATTTGAAGATTTCAAGAAACAAAGAATCCTTCACGTGCAAAGGTTAATTATCCTCAGTGGGCACATTTACACATGCACCTGATAGTGCAGTTGGTACTGCACAGTCATTTAGTACTTGCTTTAAAAGTTGGTACTTCACAGTCCTGTAGCACACGGGTTGTTTTTGACCTTACCACACAGTAGCAACGAGCTACTGCACAGTAGTGGCAGCATCATGATAGCACCCACCAACGCCATGGTGATGTAGCATTTCATGTAGACACACCCAGTCTTACCAAACAGGACAGGTTTATGTAAAAACACAAAAAAAGAGAAAGAAAGAAATGAAACAGAGAGTGGTGGTGGTGGATGGGTCAGTGTCAACCTGGAAAAATGTGTGCAGTGGAGTCCCTGAGGGTTCAGTTCTGGGGCTGGTGCTGTTCAATATTTTCATCAATGATCTGGATGAGGCGATGGGAAGCACCCTGTCCAAATTCATGGATGACACAAAAATATGGGGTGAAGCTAATACCCTGGAGAGGAGAAATCAGATCCAGGCTGACCTCGACAGGTTGGGGAAGTGGGCAGAGAGCAACAGGATGCAATTCAATAAGGACAAGTGCATGGTGCTGCATCTAGGGGGAACTGCCATCACACCTATAGGCTGGGGGGCAACGTTCTCAGCACCACTGAGGCAGAAAGAGATCTTGGAGTCACTGTTGGCTCCAGAATGAACATGAGTCATCAATGTGACGAAGCAGTCAGAAAAGCCAATCGCACCTTGTCGTGCATCCATAGGTGCTTCACAAGCAGGTCCAGGGAGGTGATTCTCCCTCTCTACATGGCACTGGTCAGGCCGCAGCTGGAGTACTGCGTCCAGTTCTGGATGCCGCACTTTAAAAAGGATGTGGCCAACCTGGAGAAGGTCCAAAGAAGAGCCACTCATATGATTGGAGGCCTGCAAGGAAGGCCCTATGAGGAAAGGAAAGGGAGCTTAACCTCTTCAGCCTCTCCAAGAGAAGGCTGAAAGGGGACCTTGTGCCAGCGTACAAATTCATAAGGGGAGAGCAACACGAAGTAGGCGATGATCTGTTTACCAGGGCACCCCCTGGAACAACAAGGGACAATGGCCATAAGCTACTGGAGAGAAGGTTTAGACTGGACATTAGAAAAAAGTTCTTCATGGTCAGGGTTGCCAGGATCTGGAATGGGCTTCCAAGTGAGGTGGCGCTCGCCCCATCCTTGGGAGTCTTCAAGAGGAGACTGGACAGGCACCTGACTGGGATCACATGATCCCAGGTTTGGTGACCCTTTTCCTGCCTGCCAGGGGCAGGGGGTCAGACTAGATGGCCCACTGAGGTCCCTTCTGATCCTAAACTCTATGAATCTATGAAACACTAGTACAAAAAGAGGCTAATCAAGAGCAAGGGTCAGTCTTCTCTTGTCTCAGGTGGCTGAGATTAGAAAACCTTAAATTGATATGCTCTGGTTTTGGTATTTCTTCTTTTTTTTAAGTGGAGGTTCTAAGGTATGTTTGGGGGATTAAAAGAAGCTATGATGTAAAGTATGTGAAGACAGATAGAAAAATAACATCCCAACTCCAGTAAGTCTGCATTATAGAAGTAATGAATCACACAACATTGTGAATGAGAAATATTTCCCCTCTTCCCTGTTATAACCCATCAGATGGACTTAATACACAGAGCAATGAGGAGAAAAAAATCTATAAACAAGGGAAATCATCACATGTTTACAAATACAAAAAAATCATTATGTATAATATGTATACTTTCTTTACACTTTCTGGACTACTTAAGAGAAAGCAAATGGAATGCAAACTTAAATGGCACAGAATATATTCTTGTAAAATGCACATTAAATGTGGCGTGACTGTCAAAAAAATTGTGGAAATTAATATTAACAGCTTTATTTCATTGCTTCCAATGCTACAAAACAGCAAGTAATGTGCATACGATCATTAGACAATGCTACAGAATTATGAACCACATGTGAGTATGTTTTTAGAATCAGGTAAACAGATTTATTTTTTAGAAATACCAGCAACTGAAGCATTCATTCAAGCTTCCCGAGACTGTCAAATTAGCTTGGGAATTACAAAAGCATAAGTTTAGTGCAGAAGTTTCAAAGCAGTTTGAAACTACAGATCACTGTCAGTCTGTGAAGCATATGCTTGTGGTCCACAGAGAACTCAGCACTCCAACGCAGCTCTCTTTTCCCTGAGCTTTTAACTAAGAAAGAAAAAAAAACAAAAACAGTACACTACATACTTTCCTAATATTGCTTCTCTAGCAGCTACTTTAATTATTATCACAGGGATGTTGCACAATTATGAATGGGTGTTAAAAGCTATTTGCAAAATCACCATAATGAATGACAGGAAGCGCTGAAAGGCCAATTTCAACATTCAATTGTGATTCACATGGAGTTAATGTCCAAAAAGCTGAAGGCTTTGTATTGATTCCATGTTGATGAAATAAAAAACTAGAATCACCGTCTCTGTACGGCTCTAAAAAAACCTTGTTAGTCTAAGGAAGAAATAAACTAAAAAGACATATAGAAATTCAAGGAAAAGACAAAATCTAAGTTTTTTTTTTTAAAGTTTTTATATTAGCATCATTTAAGAAAGGCAAGGAAGAGGATCTGGGTAACTACAGACAGGCCAGCCTCACCTCAATCCCTGGAAAAATCATGGTAAAGGCCCTTAGGGAAGCACTCGGAGGAGAAGGTGATTAGGAACAGTCAGCATGGATTCACCAACAGGCAAGTCATGCCTGACCAACCCGATTGCCTTCTATGATGAGGTGACTGGCTCTGTGGATGTGGAATATACTTTGATTTTAATAAGGCTTTGGATACAGTCTCCCACAACAGTCTCACAGGCAAGCTAAGGAAGTCCAGGATGAATGAACTGTAAGGCGGAGAGAAAACTGGCTGGACCATCAGGCTCAAAGGGTAGTAATCATGGCCTGAAACCTACTTGGCAAATGATATAAAGCGGAGTCAGTCGCGGAGCTGGTTTTAGTCAATATTTTCATCAACACCTGGGAGATGGCACCCTTAGCAAGTTTGCAGATGACACCAAGCTGGGGTGAGTAATAGATATGCTTGAGGGTATGGCTGGGATTCAGAGAGCCCTAGACAAATAAGGATTGGACCAAAAGAAATCTGGTGAGGCTCAATAAGGACAAGTGCAAAGTTCTGCACTTAGGATGAAACAATCTCAGGTGCCGGTACAGCTGGGGGCTGACTGGCTAGGCAGCAGCTCTGCAGAAAAGGACCTGGGGGTTACAGTGGACAATAAGCTGGATATGAGCCAACAGTGTGCTCTTGCTGGAAAGGCAGCTAATGGCAAACTGGGCTGCATTTGCAGAAGCATTACCAGGAAATTGAGGGAAGTGATTCTTCCCCTTATTTGGCACTGGTGAGGCCACATGTCGAGTACTGTGTTCACTTTTGGGCCCCCCACTACAGAAAGGATGCAGACAAATTGGACGCAGTCTAGTGAAGGGCAATGAAAATGTTTATGGGGCTGGGGTACATGACTTAGGACAAGAGGCTGAGGGAACTGGGCTTATTTAGTCTGGAAAAGAGAAGGTTGAGGGAAAATTTAATAACAGACTTCAAGTACCTGAAGGGGGGGCTCCAAAGAGGATGGAGCTGGACTGTTCTCAGTGGTTGCAGGAGCAATAGGCTCAAGTTGCAGCAAGGGAAGTTTAGGCTGGATATTAGGAAAAACTCTCTCACTAGAAGGGTAGTAAAGCACTGGAACAGGTTACCCAGAGAAGTTTTGGAATCTCTGTCCCTGGAAGTTTTTAAGACCTGTCTAGACAATGCCTTGGCTGGGCTGATATAATTTGGGTTGGTCCTGCTTGGAACAGGAGGTTGCTGAGATCCCTCCAAACCCTAATTGTCTATGATCTTTGGTTGTTAGCTAGTTTCTGACAGCATCAAAGAGAAAGTGATGAATATCCTTAAACCTCAGTTTCCGTACCTGTCAAATGGGAATAACACTTCTTTTCTCTCTCTCAGTGGTGTTGAGTCATTATGACATGCTCCAAGATCCTTGGAAAGTGTGACAGTATCTTTCTTGTTGTATAACACCTTTCATTTAATTCTGGGGAAAACGCTGTTTTTTTGCTTAGTACCGCTACTTTTGGCCCTGGGTGAGATGCAGGTGAATAAAATAGAAGAGAGTTGAGGAAGATTTATTACACTTCTCTTACTCTCTTATCCACAGGGCTTTGTTTTACCCATGATTACTTTAATATTTGTACTTTCCCTTTTATTTTTCTCATTTTTTACAGATGAAGAAGTGTGAGATACAGGATTCACTTGCTGTTTGTTCTCATCCAGATTCAATGTACAGCCTTCTTGTACTTGCCCACCGCTTTTTATTGAAGTCACTTCCTGTCAAGATTAAATAAAAAATAAACAAAGCTGGCCCTAGAAGTATTCTCTGATTGATAAGTTCCATTACAATAATTCCCTTCATGCCATGAAATAGCATTTTAATGATGTCCAAAACTTTATTTAAAAAGGCAAAATCGGACCGAACACCCTTCCATAATTGTACATACCCACATCTTTGACTTTCTACTGCATTAATAATAGAATGGTATTAGTTTTGAAATATCTGAAGTGAATGGCTCATTAATTTTTCACCTTAAGCTTAATGGAAATTTGACAAACAGTTTTATGCTGAGAATAGACACTCCAAGCAGGACTTTACAGCACACTATGAAGCTTAAATTATGGCATAAAAGATGGAATAAAGTGCATGTGGTTGGATAAGATGGTTCTCTTGTTCAGTCGCCTAGAATGCAGAGTGACTTTGATGCATCTCTGACTGAAGTATTTTCCCATTTATGTATTCCTTGCATTGTCCCTTGACAAAAACTTGATCTTTTTATTAGTCCTTTTGAAAATGCAGCTGCCTAAGTGAAAAAAAAAAGTTGTGATGCATTACAAGATCTAGCATTTTCTAGAAAAATGCACCCCAATTTTGCTGACCGATTCCACAATTGTTGGGCTGCCACTGCTGCTTATTATACCTTGTCTGTCTTGGGGCTTGTCCCCCTCACTTATTTGTTGCATTTACCAGCTATATGCTGGAAAGGTCTGTACAGACCTTACAAAACAGGACCTCAGCTCCTGTCTAGGGCTTCTGAAAAATAAATATAATTTTATTATTATTAGGTACAATATTTTTTTCCTCGGTAGTAGCTTTTGTCAGTCTCAGCAAGTACAATTTACATGCTGTCACAGCAAGTGCTACTTTTAATATTGACATTGCTGCCTACTTGAAAAAGTGTCCTGTCAGTCTTTCAATTAATGGTGATGGAAGAAAACAACTGGCGCTGTCAGACTTCTGGGGCATCTGTATTGTAGACATGAGGGTGCCTGCACCCAAGCCCAGAGGCTGCCCTGATGCACTGTAATTACAGCGTGTTGGAGCAGACCCAATTACTCAAGCTTGCTAAAGCACGGTAATTACCGCGCTCCAGCTAGCATCTGTGTCTCATGTATCAGCATCGCTGTGCTTTAAAATGGTGGTGGGAGAGCTTTATCTAAAGCTCGTCAGAGGAGCTTTAGATAAAGTGCCCCCCCCCCCCCCCACCACCATTTTGAAGTGCAGGGATGCTGATGCACAAGATACTCCAGGCAATTTAATTAGAGAGTCTCCAAGAGCCGCTCTAATTAAAGTGCCCTCCTCCCTTCCCTCCCCCCCCCCCCACACTCCTGGAGCCCGTGTAAAAATGCCCATTAGTAATAGTATATATTTACATTCGTGTCCGATTCTGCAACGCTGACCTAGTGCTTCCTCAAAGCAAAGACCTCCTCATGAGACTCACTTTACTGACTTCAATCATATTTCTATATTGGCTTCAATGGCAATGTTTGGGTGAGAATGAGAATGAGCTACTCCACATGTGCATAGGGTGCAGAATTAGATCCTCACAATTTCATGAAGCTCCTTGATTCAGATCTAATCGGACCTCATAAAAAAGGGGCTTTTCCGTTATAACTTGGAAAAGTCAGTTTCCGAACCGGGATTGAGAAACTTTTTTTTTTTTAGAACCTCTTACAACATGGAAAAAGAGAATTAAATTGATACAGGCTGCCTCTCCAATCTGCTCTCTCCTCTAAACTGGGGAAGAGGAGATGGAGCCAGGAGTGAAAGAGTACTGTTTCTCTCCTAGATCTGAAGGGCTGGGAAAATCTGGGAAAGCCTCATAACTTTTTACAAAACAGAGAAACTGAGTCCGTGGAAACCACGTGTGCTTTTCTGCGTTTATAAATATAGTCAGATGGAGGGGGTGACAGTTTGCCCATACACCTTGTATGGAGAGTGTACCTGGCTGCTTGATGTGGGGTGCATGCAAGAAGCAAGGTATATCAGAGAGCCCATTTGGTGAGTCATTTCATATGATGCATGATAATATGTGCATCATAATCAGTGGTGAGGAACTGAAAATAACTTAAGAACGGACGGTGTCCTGGGAAGGTATGCACTCTGTTCAGCTGAGCATGGATGAGAAAACCTAAGCCTTCTATATTACGCAAGGGAAGAGTACTACCTGGAATAGATAACCACAGAGTAGAGATGGGCAAAAGCAATTTCTACTGATGTCTGCTCAGATCCTCATGAATTATCCCCTAGAGCAAGAGCCTAGTAGTGAATGTCAACTCAGGGCTAGTTTGTTTTACTACAGTTACTGCTATTAATAAGCAAAGGAGGAAAACCATTTATTCCTCTTTTGTTCAAAAAGAAAACAAAACCAAAAATAAACACCTTGAACTCCTGTAACTAGGGATTTAGTTTTACAGCAACATCAACTCAGGCCCTTTCAAAGCAGTTTTCCAGGAAGCTAAGTAGTAGTAAGATGAACTGTTCTGCCAATTACAATAGCAACAGCATTGTCCCAGCTTGCACTGCAGCTGGGCATGATTCTCAAATGGACAAAGATCAAAGGGATGCTTAGAACCGTATATTGATTTGCGATATGGCACAGAATGAAAGGGGCACCTCTCCCAGGCTTCTGCTTTTTAATGGCAAATGTAATATTTAGTAAGCACTCAGCAGTCAGGAGTGCCTAGAGAGAAAACACTCCACTTTATTGAAAGAATTTCAGGCGGCCTTCAATATTTCTTACCATACAGGCCAATTTTTTACTTTTTTTTGTATATCATACATCTTTAACAGAGACAAAACCATACTGTCCAGCTTTGCTTCTGCTTATATTTAATGTAATTTCCTTGTCCTCGTGCTGGGTAAGCATTGGTATGTCACAGCAAAGGAGTGAATAAACATGAATGATATTGCTAATCCCAAATGTGCAAAAATTAGGCAATCAAAACATGGAATTTATTAAAGTAATACATTTTGGTGGGGGTTTTTTTTATATACTTTCTGTTCTTTGAGCCTGTAGAACTGGCTTGAGTCATGCTATCCAAGCTTTTCAAGTTTAGGTAAAAAGTCTTATTTTGGGCATGTTTTCAGGCATGTTTTAGTTGAGATGCACTTTACAAACCTAAAAAAAAAAAAGTCTCCCAAAAGAAAAGGATGTTGCTTGATTGTGCCATCATCATACCCCTTCCCCCTCAAGCAAATGTGTTCAACAATTCTAAAAACTTTAAAAAAAAGTCACGCCTCCCTCTTTTAGTGCAAATCACTTTATCTTAATGCCCACTTAATGTACTGTAAAAACACTGTCAGTCTTGTTTCTTTTTAAGTTAAATGGAATAGAAAGTAACACATTTATTTTGCAAAGAAAGAAGTGCTTTGACACTTTGATACAAAAGCTGCAAGAATCCCCCCCTCCATTCTGCAGAATATTTAATAAAATGGGAAGAACACAAACAAACTCACTCCTTATACCTTCGGGTCCTCCTATCCACTTAGGTTGCTCTAATTACTAACCATGAAGATAACACTTAAGTGGATGAAAAAGAGGGAAATTATGGGTGTTTATACACGTACTGTGGGAGTGGGGGGAGGGTGCTTTAATTAGAGAGACTTTGAGAGCTGCTCTAATTAAAGCACCTGGAGCATCATATGTGTGTGCCTTTGCACTGAAATATGGTGGCAGGAGTGTTTTAACTAAAGCTCATTGAATAAGCTTTAGTTAAAGCATCCGCACTGCCATTTTTCAGTGTGGGGATGCTGATGCACATGACACTGGAGTCTGCTGGAGTAATTACTGTGCTCCAGCAGACTCAATTAATTGAGACTTTTCCCAAGCACTGTAATTACAGCATGTTGGAGCAGCCTCTCTGCATGTATATAGGCACCCTGAGTACATTCCTTCAAAGCCAACAGACCTGTGGCGTGAAGGATTCTCTTCTAACCAATCCCCTACAACTCCATAACCATTAAATGCAAAAAAGGTAAGAGAAGCTCTTCTACAGGTAACAAAATAGAGGTAAAAATACTAGGAAAAGTCATTTTTCCATCTCCTATAACAACGGGGGCCACACGTCTTGGCAGATGTGCAAAAATTAAGCCCCAACACCCTCCCAAAGTGCTACTATCATCTGCTTCCCTTAAGTGATCTGCAGCTGAAGTTCTGTGAAACTTGATTAAAACAGTCCTTGGTTTAAAATCAAAATATTTTAGAAACAGATATTCATTATAAGTTTTCACATTTTACTGATTGTTCCTCATTTCCCTATTAGGCAAAGAACAAAATTTCCCAAACTTGGTGACTAGTTTTGAGTACCCAATTTGAGTTCCCCTGGGAATGATTCTCAGAAGTAATGACAATCTGATGGCTTCATTTACTTAGGGTAATGGGTACTCTGAATTTTGGGGGAAAAAAAATTATCAGGCATATGATGTCTCACCTTTAGCACTCAAAAACCAATAGCCCCATTAAAAAAAAGGTTCATCAAAGTACATTGCATATACTTTACACATCATGAGAGTCTCGAATTGGACAGAAAGCAATATTAAGGTCTAGAAACAAAAGAAAAGAATTTCTTACTTAAAATTCTCTCCACCTACAAATCTCAAACTTCTTCTGTTACTCAGATATATATCCTGATAAAATTACCCTATGAAAAAACTGTCACGAGGCAAGCACTATCTAATTCTTAAGATGTATTGCAATAAATATTAATTAGGAATCAATCATGTTTAACTCAAAGAACTGTTTGGAAATTTTCCTTCCCATGCTTAGAACAATGGCTTCAAGCAAAATATTTATATATTAAACATTTGTTGTAGTTCACTATAGGAACTGGATGTGGCTCCAAAGCTTATAACTCAAATGTAGCTGGTTGTGTCCCCCTAGAGCATAGTACCCGGAGCTATTAAAATTAACTATGCTATGCCCTTTTTGAAAATAAAGTCTGGGAGAAAAGAAAAATTTATATATAAAATGAATCAAATTCATATACTGAGTTTGACTGAGCTAGGTTTTAAAACTGAAATACTATAGGCCATTTGGAATGAAAGTGCCAAGTGGGTTATAAAGCTTTTCTTCAACTTCATTGGGAAAAAACATCCTTTGGTTTATTTCTAAGAACTGTTTGGGCGCCTCATGACTGATTGTACATGCTGGGCCAAAATCTTCCCTATTACGTTCCACTGACTAGAAAGTGGGGTTGTGCTAAGGATGACTTTGGCCCGCTGTACTGATATGGAAACAGACATTCCCACTGGATCTATCACTCTTTTACTATAAGGCTGGATCATTCCCTTAAGTATTCTTTTGAATGTGAGAATTTTGAAAACATAAAATGCCGCCATAAGAATAAGAAACCAAACACGAGATACAAACCCCCTCCACTTTAAAGTTTATTCCTACCAGGATATTCTGCGTTCATAAAACTGGAACGATTGCCCATCTGCAAGCTGTAGCCCTTTACATATTCATAAACTAAATGCAGAGGCAGCTCTGAGTAGTGCAAGCTTCTTTGCTTGCCTTTGATTGATAATTCTCTCCTGAAAACCTGAAGTCTGTGTGCACTTAAGATGATTTGTGTAGTATCTTTTTAAAGAAAGTGATAACTCCATATTTTTAAAGGGCAGAAGAACTGACCAGTGCAATATGTGGCTATAGGGATTTAAAAAAACCATGCAAAAACATTTATTATATAAGTTAGCCCCCAAATACCCACTGAGCTCTGGACCACAGAATAAATTCATTCCTGATGGAAGATATACTCATTGCTAGGAATGTTTCTGACCTGCTACAGAACTTCTTCTGTCTTGCTCCTTTGTCCCCCAGTGCTCAGACACCACAGTTACGTATTAAGTCCTCTGGAAAGTGAATGTTGTTAGAACGCAGCCAAGTATTTGGAATTGCCCCTCGTGTGCATTCCAGTACTTTTACTGCCTTCTACGGCACGTACAACTCATTACCTGGATGGATTTGCTAAGAGTGTTTCTCTCTAACCTGATCCTTATCTGGCTGCAGCCCACTCTTGATGAAATGATAATGATTATACTGAGAATAATTACTATAACAAAACATTAATGATGATAGACATGATTATAAATGATCATTTTCAACATTTAAAATAACAATAAAGTAATTATCACAATTGCGATAATAATGAAAATAATAAAAAAATATAACAGTGATAAACCTACAAATTTCTAGGTGGCTGAAGTACTGCTGTCCCCATTTTAAAGAGAGGGTAACTGGGGTCTGGGCTGGCTTCCCTTGGCCTTGGGGAAGGTGTGCCACAGGCCGTAACATATGTGGATGTTAGGGCCTGTGGGATGTAGGGAAGTGGGAGAGGAATGGGTATATGTATTGCACATTAGAAACATTTGCCAAGCAGAGGTCAGGGGTCATGAAGCAGGAGGGGACTGTGAGTCAGTGTGTGTGTAACTGCCGAGCCATGCAATAGCATCCTCAATGGCCATGTGTAGTTTCTGTAGTCCACTGCCGAACTGAGTCAGTGGGCAGTCATCAACAATATGCGACATGGTGTGTGTTTTGCCACAGCTACATTCTGGGATGTCGCGAAGACTCCAGTGGTGGAGGCTGGCTGTGCACAGACCTTGCCCTGTCTGGAACCTATTTAGCAAGGCCCACTGACAGCATGGCAGGTTGAGGCCAGGTAGGTACACTGTAGGATCTGTGATAAGGAATTTGCTTGGTAGTGATGTTGACCTCCATCTCTCAAACTGGAGGGTAGTGGTGTCACTGTTTAAGCCATGTGTGTGTCATGATGGTAGAGGTGCAGCAGGTGAACTTAAGAGATCACTGTACAGCAGCAGGCTTGGATTGAAGTAAATCCTCTCCAGTATCTTGCTAGTTACAACTTCTAATTGGATATGAGGGGGAACAATGTTGCTCAGGACTGGGAGCCATGATAGAAAAGTTGATCAAAGAGTTCCCGAGATGATGTGCACCATCAAATGTAGGGAGGAGACCGATCCCTACCAACAGTGAAACATATTCAAAGATGGTATAGACCTACTCTAGGTAAAAAATGAGGGATAAAGCAACACTGGTGTAGACTACATCTGTGTAGGGTCTTGTCTGTCCCCTTCAAGGTCTCAGTAGGGCTGTGCGAAGCTTCAATCCCCGATTTGATTTGGCGGAGATTTGGCCTGATTCGCTGTCTGAATCTCTGAATCCAGATCAAATCAGAGGACCCTTTAATCTTGCTGAACCGAATCGGAACCCTCCGAATCAATTCGGAGAGATTCGGAAAGTTTCAGTGATTCAGACATAGACGCAGCTTTAAATGTTTTTTCTAGGTACCAGGTAATGCTGCAGTGCTGGGGTACATGGATTGTCCCACAGAAGTGTGGGGGGCTCCCCAGGTGCATTTGGCAGCAGACCTGGAAGTGGATCAGAAACACTTCCGGCTCATTTCTGGACCTGCCGGAGAGCACACTGGAGAGGCCCCCATGCCCTCCTGGCTCAGCAACTGGTGCCTCCTGGGTCTGGGGGGGCACCCAGGGTCCCCCCATGGCTGATTGCTGAATCTAGGAGGTAAAGGGGGGCCCTGCATGCTCCCCAGCAGAACTGGAAGTGGACCAGAAGTACTTCCGGTCCACTTCAGGTTCACCGCCAAGCACACAGGCCCCCCCATCCCTCGCTTCACGCTCCTGTGGGATGCTCCACGTGCCCCAACATTGCAGCATTCACAAGCCATGCTGGTACCTCGAGGTATGTAGAAAAAACATTTAAAGCTGTGTCTATGCCCGAATCGCTGATTCTCTGAATCTTCAGATTTGCGTTTGGTCAAATCGAATCAGGAACAGTGATCTGCATTAACTAATTGAATCACTGTCTCCAATTCAGGCTGAATCCAAATCGAATAGGGCCCATTTCGCACACCCCTAGGTCTCAGATATTTCGAGGTATCTCTTTGCTCAATGCAAGCTGGCTAGTATCTGCTCCATACCACTCGGTGGCAACGCACTAGAGTAGCACCTACTATGAGATACTACCCTGGAGCAGCAGCTTGTAATTCACATCATTGTACAACATGGATGTGGATTACCCTGGTGGAGATAGGTTTGTCCTCAGGTGCTCAGTGTAGCAACAAAACACAAGCCAAGGATTCCCCACCCCCTGTGGCATCAATCCACCATAAAGAGTGATTGTTAGAGGAAGTTAAAGCTGCAGGAGCCCTGTCAGCAGGGATCCACAGGAGTCACACTGTCAGACAAGAAGATGCTGTTAATTCAGTCACAGCCTCCATACCCTTGTTTTTTACTGGACTCCCATGGACAGATTGACCCCTAAATTCGGTGGCCGTCTGTTACTCCCTTTAACACCTGCCCACAAGCAAGAGCATAAGAATAGCTGACCTGCTTATGGCTTAGTGCATTTGCAGCAGCTGAATCTGTACTGGAACATATATGACATCATGAAATGGAGAGCTCTGTTATGAACAAGCCAGTCATCCTACTCGCCCATAATAATGAGATTTATTATTATTCAAAATAATAAAAACCTTATAACAGTATATGAAAATAGGATGGAAACAGAAAATCCAGAATAAAACACTGATTGTGACAGGTTTAGATACCAGTTATTTTGTTTATGGCACATAGTGAATACTGCAGTGATTCAGAGTCTCATACATGCTATATATACTTGGCAGACAACCTGAAATAGTTGCATATGTTACCTACAGCACAGTTATAAAAATATGCACTTGATTTATTTCCCCATACTGATCCAAAAATCATGTAAAGCTACTTTTAGATAGATATTTCCATGCCATGAGGTGACTTATTCTGTCACTTGGCCTGGGGCATACCCTTCTTCTGAATGTCATGTCAGAAGCCCTTTATTGCTTTAAACATCTTTGTTAATTTTACTCAACTTTCTTCAGGATTCCCTAGCTAAATCTTGATTTGCAAGAAAGTACTAAATGAATGTAAATCTGCATAATTAGGTACTGACCCTCAAATCACCCCACAAGTATCTTTTGATTGTAATGAGTAGTTTATTTACATGAGGGTTAGAAAGATCGTTGATCTTTATTTGGAAAACTGACGTGATCTGCTGGGTAGCAAATAATAGGAAATAAGATGATCTTCTCCGTCTGGTTCCCAAAGAATGTATGTCCCTGTCATTAAAATCTAAAACCAGAATTGGAAGTAATTGGAACCCTTATTGTCAGCCCAAGTATAAGTTAAGGACTTAATTATCCTGGACACTGATTTATCCTCTTATCCGTAGAGGTACTTACTCCAGGCAAGGGCTGAGGAAAACTGGCAGCAAAGCTCCCACTGTGTCTGGCTATGGAATAAAACACTGCTTTGTGGATTAACAGAAAATACTGTCCTTGAGGATTTCAGTGACTGCTTATAAACTGGAGCATTTCAGATTTAGAAAAAAATCCCTTTTCTTCTTTAGAAAGTAGTTATGTTATCTACCCATACTGAGTAATCATCTAATACACTGATATAAAGTAAAAAAAAAACCTACAGAAACTACATTCTGTTTTGAAGGACAGTGACATATAGAACAACACAGACACTGTATTAATCTTTCCTCTTCTTCTCTGTAGCTCCCATATTACTTACATTGTTTGCTTCTCTCAATCACATAGCTTAGCTCCTCCTTAGTTACCATATTTGTTTTCGTATCAGCAAAAGATCTCTAAATTTCTTTTGTTCATAACTGTAGATACTTAGGTAGACGCCAGGGTACAGATGAGGACATTTAGTGTTTTACTCGCGAAAGAATAGTAAGACAATTCCCTTACTCTCTTTTTTGCTGCCATCTGTTAAACTTCTCCTCAGAGAAATTAACAGCTTTCCATATTGGAACTCTGAACTGCAAATATGCCATTGTCTACAAACCTTCTGAGAATAATACCCTATGGAAAAGATAACAGTTTCCTATAGAAATTCTTACAAGAGACTAAAACAAGAAGTTGCACAAATATTATGTAAGGACTGTTGGTAGAGCTCACACAGACGGAGCTAAATGAAAAGAGAAAGAGGTTATTGAACACTGTTTCCTGCACAAAGAATGGTTGCTTGCCTCCTGTCTAAGCCTTTAGGCCATCATTCTAATATTATAGAAGCCTAAATCTGTCTGTCTGCCTGTCTCAAAAACAGCAAATCAGAGTGCAAACAAGTGTTTGAACAGGAGCTGGCGGCCGGTGGAGTGCTGCCATGATGGTTGGGACACAGGGGACAGTGGGGGGGGGACGAGGCCAGCTCTGGTGGCTTTGCCCCCCCAGCCCTGCTCCCTGGAGGTGGGGGCAATGGAGGGGATGAACAGACTTAGGCTTTTATAATATTAGAATGATGGCCTAAACACCTTGCCCCCCTTGCTCCCTGCAGGTCGCAAAGATGGAGCAGAATGGGGGTGGGAGGCCACCAGAGCTGGCCTCGCCCCCCCCCATGCCCCCCACTCCTTGCAGGTGACAGTGGTGGCAATGCAAGGAAGGAGCAGGGTCCAGATGCCATGGCGGGGGTCGAGGGCACGGCTCTGGCCTCAGCTCCTCCCTCCCCCCTTCTGTCATCGCCACCTGCAAAACTGTATGCAAGATGACATGGCACCAGTGGGCTGACGAGCAGGCCCAATGTGGGTGGGGGAAATAACATGCATGCTGCGGTGGCAGCAGCAGTGGTGGGGAGCGGGGAGGAGTGGGCCCATGACCCATGTGGGGAGGAGGAGGACTGAGCCCGAGCTGGGGGAGAAGCCGGCCTGCTGCGGTGGGGGGAGCAGCAGGCCCAGGCTGACTGGGTGGCAGTGGGGGAATGGGAAGAGCGGGCTCAGATCTGACAGGGGGATGAAGTGGGGTGGGGGAGGAGTGGACCTGGGCCCGAGATAGGCAAGAGGCTCACTCCTCACCTCCCCCATCCTCTGCCATATCAGGCCGGGCCCGCTGCTCCCCTCCACCACCACAGTGGGCCGGCTTCTCCCCACAGCTCAGGCTCAGGCTTCCTCCCCACCCACCTCTGACCCAGGCCCACTCCTCCCACCACCCCCCCCCATTGGCTCTGCAACCGCTCCTCCCATTTCCCCACCACTCCCAGGTCAGCTTGGGCCTGCTGCTGCCCCCGCCAGAGCAGTCTAGCTTCTCCCCACCTTTGGGCCCAGTCCTCCCCTGCTTCAGGCCTGGGCCCACTCTTCCCCTCCCCCCACTGCTGTGGTGGGGAGGGCGGGAGTGGGCCTGGACCCCAAGCAGAAGGAGGTAAAGGGGGAATGGGCCCGGATGTGAGGGGCACAAGGCTCTGTCCCCACATACTTCCTCTCCCACATCATTCCTTATGGGCAACTGGCTAGTGTTTATCAGATCTACCCAGTAGGATGCCTCACATTATCACAAAAGAAATACCTTTCCTTGATTTGAGGCACTAACACACCTTCCAAAAACCAGTGGTTAGTTCAAGTCTAAGAAGAGCCTAATTTTTGGAAGGTGGGATTGGAAGGGCCCTGTCCTCTAGGGCCACTAAACTAGTTCCCTGCATTGCAGCTAACCAATTATGCAGAGTACCAAAAATCATGTGTTGTGGCCCCTCTCTCACAATACAGCCACAAAGTACCTGATGAAAACAAAACTAAAAATCTCCTACAACATGTAATGACTAAAAAAGGTGGGGAGATAAAGGCAGACAAGGTTCTTTGGATAAATCCAATATCTTTTATTAGACCAAATTGTTCTAAAAATTCTTCTTAGCAAGCTTTTGGGCACAAACACCCTTTATCAGGCTGAGGAAGTGCCTGCAGATGGTCTGTGCACTTCCTGGATGGAGTGGTAAAGAAGAATTTCCAGCATTTCCCACTACAGTTCAAACTAAGAGTCAGAACAAAAGCTCTTCTGTTTTTATTTTCCAAGTGAAAACTTCAAAAAATACAATGTGTAAATACCAGCCCCTTGTTCAGCTGTACCTACCACACAGTAGAGTTAATGCCTAAAATTGTTCTTTAGGCATGCATTATTAGGCAATGAGGTAACCTTTTTCATTTGATATTTGATGAATCATGCAAAACATACTCAAGGATTGCTTTTCCCCCTGGAGTATGTCAGGATAATTCAAGAAAATTGGGGGGGAGGGGGAGGGAGACGTTAACCAATGTTCTCTCTCATTTTTTAGAATTCTCCTTCATAAAATAAATAAAATAAACCAAAAATGTGTGCCTTGCCTTTGCACAATTTTCAGCAACATAAAATGAAGTTATAGAAGTTACAATGTTAATTTTAGTGGTATGATGTTAAAGTCAAAGTAATTTCTGACAGTCATAAAGATGACTCCAGCTACAATGTGTGCCTATTTGCACAACTATATTTGAGCCATTCTTGGATTAATTTTAAATTAAATGAGGCACAGCATTGAAAATGCATATGGTAACCAAGTTCCGCATGAATTACTACTATAAATATCAAATGCCCAAAGAATGATAGGGCAGTTAAAGTGATCTGTTCAAGTTTACATACTTTTTAAAAGGTCTGTTAGCTACTGCTAAATTACATCTAACCATATGTCTAAATACATTTAAGAGTTATCAGATTAAAACAAATTGGGCTGCAATGAAAGTGTTATGAGATCTGATTTCTTATTAAGCTTTCATACTCCTTGCCTTTTGGACGATGACTACTTCATTCAGTGTCTTAAAAGCAAAAATTCTATTACTGTCATGTTCAGCTGCTTAGCTACTGTGCAAGCATTTGTTCACACACCAACAGTAATTAGATTGCAATTATTGGAGAGAAAAAAAGTTTGACAAGTCAAGCAAAAATGATAATTCTCCCAGAACAAATAGGTGGATGTCACTGGGATCCTCATATGACCCTTACCCCGAGAGAGATGTGCTTAAAGAGTTGAGGGCAATAAGAATAAAATCAAAATGTTAACACAACTGAAATACTGTAAACATATATTTTGGAGCAGATTAATAAAACCTTAATGTAGCAAAGCTCTAGCAGTCTCTAGGTCCATTCACAAGTGATGTAACCCCTGCATATAGATTGTTGTCATGACAGTTACTTGGAGAAGGGAGGAAATGACACAGTGCAGCTTTCACAAGAATTGCTGGGCATCGCAGTTTGAACTGTTTGGTGCAATATCTTTCTCGGCTACCCATCACTATGGCATCTAAGTCACTGACTGAGGCCCCCATACTGAGCGTGTGCGTATAACAGAAGAAAAATAACACTGGATTCGAAACAACAAAACCAGCATTGCAGGCAAGTGATTTTGTTTGAACGAGGTGCAAACTTTGTAAACTGCCTAAATGATTGAATTAAGAATAGTTGTCTGCTAAAGAGAGAACTTGTAGCTCAGATGAACCTGTGTCTAAAGGCAGCTCAGATATTAAGACAATGCTCTGCTTAGTGTAGCAAATCCTAATGGATTTAGCAGCCTAACACTCATTTTCCAATAAGATTTAGGCCCAGATCCTCAAGGCTATGACACTAGGAATTAAGTGCCCACTCACTTTGAAAGACATGGCATATAGGAACCTAAACTCTGCTCATAATTATAAAGTTTTGAAAGCAGAACATGGGGTCTTTAGGCAAAACTATGTCTACATTCAAAACTTTCCTGTGGCAATAGAATCCCTTCTTCCTCCAGTCTAGTGTAGTTATTCCAGTCAAAAACCACCAGTTAATAAATTATCGTTGTAAATTACAGAAGTGTAGGTGCTGTGTCCATATTTATCCCAGGGTAGCTCTGTGCTCAGTTCAATCAAGTTATTTGCTGGTTCCCCGCCATTGAGTGCTCTGGTAGGCAACATTTTTCCTGCAGGCTGGGATGGCCCTAGTTAGAGATGGGCAGATGCTAAAACCTGCCTGAAGCCGGCACTTCTCCCCATAGCAGCACAGGGAAAATGCCCGCAGCTGAAGCAGCCCACTGCTGAACAACAAGGAAACCCCATGTCCATGGGCCAGATCCAGTGGCTCTGGAGACCACATCTGGCCAGTGGGCCATAGGTTGCCAGCCTTTGATCTAGTGCTTAGTGTGGCACCTGCCCCAGGAAAGCTAACTGTCTGTCTCCTGGTATATGTTATGTTAATGTAAAAGAGCTGATGTAAATGACGCTGGCATTAACGTGGTACGACTAGACCCAACGGAGGAAATTTATGCTTAAACTAGATTATCAAACTGGCAACTTGAGAAGAAGCCTGTGAAAAAATACATAGTAGACATGGAATATTGTCATACCCTCATAAAGAATCTGGGAAATTGAAGAAGTTAATTAAAAAGGTGCCAATTCTCACTTACTATGAGGTAAGTTCAGAACTAAGGAGAGTATCAGCACAACCAGAATAAATGGATTTACTGTTTCCTAACAACAGTGGTACTGATGCGATAGGTGCATCCAATGGTACAGAGCACTTCAGATAGCCTGAATATTGCTAATCCCTTTAGTTAGGGGAATTACATGATTTTCTAATCCTGCATTATGTTAATGTTGATTGTTAACTATTACTACTGGGTTTAACTGAAGAAGGACGATGTATGGAGCTGTATGCAAAGGTTATGCAAGAGCCTGTTGGAACCATTTATTTTTTTGTGGAAGAGCTCATGTTACAAATGTTGGTTAGTCAGATCTCAGACACTGAGTGAAGTAGACTCCTATCCCCAAGTGATTCTGGACACTACAGTAATAAACACCCTCTCGATAGAAGCCTAGCAATGTGTAGGGTTGTGGCCTTTGTGGTTTGGTATTCCTGTGCTCCAAGTAGAAGAATTTGCTGTCACTAGTAACTTTGAGCTATCTTCTGTTCATCTTTACCTATTGCAAATGAAGCCTGTTGCTGACACAGACTGATAGATTGCCTCATCTGGCTGCCACTATTGACATCATTTAGCAAAGATCTCTAGTCAAAATGTTATTAACTTGGGGTCATCATGGCAAGCCTCAGGCCATTTATTAAACACATTCTTCAGATCTATATAGTAGAATGTAAATGTAAGACACAATGGCCCAAGAAGTCTCCTCAAACCCTATGTTCCTATACAGCTGCTAGGTGTGTAGTTTTGTTTTTTATACTCCTACATGGCACCTCAGTTGGACACAGGCCTGTTCTGTTCTCCTGGACTAAGTTTTCTGATTTCTTCATTATAGTCTCTAAGGCCAGGGACAGAAGTTACACATAAACTGGTTTAAGTGGTCAGAAACTGGTTTAAACCTGGAACAGAACAGAAGCTCAGTGCACATAAACTAGTTTCAAAATAGCTGAAACTGGTTTAAGATAAACTTGGTTTAATGTAGTATCAGACATAAATGATTTGGGTCAAATCAGTTTATGAAATTTCTGTCCCAGACCCCTTCCTGGTTTAAGTTACCACAGTCCCCCAGCATGCTTTGCAGCCCTGGGCTGAGCTGTACTTTGTGCTCTAGAGAGCAAAGTTGGTGCTGCCCCTCTGCTCCCTAGCAGAAGCAGTGAGGGCTACCTGACAAAGAGGTGGTGGTGTGTAAGTCCAACTTGGGATGCAGCCCAGTCTACAAGGGGCAAACTGTCGTCCCCACCCCAGACAAGCCCTGGGGTCCGGGGCCAGGGAGGCGGGGTTAACCACCCCTTGCCCTGTTCAAACTTCCAGCTGGCTGCAACTGTGAACTACAAATCCCAGAGGCACCTGGAAGCAAGTAGAGGAAGTAATGAGCAATCCTGCAGAGTCCTGCTGCTGTAATTGTGGAAAGCAAATCCCAGAGACCTCAGGGGCAGCAGGAAGAGGAAGTGAACACACAGCCAGAGAGCCATGCTCTAGCACCCCCCCCCCCCCGGCTTCTGGCCTGAGCCACTACAGGCATGTGGCTGCATTTCCTGTTCACTTTTGTTTCAATTTAATCTGTGCAGTTTAGACTAACCTGCAAAGACTGAGTTGATTCAGCCTTGGGGTTTTTGTCTGTCTGTACCTAGCCTAACACTGTGTAACCCAACTGAGTGCATGTTACAAGCCTTCCTCTGTGCCAAAATACAGAAGATACAAATCTATTATAGCCTGAGCTAAAAAACCCTTGACTCAACAGTAGTTGAGGGTGATGTACCTTTTCAGCAAGATCAGAACCCTCAAGCTTCTGACTACTTTTTTCAGTCCCAAAGAAAAGGTCATTTCCTGATAGTGCCACACAATTGCAAAGAAATATATTTTCAGAATAATTGACTACTTAATCCTGTGAGGTCCTTATTACAAATTATAGTGAAAACTAATAATTCAATGTCATATATTTCTATAAATTCCAATGCAAGCTCATTTCTCTATGTAAATATTAAATAATCATAATTAAGAACAATAATTTCAGCATATAATAAAATCAGAACATTCAGTGCCAAGAATAGCTTTTAATTTTTAAAAGTATGATACGGGAAACAAGGGAAATGTAATCTTTCTAATTTTTTCCCTATGTCTTATAGGAATGGAAAGAATCACTTTTGATCCATCACATGGGTTGGCAACTTTTTGCTACTTTAGACTGGAGCTTGCAAAAAGGCACCATGACATGGCCTACAAATCTTCACCCTGTCTCCAAGCATCCAGGCTGCCCATAGTTGCCCTTGCAGCTGATACCTGGCCTCTCTGCAGCAAGGATAATAGCAGCCATGAGAAAGCAGCCAGGAGGGCTGTGGAGGGGACAAACAACTCAGCTCTTCCCCCACTGACTCATCTATGCTACACTGGACTGGATTGGACTTTCACAGGCCAGAGTCACCCCCGGCCATAGGTTACCAACTCTCCTCATGTGCAAACCCCCATATTAAGATTTATTTAAATGTCAGAGATAATTTGCTGGTATTGTCTTTTCTATTGACTCTCTATTGACGAATACTTCACTTATCAGTAAAATACTTTCCCCTTCCAGTCCACAGCAGTATTTATAAACAGAAAACAATTTTACCCTGAGGTCTCAGTCGCAAATTATTTTTAACAGGTGGCACTTAGCTATTTATATCTTTACACCTTAGGAAAAAGCTGAAAGGGATAAGCGTTTTTATTTGTTTTAAACAAAGATCTGCTTTAACAAACCTACCTATACATAAAAAGACATGTTATCATCCAGTCACTATGTTTTTGCGATTCTTCTGACTCTGTTCCATGAGCAGATAGATAATTTATTCACATAAAAACTAATGTGTCTACTGGCAGCAGCCTGTTAGTGGAGTTCTGTGATCTCAGGCCCATAAAAAGTGAACTGAACTCATAATACTCTGAAAAGACTGTGCACTGTAACAGAATAAAACATCGTGGAAAGACAGAAGAAAACTATAATGCTCAAGCAAAGAGAGAAGCAAAGAAAATTGCAGTGAAAAGAATACAGATATTAAAAAGAACTAGACAAAATGTGATTCCCTTCCCCTTACTAATTAATGTGCTAAATAATGCCTAAGATTTATTATTAATGTATACAGTCACTTTCAGCAGGATTTTGTGTGTTACTCACTGCTCAGTCTTGTGAACAACAGTAAAGGAACCATTAAATTAATATGGGACAGGCAACAACAACAACAACAATTTAACTATACACTTTCATCTTAATCTGTAAAAGCACTGGATAATTATATGGATAATACTTGTGTATCAGTAGAACTGATTGAGATTTCCAATAAAACTATTTATCAACAGAAAAACATTCCAGGGTGAAGGGAGGGCAGAGAGAATCAGAGAGAGAGAGAGAGAGAGAGAAATGTTTCATGTTCTCTCTTGAAAAAGTTAAAATAAAATATTTTGTTTTGACTCGACCCAGATCGAAATATTTCAGCAGGAGATCCAGAATGTTCTGTTTCCAAGTTGTTTTTGACTCAAAACAACATCTCCTAAAGTGTCAAGACATTTCACTGGAGTCATCTTAAGGGCTACACTCCTTGGCTAGACAACCTGTCTGTCATGAGGTACCACAATTTCCAAGCTAAGTGAACCAGGAGGTTCATCATCCCTGTGGGCACAGCTCCATTTGGGCCAAAAAAAAAAAAAAAAAGAGGCTGGTATTTCAGTGGGCACACACTCCAACTTTTCCAGAGTTCCACAGATCAATAAATATTTTAATCAAAATACTTGTAATAATTTTTGCTCCAATCCCTCAAAAGAGTTTTCTCATTAAGCTCCTACTCTTTATTAAGCTGCTTTTTACATTTATCTTATTATTTATTGCATCCTCTGTACTACCATGAGATACTATGGACGTCTCTCTGGGAGAGACAATGTACCATATTTACTCCATTCCCAGATAAGGTTTGCTCTTCTTATTTAACATGGGGAAAACAAAGCTTCATCTCAGAATTGAGTATTAAGTAAAAATGCAGTACATGCAGTCAAAAGGGGTGGCAAAAATCCACTGGGAAAGGCACAGGATGACAAGGGACCCATTGCGAAGGCACAAAGCAGCACAGGATCCAGCAAAGAGGAACCCGGCAGCACAGAACATGATTCAGAAGTATGCAGCAGCTCAGGACCTGGTGTGGAGAGACAGGGAGGCATTGGTCCTGGGACAGAGGCACAAGATTTAGCATGGAGGCAGAGAATGGCATGTAGCCATGGGGTGGGGTGGGGCAAAGGATTAGATTCTAGATGGAAAACAATAATACATTTATTGTTTTCTATGTTTAAAATTTATCTGGGGGGGTCATCTTGAATTCAAAGTAGTCTTGGATTTGGGTAAATATAGTATTAAAGTTGCCATAGGGAGGTCTTAAGGGGTATAAAATATTATATCCAAACAGACACACAAAGGTTACATGAATTGCCTAAGTCCACTTACTCAATGAGGGTATCGCCATACTGAGACATGATTCAGTAGTGCTGAACAAGCCTGTGCACACTCGGCGTAAGCTAGCTTTGAAGCCAGAAGCAGCGTAGCCACGTCGGCATACTGAATGCTGTGCTAACATGGCGGCAGTGCATCTCAACTCTATCTTAATAGAGTATTTTAAAAGAATCCCTAATAAAATACCTTTGGTTAGGTTGTATCCTTAGACAAGAGGTGTCAAACTCACTTCCTGCCCTGGGCCGGATCCAGACCGCAGGGCTACTTTACAGGCTAGACCTAGCCTAAGGTATTGGGTAGAGATGGTGGTAGTGGAGGCAGGGGCAGCTCCACTTCCCACGTGGTGTATGTGATGGTAGTGACAGCAGCTTCAGCTCCCACTGCATGCCTCGTGCCCTATGCCAGAACTGGGGCTGCTGAGACCAATACCTTTTTCATGCTGGGATGGTAGCTCAAGTTCTGGCATGGAGCACAGAGTTGTGACAGCTCTGGCTCTGGGTTTGGCACAAGGCATGGGGCACACGGTGGCAGTGGCAATGGGGCTAGTGGCTGAGCAGTTGGGGTTGCCATGCTGGTAATGGGCGTAGCAGCCATAGGACAGCTGGGCCTGTATCAGCCCTCGCTCCCCCTCCCCCTGCCCAACCCTATATCCATCAGAGTCCCGGATCCTGAAGCAGGCCACTTGTGAGGGGCTTCATTATTAGTTCTATTAATATTGATGAGTACTGAAACCAATCCCGGCTAAAGGACAATGTTTCAAGAGAGCTGCATTTTACCTACAAGATACTATAGAGTCAATATAAGCACTATCCCCCTTTACAGAAGATGTTTTGAGGCAACATTTCTCTTTAAAATATCAATGTTTGTGCTGGAAACATATTTTTAAACTAATTTTTAAAGCTGAAATGAAAAAGAGGTTATATATAACATTACAACAGAGCTTGGCCTACAGTGTAAAGGGTATTATAGGATCTAAGTCTACTTCATGACATTGTACCCTTTTAACACATAAGAAGAGAGGTCCCACTGTGGTTTCAGCTTCTGTAAACATTTTGCTGGCTGCAAGCTATTTGTTACGACTTGCTAGGGAATACAAATACCATTCCATAGTGGATTTTAATATTCTTTTCCCAAACCATTCTTCTTGCAAAGAAAAAGGAGAAGAACTTCTTTAAATATATTTCATGTTTACTGTTTTGGTCAAGTTGAAGCTGCTATGAAAGAAAAAACGGTTTGTGTGTGTACAACTAGTCTGTATGTATTTTATGTGCTTCCAGAAAACTTTCCAAATTCATTCAGTAGATGTATAACCATGTTCCTACCGATTTCTTTGTCTACTCTGTTCTGTTGGGATTTCATGGCTCCCAGCTCTTCTTTTTCTCTTGGTAAAATAAACTTTTTATTCCATTCCCAGTTTTAGCCCATCCTAGCAAGGAAACAAAGTGCTCTAGCTGGTAAAACAGGATCACCTAATCTGAGATTCTTGGTTTCTATCCTCACTGTATCCTTTGGCAAGTAAATAAACCTCTCAGTGACTTGGATGATGAGTCTACAAAATATACATCTGACAGAAGACAGAGAATAAAGAAAGATAGACTCATATGTTTCCCAGTCTGAAACTAAATATGGCATGTATTTGTAGTATCGTGCAAGACATTTCATGAGAACAGCTTGCCTCACAAACAATGGAGTTTTTCTCCAATTTTTTAATCTAGATTAGTAGCAGAAATCCAAATACTATTAAAAGGGCAGGCATCTGGAGGAGGAGTTGTGATGTAAGCCCCCTTTTCATGAGAATTAAATTATAAAAAGTGCTTTAAGATCCTCAGATAAAGTCTTACACAGCACAACACAATGAGATCCACCAACTAAACAAGAGGTATAGCTAAACTGGATTTAGGGTCAACCGTGAAAATCACCCTCAGCTAATCAGAGCCACATGAAGTGTAAGTCTCTGCCTTTATCTTATCTTGTGATGACTGCACAGCAAAGCAGAAAGCAAGTAACAGGGAGACTAATTTAAAGAAGGACTCTGCTTGAGGAACAGGGACCCTTTCTAGGAATCAGATGGTACACTACTACTACTCTTCTCTGCCTGGCTTCAAGCATGGCAAAGAATGGGAAGTGGGTTATGGAAGGGCTGCAAGTCAGAAAAAGAAAGCAAATGGCTAGTGGCACATGTTGTGTACTGCTGCCTGCAGCACTGTGATGAGGTCTGAACATACCATGTGGAGGTTGACATTGATGGGGAAGGTTTGACCTTGAGCCCTGACACTCAAGAAAGTTTCCAACAGCAAAGGGTACTTGCCCTAGGGTACAGTGGTGGGAGCTAATTAAGTGTTTATTTAAATGCAGTGTGGGTTTGAAGGTAGAAGTAACAATGCGAACACACTCCGAAGTACTCAGAGAATATATTTTAAACCAGGACCTAAAGAAGGACCCAGGGTCCTCCTTTAACCTCCCTATCACAGACATATCATTGCAGCATTTGAGAATTTCTGAACCATTAACACTTGTAGGAGAAGTGCTAATGTCTCCTTTTCACAGATAGGGAAACAAGTCAAAGAGTTGTTAGGTGTATAATCAAGGAAGGAATTCAACCTGAGTCTCAAAACTCCTAGGTGAGTTCCCTAACCAGTGAAGCATCTTTCCTTTCTACACGACAGAAACAGGAATTAGGCAATTAATTCACTTAGGGGCTTTAGAAAAAAATCCCACAAAGCACTTGTTTCTAAAGACCCTTAAAAATTCGTGACTGGCTCCATATATATATTTAAATACTAATTGCTGTTTCAGTTACCTGGGTTACTTTGACTGAAGTTAACAGCAAGAAAAAGAAGACAAAAACAAACCTTACAAAAGGAAAGATGACAGATACCTTTGCCTGACAGACACAAACATAACCAAAAACATGGTTCAATGAAAGAAACCCAAGAATACAAATAAAAAGCATATTTGGACTATTATAACAACTTGGGTTAAAGTACAGTTATTTTTATAATAAAAGTGTGTTGCAAGTAATCATCACTTCCATGATACTTCATCTCTTTTCTAATATTCATGGAAATAAATAGATGTCTCATTTGTAAATTTCACTGACACTGTTCCATTAAAGTAACATTTGATTTATTATGCGACTGCCTCTTTACAGTATCTAACATCATTTTTTACTGTTACAGGTACTACATTTTATTTGAATGTGTAAACTAACACTTGCAGTTGATAATAAACTCTTTTTCCTGCCAGTAGTATAATCAGAAAGTTGTAGTTTGCCTTCAAGTATCTTTTTCTGCTCACAGATAAATAATTATTTATAGCTGCTTCAGTGTCAGAAATGATTTTCCTATCAGCTGCTAACAACATTTCAATTCCTGAAGCTCTAAAGAAGTGGTTCTCAATCTCCTTAGACTCAAGGTACCCCTCAATAGACTTGAGGCACCCCTAAGAAAATTCCAGTTCTTAATATTCACTCTTTTTTTTTTTTTTTTTTTTACTACAGAAATATAATAGAGCAATTCATCTGTTACAAAAAACACCAAATACTCATTGCATCGTAATGCAGTCAGGGGGAGTTGCTAGGCAGCTTTATTTGCTACTCACCTTACCACTATTGCATTTTGGACTAAAGTTAAATGAATATTTGAAAACTTTTTATGTACCCAATTCTACCAGCTTGCTCATGTTGCAAAGTTCTGCCCAGTATGTAACAAAACACAAACGACGTCTCTTCAATTTCAATGGGTCTTCTCCCAAAGAAGGTATTAACCACCATAAGTAAGGCTATTAATCTCATTGTGCCTGTTGAACAAATTTCCTTGCCACGGTTATTGCATATAAAAGCTTTCACTGGTAGAAAATTACTGTTTTCTCAGCCACAAAACTCATCAGAGAAAATCTACTCTTTTTATCTCCAGAGCTCCTAGTGGCAACATGTACCTTATAAGCAGCCAAAAAGGCACTTAGACCTTATTAGTTGCAAATCATTACGCTACATTATGATAACTTGAGGTAATAACTATTAGGGGTGTGTGAAATGGGCCATATTTGATTTGGACTTGGATTTGGCCTGAAACGGGGACAGTGAGTTGATTCAGATTGCTGTCCCCAATTCAATTCGGCCAAATTTGAATCTAAAGATTCGATGCTGATTCAGAGAATCAGCAATTCAGCCATAGACACAGCTTTAAATGTTTTTTCTACATACCTCAAGGTACCAGGCACAGCTCATGAATGCTGCAATGCTGGGGCAGATGGAGCATCCCACAGGAGCGCAGGGAGGGGAACGGAAGTGGACCGGAAGTACTTCCAGTCCACTTCCAGGTCCACCAGGGAGCACTTAGGGGGCCCCCCACATCTCCCAGCTTGGCGATCAGCTGCAGGGGGACCCCAGGTGCCCCCCCCCCGATCCAGGAGGCACCAGTTACCGAGCCAGGGGAAGGGGGCCAGCACGATCCCCAGCAGACCCAGAAGTGGACTGGAAGCATTTCTTCCGGTCCACTTCTGGGTCTGCTGCTGAGCTCACTGGGGAGCCCCCCTGTGCTCCTGTGGGATGTTCCATCCACCCCACCATCACAGCATTCATGAGCTGCCTGGTACCTTGAGGTACGTAAAAAAAAATTTAAAGCTGTGTCTGTATCCAAATCATCGAATCTTTCCAAATCTCTCCAAATTGATTCAGAGGGTTCTGATTTGATTCGGTGAGAATAGAGGGTCTCCTGACTCATTTCAGATTCAGAGATTCAGCCACCGAATCAGGCCGAATCAAATCAGGGACCGAAGCTTCACACAGAGCTAATAACCATACCCAGAGCTGAATAAAAACACTAAAGCCAGGGGCAATGGAGTTTATTAGCCTAGGTATGGTTATCATCAACCAAGGCAGAAAGCCCCTCTGTGTATTATCAATGTATTCAAAATGTTTAATTAAATATTTATTTTTATTTAACTCCAAAAACATTGTTAAGTAACAACAAGATGTTGAATACAAAAAGGGCCAATGGAAATAATCTGAATTTGCAGCAAACATCTACTTTGGTAGTTTGTGTAATGTGCTACGATAGAGATAATGTAAATATTGGTTCCCTTGCCTCTTAAATAATGTTTACAAATTACTTTTTTTTTTAATCTTTGCAATAGTACCCCCTCTCCATCAACTCTCTGGTATGACCTACTGAGAAATTTTACTTCTTGTCCCCTATAGTATAGCCACAGTGGAAATTAACTACTGAAGACAACATCCCAGAAGAAAGGTTTAGGAACTATATTGATTGGTGGGATACTGGGTAAGCAAAATTAATTTTTGATATAGCAAAACATGGATGTTTTCACAGGTTGGTATTGTGGCTTTTTTGCCCCACTTTACAAAAAAAATGACCCTGATCACTACTGAACTATTAGGATCTGAAAATGGTATTTATAAATCAGACCAAGCACAAAATAATCATTAATAGTTTTAAGGCCAACCTAAAGTGGACAGACCTTACCATTCTCATCCCACAAACCTCTCATTACAGGACTACTCTGAGAGCAGTAACCATCTGTACCAAGGACCAAGGAAACTCAATCACTGCTAAATATTTTGCTTTTTCATGTAAAATATTCTGCCCCGGAGAGTGGACATTTTATGAGGCCTTTTTTGGTTTGAAACTTGAAGTTGATTCTTCTGACAGAGGCCAATGTTAAAATGCAAAGTCTTGGATACATTTTAGGCCACAACCCTTCTTCACAGATACCTACACATCTAAGTGGTTGTCAGGGTAAGGATAAGGAGAATGGACAAATAAACTGAATTAATTTTAATCCAAAGGACTGTGTGTTGCTCCCTTGTTCTTAATGTTTATACTAATGAGCTTGAAACAATATTAACAGGGATGGAGTTTTCCCATCCAAAAAGTTGGAACTGATCTCTGTCCAGGCTCCCTTGTGCAGATAATATGCTCTTTTAAAGCATATATTAAGGGATTTTAGTGTTTGACTATAAGCTACCTTGGCCCAAATTTGCAGAAATGGGTAATCAATGACAGGGGAGATCCTTTCCCTTTTGGGCATGGTTTTATATATAGTGGTCAATGGGACAAAGGTACGTAGCAGACAAAGATCAATGCAACAAGTTCCTTGCTTCATCTGTGACCATAATGGTAATTTACTAGTATTTGATCATAAAGCTCAAATATTATATGGTTCAGAAATTTGGGGTTAGAAAGATCTTAAGTTGTTAGCAACCTCAGTATAATTTTAAATTAATGCCTGACCTCCCTAACTGTACTCAGGATTTTTGCTTTTGACAGAGTTGAATGAAATTTCCATTCTGACCAAAGCTCAGAGCCTATGCTAGCTGCACATGACATGATTTCATGTCACTTCCATGGCTATACTTAGAAGAAGCATTTAATGACTTAGAAACCTTCTAGTTTTCCTTCTGGTCTTAAGAAGAAAGAAAAAGAGGTACCCAGAACTGCCATAGTCTTTGGTAAGAAGGTGAAAAAAACAACATAATGAAGCTTAGGGCTGAAGATACCTATGAACAATTGGAGCTGGCAAAAGTTAAACAAATATGTCTCCCTAGTTCTCTGATTTAAAGATAACACTTATATTTAAGAAATATATGGAAACTGTACATAATAAGGGTCTTAATGGCTCGTTGCTTTTGAACTACGCAGTCAACTTATCTAGAAGGGAGGTATGCTGCTATCAAGAGAAACTTGTTTTTGCCTGTAGGGGTTTGGCCAGGCTGAAGTTGTGCCATATTATTTACTATCTTATAACTTATAAGCTATGTACAGGCAGTCAAAAACCCTGAGGCTGACTCAATTCAATCTTCACAAGTTAGTCTAAAATGTTTAGATTAAACCAATAAGTGAACATTAATTTTTGATTCTGGAATTGCAGCCACATGCCTGCAGTGACCCAGGCCAAAAGCCAGGGGGTGCTAGAGCACACCTCCCTGCTGAGCTGGAGCAGACAGCTTGGGCCAAGGCTAGCACATCCACCCTGTAAGAGGATTTGTGGGGGAGGTGCAAAGCATCCTGGGAGGCTGGGGGACTGTGAGTTAACTTGAATCTGAATGAGATGTGGGGCAGAAGCTCAATAAACTGATTTCGCCTAAATCAGTTTATTGAACTTCCGTCCCAGAAGTTCAATAAATTGTGTCTGATACTGCATCCATCCAGGTTTATCATAAAATGGTTTCAGCCATTTTGAAACTAGTTTGTGTGCACTGAACTTTTGTTGTGTTACAGATTTGAACTGGTTTCTGATCACTTAGCCATTTATTTCTGTTATGGCTAAGGACAGAAATTACACATAAATGGCTACATCTCCAATTGGGTTCAGAAACCTTTTGTCTCTGGTCCAAAAAGGAGCCCAGATGCCTTTTACCACAAAGGTTGAGGCTAAACAGATTGTTGCTTGAGTAACTGCAAATATATGGGGGGAAAAAAACTTGTAAAAAAACCTCTCTTTGTAAGGAGTGACCTAAGAACTACTATGCAAAGCCTAAGCAAAAGTGAATGTTATGTGACGAATGCCCATCTGCAATGATAAGGAGACAGTCTTAGATAAAGGAGGCTTGAAAACAAAAGCAGAATCAGAGTACTGGGTCAAAGAGCTCACTGAAATACTAAAACTCACGCCCCTAGGTGGGGTAGAGGTATGCTAATGAAACATACATGTATGTTAATGAGATACATAGCTAAAACACAGGTATAGAGACATGCTCAGTAAAGAACTCCTTGCGTCACTCCTTTATAGCCAATTAGCAAACAAAGGATGCTTATGAAGGTTCAAACCCCCGTATAAAAGTGGCTTAGAATTGAAAATCTGGTGTGCTTGTTCTGTGAAATTATTCCGCTTGCACCTTTTATTGCTAGCAATAAATCTTCTTTATACTTTCACCCCTGGTATCTTTATTGGCCTTTGCATACCGGGCACGAACCCAGACTTGAGCTGGGGCCCAACAGTTTTTTGGCGACCCAGATGGGACTGCCTTAGATAAGCTTTGCCCGGACTAACTGACGACCAGCTGATTTGCTCTTCCTTATCAAATGTCAGGCGCGCCCCGGGATTTCTTTTCCCAGTGAGACTTTTGCTTCAGGAGGAGCTGGATCGCTGAGGCGGAAGTAGCCTAATGGTGCAACGCCACAGAGTGAAAGTATCAGTAACAGGCACCTGGGCGAGAGGGTAGAAAGGGCATAAGGCCTACCGTCAGTATGCCTGCCTGGGATTATCTCTGTAAGTATTCTGTCTGGCCCGAGTCCAAGACCAGTGATTTTTCCCCTGTGAGGACAAGGACTAAGAACAGATCCCTGGATCCCAGGTAAGTCGGACAGTCAGAACCGAGAAGGCAGCCCTGAGATGGGTACTATTAACAGTAAGGTTAGGAAATGTACCCCCCTCTCTTGTGTATTGGGACATTGGGCAGAGTTTGGTGGGGATCCTATGACTAAGAAGAAAGCTAAATTCTTCTGTGAAACTGCGTGGCCATGCTATCAGCTAGATGATCAAGAATACTGGCCTCGGGAGGGAAGTGTTAATTATAATACCATCTTACAATTGATTTTGTTCTGCCGGCAGAATGGTAAATGGGAGGAATTGATGTATGCGCAAGCGTTTATGTCTCTTTGTAGAGATAGATGGATTTTGGAGGAATGTGGATTGGGGGAGGGGGTTGGGATCTGTGAGATGGCTGTGGCTCGACCAACTGCAAATCCTGTCCTGGACTGTCCGGAGCCAGAGGCTTCCCCCCCCCCCCCCGCTGCCTTTACCTTATTCTCTTCCTCTTCCCCCTCCTCCTCCTGATTCATCTGATTCCTTGTTGGCATCTGCTCTTCCTGCTTCTTCCCCCCCCCCCCCCCGAGGCAGAGGTTGAGAATACTCCCCGACCCAGGGATCTGGAACAGTGCCAACCATGGCCGTCAAGTGCTTGGCAATCTCCAGAATCCCCGACTTCTCCTGATATAACCCTGGGAGGTGGGTGGAGAGTACAGTTAGGAGCAGACTCCGGGGTTAAGGGAAAACATCACAGGGAATCTGATCCTGGCTGTGGGAAGGGAAATGGGGTATTTCCCCTAAGAGAACAAGTGGTACCCAGGCCTCTCGAAGATGACGGTGAGCCAACCTACCGTCGAACCTTTGTGCACGTTCCTTTCACTACATCAGATTTGTATAATTGGCAGAACAATAACCCCAGCTTGAGAGAGAATCCTGAAAAGGTACAAAACCTGTTTAAAACGATTTTCAAAACCCATAACCCAACCTGCGCAGATGTTCAGTCTCTTTTAGATATCCTGTTGAAACCAGAGGAAAGGAGAATGGTAGTGAACAAAGCTCGTGAGTAAGTGGAAAAGGAAATTACCGCAGGGAATCTGCAAGGAAATAGAGACGATCATGTCCCCATCCAGGAGCCAGATTGGAAACCAGACCAAGATATGACCTCCATCTGTGCCTATCGAGAATATATCCTCCGAGGATTGAGAGATGCTGTGAAAAAACCTCAGAATCTCAGTAAGGTGTATGAGGTTCGACAGGAGACTAATGAGACCCCAAGTGCTTTTTTGGAAAGAATTTACACTACTTTCAGGCAATACACTCGTAAGGACCCGGAGGATGCATCGAACGCTCGCATGGTAAATATGATCTTTATAGGTCAGAGTGCACCAGACATTAGAAAGAAATTGCAGAAGACAGACGGAGCAACAGGTATGCCTATTTCCCAACTAGTAGACATTGCTTACCAAGTATTTACTAACCGAGAAAGTGTTCAGGAAAAGCAACAGGACAAGAAAGAGGAGAGGAAAGTACACCAGATAGTCCTCAAACCCTGCTCGATGCTGTTGTTCCATGGGTATGGGCAGGTCACCGACCCGGGAAGGCTAAAAATGCTGACCCTGTGAAGATTCAACTTTTGCCAGGGGCCCAGCCTCCATGTGTGAAACAATATCCAATGCGGATGGAAGCCAGGAAAGGACTGAAGCCGTTAGCTGAACGGTTCCTGGAGTATGGCCTTCTCTGTGAATGTACATCAGCTTTTAACACACCCATCTTGCCTGTGAAGAAGCCTAAGAGTAATGAATATCGTTTCGTCCAAGACTTGAGGGCTGTAAATAAAGTGGTTGTGAGTATATACCCGGTAGTGCCTAATCTGTACACCTTGCTATCTGCGTTGAGCCCAGATCATAACTGGTTTACGGTTATTGATTTAAAAGATGCTTTCTTCTGTATACCGGTAGAGAGGGGATCTCAGGAAATATTTGCATTTGAATGGGAAGACCCAGATACTAGCATTAAGACTCAGTTTTGCTGGACTGTCTTACCCCAAGGGTTTAAAAACAGCCCAACCCTATTCGGCACTGCATTAAGCAAGGATTTACGTAGGCTAAAACTGCCACTGTCCTGTGCTCTTTTGCAATATGTGGATGACTTGCTTTTAACAGCCACCACTGAAGCAAGCTGCCTGGAAGGAACAATTTGCCTCCTTAATTTTCTGGGCCAAGAAGGATACCGGGTATCCAGAAGTAAAATGCAGCCCATGTCCCAGAAGGTAACATACTTGGGATCTGAATTACAGCCTGGTCAGAGAGCCCTGTTGCCTGAAAGAAAAGAAGCTATATGCCGGCTAGCACCCCCAATAACAAAGAAACAACTACGAGGATTCTTAGGTACAGTAGGTTTTTGCAGGATTTGGATTCCAAATTTTGGGGTTATTGCAAAACCTCTGTATGGAGCTGCACAAGGTGATGAAAAGGTGCTCGAATGGACTGAAGAGTGTGAGCAAGCATTCTGCCGGTTAAAGCAGGCTCGCATTGAAGCACCCGCCTTAGGACTACCGGACATGAGTAAGCCTTTTTCCCTTTTTGTGCATGACCTAGGTGGGGTAGCCGTGGGAGTCTTAACACAGAAATTGGGTAGCTGGCAACGACCAGTGGCATATCTTTCTAAAAAATTAGACTTTGTGTCATCCGGATGGCCTGCTTGTCTCCGGGCTGTTGCTGCCACCTGTCTGCTAATACAAGAAGCTGAAAAGTTAACCCTAGGCCATGAAATGATTGTATATGTGCCTCACGCAGTGCTTACAGTCCTGGAGCAGAAAGGAGGGAACTGGTTAACCCCGGGACGAATGGCTCGATATCAGGCCATCCTCCTAGATAAGCCTGAAATAAAATTGGCCATTTCTCGCACTGTAAATCCAGCAACACTGTTGCCATCTATGGGTGACATACCAGATCTTGTGCATGATTGCCTGCAAACATTGGCAACTGTTTATTCTTCAAGACCAAATTTGAGAGACAGACCTCTTGAAAAAGCTGACCTGGAGTTCTACACTGATGGCAGCTCGAGTATGGAGAATGGAATTCGAAAATCTGGATACGCTATCGTGACTACACAGAATGTGATAGAAGCAGGACCTTTAAACCCATCTGTTTCAGCTCAAAAGGCTGAACTCATTGCTATGACTCAGGCTTTGCAATTGGCGGCCCACAAAACTGTCAATATTTATACTGATTCTAAATATGTTTTCCTTGTTTTACATGCTCACGGAGCGCTATGAAAAGAGCGGGGTCTACTTGATTCTAAAGGAGCAGGCATTAAGCATAACAAGCAAATAAAAGCTCTCCTCAAGGCAGTCTGGGAACCAAAGGAGGTAGCGGTAATGCATTGTAAAGCACATCAGAGAGGGAAAGACCCCTCCACAAAAGGTAATCGATTTGCTGATGCTACAGCAAAGAGAGCAGCTAAAAGACCTCAGACAGACTTGCTGCCTGAAGTAAGTAATCTGTTACCTCTCCTCCCAGACCTATACCAGCCTGTGACACCACAGTATGGGGAAAGAGACAAACAACTGATAAGAGAGTTTCAAGCAAAGAAGGGGGAGCACGGGTGGCTAGTAGCAAAGGATGGCCGCATTATCATCCCAGCTGCCTGGGTTCATGTGGTAGTGAAGAGCACTCATCATGGCACCCACTACGGACCCAGGGCCCTGGTAAGGTGGATCAGTCACTATGTAACTGGAGTGGGATTAAGAGAGGCTGCCAAGAAGGTATCAGAGACATGTGAGGTCTGCCAGAGAAATAACCCAAAAGGAGGGAGAAAAGAAACTTCAGGACATCAGAGAATAGGCAATGGGCCAGGAGAAGAATGGCAGGTGGATTTTACTGAGTTGCCCCGGCAACAAGGGATGAGATATCTCCTTGTCTTTGTGGACATTTTCTCTAATTGGGTTGAGTGCTTCCCATGTCAGACTGCCCAAGTCCGAGAGGTGGTCAAGGCACTCCTACGAGAAATCATACCTCGCTTCAGACTTCCAAAAGGAATAGGGTCAGACAATGGCCCACATTTCATTGCACAAATTACTCAGAAGGTTTCTGAGTTCCTGGGAATCAGCTGGCATTTACACACCCCTTGGAGACCCCAGTCCAGTGGAAAGGTGGAACGTATGAATCAGACCTTAAAAAGACACCTCGCAAAGATTTGCCAAGAAGCTCGACTCAAATGGCCAGAGACCCTACCCTTGGCCCTGTTACGAGTAAGGGTCGCACCACATTCTAAATTGGGATTAAGCCCATTTGAGATAATGTATGGTAAGCCTTACCCTCTGAGTCTGCCCATGGGTACTGAACAACAGTTACATGTTTTAGGGGAGGGAATGATTAGAGAATATGTATGGTCCTTGGTTTCTGTTTTGTCTTCCATCCATCAGCAGGTACAGGACGTGCTGCAGACACAGGACCAGTCTCCTGCCCCGGAAAATCGATTATTACCTGGGAGTTACGCCCTTGTGAAAGATTGGAACGAGGAACCACTTCGAGCCAGATGGAAGGGCCCATATAGGGTACTTTTAACGACCCCGACGGCAGCAAAGCTCGAAGGAATCAAGACTTGGATACATTCCAGTCGCCTAAAGCCGGTGGCTGGACCGGAACAAGAAGAAACCCCTGCAGACTCCGGGACCGGAGGCAGAGAACAGTGGAAGGTGGAGCCAATAAGAGACTTAAAATTCCTATTCAAAAGAAAGGAACTTTAAATAATTTGTCAATCTTTGATCAAGTTTTACAAGCCTTATTATGAAATTGTTCAAGGTTTTATTGTGGGGTGCCCTGATCTGTCCACTCCTACTCATAGGACGGGAAAATCTTTTACAACAAAAATTTGACCCTCAGGAAAATGTCTGGATTTATCTGGCCCGGGAAATATTAAATAGAACGGACTTCTGCTTAGCGGGAGGGATCAATTCTCACCTGGTTTTTACCTCATGCTTAAATGCAGTACCTACCCCTTTGAAAATTTTACAAAAATTATACTATGGTGAAAGATGTAGAGAAGAAAAGTACATATCAGGATATATATAAGTGGGGGACTATTGTAAAAGAGAAAAGCAGAGACATGTTTTCTGTACGGGTTCAGGCAACAGCTAATGCTTCTGAATGTTTCCTAATAGTTAATTGTACTAATAATTGCTTTAAATTGAACCAAGGTAGAAAAATCCTCTGTAATAAGACCAGTCAAATATCCTATGTATACACACATACCATCCTTCCTCGAGGATGGTTTCTGGCCTGTGGGAGAATGATATATTCATACCTTCCAGTGAATGCTACTGGGGGACCATGCACCATTGCCCGGGTAACTGCAGCTCTTCCAAGTAAATCTGACCTAATGCACACTGAACAAACCCCTCTTGGTGGGAGGTTTAAACGAGCATACACTACTCTCACTGCTAAATGTGACGAGAATGATTCCCCTGGACTATTATCTAAGGCAGAATACATAGCATTAGCTGCATCTATGGTGGGGGTTCCGGGTCTTGCTGTAAGTAATAGCAGAAATCTTAATGCAGTGGCCTGTGTTTTAGCAAAAGGACTAAATGCTACATCCCGAGCGCTCTCAGCCCTGAATGCTGAACAAAAACAATTAAGGGACGCTGTCTTAGAGAATAGAGCCGCTATTGATTATCTCTTGTTACGACACAATCTTGGGTGTGAAACTTTAAAAGGAATGTGCTGCTTCAACCTCACTGATAATTCTGTGCTAATTGAAGACAAAATTGGTGCCTTACAACGATTGGCACAGACGTTGAAAGAATCATCTGGCTTAGACTTTTCCTGGTTAACTCCCTGGCTTCCCAATTTTGGATGGTTGAAACAGTTATTTAGTATGGTTGTTCTGTTTTGTTTTATAGGGATTATGGTTTGTTTCTGTATCCAATGTATACCTGTTTGCATCACATCTATCTTCGGGCCTAAGGTAAATCAAATGATTTTGCAAACAAAGAAAGCTGAGAATACTAGATTTGTGTTAAGTCAAATTGAATGGAGCAATCATAATAATAATAATTAAAAATGCTCCAGAGGAGGGAATCTAAGGAGTGACCTAGAAACTACTATGCAAAGCCTAAGCAGAAGTGAATGTTATGTGACGAATGCCCATCTGCAATGATAAGGAGGAGACAGTCTTAGATAAAGAAGGCTTGAAAACAAAAGCAGAATCAGAGGTACTGGGTCAAAGAGCTCATTGAAATACTAAAAATCACGCCCCTAGGTGGGGTAGAGGTATGCTAATGAAACATACATGTATGTTAATGAGATACATAGCTAAAACACAGGTATAGAGACATGCTCAGTAAAGAACTCCTTGCGTCACTCCTTTATAGCCAATTAGCAAACAAAGGATGCTTATGAAGGTTCAAACCCCCGTATAAAAGTGGCTTAGAATTGAAAATCTGGTGTGCTTGTTCTGTGAAATTATTCCGCTTGCACCTTTTATTGCTAGCAATAAATCTTCTTTATACTTTCACCCCTGGTATCTTTATTGGCCTTTGCATACCGGGCACGAACCCAGACTTGAGCTGGGACTCAACATCTTTATGGCCTAATATCATCAATTAATTTCTGTGCTTGTACTCCAATTTATTGGCTGCTTTAGAAGTATAAATTGAATGAAGAACACTATTTTTTAATGCTCCTCGTGAAATCTTAAAAATTGTGCTTATTTTACTAATTTAAAAATATATTTCATTAAGCATTATGGCTAATTTGCTTCATTAATACATTTCATTCAATGTATTGGCTTTTCAAGTTAAAATAGAAATTAAAAATGCAAATGGAGATAATAAAGGCTATGAATAACTCAAGATTTTTAGAGCCTTCATTTTTCTTTTCCATTCCCCAATCATTTCTTCTATCCCTAATACTTCCTCACTCTATTTCCCACTTTTATCTATTCCCCTAACTTCTTTCCTGACTAGAAGTCAGCCAAGCTCTCTCTCCCAACATGTTCCAGAACTATATGGAGTGAGAGAAGTTATAAATAGAATAGGCAAGATGAATATTCAATAAAGCCAAAGGACCTGTAGGCAAATCAGATGCCTGAGATCACAGTACAGGGAATTATGCAACTGGGGAGAAACTGTGCCACCCCAGACTTTGAATTGCTTAAAAAAAAAAACCCTTTCATTTTACCATAACATATTATACTACTGTAATGACTATATAGTGCTTTTTATTAAAGCTCTTTGAAGATGGGCTGGCACACTGGATGAGTGAGATGCTTTGCTATTATGATATAAAGAAGTTCAAAAGCTAAAACTTCTGGTCTTCTGGGAACAGATATTGGATAGTTTCAGATCAGTTACATCCTCCAATGTTAGGGAATAATGGAGGAAAGTTAACAGGAAGCGCCACATTAACTCATGACAATGTGTAATATCCTCCTTGGAAAAACTGACTCTAGAAAGCCAAAGTACAAAAATATGAAGTAATAATTTTGCGCCTCATTTTGAGCATCACAGGGTATCTTTCTGTTGAATTCAATAGAAATAATAGTTCCTGGTACTTCTCAAAATGGCACAGATGAGTGGCTATAGGAATGTCTAGATTAGATGCACCTTTTTCAGCACCCATTTTGAGTTGTATCTTGTCAAGAAATGCAGCCCTAGGTCTCGTTTACCTTTCACATGATTCAGTTCTCTTAGCACTGTAATAAAATGGAAGGGCATTTTTGTAACCACAGAAGCTTTAAGAGTTTCATTATTGTGTCGGCAGTTCTGATCAGATAAGAGTCAAAAAGTGCTCATCACGTTGTCACAATGTTAGATGCCGAGCGCTAAGCACTTTCACATCTTCATTTAAATCTGTACATGAGACTAAAAAGCATGGCCTGCCTAATGCTCAAATCGCACCTGCACTGAATTAGAAACACAGAAATGAAAGAAACAAAAGCATTTTTTTAAAATATGGCAATTAAACCCTTCAGCTCTTTTTAAAGTCAGGTCCCCATTATGGGGGCAAAATCAGCTGAAGAAGTGATTCTGGCTATTTTGAAAAAAAATGGCCTTAAAGAGCTATACAAAAAAAAAAACCTGTTAGGCTGCTGCCAAATGTAGAGGAAACCTGAAACAAGCAATTATCCTAATTATTTAGCGCTTGAATATGAGTTTGCTAAAGACCAATAAATAGAATTCTAATTCCTCAGATCTAATTAGCTAGTACAGAATCCATACAGAAGACATTTAATGTATTTATAAGACAACATGACTTGATCACAACAAGATTTTGCATTATATATACACATAACCCTGATTGCTTAAATAATTATTTGTCCTTCAGACTATTAAATTGGTTTAGATTAACTGGGCTAATTATGTTCACTTTCAAACTCCACTAAATAATTTTCTTTCTCCTGCTTATAAGTTATTATCTTGATGAAATTTGTTTTTTAGCCCTTACCTAAAATCCTCAAAAAAGGAGGGAGGAGTGGTAGTGCACGTTAAATACATAAATCCAATGGAAATCTGCTGAAAAGTGTGACATTTTTGTTGCTGGCTGGAAGCCATGTGCATGGCTCTAACTATTGCTCTATATCTGTACACAAATATAGGGCAAATGAAACTCTCCTATTCCTGAAAGATCCTAGTTATCGTCAAAGAATTAGCAGATTTGTTAATCTCCCAAGGAATTTAAATGCTTATTGCAAGCTATTTAAGATTATATTTGTAGTCATCTCTAAGGCTCTAATGGGCATTCTCCTTACGTTTTTACCAATTCTTTGATACGACTGTGATTTTCTGCTGGGGCTGAGGTAGGGAACAGCCAGGGCCCTGGACTTCTTGGTTCATTACTCCATGGCACCTTGCTAGATGGGCCATGGGGAGGCTTGAAACCTGAAAGCTCCAACAGACCTAGAACATTTGGAACTTGGGCATTGGAGCTTCCAGGGTTTCCTAGCCTCGGTCCCCTCCGATTACCTCATTTTGAAAATACTGAGAGTATTTTCAGTTATGCAAACATATTTTTGTAGTATTGTGTTTTTCAAAGAGTCCCTTTTTTGTTTGTTGTTTTTATTCCAATTCAGAATGAGACATTTTCCTAAAACAAGAATCCAGCTCTAAAGCATGAACTCAGTTCTACTGACATGCCAGAGAATTGAAACTCAGTTGTTTCCTGGCTGCACCTAAAAAACGCTTTCACTTCTATGTACTGCCAGGCTTTCACATGTAAATGCAATTTTGGAGTTTAATTGGAAGAGTGAGTCTTAAAAAGACAGAGAATGTTATCCTGGGGTCATGTGATCTTGAGTTTTGTCTTCAATCTCTTTGGATCTTATCCAAAGCTGTCCGAGTCAAAGTGGATTTTTCCCTTGGTTTCATGATTAGGCTTTGTATTCATTAGCTATTCAGGGTCTTGTCTACTTGGGATCTGTGCTGGCATATGCCAGTACGGGCACCTGTCATAGGATGTCATGTGGAGGAAAATGGAAACAGTGTATAGAAGTAAGGGCCAGCTCCCTTACTAAACAGTGATGTCATCTGCAGGAAGGGGTCAGTCGACCATTTTGGGTCAGAGGTAAGTTGTTACAATAAAGGCTTAATGAGGACACAGAGTCTTCCTGCTTCTTCCTAAGATCCAGAATAATACACAGTGCAAGGTCAAAATGGGTTGCACTGCATGAAAAAGGGACTTGCAGCTGCAAACTAAGTACCCATGGTCATTCATGGTTCGTCTGGTACAGACTGCACTGTAGGCGATGCTGCTATGGATACACTGCTACCCATTCCCAAGCTAGCCATAATTAAGTTTTGCCTAATTATGCTACAATCATACCTCCTGATATCAGTGTAGGTACAACATGGCTCATTAGAAACCTACCAATATACCAAATAAGGCTGTCCAACTGGCAGGCCAGGAACCACATACAGCCCACAAGGGATTGAGTTGCAGCCCCCAGACTCCCACCCAGCCACTACTCCCCGTTGCTCTGGCTGCCACATGTCCAGATTCTCCAGGTTCCCCCTCCTCTGACTTTTTGCAGGTGCCTCAGGGGGGTGATCAATGTGATGTGGCAGGGTGTGAGGAGCTGCGGGTGATGCCCAGGCCACATGGGCCCATGGTGCAGCAGGGATAAGGTATGGGGTGGCACGTTCATGCAGTGTGTGGCCTGGGGGCAGCCATGTAGCATAGACAGTCCTCTACTAATGGTCGATCATAAAATCATCTCTGTGCTCCCTCAGTACCTCAGATTACATTTTCCATCTTCCAGAAGATATATTTCTTATCTCTGCATGTTTGGAGGAGCTCTGGAAATCTTCTTGCATTAATTTTACCTGCTCTTGGTAAATTTTTCTGTGTGAACTGCACAGGCAAAAATCTAGACATGGACCTTGGACTATTTTTGCTCTACATTTAACATACAATTCCTTCAACAAAGATCTATATTATAGGAATATCCAGTGAGTTGCTCTGTCCTAATAGAGGCATATTTATATGAATATGCTGTATGGCAGACTCACTTTATCTCTTCATACATGTAGTAATGCATAGTATTAAAATGAACGCCTGCTACAAATATGTGGTCACTTACGCTGCTAATAACAGTGGTAATCTTTTATCCACAGAGTCTCACAGCCGAACCAATGGGTTCTATGCTGTGCAGATGTCCACCCATGTAGGGTACATTGGGCCCCTACATAAAATTGGAATATTGAAAGCAATACTATTTAATGCATAAGACATGGTATCAAGACTCCACTGTTCTCATGCTATTTCCAACTTCATTAAGGAAAACAAGTCACACTAAAATCTTTTGAAACTCTTACTCCCATAAGCACACTTTTTGCTGCATGTACCCAACAGTTCTGTGCTTTTGAAAGGTAACAGAAAGACAGCCCTGGAAACACGTTTTTTAGCTATTCAAAAGAAAGATACAACATTAGCTTGCCTTTTCTAAGGGAATATATCTCCTTATAATAAACATGACCATCTCAACGATCAGCCATCAAAATCTAACAGATTAACAAAACTAGCTGAATTGGAACTAGCAGCCTAGAGATGAAAAGCTTAGCAACTTAATACCTGCATAATGAAGTTCAGATAAATGCCTGAATTGTTGGGTGCTTTTTCAAAGCAAGCTTCAATAAGGATAACCCCACATTAGCTGTAATGTCAGCAACTGAAGCACTATAACCTTAGGTATTTTCCATTGTGACATTTCTTAACTGTGTATTATCTACAAAGGTACTGCAAAAGCTGCTTCAGAGCTGATGTATACTGCATGAATACACATATCACTTACCACAGAGTAGAAGGGCTGGACTTGTTAACGTATTCCAGCTATTCCACTGTAATAGTCCACTGGGGAGGGTGTATCCAAGCTGTATCCAACAGATTGTATCTGGCCCATAGGGGGTGTCCACCATCTGATTGGATTTGGCCCGTGGCTGCCTCCATGGCACTCCACATGGGGCCATGCTTCACCTACAGAAGTCCATGCTATGCTCCCATCCACGCCCACCAGTCCCAGCCCACACACACAGCTTCCTGGAGGGGCTGCTTCTGGTGCAGCACCACAGGTGCTGCTTGGCTCCCCCCAGCTCCTCCTCCTGCCCCTGCTGTGCCACACCAGGCAGGGGGGAAGCTGCAGTCAGGCAGCTCCTGCCCCAGCACATGGGGCTCCAGCTTCAACTCCAAGCCATGTTACACCTGCACTGCCTCCCTGGTGTGATGAGCAGCCACCTGCGGGCATCCAAGTGGGTGGAAGGCAGCCAGGAGTTGAAGCTGGAGACCTGCATGCTGGGCCAGGAGCTGCCCACCTGAAGCTTCCACCCTTCTTACAGCAGCATAGCAGAGGCAGGAGGAGGAGGAGCCAGTGGAGGCAAGGAAAGCTGAGCAGCACCCGGGCAGTTGCAGCCACAGCAGGAGCAGGGTCACTGGGAAGCTGTGAGCATTGACTTGGGCATGGTTCTGGTTGCCCCAGGTAGGGCCGGGCAGGGCTCAGTCCCATGCTGAGCACTGCGGGGACAGCCATTGACCATGCCTGCACTGTACCACCCAGGAGATCTCTGCTGTATGTGCCTCCTGCCTCCCTTTCCCTCCCCCCAACCCCGCTGGCTCCTAGGACCTAGTATGAGGCAAGCCCCACCACACACATACACTCACCCCCCACAACACTCCCATGACCCAGCACCCAGACAGCCCCTTCTCCCCCACACACATGCATTCATGCCCCCCCCACACTCCCCACACACACCCTCTACCACTCCCCACATACAATATACAAGAGAAAGACTTTATTTTGAGGTATTGTGCAATCACCTCTATATACGTTAGTGAAAAAAACCAAATCAGAACAAATATTTTATATAAAATTAATATGTTATTGTAAACATTTGATTTTTAGTATATGATTTGTTTTTTATCTATAATTTGTTAAAATTATATCTTCTAAAAGACTTTGTGTTTGTGGCCCTCGACAGCTCAGCAGAACTCATTAAGCTGCCCTCCAGCCAAAATAATTGCCCACCCCTGCTCTTACCCCTTGTAAGAGAAGGCAAAGCCATAGTCGGCGGTGGCAGTCCCTCCAAGTTGAGGATGATGTCTGTCAGACTTGCTGGGTTTTTGAGTGATTGAGGAGCCTGATACTGAATGGACACATTCTTCAGCAATAGGAGTATGTTGTTGCGCGGAAGAGTGGGATTTGCAGCCCTGGGTTGGTCTCCTTCTCCTTCCTCTGCCATTCTGCCTCAGTATCGAGTTGTTGGGCCTCAAAGTGGGGTGTACCTTGGTGGACCAGGTGGCGCCACACTGAACGGTCAGCAACTTGCTCCTCCCAGCCATTGGCATTGATGCCTCCATGCTTAAGGGCGACCTTGAGCATGTCTTTGTATCTTTTCCTTAAGCCACCCTTTGAGCCTTGGCCAATGGACAGCTGGGAGAAAAGAATCTGGTAAGGGACATGGACATCTTGGACATCCAGACACAGTGGCCCATCCATCAGAGTTGATTTCTCAAGAACACGGCTTCGATGCTGGTGGATTCAGCTTCATGGAGGACACTCATGCTGGTCCGGCGGTCCTCCCATTTGATCCCCAGGATTCATTGCAAGCACCGCTGATGAAAGCTCTTGAGGGTGTTTAATATAGCGTCGGTAGACGGTCCAGGTTTCACTGCAGTAGAGGATGGCAGTTAGCATGAAAGCCTTATAAACCAGGACCTTTGTCAACTTCTGAAGATCTCTATTCTCAAAGACATGTTGTAGCAGCTTGAAGAAGGCATCGCTGGTGCAGCTGACCTGGCGCAGGACTTCTTCATTGATGGTGGTCCGTTGAGAGAGGTGGCTGCCGAGATACGGAAAGTGTTCCACGTACTCCAGAGCCTCTCTATGAAGATCGCGCGAGGGATGTTTAACTGGCCCGGGGAGGGTTGGTGGAAAATTTTCATCTTGGCTATATTCAAGGACAGGCCAAGTCTCTTATACAAAGCACTGAAGAGATCAAAGGTTGTTTGTATATCCTGTAGCCATAGTACCTTCCCTTTCTTCCACTGAAGGCTAAGCTATCTGTTTAGCTTCCATTTAATGTATGATTACAACATATAGGCCAAGTATAGATGTTCAAAGAGCCTGAGGAAGAATTGACCTAACCTCTGTGGGTTTCTGCACGTGGCCTAAGTTAAATCAGTAAAGAACAGAGCACAGGTTCGCCCTTTAGCAGACACACAGGCTGCCTGTAAAGGCCAAGGCCAGCAGATTGGAAGCACTTCTGCATACCTTCCAATAGGCCTGTGGGCTCTCCAGGCTGCCAGAGACTGCTGAGTGGAGCTGAGCACCCAAGCCATTTCTGATCGGCTGCCAAGCACAGGCAAGCACATTCCCAACCCTCTGCCCTCCACCAAGGTCAGGCTCCATGGGGCAGTGCCTGAGCATGGGGTCTTGGGGTTCCTTGGCTGGGTGTGCAGCCAGGATCAGGCTCTGTGGGGGGTTCTTCTGGGCTCAGTGTCAGGTGCATGTAGTTATCATGGGGTGCTTTGGGACAAGGTGAGAGGGTACAGCCCAAAGCTGGAGGTGTCCAGATCCCAGGTCTCATTCAGGGGACACAGAGCCTGCCTCCTTCCCCCTCTGCCTGACAGCAGCTGACAGATGGCCAGAGGCAGGAGGCGGGGCTAAGAAAAGGATCTGTGCTGGCTTGGCTTGGCTTGGCTGTGGGAGACCACAAGAGAGGTGCCTGCTTGCTGCTTGGCCAGAGCAGCCAAGCACCAGCTGTGCCTCCCTGAAAGGTGGAGATTGTGGGGGGCTACAAAGGAGTCTGGGATGCTGGAGGATAGTTATCTAACTTGAATTAATAGGGGATCTGGTACAGAATTTCAATTCATCAGTCTAACCTACATTAATTAGATTTGAGTGAACTTTGAATGAGGTCTAGCTTTGACTGGGTTCCACACCATTTTTAGACTGGTCTATATGCACCAAACTTCAGCATGGTTAGGAATTTAGATCAATTAGTCCAGTTTGATTGATCTAAGGTTCTAACTTTCTAATTTATAGAATTAACCTAGCATTTAGACAGGTTTATGTGTAATGTCGGTACTTGGCCATACACAGACAGATACTGAGGAGCAGCTGACAAGGAGGAAAGCCCTAGTGTCTTTGACTCTGCAGTAAACTCTGTGTGTGTCCATATCAGAAAACATAAAAATCCCTGGCCTAATTTCAGCCTTCTAAACAGAACACATTTGCACATAACAACCTGAACATATATTTGTTTAGCATATAGAACAAAAGAAGAGTTTAGAGCCACTACTGAGTAACTACTATTGAAAGTCTGTCAATCAAAATTGTTTCTCTTCCCAAGAGATATGTTATAATGCAAATTAAAATTTTAGGCTTGATACAAGACTTATTGTGAGGTGCTTAAGATTCTATTAGATACAAAGTCAACCTAGATAATGTTTCCATGTTTGATAATAATTATGTATTTGTATATGGCAAGAAGAAAGAATCGCTATAATCTGGGCTACTCATTGTAATTTTCAATCTTCCTTAAACCACTCAGTTCTCTATAAACACTTTTTAAAAATTCCTTTTTAAGTATAATGAATGAGGTTATGTTAAAAAAGTGTGATATCATTCTTTGAGTATGTTAACAGTGACAAATTCCTCCTGAAATAAATATCTGCCATTGAGAAGGTGCTGAGATTCTTGTCAAATTTCCAATTATCTCATCAGGCAACTTGTTAATAATTGATAAATCAAGCCACTAATCATATAGTTCAGCTAAACACTTTATAAGACTTATACTGCTTCAATACTTGATAATTAATCTCCAACAATGATGCATATGTACTAGCAGTAAAGGTTTACTGACTTACACTTACATGTCTATCACATATTTGAATTTCACATACTAAGGAAGGCAACAAATGAGATGACAAATAGTACAGTTATAAAACAAAATCATCCCTGTATAGTTTTTCTTTAAAATATTGAACAAGAGCTTGGGACTTCAAGGCTCCAAACCTGCCAAAAACATCTTCATGTTTAACCCCATTGAATCAACTATTTGTGGTAGTAAAGTTAAGCACAAGGGCTAAGTACAATCAGTCAAAAAGCCTGAGGCTGAATCAGTTCAAACCAGGAAGCTTCCTCTAAGCTGTGTAGATTGAACCGATAACCAGCAGCTGACCTGACATTCAGTTTTCAATTGGGAAGGCAGGGGGAGGTCTGCACTGTCCCATCACAGGGAGTTCAGGAGCCACCCTGTCCAGGTGCTGGCCCACCTTGGGGGAGCCTCCCCCTGAGAAGGTTCCCCAGCCCAGGTAGCCCTGGGGAGCCCCCACACCCCTTCCCAGCTGCTGATTGCTTCAGTCACTGCCAAAGGAGTCAGGAGGAAAGAGTCCTCTGGGCAGGTGCTGCCCCTTCAGCCCAGCATGGGGGCACTGGGGAGCCCTCACCTTGGCAGGCTTCCCCCACCTCAGCCCTAGGCAGCCCCAGGAGTTGAGGGGAATTCTTCCCAACCCCCAAGCATTGATTGTCTTAGCTATTGGAGTCACAGGGATTGCCCAGGGAGCAGAGGAAATTTCCTCTGCTCCCCTGTATTAGTTTTGCTGCAGACTCATAGCACCTTAGGCAAAACCAGCTGTGGAGAAGGAGAAGAATTTCCCTCTGCTCCCTCAAGCTGCCCGAGACTTGCAGGGGCTAAGGCAAGGTTTGGGAGTGAAAGATTCCCCTCAGCTCCCTAGGGCTGCCCAAGGCAGGGGCTCCCTGGTGTTCCCATGCTGGGCAGGCATCCAGCCAGGAGGACTCCTCCTTCCCTTCTGTGGCAGCCACTGAAGCAATCACCAGCTGGGAAGAGGGAGGGAAGAGGGCTGCCAGGGTCTGAAAAGCCCACACCATCAAATTAACTTAGTGTTAATTTGGCTTTCCATCCCCCCCCCAGTTTCTCCCCCATCCCTATGGGCTAATGGACAGAGGCAGGAAGCAGGCTAAGGAGCCACTGGAGCAGGCAGCATAGCCCAGGGCTGCAAAGCATCCTGGGATGCTGGAGGACTGTGAGTTAACATGAACCAGAAAGGGATCTGGGACAGAAGCTCCATAAACCAATTTGACCTTGATCAGTTAAGTCTGGGATCTTGTACAGGTGATGATGTCACGATAGATAGATAGATAGATAGATAGATAGATAGATAGATAGATAGATAGATAGATAGATAGATAGATAGATAAAAGGGAGAGAGGGAGAGAGAGAGAGAGAAAGAAAGAAAGAGATCAGTTGGGCAATGTTTTATTGATATATTTACAATTGTAAACACAACTTGGAAGCCTACCAGAGCCTCCATCATCATAATAAAATAAATTCCAGTTATCTATAGTTTGGCATTGATTCTGGGCTTCTCTGTCATAAAACAATCAGAGCTGCCCCTACCCCCTTCACTCACCAGGATATGCAGTGTTGAGCAGCACTGATATGCCACTGCCCTTGCCCCTCACTCTCAATCCACAACTTACTCCCTGCCCCATTTCCCTCACTCCTGCCTCACAGGGCCAGGAATCTGAGTGAGGGGTTTTTAGGTGTGGCTTGGGGGTGAGGGGTTTGTGGGTGAATTGTAGAGGGAGTGTGGGTGTGGAAGGGGCTATAAGGGGGGGCTGCTCAGGAGGGGTGGGTCCCCTGTCCCCCACAGGGTGCAGCCCTCCTGCACACCTCCTGGACTGCCTCCCCACAGGAGCCACATGCCCCCCACCGGGGTCACAGTGACTGGGACATGGGTTCTGTGCCACCTAAGAAGGAGGTGGGGGGAGCTGGAGGACCTGTGCGGGGCTACTGAAGGTGCAGGGGACCATGGAGGGGTAAATTGGGAGGGGTGGGTCCTCTGGCCACTCCCCCACATGGCTCCAGCCCCTCCCCCCACTCACTCTGCAGCTGGGTGCAGCCTCCTGCTTGCATCCCTGCTCAACTACAGCCCCCCTCACTCATCCCACGCCTGGCTCCTGCCCCCCCACTCAGCCTGCGGCCAGGTGCAGCCCCTTGCCCACCTCCCTGCTTGGCTACAGCCCCCTGCTTGGTCCGTGCCTGGCTCCAGCACTTCTCCCCCTGCTCACCTCTCTGCTCAGCTCCAGGCCCCCCACTCAGTCCCAACCCACTTGGTCAGTCCATGGCCAGGTGCAGCCCCCTGCTCACCTCCCTGCTTGGCTCCAGCCTCCCCACTCACCCCCTGCCCAGCTGCAGTCCCTCCCGCATGCTCCTCACCCAGCTGCAGCCTCCTCACTTGCCCTCCACTCGACTCCAACCCCCCCCCCGCGCAGCTTACCAGCAACAGCAGCCATGCTCTCGGTCTTGTGGCACAGCTCCCTTCATAGTGGAGGGCAGCATAGCTCGGCCCCAGCCGCCAGGTATCCGCACAGCCTCCACCACAGTGTGCTGCTGCAGCTCATTTTGGTGCAGTGCAGTTGGGGCAGGGTGCTTTTGGGCAGCTCCAAGTTGTCACCCGGGGCTGTGTGCTGCTCATGGGGACCGCTGGCCACACTGGCTCAGGTCCTGCATGTATGAGCCCTGCACTGTCCAGCTGGGCCATTTCTGTGCATGCAGGGCTGGGACTGGTGTGGCCGGCAGTCCCCCTGAGTGGCATACAGCCCCTGGTAACAGCCTGGAGTTGCCTGAAATCACATGGCCCCGTGCCATGCTGAACTGGGACAGAGCAGCGTGCTGTGGCAGAGGCCGCACAGATACCTGGCCACTGGGGCCGAGCCGTGCTGCCCTCTGCCATACAGGGATGCTGTGCCATGAGTCCACGAGTGCAGCTGGTAAGCTGCGGGGGGGTTGGAGCCAAGTGGGAGGCTAGCAAGGAGGCTGCAGCTGGGCAGTGAGCATGCAGGAGGGGGCTGCAGCCAGGCAGGGGGTGAGCGAGGAAGCTGCAGCAGGGCAGGGAGAGCGCACGTAGGCTGGAGCCAAGCAGGGAGGCTGTAGTTGAGCAGGGAAGCAAGCAGGTGGCTCCACCCAGACGCGGGCCGAGTGGGGGGGCTGTAGCCAAGTAGGGAGGCAAGCAAGGGCTGCACCCAGCTGCGGGGTGAGATGGGGGGCTGGAGCCAAGTGGGGGGGGCAGCCAGTGGACTCACCCCTCCCAAGCTGCCCCCCATGATCCCTTGCTCCCTCAGTAGTGCTCCCCACTCCTCCAGCTCCCCCCACCCCCTACCTACCTGGCATGGAGCGCAGGCCCCAGTCACTACAGGCAGCATGCTTAAGCATTGTGAAAAGTGCCCACTACAGAGATGCTGTGGCAAGCTACCAGAGCATCTCTGTGGAGGACTGAGCCTCCAGTTACCTCAGAGCATGGTCCGGGACTTTGCCCTGCCCTGCTTTTTTCCACTTTTTTTTTTTTTTTTTTTATTTCTGGATATCCAGGGGTATAATTTGCCCCTGCTTGTAGTGCCGGAAATGTTTTCTCCTTCCCACACGCCTCTTGCAGCACCTCAGAGGGCTTTGAGATGCAGCAAGATGCACGTGCGTATTCATGTGGATGCGCCCATTAAGTTCTGTCTTATAGAATCAAGTGTTAACTTTGGTATGCTTTCAGAACCCATAAAATTGGGTATAGTTATATTGCTACATTTTAGTAGTTTGGCTTTCATTATTAATTATTCAATCATTATTCACTATTCAATAAAGAACTATGAGATCAACAGATGGAAGACAGTATAGACTGTGTACATGTGTGTATCATATAAAGTGTTCCATCTTAATGGAACCTAAAGTCTCTTATATACTTGAATTAATAAACACATTATAGATAGGAAGTATGGTATTCAACAATGAAATACAGATGCTTTTGGGATGCAAACCACAATAATCCCTAATATAGTGAATAGAACCCAATTCAATCCCTAATACAATAAATAGACAGGCTCCCTTTCAGTTCAATTTGAGATGAATCAGATCAGAGATGTATACCTACATACTTCAGAATTCTCCTACAACTATTTGGAAAGAAATGAATTGAAACTGTATGGTGGTTCAAGCAGGCTAAAGGTTGTTTCTGGGACTTGGAAAAGACGTAAGATTGATATCTACATAGAAAAAAAATATCAGAGTGGTCACAAGTGATTAGACCTCAATTTACATTTTTTGTCTTATCCCAGAATCTGGTTTATTGTATTCATGCTATCTGATACAACTCGAAGTTAGTCATCAAGCTAAAGAAAATGAGTTGTTATATAATCATCAACACTTTTAACCTCAGTTGGGGAAATTAAATGAAGAAAAAAAAAAAAGGGAAGCACAGAGAACTGTGTCATTTTTTGGTAAAAGCCATTTAACTGAGGAATAGTTCTAAATAAACCTTCAATATACAATTAATCAGAATGACAGATGTGAGTAAACTACACTTTAAAATGCATGCCAGGAAAATATTTGTAGATCAATGCCATCACAAGTCACAATTGCAACCTGCAACTTGGCACTTAACCCAATTCACGCACTTTCTGTTCCCTCCTCCTTTCCTAGTTACATTACAAAGCTACACAAGTGGAAAGAGAGAATCCCTAATGACTTCTGGCAATTTTTCCATCAATACCTCTGCAACTACAGAGCTCAGAATTCAATACAATACTGCATTTAAAATTAAGCATTGAGGATTAGAATGCAGCTCACACAAACTCGGCTGTAAAACAACACCTGTAGGTGTTCTTAAGATAGTCTTATATAGAATTTGGGTATGCTCAGAAAGCTGTCACACTAAGTAAAGGAAGATTACAAATGCCATCAAAAAAAAAAAAAAAATCTTTTATGTTCCCTGAACCTGAAACTAGAGCTCTGATTGATCTAAGTCAATTGTTACACTCCACATTCATATAAGTGAACTTTAAAATAAAAATTAGCGTTTGAATCTACATTAAATATGTGACAGACTCATACAAAAATGCTTAGAGTAGAGCCGTTTTTTTACATATTTATGACTTTCCCTGGTGTAAGGTCTAATATCAGAGCTCTCTTGAAAGCAATTTGTTCTAATTGAAGATGAGGGGGTTGGTTGGCAAAACTTTTTGAAGAGTAAACATTTATGGGGAAAAAGTCAAGATTTTAAAAAGTGAAATTCCACAAACTCTTTGTATATTTCACTCTCAAAGGCAAAGCAAAGAAAATTCCTTTACATTCAGAGCAGCTATTCCTCCATTTGTGAATTTTTTTGAAAAAAATGACTGGTAGTACCTAAGGAGGTTCTTGTTAGACAACCTATATTTAAATTGCCCTTTAGGTCAATTAGGCAAAACTTTTCTACCCAATAGTAACATCTCTACCTCTTGTGCCTCTTCCCACAAAAAGCATAACATATCAACAGCTATAAGCATCCTTTGCAAAATCTGTTGAGTTCTCATGCATAAGTTCTGACCAACCCAAATTCTCTAATTTACTTTAATGGGATTCAGAGCACAAAAACCTCTAACTGTGTTTTGTAAACTTAAATTTGACAACTGTTAGAGTGCAATAAAAATAAACCCAAATTTGAACATTTGAATATCCCTTAAATAATTTATTTTTCAGTTAGCGGAATACACATCTGTATACAATGTGGCATTATCCAACAGGACATTTGGCAAACAACATGGCAGTGTTTAGCATTCTTTATAAATGGAACATGAACTGAGAGAAGACGTACTGCATATCCAAACTGTACTTGTACATGAATGTCTGCAAACATTTCATCTGGAAAGGACATGTTAAAGGTGTAAAAAGTAGCTTGAATCTAAGTTCACAACCACATGTGTGCAAGTCTTTAGCTAACTCAACTGGTCACAGCCCCATTCAAGTTCATTTACATATCAGATGAACAAATTTTGAATTATGTTTAAAATTCCAAAAGATTTTGAAATAGAAGTGCCTCAATTTTTGGTTTGCTATTTTAGTTGCTGTAAAGAGGCCGATTTTCAAAGTGAGCACCAAAAAGGGTAGGAACCCAAAACATTAGTCACTTTATAAATTTAGGTGAAAAAATTTACTAGTTATTTATTTAAAGAATAAAGTACTAGAGGGCAATCAAAGGAGCTACATGACTCAAAAGGGGCTCAGCTTGGAGGATATCAGCCCAGGGCTTAAGCTGGGTGGGCAGTCTAGCCCTGGGGGCCATTGAGGGAAGAGCTCCTGAGCTGGTGAAAGGGAGATCTTCTATAAATTATTCCAACTGCTTGGGGTAAGACACCTTTAGGACTGTGGAAGCACTGGTAGTTTAGAGTTTGAGACTAGGGGCGGTGGAGTTCTCAACTGGCCTGGGAGTAGGGCCAAGACCTGAGGAATAGGGGCTAAAGCTAAGGAGTAGTGTCACAGCTAGGGAAGGTCCAGAGGGCCCATAGCCCAGAACAGGCATGTTAAACTGGACTTGAGTCAGGAGAGAGCCAGTGTCAGGGCCCCATAGCCCACAGAGGGGCAAAAATGAACAGAGAACAGAATGAACAGAGAACAAATGAACAGAGCCTATGCGGCTTGGGCATGGCTAAAAGGAGAGATGAGGATAACACATAATCAGCCTTAAGGTGACGGGTAGTGACACCTGTGCTAATTAGTACTAGATCCGGCTCCAGAATTTCTGGGGCAGCCTCCCTTTTCACAAGTATACATTTACACCAAGGTGTGGCAGGAGAGCAGACGGAGAGGATCCTTAAAGGACAGGAGGAGACGAGGGCTGAGAGGCCACCAGAAGAGCCACAACCCAGCCCTGAGGTCAGGCACCTGTCACAATGAAACTGAACACCCTCAGCTGCAACCATCTCATCACAAAAACTTCACTAAGGTAAATAATTCCAACCCCACTCCCCTTTCTTATATATGACTGCTTTTTAGTACTTTCCAATCACTTTTAAGGTGATTTAAACAACAACGACAGGTTTACCGAATAAGTTAGATCTGTTAAATGTTTGCAGTCTTCTGTACAATCATATACTGATATAATCTGTGTTAAGTATAATTACATTTCCTAAGGCAGGACCTTAAATTATCAAATATTAATCTTCCATAGTAATATGTTATTTTCCACATTTATGGGCTTAATTATTAGGATATATTATAGGAAATTTATTGTGTTCTTTCCAAAGTAATGTCACTGCAGTAAATAGATCAGAATAACATACAATTGAATTATATAGCACTTTCCATACTCAAGGTTTAAGTGCTTTACAAAACAATGCATTCTAAGTACAGAAACTTAAAAGGTATGATGGTACAGCCCAGCTCCTTTTTTAAATTTTAGAATCAATTTTAATTCAAGTAAGCATTTCTCAGGTTCCAGAGTTCTCTCTCTACTTGTACATTTATATTTCTCAACTTCTAGAGAATGTCATCTTGGTCCAGGTAGTCCACCGGCCAGTCAGAGACACCAGTCATCTTTTAACCAACCCAACCGAAACAGAAAGCAAGTCAGAGCATGAAAGATCCTTCTCAGCTATCTATTAGTAAAATTTGTCAGATTTCCCATGGAGACTGCCAACAAAGGCTGCCTATACACGTACTTGGAGATGCGGGGTGCATTTTAATTGGGGGGGGAGGGGGTGTATTTTAATTACAGCGGTTCCCAGATAGCCACTCTCACTGTCATGTGTAATGGCCATGGGGAAACTTTAATTATAGCTCATTCAACAAAGTTTAGTTAAAGTGCCCCCACAGCCATTTTGAAACATGGGAGGGCTTAATACATCTGACGGTGAGGTGATGTTGGAGCGGTCTAATTAGACACGATTAATTGATACGTTCTAATTGGAATATGAACAAGCATGTCTATAGGCAGCCAAAGGAACTCATTGGTACCAATGTGATAATTTTATCAGCCTTGTCCTAGCACATAGATAGCTGGCTGATAATCTGCAAAATATCGTTGAGACAGTCCATACAAAACCTGTGGACTCACAATGGTAACCCCTTCTCTTCCATCACTGTCTACTGAGCTATTTACTTCTCTTTCTTTCTTTTTTAATAAATGTTCCAAAATCTAACTTCTATTCTGATACCCACGGGAAAGACTGAAGGGATTTCAGATCAATCTATCTACCCAACCAAGAACAACAAATGTATGTATGTATGCATATATAAAGAAAACAAAAAGTAACCAACCCACAAGACACAATATTTCACAGCATAGACCTGCTCGCATCTGCACTACAGTCTTAGTATTACGTCTGGACCCAAATCCTGGTAAGATCTTGAACTGCTGACTTTATCTTCACAGTAAAAAAAGAAAAGTAAAAAAGAAAGAACCTGCAATTATTAGTGATGTAAAACATCCACTGAATGTTGAAGAAGACTTAAAAGCTGATGTATTGCGTTTACCAGTCTACTTAAAGACTGATAAAGATGTACCTTTCCTTTATTCTGTCATTTGTATCTACTGTCACTTTTATCTCATTTCACTATTTCAAAATAAAATAAATAGTTTATTCAAAATACTTTGGCAAACAGGTACTGTTTAATGATGGTAGGATTCTGCAAACAAGTAAATCCTAAAGAGCACAATGAAAACTATACTGTTTACCTATGAGAACAGTGATTCATGTACAGTAAACTTGTATTTGGAAAACAGTTAAAATCTGAAAATGGCATGCCTTTTTTCCACAAAATGGTACTACTATTCACTGTTTACAAAATTCATTGTAGGTCAATCTATCAAACAGTATTGGGCCAAATGCCATTGAGTCTATCAAGAGACAAATCCCATTAACAAGAACAGTAGGGTTTTATTATTATTATTAATTTGCTGGGGAGACGGATATCTTTATTTTTTTCTCTCCAAACATTGCAGGGTTTAGCCTTAGAACAACAAGCTGCAATAACAATGCTTTCTCTCTCATTATAAAGCACCTTTAAACAAAAATTACACACAAGAATCACTTCTGAAATTAAATCTTACAGCCAGGTAACCATTCTCAGCAACACTACACATCAGCTCAAAAAGGGCTGCAAGGCTGAATACATTATCCAGTTAAAGCAGTGTACAGAAGCAGAAAGTTGTTATTAGAAGCATATAAAATACCGATAAAATGCCAAATACTCTTATAGAAAGTTCCTTTTTAATAAACATTTTTCTCTGAATTGGGAAACAAAAAGATTTGTAGGAAACTTTGCAATGTTACAAATATTTTAAGGAAAAGCAGGCTCACTATTTAGCAGTGGTGTGCTGTTTCACAAGAAAAACAGGGCCCAAATGGCCTGTATGCCTACACAGATAGATATATTTCACACTGAAAACATAACAACCATGCACTTTTAACTTGCTCCTTTGGCAAGAATAGCCATACATTCAAAATTGCAAATGCATTCAAATTATCTGGGAAGTTTCTTTGCATTGAAAGGTGGTTGTCTCCTTATGGAACTCTGTGAACCAAAAATGGGAGACTTTTACATACTTATGGAACCACCAGATTTTGTACTGAATGCTACCACTGTGCTATAAGGTTTTTATTCTCATCTTCCAGTATCCATACCTCTATGAAGCTCTAATTCAGAGGTGAAGTTACCTACACCATTTCTAATGTGATAGCATCTAGTTCTTCTAAGCCTTTCTTGCTGACTTTATTCTATTCACATCAACAGAAATATTAAAGCATACTTTGTAACCAGTTTATTTAGTTTTAAAATATCTTATAATAAATCATTACATCAAATAGGGCCTTATTTCTTTGTTTGACCCTTTAATATGAAAAAATAGCATGTGTTAACGAACCAAAAGGAATAGTAGGTGGGTAACTAGCTAGTTAACTGAAAGGTCATTAAACACATGCATGGTGTGAATAGTTTACATTCCCAATGATACCTAAAAACTATAACTTAATGATGAATCATGGTACTGAATGGCAAAACCACTTCAATTAGGAAAAAAAAGAAAGATGGGTCACAATACAGGAAATTAATAAGGGAGAAAAAACTCCCATTACATTTTATCAAAGGCAGGCTTGATACGGCATGAAAATTCAGGAAGAATACTGTTTCATATGGTTAATAAAGATATGCTTAGCAAACCTTGATATGAAATACAAGGTAGCTACTTGAATATACTAAAGCTGCAACAGGACTGGAGAACACAGCATAAACATTTTAGACTGTCCTGATGTAAATTGCCAATATAAGCAATTCTGTAAAAATTATATCTTCCTCCTACTGTTAAAGAACATTGTTTATTATCAGTATAACTATAAAACTCCACTAAAATAAGTGATTTCTTAAATTATTTTAACCATGTTTCAAATGATGACAAAAATGCATTTTGCTTGATTAAATATGATCTGCTCTGGAATAGATAATATAAACAGAATTTGCTGTAAAAGACAATAAATGAAGGAACATATAAACTAAAAATAGTCATACGAAATAGATACAATGCACATCCACTGTACAATGGGCCGAGACCAAATTATGAATTTAGTCTACCAAGGCCTAGATAGACTTGGGAAATGTTCTGCTGCTACATAAAGGATTAGAGCCACCATTTTCTCCCCTGCTACTTTTCTGTGATATCAACAAATCTCTAGCCTCAAAACAACCAGAATGAAAGACAATCATAAGTCAAAAGAGTCCAAACTGAATGTGAATTTAACCTCTTAAAAGTACTATTTTCATCACTTGCAACTGCTAGGCTAGGGACAAACCTAGAGCCTGAATTGATTCAATCTTTTCAGGTTAGTCTAACCTGCCTTGATTGAACCAATCTGCAAGTGAACAGACATTCACAAAATGCAGGTATGTGCCTACAGTGGCTCAGGCCAGGGGGGGGGGGCACTAGAGCAGCCCCTGGCTGCAGGGGAGCTGTATGGGGGTGGTGGGCAGCCCCGGCAGTAGCTTGGAGTGAACTGGCCAATTCCCCACTCCCTGTCCCACTGGCAGAGACCTGGGCCAGGGTCCGCCAAGAGCTCCCCCCTCACTGCTGCTGTGGCAGGGCTGGGGCACAGCCATACGGTAGCCAGCATGGCCCCTGAGGTGGAGGAGGCAGGGAGAAGGGTTATTCCCCCCTCTAACCCGACTGCTCCTGGGGGATCGCAACTGGGGTCTGCCCACCCCGACCACCACCGCTGCTCGCTCCCTGCATGGGGCCAAGTGGTGGGATAAGCCCCCTCCTGGCCCCTCTGCCAGATGCTGGAGGGAGGGGGAAATAACCCCCCTCCCTGCCCCCTGCCTAAGGGGCCATGCCAGCCAGCCTCCGGCTGAGCCCCCAACTTAGCAGCTGGAGCAGCAGGGGGGGCAGGACCCAGATGGGGCAGCAGCCCCTGTCATGGTGCCTGGGGAGCATGAGCCTCTTCCCAGTGGGGGAGGCATAACTGGGGCTCAGAGCTGCCGCAGACTGTGTGGGGCAGACAGTGACAGTGGGACTCGCACTCCCCTGGCGATAGCCCCCCAAAGCATCCTAGTGCCACTGCAGTCCACTGCAACTCTAACCACCCTGCAGCGTGGCCCCCTTGCCAGGAAAAGTCTTGTGCTCCAGAACATCATGACAGTGCTGCAGTCCTCATCAGGGTCACTCCTTCCTTGCCACTGTGGGGGTGGGGCCAGAGGCTAGCCAGCCCGGCCTCCTTAGGTGGCAGGCAGGGAGGGGAGTTATTCCCCCCTCTGGCATCTGGTAGAGGGGGTAGGAGGTGGCTTATCCCAGTGCTCGCTCCCTGCAGGTAGCAAGCGGCACTGGCGGTAAGGGCCAGCAAACCCCACTGTGGTCCCCCAGGAATTCATTCCCCGCCCTAGCCAGGTCAATCCAACCCTCCACCTGGGGCTGGCCATGCCCTTGCCACTGGAGTTCCCAGTGGAGAAATGCAGGTCATACTGGTGGAACAGGGCAGGGAGTGGAGAAATAAACCTCTTCCCTGTTCCCTTTTGGAGCCAGCGTCTGTCCAGGCCCCCACCCCTGCCTGTCCCTGTTCCGGCTAGGAAGCAGAGGGATGGGGCCAGCCTTGCTCTGCTGGAACAAAGATCCCAGCCCAGAGAGTATGCCAGGATGGTGGGGGACTCTGGTTTAACTTAAACCAGGAAGGGGTCTGGGTCAGAAGTTGCATAAACTGGTTTGAGCTCAATCAGCTAAGTCTGACACTACGTTCAACCAGGTTTATCTCAAACCAGTTTTGGCCATTTTGAAACTGGTTTATGTGCACTGAACTTACATTTTGTTACAAGTTTAAACCAGTTTCTGATCACTTAAACTGGTTTATGTGTAATGTCTGTCCCTGATTGACTGCATTCCTGGTAATTACTTCAACCTGTTCACTGTCATCCTCAAGATAGGAATGGATAGCTCTATTAAATGTCCCCAAAAGTGATTCTATCAATGAAATAATCCAGACAGCCTGGTCTCTATGATCTCCTTACCATCTTATGGTTATAACCATGGTTTAGTCTTATAGAATCACTTAATGAGATTAGTAAGATGATACCCACACCACTTCCATTCAGAGAATTACAGAAAAGGGCTGGAAGGGAGCTCAGATTGTTATCTAGTTATTGCAAACTTCTGTGGAAAGCAGAACCATCCCTATCTAAACCATTTTAGACAAGCATTTGTCTAATCTACTCTTAAAACTTCAGGAATGACCCTCAAACATGGCCGGATATAGGCATGGACAAACTGGGCAGCTGCCCAGGGTCAAGACAGAAAGGGGGCCCAAAAATGGTATTTATTATTATTATCATCATCGTTGGTGAAGGGGAGTCCGATACTAAAAGTTCATCTGGGGCTGCCAGGAGACTAGGTACAGTGCTGCTCAAACATCAAACACACATTTAACTTGTCACAGATAAAGCAGAGGGCAAGGGCACTGTCAGTGTCCCACCAGGATTAGTTTATTAAAATAAGCTCAGGAGATCCAAGAAGATCCATGCCACTCCCCACTGCAGAGGGAGGCAAAAAGCAAAACAAAACCCATAGTCCATACCCAAACCCAAAGCAGGGCAGCATAACAACCATACCAACAAAGTAATGCAAAATCTCTCTCCCAGCTGTGCAACCTTGAAACCTAAAGGATGCTGCTGTAAAAAAGGTAAAATTATGTTATTTCTCCTTCCTTCTATGGATGCACTCCTGGGCATCTTACTCATAGATTTAACCTTCCTTATACTGGCTGTGCCAACTGGCTGGGTCTCCCAGCCCTCATGTTGTTGCCTGGTGACATTCATCTTGCAACAGATTGAAAATCCTGCACAACAGTCATCAAATTAGACAGCATGACAACAGAAGACAGGTAGAAAACCAAAAAAAAAAAAAAGTGCTTTTACCAAGATCTCTATATAAGCAAATAAAACCCCTAGCTAAGCATAGTTCTTACCCTGAACACCCCCCACACCCACACACACACACAAACCCATACATACTGGGTGCATCTACACATGCAATTAGGGTGAATAAATAAACTCCAGTGCAGTTCACACCTGAGTTTATTTCTCCTGGGCACAGCTTTTACACATGTGCCCAGGATTGCCACATGTTGAACCAATGCGGAGCAGCCCCGGGCTGGCAGGGGGCCCAGGGAGTCAGCCCCAGGCTTCAGGTGGCAGTGTAAGGCAGCACAGTGGCTGGCCAGGGCATGAGGGTGCTACTTAGTGGAGCTACCTGGTAGGCAGCCTGCACACTGTACCTCCCCTGTGCCACGGCCAAACCCAGTCACCATCTCCACGTGCGCTGCAGCAGCATAAATATTTCACCATAGAATAGTACTTATCCTGGACACCACTGTCCTATGGCAGAGTTAATTTATTGTGCCTTAATATGCGCACATACGTAGAGAGTGATGTATAACTGCAGAGTTTGTAAGTCAACTCCGCACTAAAGTGCACATGTAGATACACCCACTGATATCAAATGAGTGTGCTCAGATATAGATCTGGGTGTCAGGCTGAAACTAGATCAGAGCACTACATGGATGCAAGGAGGATGATGAAGGCAAACCAAGTTTGACTGGAGAACATACAGAGATGTAACAGTAGCAGGTGAGGCAGATTAAGACATTTCGTGTTAAAAGGGCCCAATAGAAAAACTGTCTCAAGCTGCCAGTTCCTGAGCTTGAGGAAATGTCTGTCACAAATGCACATAACATCACAAACTTACATAACTGCAGCTACATGGTGTTGTTGGGGGGTGGGGGTGGGGTCTTTTGAAGGCAGGGGAAAGTGGTTTTTTTTGTTTTTTTTAAGAAAATAGCCCTATAATAGCTATGCATACTCCAATTGCCTGATACAAGAGTCTAACAGTAATGAAACAGACCCAGTCATTCCAGATCAGGCTAGAGGCTTCATTTATAATAAATATTCTCTTGGTACCACAGCAATACCGAAGAGGAAGATTGACCCATATTATAGAACCTGAACTACCATGGTTTGTATCACTAAAAATAGCAGTGGAGGCAAGATGGACCTCAGTAGAACATAAAGGTCTTCCCACTTACGTGAAGTGCTCCCTCTAGATTCAACTAAATTCCTGCCCTCATGTTTCTACGTAGTTTAGCCTATAAAAACACCTCCTCCTGACAAACTTTATGCTACATTAAAGTCATATTAATATAATAAAATGATATAGTTGCTTTAGAGTAAAGAGTAAGTGTTGAAGAGGTGGTATAGACCTCAAACGCAGCAAATAAATGTAATCACAGTCCTGCATTGCTAGCAACTCCAAACCATGACAGCATGTGCTCTGGGATTTAGAGGAGGAAAAAAGAAATCTATTTGGTAATGCTTGGTTCAATCTACTGGTTCTAATAACTGCTGTTCCCAGTGGAAATTCCTACAGAAGTATTATCCCATAGAAAAAGAGGTAATAAAAGGTTAGTGGATGTATTATTTCTATAATAAGAAAAAGACTCAAACTTTTCCCTTTAAATTGCTGAAGAAAGTTCGTCTAAAAAAACTTACCTAATTAGAAGCCCTCTGTGTAAATAAACTAATATAAAGGATATTTATAACAATTACAAAAGAGAGACTCCATTGACTAAATGGATTAAAGCCTTACTGAAAGACGGGCCTACAATACAGAAGTTTATCAGTGTTCATTGATAGATTAAATGAAGTAATTTTATTAAACTATCAGATTTGCTACAAGAATTCTCAAGTTTTCCTGGTGTTACCAAGACTATGCTAATTATCTACAGAAAAATGCCGGTAGTGCCTGAAAAATTAAATCTAACATCCTTGCTAAATTTAAAATGGGATATAATTTTTATTTGTAAAGATTTTTAAAGAAAAAAGTTATAATACTGGTCCCTGTAACAAAGTATAAAAATAGTTCAGAGAGCCACAGCCAATATTAAATAAATGACACCTACAAAATGTTCATCCAAGTCTTTAAGTGTACCCATTAAAGCAAAGGTTAAGGTGTTCACAGGTTGGGGAGTGTCAAAGCTAAGAATAGGAGGAATGTCAAAGGTGTGTCAAAGCTAATAACACGTTTTTCAAATAACACTTTTTCTGTTATAACAAAATTGCTTTCTAAACTATTACCCCAACAGAATCCTATGCTAATTGTCAAAGAAATGTGTATGTAATGCATATTCTGGATTTCAGACCAAATGCATTAGGTATTCTCTGCAATCATTTGAAAGAAATGAATTTTTTTCATTATTTACAATTTATTTTTTTTGTAATGGACTTTCCCCAATTTTAATATATTTTTGTTTCCTGCTTCCATCTTCCTATCTCTATTAAGAAGAGATAATGGAGGGAAAATTAAACAATATATTTATTCTCCTATAAGAAAAAAAAATCCAAAGTCTGGCTGAAAAGAACATTTTCTATCAAAATATTTTTATTTTAAAAAATACATTTCTACTTGGAAACATTTTTTATGATAAATTCTGCTATGCTCTACTGGATACAGATACTATTCCAAAGCTATAATTTGTGTCTAAAATATAGGTTATATGGAGACATTACACCTAGATTGACCTGACTAGGGTTGGGTCTATCTAAGTGTTGAACTGTAAATACATTTCGGGGTTTAGACCAGGCAAAAAATGGCCAGCTAATCTAACTTAGTTCACCTGAGGAGGTGCATTAAGTAGATTGACTAGCCTGGTCCAGATGTGTGCACATATTTGGAGTGCAGTCCTGGGATGGGAAAGCCCAGCCATTTGCCCAGCCCTGGGGGGGACTTTTCCTACCTCCGCGCTGACCCGACCAAGTTATTTTTAGCCCTCAGACACTGCCCCACTTCACCCCCAGGCAGGCAATCCTCCCTCCCACAGATCCGCCAACACTACCAGCAGACCCACCAGCCTCCTCTCAATCCCACCCACCTTGACTTACTTAGATTGCATTTGCAGCACAGGTCCCAGCATCGGGCAACTTGTGAATAAATGGGACCTGATCTTCAATCATGCAGTTTAAAGTAAGCTGTACAATTGCAGATTGAGTTCTGGAAACATGTGCACATGCCATTAGTTTATCAGTAAGGCCTCTATCCTGCACAGAGTTGTGGATAAGCTCAAAGTTAAAGGGACTCCGAGTAACCCTACTGAAGTTAATAAAAATACAGGTACAAAACTGAAACCTACATAATTTCTGGTAGAATCATGGCCTAAGAACTCTCAAATTAATTTAAAGTGTATTTGAAAAGGAATGAGAAAATGAGTGAAGAGTTTGAGCTAGCTCCTCAACTAATGGAAATCAATTTTGTTCCTAGAAAACCTAGAACACCTTGAAGCATAACAACAAAAACTGTAACAACAACGTGTTGTTACAAAATAAGATTATATCACGTTATCATCCATTTCAGTATTCTAGACCATTGTTGCAGAACTCTTGGTATATATATTTCAATTAACAAAACAAAGACCATTAATTTTAGAACATAAATATATTAGCATGTGTAGACCGACAATTTACTTTAACCAGATGGCATCCTTACCCATAATCTATGTGGATAACAGCACTGAATTTCCTGGCATGATCAGAGTATTTTTACTTGCAGGTGACCTACTCCTAGACAGCTTGCTGGTATCTCATGCATAGAGCACAAATTGGCTTCTGATAAAGGTCAGGCATAATGTACATGTCTTTTTGTTCTATTTTATATTGAAAAAAAGCCCATGAAATCCACCATCCACTATTCTGCTTTAAAATAAATCCTATCATCTGCTTTTCCATTTTACCATAGCCCAAGGCAACGATGAAATGACAGATCCTGTTCCTACACCTTTAATTTAATCCTGGAAGATTCCAATACTGTACAGCAGTGTATCCAACAGCATATTCACTAATACCCAAGTCCTGCACTGATTGATACTGAGCCCTGTACTGAATGTGGAATGTGAAATAAATGATAAACTCTTTTTCTACCTCTTTTTAAGTCTGTAAAATGGCACCAGCAATGCCTGATATGACCATAAGCCTGCAGCTCTCACCCCCCAAAATGTTATTAGTACAACTAGGCTGATGAAATAAATCTCAGACAAAGCTGACTGGCACAAGCAATATTATTAATGTTCAATTACCTTCAACATTCGCAATTATCTAAACTCAGTTTTTAGCAGGTGCCACAAGCTAAGCCCCACCCAAATGCCACTCCAACCCTTTTTTCTGCCCAATCTGCTGCTCTGCGCCTCATCTGTTGCTCTGCTTTCTGCTCTCTGGCCTATCTACCCCTGCTTTCTGATGTAAACCTGACCTGCCACACACCATACATAGGAGCCGCCACACAGTAAGAGAGCTTCAGGTTGGCCACTCCTGATCCAGCTGCTGCACTTATCTTTAGTCATCTGGGAATTTCACAGCATCTGATGAAGTAGGCTGAAAGCTCAAACAATCCAGCTAGTCTCTCTAGGGTGCCATACTGCCCTACCTTCTGTTATTTTATGCCTAGACCAGTGGTTCTGAACTTTTTTAGACTCAAGACTTCCCTTGTAAAATGTCAACTCTTACTTTTTGATTACCAAAAAAAAAGCAAGAGAGAAATTCTTCTGTTGCAAAGAACTCAGAAGGATTGCAACAGGTCAGAATACCAGACCTCAAATCCTGGTAAAATCCTGGAGAAAATTATCAAAAACTCCATTACAGACAGGCTAACAGAAGGCAGCATTCTGAAGGATAGCCAACGTGGCTTCATTATGGGCAGGTCATGTCATACCAAACTCATTGCCTTCTACGATAAGGTAACTCACCATCTGGATAGTGAAAATGAGGTTTATGTCATACTTGGACTTCAAAAAGGCCTTTGACTTGGTCTCCCATGATGTTCTCATGGTAAAATTGGGAAAATACAGCCTCAACCACTCTACAGTCTGGTGGCTAGGTAACTGGCTCTGTGGTAGGATCCAGACAGTATTATTGATGGAACTGAGTGGAAGGTGACCAGTGGCATCCTTCAGGGTTCAGTACTCAAACCAATACTTTTCAACAAGTTCATCGACAGTTTGGATTTGGGGATTAAACACACACTGGCAAAGTTTGCTGATGACACCAAGCTATGGGGGAGTGTGGTTATACTCAAAGACAGGCTGCTGAGGATTTTGAACAGGCTTCCCCGAGAGGTGGTACTGTCATCCACCCTGGAGATCTTCAATGAGTGTTTTGATGCCCATCTTGCTGATGTCATCTGGTTCCAGCAGTCTTTCCTGCTTACGTACAGGGGGATGAACCCAATGATCTGTAAAGTCCCTTCCAGCACTTAACATCTATGAAACTATGAAAAGGAGTACTAGGTTCTTGTTATTTTTATAAATAATGTACAACCAAACAAACCAGTCTTCTTCAGTAATAATCAAACAAGAGGTCCTAATATGATAATGAACACCTTGAATGTGTGTTACTGCACATTGGTTAACTTGAAATTTCTTTCAATGTAGTGACACTAAAAGAATGCAAGCCCCTACTGAATACCTAAAAATGAGGCTGTCCTTATCATATTATCATCCAAAGACCTATTTTTAGAAGTTTAAAAAGTGACTATCAAGTTATATTTAGCCATCTAAGCAATCAGAGAGCAATTCACAGCAGTAACATCCAGTCCAACTGAGGCCAACTAAGATAGCAATAATTTGTGATTAACAAGACCAAAGGGTGTAGCCAGATCAATACTCCTATTGATTCCTAACCGTGGCAGAAGAAATATCACTGGCTATGCTGAGCAGTATTCAGTGAATGCAGAGTCTAAAAATCTCTTGCCTTCCTGGCAATGAAATATGTCCATACCAAAATAAAAACACAGAAGCTAATAATGTACAAAGTATATTTCAGTATTTTGCCAAATATTTTCAGTATCTGGTCAAAAAAAAATAGGTGTATTCAGAAATATCTTGGTAGCTCCATTTATCATCAGTGGGTGCAACCTGAAGAGAAAGGTTATGTTTTGCCAATTAAGATGACAATCGGATATTGTGTATGCTCTACAGGAAGGACAGCCCCTATGTGAAGACGAAGAAGATGTTAGAAGATAAAGAATGGTAATGACAGAAGAAAAGAATGTGTGGCTATATATTAGCAAATTGAATAGATACATCACAATAGCAACATCAATACATTTTCTGAAAGGAAGCTTATATAAATTACACATATGTGAAGATTTTTTTTATCTCCACTGAATTGACCTTCAGATCAACATAGAGGTAAAAAAAATGGGGAATATAATACTGATGGGGTCAAAATTTCACCCTATAGTCTCTAGTCCCAATCCCAAAAGACAACTAGTCATGCCCCTTTTTATTCTGTATTATGTTTACTATTGGAAGGGTATTGTGGCCAATTAAAATAAAGCTTACTCTCCCTTTTAATCTATTGATTGAGGGTCCCTCTCCTCATTACCACAGCAATAAAATATTCATTGGCAAAGATAGTTACTAATAATAATTGTGCCATTTAGAGTTTTTAGACTGCAGGCTCCAGAGATGGTGGTAGGTAAGGCTAGGATTCAAAATGCAACTTTACAGAATTATAGCACAATACAGGTATAGAATTAATCTGATGAAATTTATCACGGGCAAGTTCAAAGTCCTGCACTTCAGATGGAATATAATACACACACAAATATGGACTGGGGAATGATTGGCTAGGCTATGGTATTGCAAAAAAAGACCTGGAGGTTAAAGTGGACCATAAGTGGAATATGAGCCAACAATGTGCTCTTGCTGCAAAATAGAAAGACAGACAGACTGACTGACTGACTACAGGGCTAAATGAACAGGAATATCCCTCAGCACTGCTGAGGCCTCTTCACCTAGAGTATAGCATCCAGTTTTGGCCTCTACACGTCAAGCAAGATGCAGACAGATTGAAAAGAGAGACCTGTATAGAGCAAAATAAATAAATAAATAAAGGATTAAATGCCTGGAAAATATGACTTATGAGAAAAGGCTGAAGAAACTAGAATTATTTAGTATGAAGAAGAGAAACCTGAAGGACAATTATAAAAAGGATGGAGATAGACTATTCTCAATGACCAAAGGGGACAGGACTAGCAACAATGGCTTCAATCTGTAGCAAAGGAAATTTTGGTTGGCGTTCAGGAAGAACTCTCTCACGTTGAAAGGATCTAACTCACTATGAGGGTCATTAAGACTTGGAACAGGTTACTGAGAGAGGTTGTGGAATCTCCATCTCTGGAAATTTTTAAGAGCAAGTTAAATAGCCACTTGGCTGGGATGATTTAGAAGGGCATAATCCTGCTGTGCGTAGGTGGATGGATTAGATGACGTCATGAGATCTCTTTCAGCCCAATTTTTCTATGATTCTATTATTCTTAGTGGAAACACCATTTTCCAATATTAATATAAATGGATGATTTTCAAAGGAATCTGGGGGATTTAGAAGTTTAAAGAAAGTCCAAGCCTCATACTCTTTTAGAAAAATCAATCCTAAATAAATAAAAGAACCCAAAATAAAATAAAGAGTTCTCAAGTGACTCATTATATTTCAAAATAGGTGTCAACTGATATATAGTGTCCTGGATTCAAAAGAGTCAGTGCTGTCACAACCACCAAATGAGTAGGCCAGTGTGGGGGAACTAGTAGAGTTTGGAAGAGCAAAAAGACTGGGCTCTAAATATTTATTTCTCAACAAATATACAGGAAAACACAAGCCATTACATAACACTAGACTAGATTTACTTCATTGCTGCAAAACCAGACAGGCAGCTAGAAGATGGATCTTGTACTAAACTGCATTTCCAGAGTAATGTACCATATTATGACACTGAAGAGTTAAGTTTTACTGCAATCTAGGTGTTCTCCAACTCCTATAACTCAAAAGCTTTCTCTGATTATCCCTCAGTTACACAAAGCACAGAGTGGTGCTGACATCTTGATACCATCAATGATGCCGATGAGTATCAGCAAAGTAAACAATGCCCAGAAATGCTAGTTTGTGCTCAATAAAGAGAAGGTACAATCAATAATAATAATGAACATTTATATAGCACTTTTCATCTTCAAAGCATTTATAAACAATGTTTGCTAAACAGGAAAGGGCAAGACTGATAAGATAAAATGGTATTTTTTCAGCATCTAAGAAGATAAAATAAACTGGAGCTAGACAGTTAGGTGGTTTTCCTTCCAGTTCACAATAGTGTGTGTCTACACTTTGCCGTGCATTAGTACTGCCTTGTGGAAGTACTAAAGCACAGCGCAATACAGGCAGTTACTGTGTCATGCATGTGGCAGACTGCTAGATTTTACCACTACGTCACCATAGTGGCATGCTATAACCAGGGAATGCATCACTACAATGATGTAGCTGGTGATCATGTGTAGACCCACATGATTGCTATGTTGCCATACGGCAATGTGTAGATGTGCCCATAGTCTCTTTGTCTGTGACTATCAGAGCCCCAAAGACTTTTCATTGTTCCCAACATCACTTGCTCTGAGTCCAATTACTGTTGCTCCAGCAAAATCACTATCATTATTAAAAGAAGGTAACAAATATCTCTTCTTTCCCAAGGGTGGGTTGAGATATGGAACCCAGGCCCATCCTTCCCTGTATAAGGGTCTTTAGTTCAAAGCAGCCTCAACAAGCCTAACACCTGCCATAGCACACAACTCCCTAGACTAAGCTAATTCATTGGTGTCCAAAACTTCTGTCCTCTTTCTTGAAGATTGTATTTCTTCCTGAGTTCACAAATAAAATCAGATCTCAGAGAAGACTAAGGTGGGATTTGATAACGGTCTTCAAATACTTAAAGAGTGATTATCAGGAGAATGGAGATGGATTTTTCTCTGTGGATGCAGGGGACAAGCATAGGAACAATAGCCTCAAGCTGCATCAGGGAAATTTAGGCTGGAGATCAGGAGGAAGTTTCTGACTTTGAGGTTGGTCAGGCCCTGGAACAGGCCACCTGGAGAAGTTTTGGAATCTCCATCCTTAGAAACTTTCAGAGCAGGTTATGCAAGAGGAAAGGCTTTCTTAGGGTGATATCTTTTATTGGACCAACTATGTATTTGGGATAAAGATAGGCAGGTTTTTGAATGCAAGACGTTCGTTGTCAGGTCTCTCTAAAGCACATTAGACAGATGCTTGGAAGGAATGGTTTCATCAGAGATGATCCTGCCTTGAAGAGGGAGCTGGATAAGATCAGTGGTTTCTCAGCCTGTGGGACATGACTCAAAAGTGGATCACAAGAATATATGAAAGGGTTGCAAACAAACTTTAAAAATGTTTCAACAAACTTTAACAATGGATTCTCCTTTAAAGGAGAAGAACGTGAGAAACCATGCAGGCTGGCAGATTTCCAGACCTGCCCTGGCCCCACACACTGGAGGGCTGGAGACAGGAGGCAGTGGGTCAGGAATGAGGGGCACTGGGTCGGGACTGGCCATCAATGTTTACAAATGGGTCCTGGTACAAAAAAAGGTTGAGAACCATTGGATTAGATGACGTAATGAGATCCCTTCCAGTCCTACTTTCCTACCACCCCGCTTACCTTCAGTAGCATCATAGGAATCCTCCGGCCTGGAACTCCTTTTTCCCCCACTAAGAGCTGTCCAGCTTGCCACTCGGGCCTCAAGAGCTCTTCAGCTTCTGCTAGATTGACAGACTATCAGCTCAGACTGACACTCATTTCTTAGCTCTTGGTCTATATATTTCCGGTAGGGGGAAGAACCCAAAAGGTGAAGACACAAGTAACAGCTGAAAGGTTTCAAACCCCTTTAAACGTCTGAAATGGCCAGCTGGACAAACAGATGCCCTTTGAAACTTTCCAAAAGTGACCAAGTTCTTCAAAATAGTGGTGCTTTAAATGCTCTTTTGAGGTATTTCCTTTTCGTCCCACAGGTCCTTCAGAATCCCAATGCTCCGCTGTCCTTCTTCGCTTCACCCCTGCCACCCCTTCTCCCCTTCACCTCTGCCACCCCGGCCGGGCCCCTTTACTCTCTGCTCTCCCTCAACACTTTACCTCTCCCTCCCTGCGGGAGGAGGCAGAATGGAGCTAAAGATTTTTCCAGCCTCCTCTCTCATCCCATGACTGGAAAGATGTAGCTGCAGCAATTTTGAAGTTTTCCAGCCAAGTGCTTCTACATTTATACAACAGCTGAAACACCCTTTAAGGGTTTCCAAGCCTGTTCACCACGCAACATTTCAGCAGTTACTTTTGTCTTTTTTTTTTATCCCGTGTTAGATTTACAACCAGTGCCACACCAACTATTGGGAATTATAATGAACAAACAAATTGTTCTAAAAAGGACTGCACAGCTTTTTAGAATAAGAATAGAGTAGGTCATTTGTTTAACCAGTCTGCTGCTTGACAGCTGATGGATATTCACTGAACAACTAGATATCCTGGAGTATGAAAATCACTCGGAACGTCATGTGCTTTAAAAAAAAAAATGATGTCCATTGAAACTGAATCTCTAGACAAAAAATGGGTTTTCAGAAGTTACTTTCCAGTAACTCAACCTTTTTCTGATACATTGTCCCCATACATGACTCTCCGGTGGATGCATAAGCATTCAGGACTCTCAATTGGAGGATTTTTGCCTCAGCGCTTCTCATACAGCACACCATAGCCCTGCTCCTCCTTATACCCTGTACTCAGGGAGATAAAACAGAAACATTCGTTTCCTGTTCTTCAACTTTCTTTTAAGTGCAGTCATGTACTACTGCCTGACTATGAGGAAGATGAGATGGAGGGTGGGTGGAGTATGCATGTGGTGGAGTATACTGGGCAATATAGCAGCAGCTTCAAAACCAAATTTTGAAGTCTGTTTCAACTGAATTGTTTATATTTTTGGCTAGGGACAGAAGTTACACATACACGCATTTAAGTGATTGGAAACTGGCTTAAACCTGTAACAGAACAGATATTCAGTGCACATAAAACAGTTTCAAAATGGCTGAAGCTGGTTTAAGATAAATGGGGTTGAATGTAGTATCAGCCTTAACTGATTTAGGTCAAACTGGTTTACAGAACTTCTGTCCCAGATCCCTTCCTGGTTTAAGTTACACCCCCTCCCCACCCCCTCCACCCCCATCTCTAAGCATCCCAGCATGCCTTGCAGCCGTGGGCTGGCCTGGGCTGTCTGTTCCAGCCAAGCAGGATTGGCCCCACCCCCTCCCTAGCCATAGCACTATCACCGCTCTGGCTGGCTGAGAAGAGGGTGGGGGTGCAAAACCCTGCTCTGGAGGACAGCTGGGTCTGCCTGGCAGGGGCACAGCAGCTATTGCCAAGCATCCGCAGCCCCCGCTCCCACCCCTGCCCAACCCCCTGGCTGCTCCAGCAGCAGGAGAGGGGGCATGGTCAGACACCGGTAGCCTGAGGGGAAAGTGGGGCTTATCCCCACACTGCAAGCCAGGGCATTGTGAGCACTGATAGGCTGTGCTCATGCACCCAGGGCTACGGCAGCCAGATGCCAGTAGCCTGAAAGGAAGGGGGAAATGTCACATAAACACATTTAAGTGATTGGAAACTGGTTTAAACCTGTAACAGAACAGATGTTCAGTGCACATAAAACAGTTTCAAATTGACTGAAACTGGTTTAAGATAAACCTGGTTGAATGTAGTATCAGCCTTAACTGATTTAGGTTGTAAATGTGACGATTTCTTGTGAGAACAAAGTAATGAGGTTCCAGTATAAATTGTACGCCAAGATGAGAAAAGGACATAAGGGCAAAATAAGAAAAGACCTAGCCATAGGAACAAGGCAAATGGAGAAGAAGGTCTTTGTGGGTTATAAGAAGCATACACAACTGGTAACTAAGTGTCACCATACACATCATCTACAATTCACAAACTATGCATTAGTAATTACAGCACATCAGAGCAGACTCGATTAATTAAGTCTGCAGGAGTGTGCTAATTAGCATCCTCCAGCAGGTATGGCATCTCATGTATTCAGTTCCCTTGCTTCAAAATGGTAGTGAGGGCACTTTAACTAAAGCTTTTTAGTTAAACCACCACCACCATTTGGAAGTGCAAGACACTGAAAACATGAAATGCTGCAGGCGCTTTAATTAGAGTGGCTGCTGAGCGCCTCTCTAATTAAATCGGAAGCCATTCTAATCAAAGGCTCCCTCTGCCCCCCTTTGGAGCATGTGTAAAGACACCCTAGTTTTAAGTAACTGAAATAACTTTAGATGAATGGAAGCTCAGATTCTTGCCGCCATTCACAAGGTACAGTCAACACCCCATGGAACTGATCCTGAAATGAAGTACATCGATTCTGTGGCAGAAATTTAATCAGAATGATCTTGCTCCCAAGTTTGGTTTTCATCATAGTCATGAATTAATTGTAAGCACGTTTAAAAGATTTTTTTCATTATGAAGTTTTCCAATAAAGAAAGTTAAGGCAGGACCTCTGACATTATCAGATAACATCCTGCCTAATGCAGAACTATTAACTTCATTGATACAAACTTATAATCATCAGTGCTTTGACTTCTCTGATCTTGCACTGATACGATAAAGAAATGAAACTGTGTTGTAAATATCTGAAATTAGCCCTCTTAGTTTTCATTAACTAATATAAAAAGACTGTGTCAGACTAGAATATGCATGACTTATTTTCTAAATTAATATTATGAATATTCTCTCAGCACCTTTCATCCTGAAAGCACCTATAGCTCTTTACAAGCTGGTGGGCTGAAATAGTACAAAGTCTGCTGGGAGGGGTTTAATAGTTTTGTAGGTTGCCTAGAAGACCCATAACATGGCACAAAAACAATAACTCAAGACAGGAACCAGAATGTTGACAAAATAGCAAAGACTTTGTCCCACTGTTTCCAGTTCACATTATCAACGAACATGTAATTAGAGTCAAAAAATGATCTCCAGGCAGGACACAAGGATGATATCCTTAACTCCTAAGTGCCGTGGAATCTTTAATAATCACAATCTGCTAAAAACTATTTTTCATTCTAATTATTTTAAAGCTTGCCTCAAAAATCCATCTGAATCTACTTGAATGTGTAGAATCCCCACATTTACACTGTAACTTCACTGGTACTTACCCTAATTTGCATGTATGCCTAGCCATGTGCTTGAACACCTCTGCATTGTGCAGGTGCATTACAGAGGTTAGTGGAACAGTTAGCTTGCAGCAGGGGTGGGCAATTGCCTATGGGCCAGACAAGTAGTTCTGGGGAGCTGCTGTGGGCTGGTTACCACCCCTTCCTCCACCCCCCTGCAACAGCCCATGCACCACCACTAAGAGCACACAGGCCCCAGCCTGTCCCACCTTTCTAGGCAGCCCAGGTGGCAGTGGCTCCTCCTGGCTGCCACTGCTGCTGGCTCCATCCTTGTGGTACTGGCAAGGACAGAGCCCTGACCTCAGCCTGCCCCGCGCCCAACTCCAGACTTGGGCCGGCGGAGCAAAGCAGCTCTGGACCAGCCAGAACCCATGCATGCAGACCTGACCTGGCCCACCCTGCACCAGCTCCAGACATGGCCTAGTGGAGCAGTGCAGCTCCAGACTAGCTAGAACCATTGCACAGCCCCTAAGTTGGTCTGCCCTGCACCTGCTTCGGACTCACCCACCCATGCTGAGCAGTGGCAGCAGTGGTGGTGGCCAGGCAGAAACTGCTGCTCAGCATGGAGGAAAAGTGCCCGCCCCTGTCCTGCCCCCACCCCCACTGCTGCCAGGCTCTTCTTGTCGCAGACGCCCAGAGCCCATTCCCAGGTTCCCCTGCTGCTCCTCTGCACTGCCATTGCTGCCCCACTGGGTGGCCTGGTGGCAGCAGTGATAGCAGCAGAGAGGAGCAGCGGGGCAGCTCAGGAACGGGCTCTAGGTGGCTGTAACAAGGGCTGGCAGCAGTGGGGGAGGGGGGGAGGGGTGCTTTTCCCCCATGCTGAGCAGTAATTTCTGCCTGGCTGCCACTGTTGCTGCCATTGCTTAGCTTTGGCAGGTGTGGGACATGCCAGGGTTGGGGCTACACGCGTAGGTCCCCAACAGTAACATGGGGCTGGGGCCAATGGCGGCAGCAGCCAGAAGGAGCCACTGCCACCTGGGCTGCCTAGAAAGGCAGTCCAGCTACAGAGCTGTCCCAGCCCCACTGTGTGCACAGGGATGGCAGAACACATCACTGGATGACGGCACCTGGACCAGGTGGGACCAAGGGACCCACTGCGGGCCAAACAAACACCTTGCATGGGCCAGATTCAGCTCACAGGCTGTCTTTTGCTACAGTATTGACAAGTTCAGGGGGCTAACTTCAGCCTTCTGATCCTCCCATCCCCCCCAAAAACAGAATAAGTGAAACTATGATATAGCTTAGCTCTCAACATCCAGCAAATAGAAATTAAAAAGAAAAGTCTACTTTTCCAACAGTCCAGCATTTGAACTGAGACAGAGGAATATATTGGGTGTGGAGTTGTATGACTTAAGCTAATATTTAAAGACAAAGCTTATCATTGCAATCCACTGCACAGATAACACTACTAAAAGTTCTAATGCAATATTAAAAAACTACAGGACACCACTACTGAAAATCCATCTTGCACTGCCAGAATAATTGGACTGATTTTGCCTTCCCTTATCTCATCTTTTTACTAACACAAAGCCATGGCTCATCCAAATAACTTAAAACGTTTGAAAGAATTTTACTCTAGTCTCACTACCCCTACGTGGGGTTGATATCATCTTCTTTTGACTGGTGGCACAAAGAAAGAATTTAAAACCAGTAATTTTCAAAAGCAGTCTTTGATTTTTAGGTGCAAATTTTCAGAGCACCTGGGGGCTTGAGGTGCAGCACATCTGAAAACCAAGTGTAGGCATCTTATGCTAAAGCAGCCAAAAATCAACACCAGCATATCAAAGATATTCTTGAAAATATTGGCCTATCCAACATTACGTAGAAAGACAGCAACAGGAGCAAGAAGAACTCCTACATATTTGGCCAAAATTCACTATAAATTTCCTTCTTGTCATAGCCATAAAATATAACTGGCTAGAGAAATAAAATGGACTCTCATGCTACTTGGATGTTTTTCATTTAATAAACTATTCACTTTTGTCTCTGTGTGCTGTATTTCTTATTTCCTTAATCATGGTATTCTTTGTGATTTACTTATTAGATTACATATAAATCTAAAAAAATACCTCTCATGAGGGACAGATTGTAAGTATTTCTAAGGAAGCCTATTGAATCAAAAATGATGTTGACCTTTATGTGAGTTTTGCTGCATTCATTTCAGTGTTAGACTAACTAATTTGGGGTAATCAATTCATCATTCACCTAGACACATACTTTCAGTTTTAGGAGAAGTAAAGGAAATTAAAAGAAATTTTAGATAATATTAGCATCTGGCTAAATATAGTTCTCCTAAACCTATCATCCAGCGCAACCTTGAGAGTCTGAGAAGATGAGAGAAATCAAGGGGAAGAAAGATATGTGACTGTGCGGGCCAGGGGCGAGCTGGGCCTGTCTTTGTGCACGCGGGCTGTGGCCAGCAGCCCGGGCACACAGGGTCGGAGAAAACCGCGGGGCGGTTAGGTACGCGCGAGCTAGAATTAGTCACGGAGGCTTAGTGGTTGATTGAAAAGATTATTTACTTACACCCAAGATGGTCGCGGTGTAGGCTGGACAGTTTTCCAGGTGCAGCTCCGCTTGAATCCTCGTTGGAGGACTCTGACAAACTCGGTTCTTTGGCCCCGGAGTTGCTTAGGCTCCGCGGGTTCGGCAATTCTTTCCTCAAGGAGTAGCTGAATCTCCGTGGGTTTTATTCGGTTCCCAGGTCCCCGGAGCTGTTAAGACTCCGTGGGTTCGAAAACTGGGTTCGGTTCCCAGGCCTCCAGAGTTGTTAAGACTCCGTGGGTTCGAAAATTGGGTATATAGGAAAGGGATACGTCTAGGATTGCGCTCGGCGACGGGGAGAGGCCAGAGGCTGTTTAGACCTCTGTTGCCTGCTTAAGAAAGGCGCGTTGGGTCTGCAAAGGTCCACATCGCTTAGAGATCTTCACACAGTGGGAAGTGTCCTCCTCCTGGTGAGCTCTGTGTCTCTCCCATTTTCCTCTCTCTCCTGATGTTCGTGGAGTCCTCCAGTTTTCCTCTCTCTCCGACTTGGGCGGAAACTACCCAAGCCTTTTGTACGGCTAGCAAGCCAATAGCTAGCTGCCACGTATGCATATATTTAGAACCGGCCAATAATGTGGCACGGATCTAAATACAAATGGTGGGAACTCCTTTGCACCGTGCATCTCAGAGATGCAAAAGAAATGCACCATGCAAAGAAGCTGCAAATTGGCGGGAAATCCCCCGTTGTACCGGAGTTCTCTCTCGCAGCAGAGAAGTCCACCGTGCAAGGAAACTGTAATTTTGACGGGAACATAATTTAGCGATGCCAAAGCACACACAAACAACAAATCACAACTTTGGGTTGTGACAGTGACATGATTATCATTTATTCTGTGTCACCCAGGAAGAGGTGTATTTTCTTTAATGATATGAACATAGACAAGGAAAACATGCTGTGAATGAAACCTGCACATAACCAAACTGTCCCCTGAGGCATGGCATCCTGTCTGAGATCTTTGAAACAACAGCTGAAATATTTTCCACTTGTAGTTTTTCTCCTGTGACCCAGAAGAGGAAGAGGAAATAAAATCTAAATCTTACAAGTTACTAAGCACCATGTATGTTGTTGTTGAGTACCCATCAGCTCCAATCTAATCAACAGGAATTGACAAATAAATGGCATTCTGCAGGACAGAGTCTGCATTTACATGGGCAAGTTAGCGATTGGGGCATGGTAAGAAGTCTTAATGTGTACTGTCTTAGTGTTCCCACTGCAGAGGAGACTTTTCCAACAGATGTTAATGACAAGCAAACTAATAACTAAGGGCATTTATATATATGTTCCGGGAGGGGGGGGAGAGGTGGTTTAAGTAAAACAGCTCTGAGAGCCAATCTAATTAAAGTTCCCGGAGCATCGCATGTATCAGCATCCCTGTGCTGAAAAATGGTGGTGGGGGCACTTTAAAGCTTGTTGAATGAGCTTTAGTTAAAGCACTCCTGCTGCCATTTTTCAGCACAGGATCACTGATACGTGTGATGCTGGAGTCTGCTGGAGCACAGTATTATTATGCTCCAGCAGACTCGATTAATCGAGTTTGCTCCAATGCACTGTAATTACAGCAAATACATTGCATCAGAACAACCTTGCCCAATGTGTGTAGGCACCCCACACGGATTGTGACATGGGGCTTGCAGAGAAAAATAATGAGAAGTGGTGGCTCAGGTGAACCCCTCTAGTAAACTATATATAAGAAGAGGGGACCAACAAATGACATAACTTTATGCTAGGGAGGGATCTGAACAAGGACCGTAAAACACGATCGAACACCATGATCATTACTCCAACTTTGGGAAAGGACAGCTCCAGCTCCATAGAGTGAACCACTTTCTAATATCTCAGAGCAGAAATTCAATTTCAAAGGCCCCCAAAGATTCTGAGACCATTCACATCCCAAATACTTTGGGGTTGTCTTCCAAACTATGTGGAGAGAGCTGATATTACATTATTGTTTTCTGAAATCATCATATTTTTGTTTCATTATGCTTTTATATAAGTTTAAATAAGGATAAATATGTTTGACATGTATTTTCCTAATCACATGGCAATTAAATTTAATTATGCTTATATTTTCTTCTGTAAAGATATTACTGATTTTAATATAGGATACATTAAAAAGAGAGAGACCTCTTGGGGCTAAAGGTTACTTTATAATCCTTTAATACATTCAGCAATACGATTCCTGGTTTAACTGTTGTTTGCAACATACCAGTAAAATAAATAAGATACTAGCATTAGCTATTTTGTCTGTAGCCACTGTATCTGGTTCTCTAGACAAAGATATAAGTACTTAGATTGGCATTCATATTTGATTATAGGAACAATATGCAGGCATGAATTGCACTTACCTCAGATGAAGACATCCTGTTTAAAATTTTGCCCTTCAAGCCTTGGGTAATTTAGGTTATCTTTATGCAAATGCAATGAATGCATTTGGAAAACTAGATTCAAGTACAAATGCTCTCCCCTTCCCCCTACCTATCATTTAAATCCATGCATTCCTCCCTTTTTTCTCCTTCACTGATAAATGTAATTTTAAAAGTGTGTTTTGTTCTAGGTAAAGTGAAAGCAATGCTACGTAACAGGGATGGAAAAACAACTTAAAATTTAGGCTGGTACAAATAAATGTCTTAGGCATGAGTGTATACTGTTGATTTACCTTTTATTTCTCCTTACTTCTCTGCTCCCTCCCTTCAAAACTTCAATAAAATGTTTTGCAGTCAATTTTCCAAACAGCCAGGTACAAGTGGACATGAAATTAGGCAAAGCACATATGCAATAACTGCCAAATTTTAAAATTACATTTTTTCCTCTCTCTTTGAAGCTACAGGTTTTTTTCAGCATGTTATGAAGAGTCAAATCCAGACAAAATTTGCAATGACAACTATGACATTAGGAAGACATTTTTCAATCCACTTTGTTGACATCAAGTATTAGATGCTGATGTCCAAAAAGTAAGATGCCTGAAAAAGATGGTCACCTCTTAATTAATTAAATAAAGCCAGAATCTTCATCTTTTAAAGGTTGAATAAACAACTTCAGAAAGAAGGTAAAAAATCTTAGTTTTGATGTTATTTTAGTATATAACCATCATTAATAACTTATACTGCTGTCAGAAAAATTTAGCCAGCTCCTACTGTTCCTTTATACGCAATACTTCCATAAGCTTTAATTGGCATTACAAATGGAAATAGATGCACAACAGGTCCTGCAGTTAATATCTAGAAAGACATTTTCTTGTGTAAGCAAGTTGAATGAAGAAGAGATTTACATGACTACAGTAAGTCAAAACATGATTATTTCATCATTATGGATTTATACTAATCACAGTTTATCTGATTCAATAACAATTTGGTACAGCAGTAACATAAACCACTGTGTTGAGCCGCACAGCTAGACAATACAAAAACATCATTATAAATTCAGCTAATCCTATTTTCCAAGACAGATAAGAACAGGCAACCCATTAAAATCAAAGGGATATCCCTAAGCCAAAATAAAAGTCCTTCCAGATTATCTACGTAATTGAACCTGCATAACTGTAAAAAAAATGAAAACATTACTCAACGGTAATACTCAGATTTATCGTCCCAACAAATACATCTGAAATTTCTAACAGGGCAAAGAACAAGGACTATTTCTTGAAAACTATGCCGTTAATTATTTAAATACATTATAGACTCAAGACAGCTATGCAAAATTTCCAGGGAAAAAATAAAATGCTCTTTTATTATGATACGACTTTAAAAATTATGATTTATGGTCAAATTAGTCCTTATGCATAATACATGCTCTGAATAATATTTAACAAAAAATTACCTCTGCTTTGGTTATTGTATTATTCACAAACTAATACTGATTTTCTATTACTATGCTCATTATTAACTAGTAAGCATGAAAATAAAATGTTCTGACTGAGGGTTATTCACCACCTATTTAAACAATCCACTCTTTGTTTAACCCAGTGTAGGTTTCAACACCTAAGTCACATGGTATAGTTTCTGTTCTCTGATTTATGTTATGAACAGAGTACTAACAAATAGCTACCTTTGAATAAAGCCTGTCCAGTGGTGCTTTTGGAAGAACCACTCATAGTAAATGGTTACCCAGGTAACTATAGGCCTCTCAACCCAACTTCCATCCTAGGGAAAATCCTAGAAAAGTTCATCATGGAGTCTAGCTGCAATAAGCTTGCAGAAGGTGAGATTCTGAATGACAGCCAGCATGACTTCGTCACAGGCAGGTCTTGACTTACCAAATTCATCTCCTTCTATGACCAGGTAACTCACCACCTGGACATGAGAGAGCAGGTTGACATCTTACACCTAGACTTCCAAAAAGCCCTTTGATCTAGTATCCCACCATGTTCTTCAGAGAAAATTGGAAGATTGTGGGAATTACTCTGAGACAGTCAGGTGGTTGAGAAACTGGCTACAGGATAAAACCCAGAGAGTCACAGTGAACGGATTTGTGTCATCCTGGCAAGAAGTGGGCAGCGGTGTCCCGCAGGGGTCAGTGCTTGGTCCAGTACTTTTCAAAAATTTATATTAACGATTTGGAAGTAGGGGTGAAGAGCTCACTGGCCAAGTTCGCGGATGACACCAAGTTATGTGGGAGCGTGGTCACACTTGAAGACAAGCTACAGATACAGGCAGACCTAGACAGGCTGGCAAGTTGGTTGGATCAGAATCTCATGAAGTTCAACCTTGAGAAATGTGAAGTGCTTCACCTTGGGATGAGCAACCCTCAACACACCTACAGACTTGGCGGCACCAAACTGACTAGTACCACAAATGAAAGGGACCTGGGGGCAATAATAGACCACAGTATGAATATGAGCCGGCAGTGTGATGCTATAGCCAGTAGGGCAAATAATACTCTAGCATGGATCCATTGATGCACCTCCAGCAAAGCCAAGGAGGTGATTCTTCCACTCTACTCAGCACTGGCGAGACCGCAGCTGGAGTACTGAATTCAGTTCTGGACACCACACTTTAACAAGGACTTGGACAAGCTTGAAAGAGTTGGAAGAAGAGCCACCCGTATGATCAGAGTCTTGCATGGCAAGTTATATGAGGAAAGGCTGAGGGATCTGGGACTCTTCAGCCTGAAGAAAAGAAGGCTGAGAGGGGACCTGGTAGCAGCTTACCACTACTTCAAGGGCTCAGTGAACAATTGTTCACCTGGGTACCCTTAGGGAAAACCAGGAGTAATGGCCACAAACTCCTAAAACATCATTTCAGGATCAACATTAGGAAAAACTACTTCACAACTAGGGTGTCCAGACTGTGAAATAAGCTCCCTCCAGAGGTGGTGCGATCACCTGCCCTGGAAATTTTCAAGTGGAGACTGGGTGGACACCTTTTTGGGGTCACCGGACCCCAGTTGCCTTTCCTGCTTGATGCAGGGGGCTGGATCTGATGATCTTCTAAGGTCCCTTCTGGCTTTACAATCTATGAATAAACACTGGTGACGTTTTTGGGATTTGGAAACATTTTCAACAACACAGGAAATCACCCTGTACTCAGAAATAAACAACATGACAGCACAAATGAACTTTTAATAGACTTGGGTTGTTTTAATGAATATTGTCTCCCTCTTTTGCTTGGCAACGTAAAAAATAGAATGCAGACTGGAAAGGAAGAGACTTCTTGTAGCAATCATTTGGCCACGTGGAAGGAGGCTCGGGATAGGCAAACAGGGTAACAGTAGCATTACAGACTTGTAGTGTGGCTTCCCTTCTGCAGAATTCCCAGAAGCCTTACAGAGCTTGCAACTGGCATCTCCTCTCCTGTTGACTTTCCCACAGAATGGCTTGTTTTGGACCCAAGTCTATTGGTCTCTCTTTTTCAGCCAGTTCTCTAACACCAGTATCAATTACATTTTGTAACTGAAAAGGACAGTACCTGGTTTTAAAAAATGGCCTCAAAACTGATGCTACTACCTTTAGGTGTACGTTGCACTTACTGCAGTACATCCCAGCCCATCACTGAAAGAAGCAATCTAGAAATTTGGATTTTATTAGAATCCACCCCTCCCCCCACCGATTCAGCTCTCAGAGATCAAATCTCTCCTGGCTGCTGGTCAGTGAATGAAAATGGAAAAAAATATCTTGTTAAATGCTGAGGCAGTTCCAAAAAAGAGGCCACGCATTTCCAGCACTCAATGTAATGTCCCTAGTCTGTAGTTACCACAATGACAGAGCTGTGAAAGTATCCACTTTGAGCATCATCAAGTACTTTGAGAAAATATATTGGGATTTTAGCCTTGGACCACCCGGCATAAGTTTACCTTTCAAACAATTCAGTCTGCAGGGGAAATGAAATAAGTTTCATCCCAGAGGGCTTCATAAAACATTTCTGAAGGACTCCCTGGGGATGGGGTTATTTTTACCCAGGAGCCTTCCTTTGGATCATTTTCAGCTTTTATCAAAACAACATGTTTTCATCCTGGAGGGTGGAAAAAATAGCAACTTTTCAATCCTTCAAATTGCCCTTCTTTCTGTCTTACTGACATCCTAAATTAAAAGTCTCTTCTGAGAGTGCTTAAGATTTTCTATCAAATACAAGGCAAGGTACAGCAGTCAGTTCAAGTGGTGGGCTGAGGAACACTATGGTATGAAGTGGGTTAATAAGAAAACTAGAGCATCAGAAAGAAACCTAAGTGAGTAATTCAATCAAAAATCAGATACGTAGCAAACAGATTCAAGATAGTCTCCTTCAGTGACAGCTGCTGTTCTCTTCGTGGTACTTCCACAAAGCCTCCTTAAGAAAAGTGGCACTGCAGAGAAGGATTTTCTTTCTCATTCCCTTTGAAATAAATCAAGGTCGGAATTAAGATTTCACCGTAATTGAATTTTATCTTTTTGGTTTTTAGGACTTTCACATGAGTTGAAGATGGCTTTTTTGGTCATTCAACGGGATGAACATTCTTTACAAGGAGCCTGTCAGTTATGGAGGAGCGTTGGAGGCTGCCTTTTAAACAAATGTGTCACAAGGGTTGGGTCTATGTGAGATGCTACTTCACAGTGGTTACTGTGCATTTATTTAGTACTTGTATAAGCAAGAGTTACTGCAGAGTTACTGTGCAGTAGTGCTGGCATAAGTCTTTTATGTGACACTACTGCACAGTAGCCTAATACTACTGCACAGTAGCATATTAGCACTGTCCATGCTGTGACATGCTACTGTGCAGTATCATTTGGCTACTGTGCATTCAGTGTCTTGCATAAATGTGCCCAAAGGGCTTGAAAAAATTAAAAGGATGACTTTTTTTACCCACAGAAAATGCATACTTTTCATGTGTGTATTATTACTTGCATACACTAGTACTACATGGTGCCTAAGGCGAGGTACAGACATTACATTTTCACCAGTATAAGTGATCAGAAACCAGTTTATACCCGTAACAGAACAGAAGTTCATCTCAGACTGGTTTAAAAATGATGGAATCCAGCCTGAGATTTGCCCCCATCCCCACCAAAGGGCGAATGTGTGTTCTGTTTGCTACTGATCTAAATTATGCTGCTCACGAAAACCACATAACTTGGATCAATTCCTCCTTGAGCTTTTTGAATGTCTGTATGTATGTAGCCTAGGGGTTTCATTTATGGACCAGAACCTCATTGTACTAGGTGCACTAATACAAACCAAAAAAACAGTTCCTGTCCTAAGGACTTACAATCATTATAGTCTAAGTAAAAGACAAGGGACAACAGATGATAAAGACAGACAAACAGAAGTATACATGAAAACAGTGAGACAGTGTTAGCCAACACATTAAGCAATAGTTTTAGCACAGCAGCAGGTTTGCAGTTGTCAATATTTTGTAGGTATCACAGAAAGGGTGTTTTGAAGGATGACAATCTTCCCCATGAAACGCATAGCTCTGGATAGCTATTATCTCCCCGCAAGTGACTATTGCTATCACAGATGCTAAAAATTGAAATTGTCTTGCATTTAATATTCACTGGCCGTGTCTACATGTGCACTTAACTGCAGCATAGACCAATCAGCTGAGGAGTAAAGCATCACAGTCTACATGTGTGACACTATTAAGAAGCAGTAAACTAATTAACACCACCATAAGATAGTACTGTTGGGGACAGTACTATTTACAGTGGGGTAGTTAACTGCAATTAAATGCACATGTAGATGCTGACCATAAGTGTCAATTGTGCCTAGTCAGCCCAGACAGCAGGAGGCCAGAAGCCTGCCTGCCACCTAGCCACAGTTCCACACTTTCATGCTCAAATTGCTGGTGTTCCAGATGCATGTGTAGATATTCTGTCCAGGAGTAGTTTACTTTAGCTCAAACTGTTCCAGAGTTCATTGCTTTGTATTAACTGCACATGTAGATGAACCCACTGACATGAGATAATATCTCAGTCTACAGAAAACTACTTTTTGTTTCTCTTATAAACTATGGCAAGCACTAAATATAAAAAACATTCAAGTTTTATCCTCTGACAAAAGCCAGAGAAATCAGTCATGCTTAAAGTATAAGCCTGTCAGGCTCCAAGTACCTTGCTTGAACTGTTCAGCAGTTTGCACAATTAAGAGACCTTTGTTACCCACTGGGTGTGTCTGCACATGCGGTTCAATGCACAGCCTATTTTAATGAGCATTAGAGTTTCACAGCAAAAATCGTGCTAATATGCTAATGCCCAGTAAAATTAGACTACTGCGCATTAAGCATCACTCAAAAATCATGCACTGTTGCTACTGTGCACTAGGGCAGTCTAATGCACAGTTAGTTAGTACCTCACATTACAGGTACTAAATGTGAAGTACTTAATTACAGGTATTTAATGTGCAGTAGCAAAAGCACATTAAAGAAGATGTAGATGGTACAATTCTGAGAAGACGTTCTGGTGCTGATCATGCCATGAATAAGAAGTCTCCTCAATTCCCAGTTGGAATACAGTAGGATGCACCCATAAAAGCTACCTTACCCTTTCAGGCTAAGTTGATCCTATTCAATTCCAAGAAACAGAGCTTAAGGGATATAGTTTTTTATATATTTTGTTAAAACTGGTTCACCCATCCTGAATTACAATCCTGAACTGTGCAATTAATTTGATAGGCACTAGTATGTCTTGCTATTCGCATGTATTCAAATATGCATAGCCACATCTCTCTTGAAAAACTGTAAAAATTTTTGTGCATACTCAGTACTTTAAAGGTCATAAAGATCTTCCAGGTACTGCAGATTTGGGAAAGATGAGTGGTTTTCAGTTCTAGCAGTTATCTGATGAATTTTAGAGGGCTTGTGTCATACATTAACTGATCAGCTTTCATACAAGCAGAGTAGATAATATTGCCTTGGCATTTGGCTTTAGACTTGTAAGTTCTTTTACACTTGAAGAATTATGTTATTTTCGGTGGAATAAAAGGGCAAGTGAAAAAAGGCTCCATGTGCAATTTCTGAATTGCATCTGTGAAAAATGTAATGAAAACCTAACATTATTAGCATGATTTACTTCACAAATAAACCAACATCCAATTCTGAAATCCATGTTTGAGACTGTTTGTTTGCAACCTGAAAACCGTGAGCTCAGATTTCACAGGCCACAGATCAGATATGAGAAGGATTGGAAAGCCATTAGTCTTGATGACTACCAATTTAGGCTAGAGTCAAGCTAGAAGCACAGAAGAAAATGTTTCCATATTCCAGGAATAACCTCTTGAATCATGCAATCTCAATAAATTTTCCTTTCAATTGGAAAGCTTGACAAATTTGTATGCATAAAGATTTCCATGCTGGGGTGACTATAGGAGCTGAGTTTGTTAATCACTTGGTAGGACAGCAGATTTGGTATAGCTTCGCACCCCCCCACACACACACCATAAAGTCATGGGGTCTTTTATTGTACTGTATTACATACACACAATCACACAACAAAACAATAAAAAATACAAATACCCCAGGAATTTACAATGTATGTCAGCTCTTTCCTATATTTTGCATCAGTTTTTGCCATTATGTATCTGTTTTCTACCTGAACATACGTTTTTTTTTAGGCATCTCCTTACATGTTTGATTGGTTGTTACAACATACATGACAATGGCATACAAGACCTTGATTTTACACCTTTTTGATTTGTCTTTACACTGACTGGCATAAAGTTTTACATTTTTATGTTGAGGAGCCCCAATTGGAAGAAGCTGCCATAGCATTAAGCCTCTAGCAGTTACTGCTTTTTTGTTTTTTTTAATAAAAACTAGAGAGAGAAAGAGAGAGAGAAACAATCATCATAACCAGGAAGCATTTTAATGATGGTTTTACTGATGCTCTACACAGAAGTAATACTATCCCCAAACTCTGACTTAATGGTCTCCTGCTTATGCAGATTTGCATTTATACTCTTAGGTGTTAGGAGCTGATTGATGTCTATTTGCTTATATATTGGAAATCCTAAGGCCTTTTCAGAATCATTTTTTTTTTCTGTGATACTGTCCCTATTTTACACATATAACCTACATACTCTGTTCTCAGATTACAACTGGTGGCTACCAAAGGTAAATGCAAAGTAACTGGGGATGATAGTTACCCAAAAGCTTCCCTGCCTTGATATATAGAAAAGCATGCATTTATGAGAAGTATGTGGGCAAAACACACACCAATTAAATCCTCAGGGCAAAAAGTAACAGAGGGAGACAAATGGCATATACGGGACAACAGGGAACATATAACTTCATTTTCATGAAGTTACATTATAAAAATGATTGTTTCTTCAAAGAAACTGAGAGCTTTTATTCCTCAATAATAAATAGCTGGCCTAAACTAAGATACTGCAGCTGCATTCTGACCTATAAATCAAGTATTCTGTTACATTTCGAGGCTGTTACTAACAAGTTCTAGTAAATAATTTAGTAATCTCAACAAAAAAAAAGTGAACGGAAAAAATCAATACTGTAAACTAATGTGTCAACTTTTCTTTTGCTGTCATAATCTCTCTCAATTCATGTAACTGATTGATACATTTATTCAACATAGCCCAAACGGAAGGCACAACAGTCCAACAAATTGGGCAGCTGGATCACCACAGTCAGGAATCAATATCCAGCTCTACCAACTGAACCAGTGGTAGCTACAAAGTAAATCATGTCGTCTACATGCCTCAATATTCCTTACAATAAAATAGAGACAGCAAGCCATATCTACCTTCACATCTTAGTCTTTTTTTTTTAATGCAATTGAAGCCAAAACTGAAGCCTCCTCCTCTTTTGCTAACAAATAGCTCCTATTAAAAATTCAATAAATTATTACAGGGAAGTTTGGAGTTTTTTTTAATACAGAAAACATTTTTAGATATATGAACTGAAAAGAATATCCTGAAGGATACCAATGAATTAATGTGTCATGTTTCACCTATTGCAAGTTATTTTTCTAAATATTGTAAGGACCCAGTGCATTGTTAATCCTAGCAGAATTTTGATTCTTCAACAGTGAACTCTGATTTTATTTGCACTGTTTTTAGCTAAAAAATTAAAGCATGTTAGTCATATGACCCCTATGTGTTCGCACTTTATAATAATTAACACTCCACAGTAATCAGCAGTTACACCGACTCATCAAAACCCATTACCAAGTAAGACTACCATTCATTTACCTTCCATAACTACTTGAAATCACCATAATGTTGTTATTAATATCAGATCAGTGCACTTGGCCAGAAACAGAGAGATAGCGCACAGCGTTTGTAGGGCTGTGCGGCAAAAAATGCAAAAGCCAAGGGTGAAATATTAAAAATGTCCGAACTAAAGTAGATGCAAAGATAAGTGAATGCTGAGCACTTCTGGAGATCTCATCTCACATGTATAGAGCTATCAGAATTTTTCTAAATAGCCACTGAACATATTGCTAATTGGACTTAGCTGTTATTTCTTTCCCATAGAGAGAATTCACTACCAGAAATCCAGTTGTCATTTTGCTTTGTAAAGTACTAGCCAAGGTAAAACAGCTTTATTGGGATTTCTTTTTTGTCTTGCATCCTGGCTATAATCTACACTCAAGGATAGCGAAGAAATAATTTGGCAAGATGCTAGCACTCCAGCAAAATGCTAAGTTCCTGATATCCACCTAATGAAAATCAGATTGACATGAGAGCTGGCTTACTCCTATGAAAACAGTCATTATAACCAAATGAGTTTAGATAGCTTCTTCCCAAATAAATATTTTGCAGAGTGTTGTATAGATTACTACAAATTGGCCTACTTCAACAAGCTCTCCACTTTCATGAGTCTCCCCCCCAAAATGCGTATGATACAAAATTAAACTCCTTTTCTCTCTTTAAAATTGCAGAGGAACAGAAGGGCTTGATTTACATTAGTTAAGGTGACCAGTCATACTGGATTTTATCCAACTCCCATTGAAATCAATTGGCATTTTTCCATTGATTTAAACAGGAACTGGACTAAAGCCAATACAGAGTTTTAAAAAAATTACAAGTTTTCATATATTTCATAGACATTTTGGCTGGAAGGGACCCCGGAGGATCACTGAGTCCAGCCCCTGCCCCAGGGGCAGGAAGTCAGCAGGGTTCATAGGATCCCAGCAAGATAAACATCCAAATGTGTCTTGAAGGCATTCAAAGTGGGTGCTTGAACTGCATCCGGCGGCAGTCTGTGCCAAACCTCGGGGGCTCAGACAGTGAAGTTCTTTCTTATGTCCAGCCTGAATCAGTCATGGTGGAGTTTGTGACCATTCGATCTTGTCATCTCTTCGGGCGCTCTGGTGAACAGATGTTCCCCCAGATCATGATGAGCACTCCTGATAAACTTATAGGTGGCCACCAAATCACCCCTGAGACTGAGCTTTTCCAGGCTGAAGAGCCCCATGGCTCTCAGTCTCTCATCATAAGGTCTGTTTCCCTGATCTCTGATCACGTGCATGGCTCTCCTCTGCACCCTGTCAAGCTTCTCCACACCCTTTTTTGAATTGTGGAGCCCAAAACTGGATGCAGTACTCCAGCTGTGGCCTCACCAAGGCCGAGTACAGCGGGAGAATGATGTCCCAGGATTTGCTTGAGAAGCATCTATGGATGCAAGCCAGCGTTTTGCTCACTTTACTAGCCACATCACACAGAAGGCTCATGTTCATTTTGTGGTCAACCATGACCCCCAAGTCCCTTTCATCTGTAGTGATAACCAGTGTAGCACTGCTGAGCCTATAAGGATGCTGCAGGTTTTTCCTCCCAAGGTGGAGAACCTTGCATTTTTTGGTGTTGAACACCATCAGGTTCTCGTCTGCCCATTTTCTGAGCCTGTCAAGATCCACCCGGATCACCCTCCTGTCCTCAGGTGTGGATGCTTTACCCCAGAGTTTGGTGTCGTTGGCAAACTTGGCCAGTCTGCTTCTGACACCAATGTCCACATCATCGATGAAGATGTTAAGTAGTATAGGCCCTAGGACAGAGCCTTGAGGGACCCCACTGGTCAAAGCGCACCAAGACAATTGGCTCCCGTTGACCACCACCCTCTGGGTCCTACCACGGACCCAGTTCCCCAGCCAACAGATGGTGGTGAGGTCGAGGCCACAAACCCTCTAGGGGCCAACATAAAACAAAAATTACTTGCCTGCAAAGCAGTCTTACTCTGCTCAGGAAACCTGCCTCAGTTACCAGGCCTGCAGAGTTGTTTAGCTCAATCCAGGTCCCCGCTTTAGGAGCCCTGCTGCCAGGAGCTCCTCATCTTGTAGCTGCTGGGGGAGATACTATGTGACCTATGCAGGCGCTGGGCTTATATAGCTCCAGCCTGACCCCTTTTCCAGTCAGGTGAGTCTCTCATTAGCTTCTCGCTGGCACCTGCAGGCAGATTTTCAGGCTGTTTGTCCTCTTAAAGGAGCAGGCACATTGCAGTGCCCTGTGACAGCAGCTTTAAGCCACCTAGACCTAATCTGGGAGCAACTAGTGTAGCAGTTTGCTGTTGCCAGGAGCAGTCTGTGCAGCTGTTTGCTGCTCCTGGTTACCAGTATGTATTTGCAGTGCAGCCCCAAGGCTGGGAAAGCCGAGCCACTTATCCCAGCCCTGGTGCTGTGCTAACCCCACCGTGACCAGGCTATTTATAGCCCGTGACTCCCTCCCTGCAGATCCATCAGCTGAGGAGGAGCCTCAGTCACAGGAGATCTACGAGTCACAGGAGTTTCTACTTACCAGTGCAGATGGAGCTCCAAATCATAATCCCAGTCCCCCCTGCAACCACAATAAGGCATGATGGGATCTAATTAGCAATCCCACAATCACAATCTTTGCCATGCATCTGTGGCAAGGCAGGAAGCATGATTGTGTGTATTGTTCATCAGAACCTATCACGCCTTTACCTGCATGGCTAAAGGGGCCCTAAGATTGCTTTGTCCATAGGCACAGGGCCAAATTCTAAAACTGCAGGCTTCATTAAGAACTGTTCCCAAGTTTTTTGTTTGTTTCAAATGAGCTGAAGTTAACATTTTCCCCTTTAAAACTTTTTGGGGACCTAAATAAATGCCATCTAATGAATGATGCCATACAATTTATTGCTATATAGGGTGCATACAAACATTCAGGGAGGTTAGGGGAAAGTTAGATCACATGAAAAATGGCCATCTTACACTTAAATTCCTAGTTAAGTTGATCTAAAAGAAAACTGTACAGAAGTTCCAGGAAGGTTAGATTGGTCTAAAAATGTCCAACCTCATTTAAGTTAACACTGCCTCCAAGGTAACGTAACTTAGATTGGGTTGGCTATTTTTAGACCTATCTAACTGTCCTGAACTTCTGTACAGTTCCCAGCACAGCTATAAATACTGGTGCCAGGCCTGGGGCTGTGCTTTTCCTACACCCCCTCCTCATACAAGGATAGTTTTAGCACCCCCCAGCCCCAAATGCCCACTCCATGGACCAGTCAGCCTCCCCCTCCTAAGCCCACCAAACTCTACCCATCCTGCAAGCTGCTCCCAGTACCCATTTTATCAGCATTTGCTAATGCCAAGAGTTGAGGAAGTAAGTCCTGGTGTGGGCATGCATGAGGTGAGAGGCATAGGTTCACTGGTAGGGTGGTTGTTTGTCTTGGGGGGGAAGAGGGGGTAAAAATACACCCTGGTCCCAGGGGGGTTCAGGAGAGCCCCCCCCCCATCTCCCACAAGTCCCCTTCGCAGACCCTGTGAGCCTTCCTAGTCCCACCAAATCCTTCTAGACCCCAGCAACCCTCTCACAGACCTTGCCTATCCCCCAATCTCTCATGGACCCCCCCTCCCCCCAATCTGCCCTGGAGCCAGCTTGCTCCCTGATCCTCCCAATCTCCACAGCCCACTAGCTCCTCTCATCCCTACTTACCTTAGGTCAGGTGGCTATTTTTAACTCAATCTAACTTCCCCCTTTTGCCTCCTCTAAGTAGCAGTGTTAGATATAGAAAATGGTACTTGAAGACAGATGAGCCTCTTTAAAAAGGATCACAGTAATGCTAAAATAGAATAAATGAAATTAGGGTGTATAGTCCTTAATATTGTTCCCTTTCATTGTCACCCTAAGCATCATTTTTAACTGCAACTGTTTTAGCTACTAAAACAGTATCTCCCTGCTCGCTCTCTTCCAGGATTATGCTTACAGTACTGTACCTCCTTATTTTTCTATGAAGATCATGGTGATGTGCAATCAGATTTTACACAGAACTTTATGTGATCAAGGAGCTGTACAAATATTCATAGATTCATAGATGTTAGGGTCGGAAGGGACCTCAATAGATCATCGAGTCCGACCCCCTGCATAGCAGGAAAGAGTGCTGGGTCTAGATGACCCCAGCTAGATACTCATCTAACCTCCTCTTGAAGACCCCCAGAGAAGGGGAGAGCACCACCTCCCTTGGGAGCCCGTTCCAGACCTTGGCCACTCGAACTGTGAAGAAGTTCTTCCTAATGTCCAATCTAAATCTGCTCTCTGCCAGCTTGTGGCCATTATTTCTTGTAACCCCCGGGGGCGCCTTGGTGAATAAATACTCACCAATTCCCTTCTGTGCCCCCGTGATGAACTTATAGGCAGCCACAAGGTCGCCTCTCAACCTTCTCTTGCAGAGGCTGAAAAGGTCCAGGTTCTCTAGTCTCTCCTCATAGGGCTTGGTCTGTAGGCCCTTAACCATACGAGTGGCCCTTCTCTGGACCCTCTCCAGGTTATCCGCATCCTTCTTGAAGTGTGGCGCCCAGAATTGCACACAGTACTCCAACTGCGGTCTGACCAGTGCCCGGTAGAGGGGAAGTATCACCTCCTTGGACCTATTCGTTATGCATCTGGTGATGCATGATAAAGTGCCATTGGCTTTTTTGATGGCTTCATCACACTGCCGACTCATGTTCATCTTGGAGTCCACTAGGACTCCAAGATCCCTTTCCACTTCCGTGCCACCCAGCAGGTCATTTCCTAGGCTGTAGGTGTGCTGGACATTTTTCTCATATTAACTTACTATTCACAGATGGAAAGAGCAGAAAGCGGTGGAAATAAATCTACATCTTTAAACCAGATCATTTTAACTGGTTTAGTATGAAAATCACAACTGGCACCAGAAAACTCCTAGATTTTCTCCACTGAGGATAGATAGCCGGTCAGTGTATTGGACAAAAACTGAAGGTAAAATATGCATTCAATTGATCTCCCAGACCTAATGCTTTGAAATAGGTTGCATTCCTCATTCTTCAGACGAGTAAACAGATTAGCTACAAATGAATACAGCTATTAAAATAAGACAAGTGGAATAAAAAAAAGTGTGTGTAGGATATAAAAGTGTTTAAAGAATGATTATCCACTAGAAACAAAAAATGGATCCATCACTCAACAAGAGCAAGCAGAAGGATGATTTACTGAAGTACCACAATAAGGTGGAGATATTTCAAGAAGCCAGCAGTCCTACCATAATCCTGAACACTAACATTAGACAGACTTGTAAATTTTTCAACAAAATGGCTTTTTATCACAAAATGCTCATTTCTCGAGGGCAGGGAAAGAAACCTATCCCAACCCAATCAGCCTGTCATCCAGAAGTGATACAACTGAGCCTCCCATAAAATACAAATGCCTTCCATCCAGGAAGAGCACGCAGCAACTGCTGCAGCGTTCTTAGCCTGACGAAGGGTTTTTGAACCCGAAAGCTTGCTTAATAACTATTCTCCAACCATTTGGGTTGGTCTAATAAAAGATATCAAATTCACCCAAGGAACCTTGTCTGCCTATATCCTTAGACCAACACGGCTACAACCTAAACCCCTTCAAAAACATACACCATTCCAACAATGTATATACATTTTTAAATAATTATTTAAAATAGTATAAGTGAAGCTTTTAAATAGGTCTTTTCTACATGTATATTACTGCTTATTAAATAAAAATATATAAACAGGCCATTGGTAGTTGCTTTGTTAACTAACCATTATAGAAAATGGCAGTTCTCTCATCACTAAGTTTATCACTTAAGATCTCTGCAAAGCTACAGATGTGATTATTTTTAAATACTGTATTCAATTACTCCATTGGGAAAAAAAAGTGTGACTTAGAATATGGCAGTTGTCATGTTGAGAGGACAACGACTCACAGTTCTATAGGCATCTGGAAGAACAGCATCTTCCACTGCTCTGCACGTGTGGCTGGCTCATCATTGGTGATCTGTACATTTTGCCTTGCAGTTCCTAACTGACTGGAACCATTACCTCTTGCTCTGTCATCCACTTGAGCAGTTTCTATTACTTTATCAAAATACCTACTATCTTATTGGCTACGGTATGTACCTAGGATTTGGATACAAATCCCTCCTCTGCCTGATTCCAACTACAGATTAATTTTCCACAACTACTGAGCTACAGACTCAGTCTCTCTCAATCCCTGACTACAGGAATATTGAACTATTTTACACAAAGTAGAACAGATCCAAAAGGAAAGATTTTTATCCCCAAATAGCCCTCAGTCCACTGGCTAGGGCACCTCAGATTCAGTTCGCTTCTCCAGGTGCCCTAACTGTTGTTCATTCCTGTGAGACTCTCTCAGTCTTGGTTTTCTACAATCCTCTCCCTTCTCTCCCCTCCTCCCCCCAACCCTATCTGCTGTATCCAGCCATGGAACAGGAAAACCATTTTCAAAACCCTGAAAAATTGCAGATGGAAAACGATTTCCTATTCAGCTCTTATTAATATATTGTTTCCTAAATCCTTTTTTCAGGGGTTCCAACAGTCAAATACTATTAACGTAAGAAAATGCACAAATTGCAAGAGTAAACCATGCATTTAATGAGGTGATGAAACAATACAACACTGATACCTTTTGAAGGCAAGAGTTGATGTACTGAAGGACGGCTCCATATTATATGACTAAGAGGCCTGAAATCATTTTCTTGCTACCTCTCTAATATGGTACAAATTTAACACAGAAATGAAGGGTATGTTAAGGCCTAGTTCTGAACACTGAAAGTCCATCCTGGCCTGACCAATCCTGAAGGTATTAGAGCCACTCAAGGAATAGGAAGGCTTCTTGAAGTCTTAGAGAGGGTAATACTCATTCCTCTAGCATCCCTCCCTGTCCTGCTCCTAATATCTGTACTCACCCTTCTGTTGAACTGCTGAACTCTTCCGGAGGAAGAGGAATAAGTCCAAATACATGTGTAAAATGTGCACAGTGCTATGACATGCAGAAATAATTGAGCTAGCCTCAAAAGCAGGTAGTTGGTCTACCTGAAGGGGCAAAGTTGTGTTAGGGCTATGCTCTGCCCAAGCTGCATAGTTTCATAGTGCTTAGGGTCAGAAGGGACCTAAACAGATCATCAGGTCTGACCCCCTGCCCTGGGCAGGAATGGGTGCCACACTCATATCGTCCCAGCCAAATATCTGTCCAGCCTTCTCTTGAAGACCCCCAGGGTAGGAAAGAGTACCACCTCCCTTGGGAGCCTGTTCCAGAGCCTGGCAGCCCTAACTGTAAAGTAATGACTCCTGATGTCTAGCCTGAACCTTCTCTCTAGCTAAATTATCCTTATTCTCAACTGGCCTGTTTAGAGCTATATAAGATACTTCTGTAAACAACTGCATTCTGTCTTGCAGAAATCCTCTACATGCAATTTTCTTGATTAGTACACACACATTTTGGGTGCTGGTAGAGGCGGTTGCCTACAGTACTCAGATGATTCTCTCCCATAAATCTCAGCAAATGTTCCAATGTTTGTCTTCCAAAATGCTATTATGCCCCTAAGAATTTACTTTAGCTAAAAATGTTAAGGTGCAGCATGAACTCACTGCACAGCTTTTCTATCTGTGGAACCTTAGAACTAACAATCAGGAAAGGATTTCATCCAAGATTCAAATCTACTTGAATAGTGAGACATGGCTGTGAGTAACAGTGACACCTTGTGATACTTGTTATAACAGTCAAATGTCCATATTAATGAGCTCCAAAAGCCTTTCAGACATTCTGGCTCTGGCCTCCTCTGCAATAGATTCATGGCTGCTATAAACTCTGCACCACATAAAGGGGCCACAAAGACTGCTCAAAGAATTTCTCCAGGAAACATCTTTTTCTTCCCAAATTTCCTTCACAAAAAAAAGGACTGAGTACTGAGGGTTTAGAACAGGCTCCCCGCAGAGGTGGTACAGTCACCTATACTGGCAATCTTCAAAAAGCATCTATCTTGATGCCCATTTGCTGGGGTTATCTGACCCTAGCAGTCTTTCCTGCCCAAGTGCAGTGGGGCTCCACCCAATGATGTAAGGTCCCTTCCAGCCCCTAACAACTATTAAACTATAAGTCAAATAAATATGTGTAAGGAAAGGTGATATTCCTTCTCTAGTTCTTCACAGCTGCCCTCATGAAATACCTCTTTTTTTCCTACCAACAATTATGTTTCAAAGCTCTCAGACTGATCC